>NC_079326.1:59159471-59776971 GCF_029931775.1 Euleptes europaea
CACTGAAGGCAGTACTATTTCATTTTTTCCCCACTCTGAGATTGGTTTCAATTCTTACCTATCTGTCTATAAAGTTCTCTCTCTGGGAGTCTGGAGAATATATGGGAAATTTCACCTTTCATAAATGAATTTCTTGTTCTTCTGCTTCCAGAGAAAGTCTTTCTAAATAATTTATAAAAATTAAATTCCATATTAACAAGAAATCAGCCAAAAAATCTGAAGGAGATTGATAATTCACAGTGGGTAGCCGTGTTAGTCTGTTTGCAGTAGTCAAAAAGGGCAAGAGTCCAGTAGCACCTTAAAGACTAACAAAAATATTTTCTGGTAGGGTATGAGCTTTCGTGAGCCACAGCTCACTTCTTCAGATACAGCTAGAATGTGAATCCATCAGTCTTTAAGTAGAGGAACAGTATGTAAATGTGAATAGCAGGCTTGATGGGATTAGGTGTGATATGCACAAGAGTCTGTGATGTCCAGGGGAGAGATGGGTGTGGAGAAATCAGCATTGGTAATGGGCCATGAATGCAAGGTCTTTATTCAGCACAGGTAAATGCATTGACTTTAGTTTGAATATCAATTGTAATTCAGCAGTTTCTCTTTCCAATCTCCCTTTAAAATTCCTTTGTAAGAGACTGGGAAGGGGCACCCATGAAGGAACTAGAAAAGATTCTGAAGTGTAAGGATGTGTCACTGGCAACCAAGATCAGGTTAATTCATGTCATCGTGTTCCCTATTACTATTTATAAGTGTGAAAACTGGACAATGAAGAAAGCTGATAGGAAAAAAGTAGATTCCTTTGAAATGTAGTGTTGGAGGAGAGTGTTACAAATACCGTGGACTGCCAAAAAACACACTCCAAAAACTAATCAGTGGGTTCTAGATCAAATCAAGCCTGAACTGACCCTAGAAGTTAAAATTACCGGTACTAAACTGAGGCTGTCGTACTTTGGTCACATTATGAGAAGACAAGAGTCCCTGGAAAAGACAATCACGCTGGGAAAAGTTGAAGGCAGCAGGAAAAGAGGAAGACCCAACAAGAGATGGATTGACTATAAATGGATTGACTCAATAAAGGAAGCCACAGCCATCAATTTGCAAGACCTGAGCAAGGCTGTTAAAGGCAGGAGATTTTGGAGGACATTGATTCATAGGGTTGCCATGAGTCGGAAGCGACTTGACGGCACTTAACACATACACACATTAACAAAAAAGACAAAGAGAGCCCAAATCTGGTACGCAGATGCCAAATATATAGAGCAGGGGAGGGGAATTGTGTGTGTGTGGGGGGGGAGCATCTTGCAAAACTATACACTAACTCAGCTATGTGTTTGTCTCCTTCCTGCCTGAAGGTATAAAAGTTGTCCATAGTCCAGGGTGCCACCCTTTGGCTCCCAGCCGACCCCCTTGGAAGAACCAGCTGTGGAATTCTGACCAATCTAAGATCTATCTCTGTTTTGCTTTGTTGATTTCTATTGTATATAATGTATTTTTTGTTGCTGTTGTGAACTGATTTGGGTCCCTTTTGGGGAGAAAAGCAGGACGTTAACTATCTAAATTATAAATAAATATAGCCTCATCAAGGTATTTTGAAGTGTTAACCATAATTTTTCATTACAGGATAGGTTTGCTTCCAATGGTGACAATAACATACACAGTTTGAATTCTAAAACTAACCTACAAATAGGGCAAAGGAGTGCGACAGAGAACAGAGAGAATCAAACTTTTCCCTCCTAAAACACTTATATGAATGAGTCATATAATTGCTTAATGAGAAAATGTGATATGGTCAAATGGCTCCATTAAACAATCATAATGAGAAACATTTAAATCACAGCATCATTTAAAATATTATCATTTGGGAATACGATAACTGAAGCTCACCCTGTTTGCATAATGTCATATTTATTTCCCCTCCCCCTTCAACTGATACAGTACATTTAGGTCTCTACTATTACACTGAAGTTTCGACATTCTGTTACTTGACGCTCCCCATTTCCTCCAAGCAGTGACATGCCGTGGGCTCACCACTACAACTCCCCACACACAGAGAGGGGTGGGGAGGGAAATTGCTTCTCATTTGGATGAGTGAGCCGTGGAGGCTTCTGGCATCTTAGTAATACTTGCTTTGAAATACTGATAAATATCCAAGGAGAGAAAGCAGCAAATCTCCAGACAGCAACTCTCAACTCCACCCTCAACAGGAGGTCTAGGGTTGCCAACCTCCAGGTGGTGGCTGGAGACATCCTGGACTTACAACTGGTCTCCAGACTGTAGAGGCCAGTGCCCGTGGAGAAAAGGGCTGCTGTGGAAGGTGGGCTCCCTGGCATCATACCTGCTAAGGTCCCTCCTCTCCTCAAACTTGCCCAGTATCCACCCCCACCCCCCGAAATCTCCAGAAATTTCCTAACCTGGAGCTGGGCCAGAAGCGTCCTCCTCACATCCTTGCGAGGCCTGCTTCTAACATTCTAACATTTCAACAAGACAGCTGAGACGGTGTTTCCCACGGCCCTGAGACTTCCCTGTGTTTCCTTATGTGGAAATGCTCCCAGTAGGGTTGCCAACCTCCAGGTACTAGTTGGAGATCTCTTGCTATTACAACTGATCTGCAGCCAATAGAGATCAGTTCCCCTGGAGAAAATGGCCACTTTGGCAACTGGACTCTATGGCATTGAAGTCCCTCCCCTCCCCAAACCCTGCCCTCCTCAAATGTCCCCGGGTGGCACTGCCACGGCAATACCTGGAGACCAGCATCCGGGTCTCCCCGCTGGCATTGGGGCCACTCACAGCGGGCGCTGGCACAGGGGGGCCCTTTTCGTCCTTGGAGGTCAGGAATGGGCTGATGGTCTGCCTAGTCGGGATGTGACGTCACCCCATAGGTGAGTAATGACCCAGTGCTTGCACAGGGGACTACCTTTACCTTTAGATATGCCTTATTTTCCCATCCTGATTGGCCCACTTGACTTCTTTGCCTAGATGGAGTTCCCTATGAGCAAAATGACAAGAGTTACAGTGTATGAAACTCCTCTGCATCTGTTGTTTTGACATTTGGCACGCTTCACATGTTGAATCTCACTTGTAAAAAACGACTTCAAGGATGTTCTGCTCTGGAGCAGAGTTCTGTTTTGGCTTTTTTTTTTTAATCTGTTCATGCTGTGATGAATATTACAATATAGATAATTTATTCTGCTTATATGTGCATTTGCCAGGTACAATGTGCTGCAGGGACATGATTGCTGGCATTTCTTTTCAAAGTAATTTAATTTTTTTGTTTAAAATAAAGGTTGGGACAAGACTTCACCTTCTCAACCTGCTTCTCCCTCTTCCCCACATTATGGCGTCTCTGAAGATCTTACTGCAGAGCCAGCAGAAAGGACGGCTACACGGCAATCACGGAAAATAAATTTCTTTTCCTGCCGCAGCCAATGAGCCATGCCGCAGAAAAATGGCCTTGGCCTGCAGTCAGGAAACCCTCAAGGACTTTTCACAGGGCCTGCGTAGGGTTCCTTATGCCTTTGCCAGTGTAGTGGTTAAGAGCGGTGGTTTAGAGTGGTGGACTCTGATCTGGAGAACCAGGTTTGATTCTCCACTCCTCCACATGAGCGGTGGAGGCTAATCTGGTGAACTGGATTTGTTTCCCCACTCCTACACATAAAGCCAGCTGGGTGACCTTGGGTTAGTCACAGCTCTCTTAGAGCTCTCTCAGCCCCACCTCCCTCACAGGGTGTCTGTTGTGGGGAGGGGAAGGGAAGGTGATTGTAAGCCGGTTTGATTCTCCCTTAAGTGGTAGAGAAAGTCGGCATATAAAAACCAACTCTTCTTCTTCTTTGTTTCTCTTATGCCATTTTACATCATTTACGGACCAGATGCCTTTTTTACACCCCTGATGCAAAAAATAATGGTAAAAATGCATTGATCTGCTGCGAGAAAACAGAAAATGGTGGAAAAATAAAGACTCCACAGTTCAATTCATACAAGTATAATTGAAACGGAGGCCCTTTATGCATGACTGTTTTCTCCCAGACACCCCGCCGACTACTTTGGGGCTTTGCTTTGATTATGCATGCCATTTCCGACCGCCAGAGGTCGCCTTGCTCTCCCCGTGTGTTTCTGCATGTTTTGCCTGCGTTTTCTGGATGCTGGCTAAACACGAAACCAGAAAACACGGGAAAACACGTGAAAACACGCGGGGAGAGTGAGGCGACCTCTAATGCTTGGAAAATGCAATCATAATCAAAGCAAAGCCCCAAAGTAGCCAGTGGGGTGTCCGCAAGGAAACAGCTATGCGTAAATGGCCAGAGATTTCTGAGCTGAACCAGCAGGGATTTAAGCAAAGCAAGAGTAGGCACTTATGGCACAAAAAGCACTACAAAAGAATGCTGAACAACATGTTTGTAATGACAAATTAAACAAACAATACAACCAAGAACAGAAGGAAATTCCTGTTACATGTGTAGAAAAGTCACCACATTCCTCCAGTGTAGACAGGTAAGTGAAGTGACTAAATATCAAAGTCCTGGAATGCCATGAGTAGAGAGAAAATAGGCTTCCGGTAATGAGTCCTATTTCGCTGGTGCTTTGTCAATTCAGGCAATCCTGTGACGTTCCGTCAAGGTTCCACGAAACATATGTTCCGGACAAGAAGGCAGATAGCCTGACAGTACTAACGGATGGCGAATCCAGCAGCATCCCTGTTCTGGTGCCTTCTTCCTGCAGAAATGCACTGAGTCCTGCCCCTCTGGATCTTCTCCAGAAACTGTGGGATGTGGTTGATTGAGTTGTGTGTGTGTATGTAAGCACATGTGTATGTCAAGGGATAACAGTTGGATCCAGCCAGCTTTTTCAGTCATTCTCACCCAATCCCCCTCTAGTCTAGAGGTCCCATCTACCACAGCTTTTGAATGCCCAGGATCACCTTAATATCCTTTTTGGGTAGTCAATGGCCATTTATGCTTGGTAATTAACAGCGCGTTCCAGGCTGAAGTGCCCTGCATATTTTTTTTAGTTTTTCACGCTGAACCGTCATTCAGGAAGTGACTGCGAAGGCGGCACATACCTGCTTCGCATTACTTAACAGCCCCTTTAACGAGACTTTTTGTGTTTGCTCCGCCCCCGCCTCAAAGAAACCCCTCAAGGAAGCATGCAAAATCACAGCCGGGCATTAGCTATGCAAACGGCGATTGCTAATGGCTGTGCAAACGAAGGAGCAGGTGAGTGGGGGGGTGGAATTTCTCCTTTTGCGTCAGGACCGTGAATAGGCATTTTAAAGGTCGATTTAAAAAAAGAGCTTTGAGCAAGCATCAAAATTGACCCTGCATAAATGGCCATAGAGAACCTCCCCTTCCCTTCTCATCAGTAGAAAAGCTGCTTGGATCTAACCCTGTGTCACACAGCCTCAGATTTATAATATATAAGAATTCAGAGGTTGTCAGTGTAATTGCGTCTGTCTATTTGATCACATCCACACCACATCAAGATACATAATGTTCGTGATCTTGATCAGATTGCCAAGGGTTCATATTCGGAGTTATTGGCACTTTTTGGTCAATGACTCCCAGGTGAGTGATCAGTGATGCGTCAGGGAGATCAATGGCTGAACCTGGTGTCAACCCATTTGCCTCCAACTGCATGTGTAACCGTCCCAATGTTAACACTGATGGGTGAACAGACTGTAGGCTCTGCCTGCTCAACAGAGAAAGCTGCAAAACAACAACAACAATAAAAAGTAGGAAAACAGTGACTGGCTCCAACATCAACAAAAATAAAAGAAGAAGAGTTGGTTTTTATATGCTGACTTTCTCTACCTTTTAAGGAGTCTCAAACCACTTTACAATCTCCTTCCCTTCCTCTCCCCACAACAGACACTTAGTGAGGCAGGTGGGGCTGAGAGAGTTCGGAGAGAACTATGACTGGCCCAAGGACACCCAGCAGGTGTAGGAATGGGGAAACCAACCCGGTTCACCAGATTAGAGGCCACTGCTCGTAACCACTACACCTCTTAAATCTCCACGTCTAAGGCAAAAGTTAATCCGGGAGAACTTTAGTTTCAGCTGTAATTGTAGTACAGTGGCCTCTTTTTTGCCCTTAAGTTATTGACAAGATAACATTGTCGTCAGTAGTAGCAGTTATAGCATTTCATTTTTATCCTGCTTGACAGAAATACTCACAGTGGTTTACAGTTCTCACAAAGAAATGTTAGGACTTCAGCTTTCAAACTTTGCTGGTACCCAAAGTTAGATATAGCGCTCAAATTGAGATAGCATAATACTTGTCTTTAAAAAGGGCAAAGAGATTGAAAACCTGGAATCAGCTGATCGTCCTATTCATTTCCTCCATTGGCCGTATCACAGCATTGTTGCGCAAAGCCAAAAATTAATAATATATCAACTTCTTCCTCTTGTTCATCCTTAAAACAATCGAAGAAAACCCCACAACATTCCACACCAAGTCAATCAAACAAGATAGATCCAAGCCTGGCTGTGCCTCTCTGATGTGAATTTCTTCCGCCATTAATTGCTGCTTGTTAAAGCGCAATATAATCAAGAAGGCCAAATAGAAGCTACCATTTCACTGCAGACCAAATAATCTCAGGGAAACCAGCAACTACATCAAATGGACCAGAAAGTAAAATGTGATGCCACTGAAGACTTTGTTGTTTTTTAAATAAAGGGTTTTTAATCCATTGTTAAATGTGTAAGGGACGATACATAGTTGCTGATATTGGCTGGTTAGCAATTGTGCTATAAACACAATCATGTCAACGTAGAGATTACCAGAAATTACAAAGACATCTGTGCTGTTTCCATTGGCCAACTTCTGAGCTGGCTGTACGGAATAACTAATGTGAACAAAAGGTGGTGGATATTAGCCGTAAATCCAAATTATTATCATGATTATTGTTTCTTTTTAAAAAAAAGAAGGATAGAAGGATAGAACGAGATTGAGGCTTCCCTGAAAGAGCAAGAAAAGATACTTAAGTGTAAGGATGTGTTGCTGGTGACTAAGATCAAATTAATTCATGTTATAGTATTCCCCATTACTGTGTATGGGTGTGAAAGTTGGACAATTAAGAAAGCTGAGATGAAAAAAAATGATTCATTTAAAATTTGGTGTTGGAGGAGAGTTTTACGGGTATCATGGACCACCAAAAAGACAAATAAGTATGTTCTTGATCAAATGAAATCTGAACTCTCCCTAGAATAGGGTTGCCAGTTCTGGGTTAGGAAATACCTGGAGATTTTGGGTGTGGAGCCTGAGTAGGGCGGGGTTTGGGGACAGGAGGGGACAGGAGGGACCTCAATGGGATATAACGCCATAGATCCCACATTCCAAAGCAGCCATTTTCTCCAAGTGAACGGATCTCTGTCACCTGGAGATCAGTTGTAATCCCAGGAGATCTCCAACTACCACCTGGAGATTGGCAACCCTACCCTAGAAGCTAAAATGGCTAAACTGAGGGTCTTGTACTTTGGTCCCATTATGAGAAGACAAGAGTCGATGGAAAAGGCAATCATGCTAGGAAAATTGGTTCTTGTAGGTTATCCGGGCTGTGTAACCGTGGTCTTGGTATTTTCTTTCCTGACGTTTCGCCAGCAGCTGTGGCAGGCATCAAGATGCCTGCCACAGCTGCTGGCGAAACGTTAGGAAAGAAAATACCAAGACCACGGTTACACAGCCCGGATAACCTACAAGAACCAATGAACTCTGACCGTGAAAGCCTTCGACAATATTATGCTAGGAAAAGCTGCAGGAAAAAGAGGAAGACCCAACCTTAGATGGATTGACTCAATCAAGGAAGCCACGGCCCTCAGTCTGCAAGACCTGAGCAAGGCTGTTAACGATGGGATGTTCTGGAGGTCCTTAATTCATAGGGTCTCCATAAATTGGAAGCAAGTTAACACAGAGAGAGAAGGACAAATGATGTAGACATTTGTACAGCAATATACTCAGATTTCCAAAGACTGAAATGTTCAGACTAGCACTAAAACCAAAATATATGGTAGAGAGTGAATTCGGATACTGAGAAGTCAGAGGCACAATCCATTTCCTGCCTAGCAGTGACGCAGTTGCCATTGGCTTCAGCCGCGCCCTCGGGTCATCATTGCTTCGCTCTCGATAATGTTGTCATTGTGCATATGGGTCGCCACAGATCCCTCTCTGTGCCGATTAGTTATTTCAAACAGCAAACTTGCAACTTGGCTACTAGAAAACAGCCATCTGTCTTTTTAATGTATGCAAATGCTTTGTGATAATGATGCTTATGGCATAATAATTAAACAGCTGAGTGTCAGTTGCTACACACAGTCGGTCCATGTTCAGAATGATATCAAGTAGGTAAGGTGAGGAGACAATTGCTTGGGATCCAACTCCGCTACGATAAGAATATATGAAAGCTTTGGAATGGCACAGAATTCTTTTACCAAGCAGAAGATGCGGCGTGGAAGCCCTGGTGCTTATTAAAGCACATTTACAATCAGCAGATGTTTGTGCAGTGGAAAAAAATGTGCTTTTGCCTGTTGTGTGGTTCTGCACTTTTATATTTAAGCACCACGAATGAGGTTGCCAGGAGCTGGCTGCCGTTTGATGGCACTTTCTACCACCATGTGACCGTGGACATGGGAGACCTCTATACCAAATCTTCTCTGAACCCCCTTCCCATTAATGAAATATGGAAGGGTAAATAATCCAAATGGAATTCTGGCTCCTTCCGCAAAGGGGACAGCTTTCCGTGCTCCTTCCACTGTTGCTGCAAATGTGCCCACGCGGGAGTTCCCCCCACACTTTCTTTTGCCCCCTATTCTCTGCACTACAGGATGGCTTTTCTTCTTATTCAACTTACATGTTTATTATGATATTAATTCATAGTCATATAAAAGAATTGCAGAATCATAGAGTTGGAAGGGGACATACAGGCCCTCTAGTCCATACAGGCTCAATGAAGGATCAGCCTAAAGCATCCCTGTCAAGTGTTTGTCCAGCCTCTGCTTAAAGACTGCCGGTGAGCGGGAGCTCACCACTTCCCTAGGCAGCCAATCCCACTGTTGAACAACTCTTATTGTGAAAAAAAATGTCCTAATATCCAGCCGGTACCTCTCCGCCGGTAATTTAAACCCATTATTGCAAGTCCTATCCTCTGCTGCCAACAGGAGCAGCTCCCTGCCCTTCTCGAAGCCCTTACAGTGCAGACAGATACTATGGTATGGCAAGAAGGTCATAGAAGTGAATGTCAGTTATGGGTAAGGACTGGAGATCTCCTAGATTTACAACTGGCCTTCAGGCAACAGATATTAGTTCCCCTGGAGAAAATGGCTGCTTTGGAAGGTGAATGTTATGGCATTATCCTCAGTTGATTCCCCCCCCCCCACCAACCCATCCTCTTGAAGGCTCTACCCCCAAATATCCTGGAATTTCCCAACCCAGAACTGGCAACCCTGTTGCTGGTTTCTCATTCAGCTCTCCAAATCCCCCACTTGGAAATACAGCTGCTCCATAGAGTGAGGAAGGCTACCACCGCCCTGTATGGACTTCCTCAGTGGCTGGATGGGAATGAGCTTCAGAGCCCCATGAAAGTCAACCTCTGACAGGGTCTTAAGTACAATAAATATGTGCATAAAATGTCAGGCCAATTGTAAGGCCTTGATGTCAGCCGGCAAGGAGATCTTGTATGCCCCCAACATCCCATAAGAACATAAGAACACAAGAAAAGCCATGCTGGATCAGGCCCATCAAGTCCAGCAGTCTGTTCACACAGTGGCCAACCAGGTGCCTCTAGGAAGCCCACAAACAAGACGACTGCAGCAGCACCATTGCGCTGCCTGCGTTCCACAGCACCCAATATAATAGGCCTGCTCCTCTAATCCTGGAGAGAATAGGTCTGCATCATGTCTAGTATCCATTTTGACTAGTAGCCATGGATACCCCTCTCCTCCATGGACATGTCCACTCCCCTCTCAAAGCCTTCCAAGTTGGCAGCCATCACCACATCCTGGGGCACAATTTAACTATGTGTTGTGTGAAGAAATGCCTCATGAAGACCGGGCCCACGGTTAGCGCATCAACCCAAACACCTGTAAGCAGATCTCCGTGTTCATAAGAACATAAGAACATACGAAAGGCCCTGCTGGATCAGACCAAGGCCCATCAAGTCCAGCAGTCTGTTCACACAGTGGCCAACAAGGTGCCTCCAGGAAGCCACAAACATGATTTTTGTTTTGCCTGCCCATGTCATGTTTTCCCAGGGCCTCCGTTCCTTCCTGGAAGCCCTGCGCCTGGAATTGGCGCCACCCGGGCATCCCACATTTGCTTGCCATAGTTTTAAAATGTGATCAGTGCCCACATTTGGCACTGGCACCGAGGGAGCCCTGCCCGTCCATCTCTCTAATGACATTCCTCCAAGCATCAAGGTCCCAGGCCTGGGGGGAAGATGAAGGGAAGGGGAGAAAGTCGGCCAGCAGGCAAGCCAGGGCTCCAGATCATAGGTATCAGAGCTGGATTCTGAAAAGCGGATGCCTCCAGCGTCTAAGGTGCACTGTAACGCCCCGCCGTGAAAAGCCCTGCCTATCAACACCAGGCTTTGTAGACGCCGGCCTCGAGGCAGAAGAGTTGGCACATACCCCTGGTCTTGCTGGGTGTCGAATGCCAGCTTAGCAGGGCCTGCGGTGGTCATGGCAGGCAGAGCACCACCACTTCTAAGCATACCAAGCAGGAGAACAACGTCCACCAGCAATCGCATTTCGCTTTGAGGCAAACCAAAGAAATGCACTAGACAAGACCCCAGACAAGGATTAAAATACAAATTCCTTCCTGCACCTGGGTAATTATCACTACTAATTAACAGCCGTCTGCAGCTTTAAATTATGCATACGAATAATGGCATTATTTGTATTTAAAAATCGCAACATTTTAAAAAGGCTCTCAAAAGCAGACGTTCTATACAGTTATGCAAGCAAACGCTTTGAATATGTATAGAGTTCTTAAATATTGCAACGTTTTGTCTCTCACAATCCATCTCTCATATTATGTCGCCTATTTTTTTAAATATTTTAAACCGCCACTTAAATTTTTCATTATACACACTGCTTCCGCTCAATAGGCCCCACATTCAATTGTTATTCAACATTTCAAATGATCGGGTTAATCTATGTGAACCTCTACAGCAAAAAAAGAAGAAAATAAATTCTCCCCCCAGCTGTCATTTGTCAGGGATCAAAGCTGCTCGCTGGATCTCCTGATTTCAACAGCCAATACAATGCCGTGCACCAGGGGTCCCCAACGTGGTACCCATGGGTGCAATGGGGCCCTCTGACAATTTTCTTGGTGCCCACCAATTGTTTTTAGAAAGTGGGTGGGGCCAGGTGGGGCTTTCGCACAGCACAACATCTGGGTGGTTTGTGGAGATCTGATTGGCTGAGAAGAGTGTAACAAAAACGCTGCCGCCACAGCACGGGTTTTCACTGAGTGACTAAAGGTGTATGCAAGAAACATATTTTTAAACAGTATGTTCACTTTAAAAAGGAGGGCTTCTGCCTGAAATGCTGAAGAGTTAGTATTAGTTATGCATAATCTCATTCCTTGATATGTTGAGGCTGGCTCCACCCCCTGGGGCAGCCATGTTGTGGTCGCAACCACCACCTTGAGTCAGAATTCCAGTGGTCCAAAAAGATGGGGGACCCCTGTTGTACACCGATTAAGCCAACTTCTGGGGAACAGAGCTAGCGGTTGACTCTGCTGCACCATAATACTACACCAGAGCCAAGGTGACAGAGAGGCACAGCTCCTTAACTGCCCCAGAAGGTCGGACCAGAACCAACGGGTTGAAATTAAATCAAAAGAGTTTCTGTCTAGACATTAGGAAGAACTTTCTAAAAGTTAGAGCGGTTCCTCAGTGGAACAGGCTTCCTCGCGAGGTGGTGAGCTCTCCTTCTCTGGAGGTTTGGAAGCAGAGGCTAGTTGGCCATCCGTCAGCAATGCCGATTCTATGACCTTAGGCAGATGATGAGAGGGAGGGCATCTTGGCCATCTTCTGGGCATGGAGTAGGGGTCACCTGGGGGTGTGTGGGGGGAGGTAGTTGTGAATTTCCTGCATTGTGAGGGGTTGGACTAGATGACCCTGGTGGTCCCTTCCAACTCTATGATTCTATGACTCTATACTTGTTCCTTCCAGCCATAGCTGGCACATGTTTTCAAAGCCACCCCAGCTTGCTAAGGATAGGTTCAGAGAAGACCAATGTGACAGCGGCGCACTTTGCTCTGCCGTGTCCGTCCTGCTACAGCGTCAGCGGCCGAAGCATCAAAATGACGCTAGAGAGGAGGAAGTGCTCTTTTCAAACTGTCACATTCTAGAGGCGCTTCCTTGTTTTTGCACTAAAGGGCCCTCTTACAGTCCTCTTTCATAATAGGCTCTCCTCTCAACTGTCAGGTCTCCTGAAACGAGGCAGTCCTAACAAGTCCTCAATTCCTAACCTGCCCACCACTGCCTCTCTGAAACAGTGGTGGGTGGAAGAGTTCTAGCTATTCAGAGGTGAAAGGAAAACCATCTGCCTAGCCCTGAATCCCAAAAGCTGTGTGATTGTTTCTCATGTTCCAGGACTGCAGATTCTCGACTAAGGACTTGGTCAAGTGAAGTCCAGGTCTTGCCCTGCTTCTGGGTCAGATCTTGGCAGGTGAAGTTTTAAGCCTCCAGGGCAGGTCTCTGTGGTGCTCTAGATCCGCACAATCCCACAACTCTATGGCATGGTGCAGCTGGAACACAGAAGCTGCCTTTTCTTTTCCAGAAGTAAAACATCATGAAAAGGAAGCAACAGAGCCTGCTGCAACCCTCTCTGGGCCATTTAGGAGCGCGATTCTCAGACAGGGTGAGATCCGGTGTTATTGTAACACCTCATCAAAATTCTTCTCCAGCCTTTGCCACTGTGACTTCAGACAAGTGGACTGCCCTGGAAGAGGCTGGGATCCTTTCCAGGGGCTGCCACCTGAGACACCGAGTTACCTTTTTCACTTAACCTCTTTCATTTCTCTCTCCCGGCAGCGGAGCTGCAGGCATTACCCAGGGCAGAGCGTCTCGGGCACTTGGATTTCCAAGTGGCCAAAAGGTTGGAACGCTTGCCCTGCCTGCTCCCTCGCCAGCGAACCGACTCCACTGTGACACTTAACTGCTGGAGTTAAATGTATAAGGGCTGAAGAAGCCTCTACTTCCATTTTCCTTTTTCCTGCCACTATTTCCCATCTTTCTGCTTTCATTCTGATGTCACGTGAAGACTTTATTATACTCTTTTACAGTCCCCATTTCTCCAGAGGGTCAGGCAGATAAAATCGTATTTAAGAACAAAATGACAGTCACTTATGCAGATGTAATTATAATTAAAATATTCATTTCCACCTTCAGTCAATTTTAAGTAGATGATAGAAACACATATGGGCTGGAAGTGAAACATCTGGATACTCTGAATCAAGGAGAGAGAGAGAGACATCTCAAAGAGAACAGGGCCATTCCAAAGCAGTCACAAAGAGAAAGGTCCGCCACACTCATACTGTAATGTTTTACTGTCTTATTGTATTAATATTCAATCACAATAAAACAGTTGGAAGCTGAAGAATCAAAGCAGGTTATTTTATTGGCCAATATAACAAAATGCTGGTGAAAATTGCCTAAAGCACAGAGCAATTTCCACACACATCAAAGGATTGCAAGCATGGATATAGACTTTGATAATGGGTGGTTACAGAAACGTAATACACACGTAACACTGAACTGTTCAATAAACTTTTTGGACGTATAAGCAATTATTTGCATATCCAATAGAAAATGCTCTTCAAGGCGTTGCCTAATGGTTAATGAGGAGGCACAGCTTTACATTCCAAGATGACATGTCTTGTCTTAAATCAAAACTCCAGGCTTAATTAAGGAAACTGCCTGTACCAAGAGGGAATGACCTCACCTAGTCAGCTGCCTGCAAACTGCTTGCTGGGTCACTCTGACCCAGGCTTCTCAGCAATGAATGTAGCTTGACCAAAGAATACATGTTACCCATAATGCAAAGTGATTCTAGACTTGTACATAAGAATCTATATATGTGTGTGTGTGTTATGCTATGTGAATATGCATATATGTGACAGCATATATGTTTTCTCTATAAACTAAGTTAATTAGGGCACTACAATACCAAAATGACCAGATGCTGAATGCCTGAAGTTGAGGTCCCCTCGCATCAAGGAAAGCAATGGCCTGATTCATTCTCCCCACTTCATCAAAAGGAAGGCAGGCTGAAGCCCAATGTATATTTTCATGGGAATAAGCCCTGTTAAGTAAAGAGAGACCTGCATGTTACTGCCCTGGGAAAGCATCCGTGATTATGGTTACCTCTGATATTCCAAATAAAGAAAACTCCAAGAGGTTGTCAGGGGATCCTCTGCAGAGGCAACAGTCTTAAGCACTTGGAGGGAAATGCTACATTATTATTCCACTTGCAAAATTCCCCAGGGTGGATTTTGCACTGTCTAGAGCAGGGGTGACAAACATAAGCCCGGGGCTGGAGGGTGCCTTGGCTGGCTCGCGGGCCAGATAAAAGCTCTCAAAGGGCTGCAAATTAGGAGGCTCCATGTCTGGCAAAACATCTCAGATATTTTGAGAGAGTTTTGATAAAGCAAACATTATTTCTCACGATTTCCTTCCTTGCATTTCAGCCCACGCTGCCCTGTGAGAAGTCAGGGTGAGTGGTCTCCCGGAAGACGGGAGTTCCAAATGTGATCCGGTGGAGGAGAAATGGTTCGGAGGTTGGTGATCTTGCAGCTGGAGGCTCTCCCGCTTCCCTCTGATTATTTTCCCGTTGATCACCCGCCCGTGCCACCCATTCCACTTGCCAATGTGATGTGAAAACCTATAATAAGTACTTTCTATTCAGTGAAGAACCTGAGATGAAAGGTTCGTGTTTGGTGAAGCAAAAGAGCTCCCACAGTACAAAATTTTTTCAAAAACAGCAGAAATCGCTGCTGTTGATTCAAAGCAGGCCTTTCCTCACAAGGTGAAATTTTTACCAGCTGAGATAAAGAGTCCACACACTACATGATTATGCTGAATTCACTGTCAGCAAATAAAGCAATTTTCCTTCAGACTGTTGGGAGCCAATAGACACCGATACAACAGTGTATTTCCAGTTGTCAAAGGAAATACATCACTTGTCAAAGAGAAGCAGCTGTTATGCTTAGATGGCTTATGGTGGAGTGGTCTATTATACTGGCAAGCGTACAGTTGGATGACCCACAATGAGGCTGTGGCATTGTGGTATTGTCCCATCCAAGGCTGCATTATGTGAATGAAAGAAATTATGGCTTGGCTCATAAATCTAACATTTTCCAAAGATTTTTTTAAAAAAGAACCTGAGCTTAAGCAAAGAAATTGGTAACAGTGGGCAGGACAGTTACAATGCCATTAAAAATATCAGGTAGTGTAATATTATGTAGGTGCCGCATGGATGTGATCAAACATCTCTTTTTATTTTTGACAAGGTTCGTATTGTTTCTTCTAAGTCACGTTGTCCATTTTGAAACAGCTAAGTGGGCTGCCAGTCTGTTTCCAAATTCAATTCATGGTGTGGTTTTGACCAGTAAAGCCCTTCACGACCTGGGGCCCGCATATTTGAAGGACCCTCTCCTTCCATCCATATGAGCCTGTGCGCCAACTACAGTCATGCCACTAGAAACAGTATCTAGAAAATGTGGGGGAAATGAGGAGAGAGAACGAAATGACTTCTAAAAGAAGAAGAAGAGTTGGTTTTTATATGCTGATGTTCTCTACCCCTTAAGGGAGACTCAAACCGTCTTACAATCACCTTCCGTTCCCCTCCCCACAACAGACACCCAGTGAGGTAGGTGGGGCTGAGAGAGTGTGACTAGCCCAAGGTCACCCAGCTGGCTTCATGTGTAGGAGTGGGGAAATAAATCCAGTTCCCCAGATTAGCCTCCTCCGCTCATGTGGCGGAGTGGGGGAATCAAACCCGATTCTCCAGAGCAGACTCCACTGCTCCAAACCACCGCTCTTAACCACTACACCACATTGGCAAACCACCTCTGCTCATTTCTTGCCTTGAGAACCCCACGAGGTGGAACTTCCCAGGGCTGCCATGAGTCGGTTGTGACCCGACAGAAAAATTCACCTTACATTTCAGTGATGCATTTCAGAAGAACCTCTGTCTATACACACGCAGGCTAATGGAGCCGCCAAAGCAGGTCAACAGGCACACAAAATATAACAAGACGCTTTCTGGTGTCCTTGAGGTAAAGAAGTTTAGCAAATGGCAATTGTGAGCTTTGCTGTTAAACAGCTCTAATTAGGGATTTGCCTATATGATTAGGATTATAGTGCCTTACTTTAAAAAAAAACTTGAAGAGATATCAAAACTAATAACTATTTGTGGATCATTAAACATAAATTCATACTCATTTACTGATTGGATGCGGTTCTGATAGATACGGAGCAGAAAATTGGATTATTAATTGGTATTGCTATCCCTGTTAGGAATGACATAAAATCTCTAAGGCAAACTTTTAAACTTTATGAATCTGTCAAATCAAATATATGACGATATAAAGTAATATCAGGAATGATTATCACAGGAAAGCAGACGTTATTGAGGTATAATGCCAAATTACAGAAGTTTACCACACACAAATGCTAAGCAAACTGGCCAGTTTGAAGTTGGCTTGGACTGTACATCCCTTGCATTACTTTAAGCCCAGGAGGAAAAGGAAAGCAGCAAATACCAGTTTTCATGACCCCTTACGACCACAACCCAACAGAGTCAGGCACAGGTAAGCCCCCCCACCCAGATTCCAAGAGTGCTAAGTGTGCACTGAACTACACTCCATTTATTTAATTAAGATATTTATACCCCATGTTTTTTTTTCCTCTATGAGGTTATAACATTGTTTCTTCCCTCCTCCAATTTACACTCACAACAATCCCATGAAGAAGGTTAGGCAGAGACTGTGTGACTGTGGCCCAAGGTCACCCACGCAAGCTCCCATAGCACAATGAGTAGAGTTGTGCAAAAAAAAAAATAATAATCTGTAATTTTCAGCTTCAAGTTTATTGGGCCCGATTTTTTTATGCCAAATACCCATACCGGTAAATATGGGTATTCAGCTTATTTTGGGGTTTCCTGAAAAAAATTCAGCCCTGGTGGGGGGGGGTCATTTTTTGAGGTAGAGCCCCCAAATTCACTACATAGCTTGAAGGGAATCTCCTTGCATGAACCTCAAGGTTTGGTGAAGATTGGATCAGGGGGTCCGATTTTATGGGGTTCGGGTCACCCCCTTCCTCTATAGAGAAATATTGTGAAGTTTGCAATGATTCTCTATGGAGGAAGGGGCGACCCATTCCAGACCCCATATAATCGGACCCCCTGACCCAATCTTTACCAAACTTTGGAGGTTGTGCAAGGAGAGTCCCTTCAAGCTACACTGTGAATTTGGGGGCTCTACCTTGAAAAATGCCCCCCAGGATCCGAAAAAGCCTAATAATTGTTCAGCTTTTTCCATAATTGCCCGTTCGGCTTCAGCCTGTGTGGCCCCTTCCAACTCTAGGTTTCTATGATCCTATGAGTTGTGTGGCAGCCCCTGCTGGGCCTGGCCAAGTCGTGCAAATTACCTGGGATTTTGTTGTTCCAAATGTAAGGGCAGAAAACATGTTGATCTTTTAGACTAAGAAGCATTCAGCATGAGCCACAGACATAGCTGTTATGATAACTGAGTTTATTTTTGTTTATTCTGGATTATTTTGTGGTTGAGCTATTCTTGGCTTCCTGTGCTTTTTTCTTTGTTTGTGCTCTGCCCAATTTCTAGCACAGCTTCTCTTTTTGTTTCTTACAGCAGGGTAGAAAACATGACAGACAATGGGTTGGAGACCAAGAACTTTTAGCAGGACTCCAGCGGGGAGTCAAACTCCATTTGGCAAATATATCCAAATGCCGGAATCCAAACAAACCATTCCTTATGCACACTTGAAAGGGTTGCCATGTCCTTCTTGGCCACTGGCGGGAGGTTTCTGGGGTGGAGCTGAAGAGGGCAGGGTTTGGGGAGGGGACTTCAATGCCATAGAGTCCAATTGCCAAAGTGGCCATTTTCTCCAGGGGAACTGGTCTCTATCAGCTGGAGATCAGTTGTAATAGCAGGAGATCTCCAGCTACTACCTGGAGGTTGAGGATTCTACAGCTGCACACAGGATTGTTCAGGTTTGCTGCCTAAGCAGGGTTGCCAGCTCTGGGTTGGGAAATACCTGGATATTTTGGGGGTGGAGCCTGAGGAGGGATTTAGGGAAGGGAGGAGCCCCAGCAGGGTATAACGCCCTAGTGTCCACTATCCAAAGCAGCCATTTTCTCCAGGGGGGCTGATTTTGGTCAACTGGAGATCGATTTTAGTAGCGGGAAATCTTCAGGTGCCACCTTGAGGCTGGCAACCCATCTGCCTTTAGGCCTCATTACACCGCTGAGGTCGAACGCCAGTCCTGCCACCTGATAGTTCTCTGTGAAACAATGCAAGTGACCAGGCCGCTTCAAGAGACATCTGGCAAAGGGAAGGCGAAATTGTGAGTCTTCCAGCTTTAGGGAAACTAGGTCATTTACTCACCTTCCATTTTCCTTTTTCTCATTAAGACGTACAGCAGACCTTTCACTTTCAATTTTCCCCCCTCTGTGTTGAATTTATGAGTACATATTTATATTCATAAAGGTTATATGAAAGTCAACATTTGAAATGTAAGCCTTTAAGTATTTATGTTAAGGCCTAATCAAAAAGTACTTCCACGGGAAATGTCCCAGGACAGCCACGCTAGCGTGGAAGGTTCAAACCACAGCATCCTTTTCCCAGCCAGCCCAGCCTGGAGAAATAATCTGTTATTCTGCGGTTCGGTGACAAAGATGTCTTGCAATTATTTTGCAGCTTTTTGACTCACAGCCGTGAAAAGCTGAGAAGGCGGCTGAAGCGGTACGGGGCTCAAAGCTACTCCTACCCGTCGAATTCTGCTAATTGCCTGATGTGTCCATATGTCCCTCTCACCCCCAGAATTTCAGAGCGAGGACAGCTACTCCTCCTGCCTTATGAAACATCCTGCCACTTTGTAGAAGGTACTTTGCCACTGAAGTCCTACAAAAAAATGAGTAATTCGTTTAGGTTGTGACAGATATAAACGGTGACTTTCGTGGCCTTTATAATTGTTTTTATTGTGTCTTTTTAATGTTTTATTTATATGGTAAGCTGCTTCAAGTTCTGCAAGGAAGAAAGACGGCTAATAAATGTTTCAGATACATCAATAAATAAAATAAACAGATCAACATAAGGATGAAGACCAGCCTAAGACGAAGAGTATAGGTCACTGCGTACTGTGCATTTCTTGATAATATGAGACCCAGGACCACCAGATATGTTAACATCACTACAAAATGACTGACTCCACACAGAGTTCTCATGATTGGCACCGTGCTGACATCACAACATCACTTCCAACACAAACCTGGAAGTGACATCACTACAATGCTGGGGCAATGCTGTAGGATTCACCCAAAACTTACACCGGAAAAGACATCTGATCTGACACCAATCCCCCACCCCAATTTTGCTCCTGCTGTTCTATCGAGCACCAGTGGGAGCTGGAAGGGAAAAGTCCCCCACTACAGGGGGAGAGGTGACCATTCTGTGCCTGAAACAGCCTCAACAAGATGAGTGTTTCGTGTGTGGCGATACTGTGTGAGCATTTTGCTTAATTCTTTGTAGCTGACAGTTCCTCTGTGCCTGTATAGGATTCAGATCAGCCCCTTGGGTCCTGTTCCCTTCCGATCCTTCTGGTTTGAAACCCTGAACAAGGTCACTCACAGGAACTCTGGGTCCCACAGGGAGAAAGGTGAGATGTAAATAAATAAAAAAAAGACAGTAAATAAATACAAATTATTAGCATCTTTTGAGAAAATGCCCCAAGAATAAACACCAAACGTTTGCGTTAGAGCTCAATTAACACCAAGGAAACCACAGTAGATTGTTTCACTCTTTAAAGTAGGAAATAAGAGTAAAGTTTAAGACTCTCAACTCTGAATTGCTACTTCCCCACAACCCCATTTTGTTTAAATGACTACTGCTCCACACGACCTTGAATCTTTCTGTGCTATAGTTATTTGACAAATGAGTCTCCTAGAACAAATTTCCAAATTAATCCTGAAGTAGCAAAATGACCGCTGCATAAGATGAGTGGCTCTCCCAAATATTTGCCCAGCTGTTTGATTAATTCCTCTTAGCAGAAGTCCTACCGCTGGGATGCGGCGTTAAGAAATGGAACCAAGGCAATGTTCCTTTCACAGGATGCAAGACACATTTTTTTCCCAAATGAAAAGGCTTCCATATATTTTTACAGCTGGAGAAGAGTGACTGCAAAGAACTGTGATGAAATGTTGAGTTCTGGAGGACCACAAAGCATTCCACTTCTCTATGGTTCCCATGTTCTGCAGCCAACGGTCCAGTGATGGAGGAAGTTTTTTGCTCTCTCTTTCTTATGGACTATCCAAACAAGCATCTGAAAAGGCTCAGTGGTAGAGCATCTGCTTTACATGCACAAAGTACGTCCTTTTTAATTGTTGCTTTTATGCTTGCAGCCAATCCCAATTCATTGACCTGCTGTTTGTAAACAGGGAATGGCTCTCTGATGAAATCAGGCCATCCTACCTTGATTCCCCACTCCTCCTCAGGAGCGGCAGACTGCAATCTGGTGATCCGGGTTGGTTTCCCCACTCCTACACATGAAGCCTGCTGGGAGACCTTGGGTTAGAAACAGCTCTCTCTGAACTCTCTCAGCCCCATCTATCTCACAGGGTGTCGGTTGTGGGGAGAGGAAGGGAAGGTGATTGTAAACCAGTTTGATTCTCCTTAAAAGGTAGAGAAAAAGTGGAGTATAAAAACCAACTCTTCTTCATTTCAAGATATGAGATGAGCAGAGGTGGTGTGCTATAGCCTGTCTCTGCCTAACAACTCAGGACTTCCTTGGTGGTCTCTCATCCAAGGACTAACCAGGGCTGGCCCTGCTTAGCTTCTGAGATCTGATGGGATCAGACTTGCCCGGGCCATCCAGGTCAGGATAGTGTCGACCACCCCATTAACAACCTTTCCCTCCGCAACTCGTCCTCTTTAGGATGTTTTGCACTTTATCTTTGCAAGGTCATCGTGATGATAGCATTGGGTAACAGTCAGGTAGACTAGCCAATCTCCTTGGAAGAAACATGGATACAAATGTGATGCACAAAATATATGCAGTCACAATCAAAGGGATTATACAGGCCACATGGCTGGTGAAGGAACATGGCAAGAACAATACTTCTGCAAACTTCAGATTAGGACACAAACAGACCTAGAGTTTAGGCATTGCTCAGCCTCAAACAGACCCCAAAAGTGACACTCTAAGTCAAGACCACACAGACTAGGGAAGGGATGCTAGGTCACCACCATGGATCTTCAGGATGGTTTGGGGAGCAGAAGTGGTGTAATGATATGTGGAGGCAATGCTCTAGGAATTTGTCAAAACTCTATGTTAAACCATAAAATCTTTGGCAAATCCTAGAGTGCCAAATCCCCCCCCCCCCCAGTTTTTCTTCAGCTGGCCTTTGAGATGCCAATGAGCAATGGAGTGATGCCACATCCTCCCCAAAACCCATCCTCCCAAAAAATGACCCCAAAAATGTTTTGCTATTTGCTGAGGCAGTGTTGGGAACCCAAATCATTGCTCTGTTCTCCTCAGTATCACAGATTCTCAAACTGGAGCCAGTTCCGATGAAGGCATCATTAGAAGAGGTGCTTCATTTGCAAAGTGTGCTAAGAGGATACATGAATACTACATTTTGCTTAGAAAACAAATCTCTGCATGAAAACTCTGACACTTAATTTCCAAAGTGTAAATGATAGCTGTGATGAATTTAGCTGTTTTTTTTTTTTTTTAAAAATGGCAGTATGTGTGTGTGAAAGAGGGGGAGCTAAACAACTGCAGATATTACTACAATTACTTGTGGAAACACTATTTGGAAAATTCCATTATCATCCCAGCAAGGTCTTTTTGTCTAGCAGCTGAGAGAAGGAAAGAGAAATTAGCATCACCTTGCAAGTGCCAAGCAGGCTCCATAACAACTTTGCACTTAAAATAAACTAACATCAACACATAACAAGCCTAAATAGTTCTCCTGTCAATGAGGATCGTCCGTGTTCTTCAGCAAACTCAGTTCTGCTCTAGCTATTCCTGTGCGCTCTCTCTTTCTCGCTCTCTCTTTCTCTCTCTCTCTCTCACCCACCCACATACACACACACAACAGAGAAGAGGGAGAGTGCTAGAAAAATGCATAAACACACACCTCACATTGCCGAAACAAAAGATACATGAAGTCCTTCTCTTTAATTCTGGTGGTGTTTCTCCCTCTTTTTCTTTTGGATATCCCCAGAAACTCCACAGGTATCATGAGCAACTGTGCTTAGCTTGCGCTATGCTGTGAGCAACCAAGTCTGGTTAGTCTACCAGATCTAAAGTAACAAGTTCCAGTTTGTGTGTGTAAACCCATTTGTCTGCTTCTTGTTCACTCTCTCCCTCACAGCAAGGAGAACTTCTTCCCTGTTCAACCAAGAGGGGTAGCAATACTCAACAGCCTGAAGTTTGTAAATCCAGATATTGGGGAAAAAATGGGGAGGGGCTGTCACTCAGTGGTAGAGCATCTGCTTGGCATGCAGAAGGTCCCAGGTTCAATCCCCAGCATCTGCAGTTAAAGGGAACAGGCAGGTGGGTGATGTGAAAGACCCTTTTCTGCCTGAGACCCTGGAGAGCTGCTGCCGGTCTGAGTAGACAACACTGACTTTGATGGACCAAGAGGGGTCTGAATCGGTATAAGGCAGCTTCGTGTGTTCATGTGTTCATTGTCAGTACAAACTGTAGATCACCAATCACTACAAACCCTAGACGGAAATCTCAGTTTGTTGCCAACCAACAAATTGGTCTGCTCTCAAAAATCACAATCAAATCAATAATCACTGTATCTACTGTCAGTCTTATAGGTTATGAGGGTTGGCAGATGCTCCCGACAGTGATAGAATTTTATAACACAGGGGAGATGTATAACAGGAGGAAGAGGAAATACTCATTAAATGAACCCCCTCTTTGATGGCCACACTGATCGCTACAGAGGATACCAAATCAGAAATCTGAATAAATTGTTCCCTGGGAATTTTGTCACTGTTTGTTAAAAATGCAAAATATGTTCAGTTTATCACTGAAATAATGGTTTTAAGAGATACTTAATGAAAAAAGGGATACTTTGTTTTCTCAATATATCCTAAAATTCTCTGTTTGTAATCCACAGCTTTCTATTTCGGTGTCCTAAGGCTGAACGATCAGCATCTCAGAATTCTTTGCTCCGTTCAAAACGTCGTGGAAGTCAGGAATTCCACTGAAGAGCGCTGAAGCTACTCTGTGGGTTCAAAGTCATGTGTGGCTGTAGGCAGCTCTTCATGCTCCATCCACTGAATGCAGGATTAGTTCCTGACATAAAGTTAAATGAAATCAGGATTAAAACACACAGAACCCTCGTCTTTAAAAAGCGAAATAACCGATTGCTGTTTTGTAAAACGGGCTGGCCTGGTAAAAACTGGAAACAATTTTTTTTTCTCCAATAGTACTGTCACTAACTTTCTTTGTAAACCTCCAGTGGCTGGTAGTCTGTGCCAAATCGACCCCTCTAATAACAGACCATCTCTCTCATGTTGCTGTTTTCCTTTCCTCTCCCCAACCTGATCCAAGAAAGGCAAAAATGCACACATGTGCCTCCTCACTAAGCTAGTTTGCAGATCTGTCACCTCATGTTGGAGGAGGAGAATAATTGGTTTTTATATGCTATCTTCCTCTGCCACTTAAGGAAGAATCAAACCAGCTTACAATCACCTTCCCTTCCCCTCCCCACAACAGACACCCTGTGAGGTAGGTGGGGCTGAGAGAGTGTGACTAGCTCAAGGTCATCCAGCTGGCTTCGTGTGTAGGAGGGGGAAAACCTGGATCTAGCACTGGGCAGGATGAGGCCTTCTCTCCAAGAGCAATTTTCACATCCCCATCTCCTAAGCTGTCAAAGAGATTACAATATTCATCTGAGTGAACTTTCACAGTCAGATACCTGCTGATTGCAGGTATAAGTCAATGCATTTATTTGACCCAGTTTTCCCTGATTAACAATCGACAGGACCAATCTGGCTGCTGATCAGTTTGGTGGCGTTAACTATGCTGGGATGAGCTGCTCCCTTGGCGGTTAATTGTACAGAGAGGGGGGGCTTTCCCTGCTTGGAAACCTCACCCGCCAAACAGGAACGCGGGAAGGATGCTTGAGGCCAGTCTCTGGAGAAAAGAAAGGCATTTTGAGTGTGTTCAGAGCTCACACTTGATGTGATGGGAACTTCCCAGCACCTTTTAAGCACTACTGAATGAAGAGAAAGAGGGGAAGGAACATGAGGTGAAAAGGGCAGCCCCCTGTTAGAGTTGCCAGGTCCCCCTTTGCCACCGGTGGGAGGTTTCTGGGTTGAGGCTGAGGAGGGTGGAGTTTGGGGAGGGGAAGGACTTCAATGCCATAGAGTCCAAGGGCCAAAGCGGCCATTTTCTCCAGGTGAACTGATCTCTATCAGCTGGAGATCAGTTGAAATAGCAGATCTCCAGCTAGTACCTGGAGGTTAGCTAGAGAAGGTAAACACCAATACTATAGGGCTAGGCTGTATAAAGTAATAGTATGAGGCTCTCAATGCTTATCAAAATGCTATATGATACTTGTTACAAACATGTGGTGAATACGTACAGAGTGTCCAATAATTATACAATTCTATACAGTGTGACAACTAAGACAATACAAAACATAAAGCAGAGAAACGAAGTAGCTATATTTCTATGCTACAATACTATCAAAATGAAATTTTCAATATGCTTCCTTCCATGTTCTTTCAGTAATGAATGATGTGAACAAGCACCACAGTAGGAGGGAAAGGTAATAGGTCTTTTCGGTTATAGTGTTGAAAGAAAGAAAGAAAGAAAGAAAGAAAGAAAGAAAGAAAGAAAGAAAGAAAGAAAGAAAGAAAGAAAGAAAGAAAGAAAGAAAGAAAGAAAGAAAGAAAGAATCCGACATGCCAACTTGACTGCAAGCTGAGGTCAGGAGAATTTGCTCCCCATGAGTTGCTCCCAGTTTGGGTGCAATCCTCCCCTTCTGTTTCTCCTGTTCGCTTCCCACAGCAATCTCCCATGCACAATATGAAGCTGCCTTATATTGATTCAGACCTCTGGTCCATCACAGTCAGTACTGTCTACTCAGACCGGCAGCGGCTCTCCAGGGTCTCAGACAGAGGTTTTTCACATCACCTACTTCCCTAGTCTCTTTAACTGGACATGCCAGGGATTGAACCTGGGACCTTCTGCATGCCAAGCAGATGCTCTACCACTGAGCCACAGCCCCTCCCCAAACTGGTGGCAAGATTGCAGTGCATGTCTTTAAGAGCCCAGAGACACAGTGAGATCAAGGCTAATGGCTCCCATGCAATTATTCTTCTATGTACTATGAAGGAGCAGAAGTTGCCACATGTTCTCTCACGGCAAGAAGGCATTTAACATGTAAAAGAATTGCAAATTTGTTCCACGCCAGTCCTCAGACTCTCACCAGAACCCAAAAGCCATCGCCCTTGGATATTAGACTTCTGTTAAATTGAACACACACTGTTCTTCTTCTGTAGTACAGAATGAAACCACATTTCATGAGGAGGAAAATCCTGAACAGAATGCCAAAATTAATAAGTTTCTTTTTTTTAAGTGTTTAAGTCAGTGGGCTAATTCTCAATTCAGTGTTCCAGGAAAGAAGAACATCAATGAGAATAAGCACAAGCTGTGCGCGAAAGAAAAGCACATTCTATTGGTCGCACTTTTGTAAAATCTCCCTCTTTCGAATTTGACTAAAGATGTTCCTTTAAGAAGACAGGTGGGACACCCCGTCTCTCAAAGAGCAAACTATGCAAAAGAGAACAGTAGAAAAGGAGTACATCAGAACTTAAGAAACAGCTCCTTCACTCCCAGCCTTCATAGAAGGAGGAGGAGGAGGAGGAGAAGAAGATGAAGAGTTGGTTTTTATATGCTGACTTTCTCTACCACTTAAGGAAGAATCAGAATGGCTTACAATCACCTTCCCTTCCCCTCCCCACAACAGACACCCTGAGAGGTAGGTGGGGCTGAGAGAGCTGTGACTAGCCCAAGGTCACCCAGCAGGCTTCAAGCGCAGGAGTGGGGAAACCAACCCAGTTCACCAGATTAGCCTCCGCTGCTCATGTGGAGGAGTGGGGAATCGAACCCGGTTCTCCAGATCAGAGTCCAGCCCTCCAAACCACCGCTCTTAACCACTACAGCATGCTGGCTTGCTAGGCATTCTTGTTTTGTTTTTTTTCTTCTTCTTCTTCTGTGTGGAAGTTGCTATATCTGTTTGATATAGATCTTCATCTGCTTCAACATTTGACTTTAGGGAACCAGTCCAAAGGGAATTCTAAACTCGAAAGTACTGTGAGTTTGTTTTTCCTCAGACAAAAGTTTATTCTCTTCCAATCAAGGCTTTATTCCATTTCGGAAACACATTTCTCTTTGGATTATGGAAAATAGATTTTTCTATATATAATCCCGTCAGGTAACAAATGTCTGATGATGTCATTATCTACCTATGACTTGACTGTTTTGAAACGACACCACGAAATGCCATTTACTCTGATTCCAGAAAGCTGCCAATCTGTTTGGATCAAGAGTAGGGTTTTTAATATATGCATGAGCGCTTTATAATAAATATATTTCATAGTTGTATTGAGTTCTTTTCCGCCCAACCTTTGGGTACCCAACTTTGTTTTTAGGTGGGGCTTTCCCCCCCCCCCCGTTTTGACTAAAGGGAACCTCCATGTTCAGAGTCAGTAACCTCTGAATGCCAGTGCCAGGAGGCAACATCAGGGAAAGGCCTTGGCCTCTGCGTCCTGTTTGTTGGCCCTCCAGGGCAAACAGTTGGTCACTGCAAAACAGGGTGCTGGACTACATGGATCACTGCTCCGATCTGTCTTCTTATGCTCACTGCTAACACATAGTTGCACACCACTTAGCAGGTTATTTGTGCCATTGGTTTCCAAACCAAATAAATCTGGGGACTGGCTCATCTTGACTGAACCAGATCAATACAACTGCTGAATGAATTCACTGGGGACATTCCTGGCACTGACTACATTTTGTTAGTCTTTAAGTTACTTTAAGTCTTTTAGGGGCTGTTAAACTCATTGCACAACACCAGAGACCAGACCAGACCAGTTGTGGTTGTAGGGTTGCCAGGTCCCTCTTCACCACCGGTGGGAGGTTTTGGGGGCAGAGCCTGAGGAGGGCGGGGTTTGGGGGAGAGGAGGGACTTCAATGCCATAGAGTCCAATGGCCAAAGTGGCCATTTTCCCCAGGTGAACTGATGTCTATCGGCTGGAGATCAGTTGTAATAGCAGGAGATCTCCAGTTAGTACCTGGAGGTTGGCAACCCTATGTGGTTGTGCAGGTTTGCCTATCAACTGGCCAAAATGTTCTGCTTTTGCCTAACTCTCCCCAGGGGGAACTCTGTCAGATTGGGAAGAAAATCACACCGGGGAACCGCCTGTCATATTCCACACACATAAATGTGGATATTAAATTATTACTACTGTAAGCTCTAGTCCTGCGGCAAACCCATAAACAGACTTCAGCAGACAGCAAATCCACTAAAGCAGTTTTATTGGGAAGAATCGACAGGTTTCAGAAGCCATATTCAAAAGGATACTAGTAAGGGTCAAAGGCAAGGCAAGGTACATATATGGGAGAGCAAAAGGAGATAACCGGTTACCCAGGAACCCCCCACCTCCAACAGGCAGGAAGGAGCACTTGGCGATTCCCACACTATGGGAATCTATGAAGACTAAACACAGGGGATAGACTGGCCTTGCACAGAATAGCACAACAGCACCTGGAAGCAGCACACCAGCACTACCGCATACCATCCTCATGGCCTGCTCCTGACAACTACAGAAAATAGGCTTTCTTGTGGCATCCGCAGGTCCCTTTTCAAACAGAAGATAACAATCCTGGCTTGGGTGTTCCCAGGGTCTCTGCCTCTGAACCGCTAACGATAAGTTGGATTTGCTTCGGTTTCTTTTGCTCACTTCATGCTTGCCACAGTCCTGATAAGATTTTATCAGTGATTTTCTCCCCCTGGAGGGAAAATAAGCCTACAGGAGGAAAAAAGAACCACACAGCCAAATTAAGCAACTTGTGGAATGCTCATGAGATAATGTCACAGGGGACATTTTCTGAGACACAAAAGTCTGCAAATGGGACTGGGAGCTCATGTATTGCAGATGTAAAGGTTATCTTGCCCCAAAGCTACTCCCCAGCTGCTGCTCCCTGTCCCCCCCCACCCTGAGATGAAATGTCCAATACAATAGCCACAGATGGAACGGCACGATGGTGTCCCAGCTGACTTAAGAACATAAGAAAGGCCCTGCTGGGTCAGACCAAGGCCCATCAAGTCCAGCAGTCCATTCACACAGCGGCCAACCAGGTGCCTCAAGGAAGCCCACAAACAAGACGACTGCAGCAGCACCATCCTGCCTGTGTTCCACAGCACCTAATATAATGGGCGTACTCCTCTGATCCTGGAGAGAATAGGTATGCATCATGACTAGTATCCCTTTTGACTAGTAGCCATGAACTTGAAGGACTCAAAGCCCATTCTTCACACTGCAGAAGATGCTTGCACAGCTCCCCCCGCGTTCTCCACCCATCTACAAACACACAGTCCTGAATTTTTTCCAACAGGAAGAAGAGAGAAGTGGAAGCAGATGGGCCCTGCAAACAATGGGGCCATGGAAGGACCTTCATCCATACGACAGCAGCCATATTGAAGAGGATGAAAGGCATTCGGGTACAGGTGCACCTGGGCTCTAACAGAACATTCAAGGAGGCTGTGTGCCCTGTGCTACACTGCTGGCGTGAGATGTTGCGTGTGCCTGTGGGCTTGTACACAACCTACTTGAATTGGCCATCTAGCCTCTGCTTAAAAACCTCCAGGGGAGGAGAGCTTACCACCTCCTGAGGAAGCCTGTTCCATTGAGGAACCACTCTGTTAGAATACTGTTTTCTTCTCCCCCCTCCTCAACATGCACATGCAAACCACACGGTGAGCCAAGATGGGGATCCCGGATCCCACCTAGGCTTTTTATGCATGTCTGTGTCCTCAGTCACCCCCCCCCCAATTACTTTGGGGCTCGCTTTCATGATGCATGCATTTTCCAACTGACAGGTCGCCTTGCTCTCCATGCACATTTCCCCCGTGTTTTCTGGATGCTGTTTAGCCAGCATCCAGAAACATGTGGGGAAAACCTTCAGAAATGTGTAGGGAGAGCAAGGCGACCTCTGACAGTCAGGAAAGGCAAGCCATAATCAAAGCAAAGCCCCAAAGTACCGTAGTCGGTGGGGTGACTGCGAGGAAACAGCCATGCAGAAAAAGCTCTAGCCTCCCCTTCAGGCACCGACGTGCTCCTAGAATTAGGCACACTTCCTGGGAACTAGCATAAGAGTATCCCCCAAAGAAGGGCGTTTCTGACCTGAAGTGCATCAGGATGAGCCACTCGCCATCTCATATATCTTTATGGTTTGCCAGTTTTTCTTTCCTTTTAACCTGGATAAAGTTGATTAATCTCCTTTGTGCTTGATCAGTTGATTGAGACGTCTTGGATCACAGCGCCAATAAATAAGTGATGCAGAAAGCTTACTGAAAGATTCACAGTTCATTTACCCAAATCCTACAGCCTGAAGAAAGGAAAGGAGCCCCGTCCCTAACGAAGTGCGCGTCTCCAACCGAGTGCGCCAAGTGTGAAATAACGGAGCTGAGATGCCATTTACCTCGGCAGAGTGTCTGCTTTTTCTCTACCTGCCACTTGTTCAAAGCTAAATGACAGGGTGTGTGAGAGATAAGAGGAGACAGCCATAAAGTCAGGGGGATGATATACGGCGGCATGCAAAGATACAACCCTCCGCCCTGCCTCAATTGCTAGCTGTGCTACTAGCAGTCCAACACATCGCTGACAAGAAAGAGGCTGCCACAGACAACACCATGGCATGAAAGGATCCCCAAAATCTCCTCCTCAGTGAGAAGGGCACCGGCTGGTGAGAGGAGATGGCTGCAGAGCAGGCTGAGGGCCATCAGCAGTCCTTTTCTTTTGACGGATATTTCTGTTTTCCTCCACACGGACATCATGTGGGAGAAGAGGCTGCACAACGGCCTGGACCTCTGCTGCTGCTGCTGCGCACACCCTCAACCCACACTTCCTTGGGCAGCATCTTGTGCAGCCGAGAACAGCTCCCCCTCCACATGAATCCAGTGATCATGCTCTCATGTTGGGGGGGCATTCTTTCCACCCGCGGACAAGCATCCTTGCCAAAAGGCCACCCTCCTTGCCAACCATCTCCAAGCAGCCATCCTCCTGTTTTCCTTCCAACAGAAGAGCCTCTGACATTGGAGGATGACTCCTGCAGCTGGAGGGAGGCTTCAAATTTGAGCCAAAAGGAAAGATGGGGTAGAAATATGTTCAACCTCACGCCCCCTCCTCACCCTCCCCTTTCATTTGCCGGCACATCAGCATCCTCAGAGGGACAGACCAGGCAGTAGACCATCCTCATTACTCAAGCTTTCCTGCCCCTGATTTAGGACTGTTTGAGGGCCCCATGCAAGCAAGAGGGTGACTGCAAGGGAAGCGGGAGAAAGACCAACAGGTATAACCCTGATTCCTCCTCCCATCCTCACTTCTACACTGGATAGAGGAGGAGAAGAAGAAGAAGAAGAAGAAGAAGAAGAAGAAGAAGAAGAAGAAGAAGAGGAGGAGGAGGAGGAGGAGGAGGAGGAGGAGGAGGAGGAGGAGGAGGAGTTGGTTTTTATGTGCCGACTTTCTCTACCTTTTAAGGAGAATCAAACTGGCTTACAATCTCCTTCCCTTCCCCACAACAGACACCCTGTGAGGTAGGTGGGGCTGAGATCTCTCTAAGAGAACTGAAAGTACTTAGCCCATCAAGCAGGCTGCATGTGGAGGAGTGGGGAAACCAACCCGGTTCTCCAGATTAGAGTCCGCCGCTCCTAACCACTACACCACACTGTCTCTCCTACACCACGCTGGGACAGAAATCTCAAACTTTCTGGGAAAGCGCATGTCTTTCTAAAACTTCCATTCCAGGTGACATTTTAGACCCAGGAAGCACTTCAATAGACACTCTTAAGGTTGCAAAAAAAAAAATGAACAAAGGAAATATGTGGAAACTGACAGAGAAGAAAATGACACCTATTAGTGCAGAAGCTCAAATGCTTGTCCCATCCCTCTCCAGCTACAAACACTGGTCATGTTAACTAGAAGGGCAAACCAGCCTCTCTTTCTCATCTTATATCGTAACCGCTACATCAACACACCGAACAAATTAAGTAAAATGTACGGCTGAAGAAAGCCCCCCGGCACTGGGAAGCGCCCCGTTTACCGTCGGTGTTTGTGCCACTTCCATTTATGGTAATAGTGAGGATAAAGGTATATTTATAGCACCACATTCAATAATAAGAATAAAACTAATGTTTTATTTAAGCAGAAACAAGTGTAAACACGTAGCGGCAACAATGTTTTTAATAAAAAATGCACGCACAGAAACTTGTTGCATTGTTTTCTGCAATAAATGATTCATTCCAGCTCTTGTTTTGCCATACGTTATAGCAGCATGAAGAAAAAAGAGGGTTTGATTAAAAGGACGAAGAAGGAAGAACAGGTGCACCAGTCAGGAGAGGAGGAGGCAGAGGCAGACTCTTTGACCAGGGAAGGGAGGAAGGGCGTGCATTGTCAGATGTGGTGTTTTGATGCTGTAGTGAAATTCTCCAATGAGCAAATTCCTCCGCAGGTCCCATTACAGCTGCGTACGGTTCCAGCAGCTGAATCTACACTACACGATTTTTATCTAGATATTACAGGATTAGAGAATCAGCATGGCAAAGTGGTTAAGAGCGGTGGACTCTAATCTGGAGAACCGGGTTTGATTCCTTGCTCCTCCACATGAGCGGCTGACTCTAAACTGGAGAACCGGGTTGGATTCCCCATTCCTCCACATAAGCAGCAGACTCTAGTCTGGGTGATTCCCCACTCCTCCACATGAACGGTGGACTCTAATCTGGAGAGCAAGGTTCGATTCCCCACTCCTCTTCATGAAGCCTGCTGGGTGACCTTTGGCCAGTCACGGTTCTCTCCAAACTCTCTCAGCCCACACGGAGGCAGGCAATGGCAAACCACCTTCTAACATCTCTTGCTTTGAAAACCCTACAGGGTCGCCATAAGTCAGCTGCGACTTGATGGTACTTTACACACACACATTATAGGATAGGTTCCTATGGTCTGTTTCTAGTGGGTAAGGGCTTCACTGCCAGTATATGTTTGTGGTTCCACCCCACCCCAATTCTAGCTCCTCTATTCCAGAACAGGATAAACAATTTAAGCTAACATACTGGAATTGTAATCAGTTAATTATGTAATTAATTGCCTGTCATCTGCTCATTCTTGTTTGTTTGAAGACCAAACCAGGCATTACATCTTCAAGTACTTGAAGGGCTGTCATAGAGAGGAGGGTGCCGAGTTGTTTTCTGTTGCCCCAGAAGGTCGGACCAGAACCAACAGGTTGAAATTAGATCAAAAGAGTTTCCGTCAAAACATTAGGAAGAATTTTCTAACAGTTAAAGCAGTTCCTCAGTGGAACAGGCTTCCTCGGGAGGTGGTGAGCTCTCGTTCCCTGGAGGTTTTTAAGCAGAGGCTAGATGGCCATCTGTCAGCAATGCTGATTATATTACCTTAGGCAAATGATGAGCGGGAGGGCATCTTGGCCATCTTCTGGGCATGGAGTAGGGGTCACTGGGGGAGTGGGGGGGAGGTAGTGTTGAATTTCCTGCATTGTGCAGGGGGTTGGACTAGATGACCCTTGTGGTCCTTTCCAATTCTATGAGAATTTTACAACTCTTTTTTTTCTAATTAAAAAGCAACCTTGGAGAATAGCTCTGCGCAAACACCCACTAATTCATCTTATGTCCCACTTACTGGTCACAATCAGGGAGGCAATTATTCACCAAGTTGCTCAGATGTATCTAAATGAATTTGGTTGTGTCAGTTTGTATGATTCGACTTTTTCCTTGCATAAACTCCTTCTTGCGGCTGCTGCCCTTACAGACTGCCTCTGGTTCCTCCAACTACAAAAAGGCCCATGGTCCAAAGGGAAAATATTCCTTTGAGTTTTTTGAGTTCAGACTTACTATTTGGATGTCCTTGTGTGCCTTAGCTGTCAGCGCAGGAGCCTTAGCTGAGTTTGTGATCAGTTCTTGTAATCATTTCATGAACGCTGCAGAGGCACAGAAGCAGGTGATACACAGTATCCACCATCAGTTGCGTAAAGGGTGTATTCATATGCCAGGCACAAAGAAGGGATGAACTGCAAGGGGTTCCATCCATGCTTGACTAGTTGGTCACTTCAGTGACCTGACCATGACAACAGGGGATATGTGTCTCTTCTCCAGTAACTGATAAGATGTAGTCAAGTTAGTTATCAGTTATGTGTTAAGAACATAAGAACATAAGAAAGGCCCTGCTGGATCAGATCAAGGCCCATCAAGTCCAGCAGTCTGTTCACACAGTGGCCAACCAGGTGCCTCTAGGAAGCCCACAAACAAGACGACTGCAGCAGCACCGTCCTGCCTGTGTTCCACCGCACCCAAAATAATAGGCATGCTCCTCTGATACTAGAGAGAATAGGTATGCAGCGTGACTAGTATCCATTCTAACTAACAGCCATGAATACCCCTCTCCTCCATGAATATGTCCACTCCCCTCTTAAAGCCCTCCAAGCTGGCAACCATCACCACATCCTGGGGCAGGGAGTTACACAATTTAACTATGCATTGTGTGAAAAAATACTTATTTTTATCTGTTTTGAATCTCTCACCCTCCAGCTTCAGCAGATAAACCCGTGTTCTAGTATTATGGGAGAGGGAGAAAAACTTCTCCCTGTCCACCCTCTCCAAACGATGCATAATTTTATAGACCTCTATCATGTCTCCCCTTAGCTGCCTTCTTTCCAAGCTAGACAGCCCTAAGCATCTTAACCGCTCCCCATAGGACAGTTGCTCTAGTCCCCTAATCATTTTGGTTGCTCTTTTCTGCACCTTCTCAAGCTCTGTAATATCCTTTTTTAGGTGTGGTGACCAGAACTGTACACAGTATTCCAAGTGTGGTCTCACCACAGATTTGTACAAGGGCAGTATGGTATCAGCAGTTTTATTCTCTATTCCTCGTCTAATTATAGCCAGCATGGAATTTGCCTTTTTTTACAGCAGCTGCACACTGGGTTGACATCTTCATTGAGCTATCCACCACCACCCCAAGATCCCTTTCTTGGTCTGTCGCTGCCAGTACAGATCCCATCAGTGTATATGTGAAGTTGGGATTTTTTGCCCCAATATGCATCACTTTACACTTGCTCACATTGAATCTCATTTGCCATTTTATGCCCATTCTTCCAGTATGCAGAGATCCTTCTGGAGCTCTTCACAGTCCGATTTTGTTTTAACCACCCTAAATAATTTGGTGTCATCTGCAAACTTGGCTACTTTACTGTTTAACCCTAACTCCAGGTCATTGATGAACAGGTTGAAAAGCATTGGTCCCAACACAGATCCCTGAGGCACCCCACTGCTCACATCCCGCCATTGGGAGAACTGACCATTGATTCCTACTCTCTGCTTCCTATTTTTCAGCCACCTCTCAATCCATGAGAGGACTTGTCCTCTTATCCCGTGACTATGAAGTTTGCTTAGCAGTCTTTGGTGGGGGACTTTGTCAAAAGCTTTTTGGAAATCCAAATACACAATATCCACAGGCTCATTCCTGTCCACATGCTTATTGACGCTATCAAAAAACTCTAATACGTTAATGAGACAGGACCTACCCTTACAGAAGCCATGTTGGGTTTTGCCCAGCAGACCTTGCCCTTCTATATGCTTGACAATTCTATAATAATGCTTTCCACCAATTTACCCGGAACAGACATTAAGCTAACTGGCCTGTAATTTCCTGGGTCCCCCCTGGAACCTTTTTTATAAATGGGTGTTACATTGGCCATTCTCCAGTCCTCTGGTACAGAGGCTGATTGAAGGGACATATTACATATCATCGTTAGTTCAGCAATTTCCCATTTGAGTTCTTGAAGAACTCTAGGATGAATACCGTCTGGTCCCTGTGACTTGTTAGTTTGCAGTTTATCTAGATGTTCTAGGACTTCCTGTCTTGTTACCACTATTTGCCTCAGTTCCTCATTTTCCCCTCTCCAAAATCTCTGTTCAGGAGAAGGAATCTGCCCTGTATCTTCAACAGTGAAGACAGATGAGAAGAATTCATTTAGTTTTTCAGGAATCGCTTTATCCTCCCTTAGAGTTCCTTTACTCCCATTGTCATCCAATGGTCCAACCGCTTCCCTAGCTGGTTTCCTACTCCTAATATACTTAAAGAATTTCTTATTGTTTGTTTTGATGTGTTTAGCAATAAGCCCCTCAAAATCTTTTTTTGCATCTCTGATTATCTGCTTGCATTTCCTTTGTGCAAGTTTGTGTTTGCTTCTGTTTGCCTCGTTTGATCAAACCTTCCAGTCTCTGAAGGAAGACTTTTTTTCTGTAATTGCTTCCTTCACCTTACCTGTTAGCCATGGTGGTGACCTCTTGGACTTATTACTACCTTTCCTGACCTGCAGTATACAAGCTAGCTGAGCCTCTAGTAATGTGGACTTGAGTAACCCCCAAGCCTTTTCAAGAGATTTAACCCTCCTAACTGTTCCTTTCAACTTCCTCTTTACCAGTTTTCTCATTTTAGAGAAGTTCCCTCTTTTAAAGTCAAAGGTAATTGTGTGAGATTTCCCAGTCACTTTCCCACTTACATATAAATTAAATTTGATGCCATTGTGATCACTATTGGCAACTGGCTCAACTACATCCACATCCTGCACTAAATCACTGGCAGCACCACAGAGTATTAAATCCAGGATCGCCTCCCCTCTGGTTCGGTCTATGACCAACTGTTCGAGGGCAGTCATTTAGGATGTCTAAAAATTTTATCTCTTTGACTTGACCGGAGCATACATTTATCCAATCAATATGAAGGAAGTTGAAGTCTCCCATTATTACTACTTCATTACCTTTACATGCTTCCCTAATTTCATTCTCCATCTCAAGATCACCCTGAGCCATTTGGTTAGGGGGCCGATAGAATGTCCCCAGTACTAAATCTCCTTTGGGGCCCGGAATCGTCACCCATAAGGATTCTGTGGACGAGTCGGCCCTTTTTATGGTCTCTAGCTTATTAGACACTATGCCTTCCTTGATATACATAGCAACACCCCCTCCAATACGGCCTTCCCTGTCATTTCTATACAGTTTGTAACCAGGGATGATTGTATCCCACTGGTTCTCTCCCCTCCACCAGGTTTCTGTAATGCTCACTATATCTATGTTTCCCCTTAAAACCATGCACTCTAATTCCCCCATTTTTGCTTGGAGGCTTCTAGCATTAGCATAGAAACACCTCCACACTGTTTCTCTCTTTCGACTTGCCTGGCATGTGCCTTTGGGCATCTTTAAGTGGCTATCCATCATTTTTTTCCCATTCCCTTTCATGTCCAAGTAATTCCCATGTGGGAAATCTGAAGCAATTTTCCCTTTGTCCATGTGCACTGAGTTTGCCTGAACCGGATGCTTCTCAGCTCCTGTCAGCTTTCCCCCCCAGGTTCAGTTTAAAAGCTGCTCTGCCACCTTTTTTATATTATGCGCCAGCAGTCTGGTTCCAGTCTGGAGCCCATCCCTTTTGTATAGGCCCGGCTAGTCCCAAAATGTTGCCCAGTTCCTTACAAATCTAAAGCCCTCTTCCCTGCACCACCATCTCATCCATGCATTGAGACTCACCAACTGTGCCTGCCTAGCTGGTCCTGCACGTGGAACAGGTAGCATTTCTGAGAAAGCTACCTTGGAGGTCCTGGCTTTTAGTCTCCTGCCTAGCAACCTAAATTTGGATTCCAAGACCTCCGGACTACATTTCCCCATGTCGTTGGTGCCAACATGCACCACAACCACTGGCTCCTCCCCAGCACTATCTACCAAACTACCTATATGACTGGTAATGTCCGCAACCTTTGGACCAGGCAGGCAAGTCACCATGCGGTCCATGCACCCGCCAGAAACACAGCTATCTACATTCCAAAGGATTGAATCCCCCGCTATAAGAAGCCCCCCTCCCCTCTGAGGCATATCCTTGGTATGAGAGGATATCTGTTCATCCACCAAGGAAGAGGTCCCTTCTAAGGTACCACATTCCCCTACCTCAGTGAGATGGCCTCCTTCCCCAAGGGCTCCATCATCCGTGACTGGCAGGTTGCAGTCACCTTGGGACTGGGATGTGACTATTTCATCCCCGGAGTCCTTAGTCACCTCTCTCTCTGCCTGCCTCAGCTCCTCCAGTTGAGCTACCTTGGCCTCGAGGAAGTGAACTCGCTTCCTGAGAGCCAGGAGCTCCCTGCACCGAGCGCACACCCACGACTTCTGTCCAGCAGGCAGATAATCATACATATGACACTCCATGCAGCACACTGGATAGCCCCCTGACCCCTGCTGGCTTTCTACCTTCATAACTGGTATTTTATTAATTAATTTATTATTATATTATCCTTTGGTGTTGTAACCCTGCCCTTTACTCTCTTGCACTCTTCCTATACCAAATAGGAACTGAGTGCCGAAGTTCCTTGCCCTGCAGCTATCTGCTGCTAATTCACATAGATATTCAAGTTGCTCGGTACTCCAACTGGATGGAGAGAGTTACTCTGCTAAGATAAAAAGATTTTATACTCACCTATATATCCCCAGTCACGATCCACAGGCTAAGAGCCACAGGGCAAGAGCCCTTGTGCTCTCGCCCTTCGGCTCGCGCCTCTGGCGAGCAGGAGCCTTGGAATTTAAATGCACACAGCCCCCACCTCTCAGACACAAACTCCAATCACAACAACCCCACTTAACAAGGGAACAATCAAGCTTTCAGGCAACAATCAACCTTAATCACCCCCCCCCCGGCACAACAATCACAACCCTCTCCCAGCAAACCTCAATTCAATACTCAGTTTAGTTAGGCTTCCCAGCGTTTTAAAAAAGGCAAAGCTTAAGCTCACCCCTTCCTGTAGTCCCCAGCTCAGCTCAGCTGAATAAAATGATCACTAATGCATGACCTGGCCCTAGGGTTGGCAGCTCTGGGTTGGGAAATACCTGGAGATTTTTGGTGCGGAGCCTGAGGAGGGCGGGGTTTGGGGAGGGACTTCAATGTCATAGAGTCCAATGGCCAAAGTGGCCATTTTCTACAGGGGAACTGATCTCTATCGGCTGGAGATCAGTTGTAATAGCAGGATATCTCCAGCCACCACCTGGAGGTTAGTATAAAAACAGTATAGTTCACACAAAAAACCATGCAATATTAATATCTATGTAATTGTTAGAACAAAAATTGAATTTCTTAGAACAAAGCTCAGTTCTACAATATTCAGATTGGTACAGGATCCAAAAAGTACTTCGTACATGAAGCCAATCAATAATCAAGGAAAGTCCTGAATTGGCTGGCTCCACCAAATGTCACAAGCTCCAAACAGATCCTTTAAGAGAGTGTAGTAATGACCTTCTCCAATTAAGCACAGCACATACAGTAACTCTAGATATCCCACCCTTTCATCAGTCAACCTTCTTCAGTGTGCCATTACATCAGCTTAATAATTACATCCTTATTAGCATGCAAAATTGCATTCCTTAATAGAAGGAGCAACAGCACAGTGTGAGGCAAAATCATCACCCTACCTGGTGGCAACCCTACCTGGCCCTGCCACACAAGAAACTACTGCACAGTCCCAAAAGCTGCTTAGCATGATGCTCAAGCCAAACAGACAGGAAAACTCAAGGCAATCCAATCAGGAGTGTAATCAAAGACATTTAAGCCAGGCAAATGAGTCTGGCAACGGAGTTCACACTGAAGTTCTCAGAATGCCTACTGGGGACGGAGTGGAAGAGTGATTCGGGGGAAGGGAGGAGAGGTAAGAAGGAAAGTGTTTAGATCGCATCAATCGCAGATTATTCTTGTTATGGATTTCACAGATACCTTTCACTACCTGCTGTTATATGCATTGTCAAATGGCGGAAGCGGCAATTTTGTATTTTTAAGCTCCAACCAGAAAGCTGTTTGGGAGCTCGCACAATCTGTTTTTATTCCCATTTTAGTCACACCTGAGATTCTCAGAAGCCGCCCCCATACTGAGCTTGCAAGCCGTGGTAACGGCAGTGAAGGAGGTTGTGCAACTTCTCAGGGGTGTGGGCCCCATCACTCCTACGGTTGGGGAGCTCTTCCAGATGTAAATGCCAGGACTAACAATACAACTCAGGAAGGGAAGTTGCCTGAAAAGGCCCTTGCTAGCCCGTCTCTCCAAGGGATGCCAAAGTGAACTGCAGCATGCTTTCCCTTACCCATGCTGCATTAAGAAGAGAGGTGCTTTAAGCACTGATTGGCAGTATGTTATACATTGGGGGTCCCCAAGATTTTTGAGCCTGCGGGCACGGTTGGCACTCTGGCACAGGGCAGTGGGCGCACCCCCAAAATGGCTGCTGCATGAGGCAGAGCCAACCAGAGGGTTGCTTAGCTTGGAAAGAAGGTGGTTAAGGGGAGACATGATAGAGGTCTATAAAATTATGCCTGGTGTGGAGAGAGTGGACAGGGAGAAGCGTTTCTCCCTCTCTCATAATACCAGTACACGGGGTCATCTGATGAAGCTGGAGGGTGAGAGATTCAAAACCGATAAAAGGAAATATTTCTTCACACAACACGTAGTTAAATTATGGAACTCCCTGCCCCAGGATGTGGTGATGGCTGCCAACTTGGAAGGCTTTAAGAGGGGAGTGGACATGTTCTTGGAGAAGAGGGCTCTCCATGGCTACTAGTCAAAATGGATACTAGTCATGATGCATACCTATTCTCTCCAGGATCAGAGGAGCAGGCCTGTTACTGTATATTAGGCACAGTGGAACACAGGCAGGACAATGCTGCTGCTGGAGTCATCTTGTTTGTGGGCTTCCTGGAGGCACCTGGTTGGCCACTGTGTGAACAGACAGCTGGACTTGGTCTTGGTCTGATCCAGCAAGGCCTTTCTTATGTTCTTATGATGCATACCTATTCTCTCCAATATCAGAGGAACATGCCTATTATTTTAGGTGCTGTGGAACACAGGCAGGATAATGCCTTGCTTGTGGGCTTCCTAGAGGCACCGGGCTGGCCACTGTGTGAGCAGACTGCTGGACGTGACGGGCCTCGGTCTGAGCCAACAGGGCTTTTCTTATGTTCTAAATGGCTGCTGCAAAAAGCAAAACCACATACACAGAATAAAGCACAAGTAAGAGAAGAGAGAAAATTTAAAAGCACACTAGAAAACTGGGGTGAGACAAAATAAAACAAACAATGTTGAGGCAGCAACCTCTGAAACAACGTCATTTTAATCTGCATAGCTGGTCAGATCTTCAGTGACCCATCAGATGCTCGAAGTGGGCAAGACCCCCACCTGGCCCCACCCACTTTCTAAAAACACTGAAGGGGCAACAAGAAAGGTGTTGGTGGGCGCCATGGGGCCCACTGGCACTGTGTTGGGGACCCCCGTTGCAGACTGAAGCACCACACCCGCTTCCCAGTACAGTAGTGCCTGGTTTCAATATTGCAATCCAAAACATACTTTGTCCAGGACCAGGGTAGAGGTATTTTTGGTGGTTGTTTTTTTTTTTGCCCCTTTAGCCCTTGATTAATTAGTAATTGCTGCTTGGATCTTCCTGCTCCTCGGCTCTGACTGTGAATCATAATCTGGCACTAAAAATTTAATAGGTACGCAGCAATTCTCTCTGACAGCACCCTGTTGAGTGTTAAATAACTTACTTTTCTCCTTCCTTTTGGGGGGTAAATATCATTTTTTTTAACCCAGAGGAGGTGTTAGACTTCAATATATTCAAATGTCACCAGTAACAGTAATTAGCAGCTATGCGGCCTCGTTGAGAGATTGCCTGATAGGAATACAATTAAAGTTTTTCCTCTTCTTTAAAAGAAGCCATCATGACACGTTATTGAGCTCGACTTTCACGCCCCGCTTCCGAGTTCATTAAACACCTATGAAGGAAGAGCTGGTCAATATGTTTTTCTCTCAAAGGATGACCCTCCCAGAGACCCGCTTCTAGACTGCCTGCGTCTGGCTCACCGAGAGACAATTCATTTTAACAACCAGCTTCCCCTTTACTCATTCTGGAGTGATTCACAGCCAGGCTGCCGTGCGAGAAAAGCCGTGCGGCAGCGCCTGCAAACTGAACGGAACAGGATTGTCTTCCCGCGTCAGGCAGCTTCGATTCTACGGTGTAAAAGAAACGCCCCATCATTTGTCTCATGTAATCCAACAGGGAGTTTCCGCTGCTTGGATGGCATCTTTTACACCTTTGGAAAATTCTTCACATTTTGAAGACGCTGGAGGGTTTTTTCCCTTTTTTAATGGAAGGTATTGTTATTGAAATCTGTATCTTTTCACCATCCCACAACCCTTGGAAGGTGAGCGCATCAGCATTTTGTGTCAATCTGCTGGGAGAATTTCACAAGCTGTTGCCACCACATTGAGGTAGAAACTGTCTGAACTTTCCTGAGTTCACATGTCCCAGGGATGGAGGCTGATCAGTGAACCAGAGAATGGGTATGACCAAATGGCCTTAAGAACATTTAAAGTTCCCAAAGGATGGCACTGGGGAGGGAGGGAGGGAGAGGAAGAGGAAGAAGAAGAAGAGGAGGAGGAGGAGGAGGAGGAGGAGGAAGGTGGAGAAGAAGGAGGAGGAGAGTTAGTTTTTATACCCTGATTTTCTCTACCTTTAAGGAGTCTCAAAGCAGTTTACAATCTCCTTCCCTTCCTCTCCCCACAACAGACACCTTGTGAGGTAGGTGGGGCTGAGAGAGTTCAAAGATAACTGTGACTAGCCCAAGGTCACCCAGCAGGATTCATGTGGAGGAGGGGGGAATTGAACCTGGTTCTCCAGATTAGAGTCCATCACTCTTAACCACCACGCTGGCTGGAAGCAAAAAGAGCCTGCAGGAAGTCTGGAATTCTCTCAGTAATTCTTGAATCAACCCATCAACCCCTCTTCAAGCAAGGGACGGCCACTGGCTGTGCTTTCTGACTGAATAAAGGGCACATGGAAGTGGGGGGTAGACCATCCTCAAGGGAGTTGTGTCACCCAACTTCTACGCATCTCCATATGAAGTTCCACCTCCTTCAGTTTGCAACACATGAAACAACCACCTATGAGCTGGAGAATTAAGGTAAACGGTGCTTGCCATGAACACGTGATGGATTCTAGTCCATATGCTCTTGATAATGACATGTTCTTCTGCTGTGATATTACGCCAGCAGGCACTGATTTGTGTCGATTCTTCCTTTCCTGTAGGGATGTTTTCAAACTTCCTCAACTGAATTTCACCAAAGATCTTGGAACTCCAAAGGACTCCTTTTATTTCTCAAATGAAATTGATGTATTAGCATTCAGCCATTGTTTCCCCCCTGAATTTTGTCCAGAGTGCAACAGGCTTCAGTTCCTTTAGTTCATTCATGCCGCCCCCATTCACTTTACATAAAACCCTGCAAAAGGCAGCCGCTTTTGGCTGTACATAGGATGAGGATTTGTTTTTGATAGACCATTTTACCAATATGAATGGGTGCTTGCATGCGCTAAGAAACAAAGCAGTATTGATCTGCTTGCATACACAGCCGTATCAAGATTCCTTTTGTGTGACGGATGTTATATCATCATGCCCGAGCACGGACGTGCGTAAGTCAAAAACCTCACAAAAAGAACCCTGACACTATTACGCAGGCCGTTGGATAAGAACTGCTTCCTCGCATTATTTTATCAATGGGCTTCAATTTGTAGAAGGTGAGCAAGGCAGAGGGGCAGAAGGAAATGAAAACGGTGGCAGTTTGCCCCTCCTTCCTTTTTCGAAATTAATCGTTGAAAGACTCCTAATTAAAAGGGGATTCAAAAGGACGGGAAAGCAGGGCACCAGGAATCCAGAACGGAACAGGGGACGTTCACTCACACCTAGTTTCCTAAGATTCACCCAAGACAATGGGGCGGATCCCACTATTTCTCCACTAGAAGCCTGTTTTGTAACAAAGGAGTTGTCCGCCGCTGTAGCAACGGCTGAGTTTTTGTGGGGGATTTTAAGACGCAATTTGGACTTGCTTATGAAAGTCTGACTCGGCTCTTACTGAAGACAAGGACAAAATTGACTTCACAAGACGAGGAACAGGGCCAGGCTCTTTGTTCCAGCTGGATGGGAGGCAGAAAGCTAATTTAAGCCAGACAGTTGGGGATTCCCTCCCGCTGCCTCGCCTTCCTTCCCCAGACCTACAGAGACTCAGGTGGTGCGGAGCCAACCACAATGAGCCAGGCTGCAGATACGAAGACAGCTGGAATCGGAGGCCGGCCACGTAAAGGCGCTGGCCTAGACAAAACATTGCATCCGCCACCAAGCGCAAGCTTCGGTCCGGCACATGATGCTCCATGCTGGAGAATATAATTCTTGGCTCCTTCTTGTAAACTTTCCCCCTTCCAATCTCCCTCTCCCCCAGCAGCAGCCGGTGTTTGTACACAAATGGAAAGCATGTACCCATTCTGTCCTGCGTCCTAGGAGAAGCCGGGGAGCCAAAATAATGAGCAGTGAAAGGCCAGAAAGCCGGCACTGGAGCTGACTGCTCATGGCCCTTAAAAAGGGATGCTGGTGGTGCTCCGCCAAACCCTTTCTTCTCACCGCGGCTCCGCTTTGCGCATGGTTCTATCCGCCTCGGGGTTGTTTGCTTTTTTAAGTGCGCACTTCTGAGATTTTATGGCTGAATCCTGCCGTATCTCCACATATCTGGCTCGTGCAGCACAAGGAAAGCCAGGCATATGTTTTACTGCCAAGCTTATGAACTGATTTGTTGCCTCACATATATCCACGGTGAAGTCCTCGTGGGAAATTTATCTGGCAAGTTTTCTAACCAGTCCGAGTAAAGCTTTGATTTGGTGTTAAGTCCTTCGTAACCTCCAGGTTATTTCCGCCCTGAAAATATGGTCAGAGACAAAAAGCAATGATTGGTGCAGGGGAGGGGCTGTGGTTCAGTGGTAGAGCCTTTGCTTGGCATGCAGAAGGTCCCAGGTTCAATCCCCGACATCTCCAGTTGAAAGGACCAGGCAGTCGGTGCTACAAAAGACACCTGCCTGAGACCCTGGAGAGCTACTGCCAGTCTGAGTAGACACTACTGAAATAGATGGACTAAGGGTGAGGTCTGATTCAGTATAAGCCTGCTTCAGGTATTGGGGAGGGACTTTGGCTCAGTGGCAGATCCTCTGCTTGGCATGCAGAAGGCCCCAGGCTCAATCCCCGGCAGCTCCAGTTAAAGGGACTAGGCAAGGAGGTGATGTGAAAGACTGTGGAGAGCTGCTGCCGGTCAGAGTAGTCAATACTGACTTTGATGGACCAAGGGGGGGTCTGATATAAGGCAGTATAAGGCAGTTTCATGTGTTCCTGTGTGAAAGGGGATAAAATTTAATAAATAAAGTACGTTTATGGGTTTCGCACAAGTTTTCTCAGGGGAGTCCATACTTCATTTTCTCTGTTTTGAATCTCTCACCCTCCAGCTTCAGCAGATGACCCCGCATTCTACTATTATGAGAGAGGGTGAAAAGCTTCTCCCTGTCTACTCTCTCCATACCATGCATAGACCTCTATCATGTCTCCCCTTAACTGCCTTGTTTCCAAGTGAAACAGCCCTTAGCGTTTTAAACGCTCCTCATAGGGTGGTTGCTCTAATCCCCTGATCATTTTGGTTGCTCTTTTCTGCACCTTCTCAAGCTCTGCAATATCCTTTTTTAGGTGTGGTGACCAGAACTGTACACAGTATTCCAAGTGTGGTCTCACCACAGATTTGTACAATGTTCAAGCCTTAGAAATAAGCCCCTACATTGCTACACTGACTAAGAACCATCCTGTTTTCTCTTTTTGACTGCTGGAGTCAATACAAGTATTCTCCTGCAAATCATTCACATTGAAGGAAGCTACTGAAAACAGCTTCCCAATCCAAAATATCTTGACCCCTCACAACAGTGTTGGATACAAGGAACATGCAGGGATTCGTTCAAATCAAAACGATATGTTTCTGTTGATGGAAATGAAAGATGTCTTTGAAACTATCAATTCCCAAAGATAATTTAGCCCCACAGACCTTGATTGATACCAAGTACAAGAATGGCAAGAAAGGACGGCAAAATCTGCCTGTGGAATAACTCGGACAAGCCAAATCCACTCTTCTGAACCACATTTTAATGTGACAAGTTCAGCCGGGCATCTTACAAGAAGTGTCAGGACACGGATTCCTTGTCTTCGGCCCATCGGAAAGTGTAAATAAACTCCCAAGGCAAACGATATCCTTGTGTGCCTTTAATCCATCAGATACGATAATTGTTGGCCTTCTTGCTAGCTTGCAAATTAATCGCCCAGTCCTATCAGCAAGGTTCACCTTTTTTATTATAGATTCCTGACATCTGAAATGTAGCCAAAAAGAAGCCTGTAATTTTCTTTTCACACGCCAGTGTTTACTTAGAAGGCCACAACTGTACATGAAGACTCTGATCTGTGGAAATACCACACTTCAAGTGCAGGCCGGTAGCCGTTTAACTGGCAGTGGCTGCCAAGGGGCCTTTAGAAAAACAGTAGAACTTCCAAATTAAAGTATTATCAGGTTCGAAGCCAGAAAAATCTCTACTGCTGCAACTGGAATACATTATTTGCATTGGAGAAATGTGTGAATTTGCTTAATGGGGGAATGATCCAATAGTATATTTCTTTAATTTATACATATTTGTTGTTACCTCAGGCAGTGGCCAATCTACTATGAAACGAGCAAAGCTTACGCTTCAGGGGGGCCCTAATCCCGGAGGGGCCCTGAAGCAACATTTTTTTAAAAAATGAGTTAATTGTTCAACAAAATTGATGGAGTTTTTTAAAAGTGTTTGGTATTAAAATAAGGCTATTTTAGTGACAGAATCGTGAGCCAATGGGTTGAAGTACTCAATATTGACCTTAGAATATGCTCTGATACCCATTTCACATGACGTCAAGATGTCCCTGAAATGGGTCAAATTTCAAAATTTTGACTTTATATATCATATACTAAAATGTTGTCAAATATAAATTTGTAAAGGACAATACATTTGGATAACGATCACGGAACACTTTGTGCAGCCAATTAAACACACAATACATGCTGAGGCCCCTCGATGTCGCTGGTGTCACGGCGGCACATGCTGAGCCATGCGCGTCAGCCAGCCAGCTTCCCACAGGAGTTCTGAGCATTCTTCCCCTGGACAGCCCCCCACCCCCGGCCATCAATTTGCCTGGGGAGGGGCCGTGGCTCAGTGGTAGAACATCTGCTTGGGATGCAGAAGGTCCCAGGTTCAATCCCCGGCATCTCCAGTTAAAGGGACCAGGCAGGTAGGTGATGTGAAAGACCTCTGCCTGAGACCCTGGAGAGCCACTGCCCATCTGAGTAAACAATACTGACTTTGATGGACCAAGAGGGGTCTGATTCAGTGTAAGGCAGCGTCACGTGTTCACGTGTTCCTGTGCCTGCATTTTCCACACTCTGCCACTGGAGGGCTTTTCCAGGTCTTCCTTTTTAAGGCCCTCGAAAAGCCTTCAGGTGACGCAGGGCAGAGATTGAAGGTAGGCAAATGGTGCCAAAGCAGGTGAGACCTTTGGAGGTCAGGAGTAAACACGTTGCCCTTTTCAGACAAAATCGTGACTGTGCACAATTTGATGATCGTACCTAGCACACTCTCTCAGTATGCAGAGTGGGAGCACCAGAAATCATAGAATCCTAGAGTTGGAAGGGACCACCAGGATCATCTAGTCCAACCCCCTGCACAATGCAGGGAATTCACAACTGCCTCCCTCCCCACACCCTCAGTGACACCTATTCCATGCCCAGAAGACGGCCAAGGTGCCCTCCCTCTCATCATCTGCCTAAGGTCATAGAATCGGCATTGCTGACAGATGGCCATCTAGCCTCTGCTTAAAAACCTCCAGGGAAGGAGAGCCCACCACCTCCCGAGGAAGCCTGTTCCACTAAGGAACCACTCTAACTGTTAGAACATTCTTCCTAATGTCTACACGGAAACTCTTTTGATTTAATTTCAACCCGTTGGTTCTGGTCCGACCTTTGGGGCCGTTGAGGAGCTCTGCCTCTCTATCATCTTGGCTCTGGTGTAGTATTATGGAGCAGCAGAGTCAACCGCTAGCTCTGTTCCCCAGAGGTTGGCTTAATCGGTGTACAACAGGGGTCCCCCATCTTTTTGGACCTCTGGAATTCTGACACAAGGTGGTGGTTGAGACCACAACATGGCTGCCCCAGGGGGGGGAGAAGTTTCCACTGACGGTCTGGGTTTGATGTTCATGGTTTGTGTATCTGTTGGAGGCTTGGTGAGAGCCCCACGATGCCATGAACGCATGAACACATGAAGCTGCCTTCTACTGAATCAGACACTCGGTCCATCAAGATCAGTATTGTCTACTCAGACTGCCAGCGGCTCTCCAGGGTCTCAGGCAGGGGTCTTTCACATCACCTACCTGCCTAGTCCCTTTAACTGGCGATGCCTGGGATTGAACCTGGGACCTTCTGCATCCCAAGCAGATGCTCTGCCACTGAGCCACAGCCCTTCCCCAACATTGCCAACATTGTGACTTTCATAAGTAAAAGACAGGTGAACCTTTCAAGGGTACAGACTACTACCTCCAATGCCCTCGGGGGGGGGATGCAGAGGAGAGAGGTCACCTAAATTAGTATCAAAGGATGAGGTGGGAAGGGTGACGGTGATGCGGCATTGATTAATTAACACTAAATTATGCCTTTGCCTGATTGTTGTTCTCCACGTACATTGTGAAGCAGGCAAAACAATCTTCCTCTGCTATATATAAACCCTACGGTGTTTTGCCACCATTCTGCTCACTTGAGAGAAGGGCATTGAGAGAGAGACTTGCAAAGGCAAGAGAACAAACACGGACTGTTTCGTACATTCTTATCCCACCCTTTCTCCAGAGTGTTCCAAGACATACGGGGCTCCCCTTTTCCATTTTAGCATCACACAAACAGATGGTGCCAATGGCGAAATTCATGGCTGAGTGGGATTTGAACTCAGATCCGTCACAAAAACAGCCAGTGCAAAAGATGGTTTCATCCTGCATTCTCGTTTTCTCTGTAGAATGGCATAATGTCCTTTCCAGGGACTTTCAACAAGTAAGGTTCTGGAGCTCCGTTCAAATGTGGCATCAGGTGTGCAGGATCATACCCACTGGGGGCCATTGGTACCACTCCTGAAAGAGGAGATGAGTTTTGTAGGGTTACTAATTGCACAGAAGAGCCTCAGTCGCTTGCAGGCCCATTGGTTCTTTCACAAGTCATGGCAAGCGCATGAAGGGGCGGGAAGTGTGAGGCCCGGGGGTGCTTTCTTCCCCTTCCCCCTAGGTGTGGACTCCCCTAGTGTAATTCTGGCCAAGGCCTTGAGTGTCAGCTATACCTTGTTTTAAAGGACCTGCAAGTGTCTGCTCTTCTGTTTGTCTTGGATTCCACCTCCTCTTCTTTTCCAAGTATATGAAGCTACCTGAAAAGAAGCTGCACCCCCTGGTCCTTCTAGCCCAGACATGCCGACACCGAACGAACGACCATACGAGCGGATGGGGCACTCAAGGGGGTGGTGGTCACAAGAGATAGGGAGTATCCTTGTATTTCAACATGGACCCAAACTGTATACTCCCACCTCTCATTGTAAACGCTATAAGAGAGCCAGTGTAGTGTAGTGGTTAAGAGCGAGGGACTCTAATCTTTAGAACTGGGTTTGATTCCCCACTCCTCGAGAGCGTTGGACTCTAATCTGGAGGACCGGGTTTGATTCCCCACTCCTCCACATGAGCGGCAGGCTCTAATCTGGAGAACCGGGTTGGTTTCCCCACTCCTCTGCGTGAAGCCTGCTGGGTGACCTTGGGCCAGTCACAGTTCTCTCCGGACTCTCTCAGCCTCACCAACCTCACAAGGTGGCATGGGGAGGCGAAGGGAAGGCCATTATAAGCTGCTTTGGGACTCCTTGAAGGTAGAGAGAAGCAGGGTATAAAAACCAACTCTTCTTCTTCCTCTTCTAGTCATGCAGTTTGCAAAGACTATGAAGGTTCACAGCTTTGATTCTGTGTTCAGGAGGTTTATATTTATCAAAAAGTTGCCGTGTACAGAGTAGGATAAACAGTTTCCACATCAGTGTTGTATCATGATGAAAACATCAATGTAATTCTGGCATAAGGTTTTTATTGACAGAATCCTTTGCTTTTGGTACAGGCAGGGAACCCTTCCCTTCCTCCATATATGAATAAATAATTAGGAATAAAAGGAAATTATGCAGTTTAGTATGACGAATTCACTCTTTTCATCTAGACATTATCCTGGAGGCATTTCAGTAACATCATGAATACAGTAAAACAAAAAAACACAACACAAAGCTGTTCACAGAAAAGTCTGAAGTGATTTAAGGCATAAAAACAACAACACCCAAGCCACATTAACCAAAAATCACCCTTAACCCTGATGGACAATTTGGAAGAGCATTTAATGTCACAGTCAAGATGTAACTGAAGCATTCTTCAGTGCACTGGATCAACATTGTGTGTGTGTGTGTGTGTGTGTGTGTGTGTGTGTGTGTAAAGAACCATCAAGTCACAGCTGACCTATGGCAACCTGTGGTAGGGTTTTCAGGGCAAGAGATGAACAGAGGTGGTTTGCCATTGACTGCATCCACGTCATGACCCTGGTATTCCTTGGAGGTCTCCCATCCAAATTCTTGCCAGGGCTGACCTTGCTTAGCTTCTGAGATCTGACGAGATCGGGCTCGCCTGGGCTCTCCAGGTCAGGGTTCAGCATGGTCCAAGAAGCCAGCGCTGTACACAGTCAACAAGATTAGGCTGCAAGTGGGAGCCAGTGTGGAGTAGTGGTTAAAGTGTCAGACTGGGATCTGGGAGAGCCAGGTTCGAATCCCCACTCTGCCATGGAAGCCTGCTGGGTGACCTTGGGCCAGACACACACTCTCAGCCTAACCTACCTCACAGGGTGGTTATTGTGTGTGGGGGGGGGAATGGAGCAGAGGAGGATGCTGAAAGCTGCTACGGCTCCCTATTGGGGAGAAAGGCAGGGTATAGATGAAGTAAATAAAGAAATAAGTGCGGCTGGCTGGGGAAGCCCCCAGCTCTCTTGCTCCCCCCCCCCCGAGCAGAGCATTCCAGCATGTGAAGTGGTTAAGAGCAGTGGTTTGGAGCAGTGGACTTTGATCTGGAGAACCGGGTTTGATTCCCCACTCTTCCACATGAGCTGCGGACACTAATCTGGAGAACCGGGTTGCTTTCCCCACTCCTACACATAAGCCCAGCTGGGTGACCTTGGGCTAGTTAGTTCTCTTAGAGATCTCTCAACCCCACCTACCTCACAGGGTGTCTGTTGTGGGGAGGGAAAGGGAAGGTGATTGTAAGCCAGTTTGATTCTTCCTTAAGTGGTAGAGAAAGTTGGCATATAAAAACCAGCTCTTCTTCTTCTGGCATATCCACACTCCATCCAACCGTTTAAGCACAGCTGGGCCGGAAGCCAAGGTCCCTTTCTCACTGCCGTTTTAAAGTTTTCACCCAAATTCCAAAATATGGCTGAAATGTTTAAACTTTAATTTGCTCAATTTATACCTGGCCAATTGTAGTCTGTTTCAATCCAACTGAAAAGTGTTTCCAATCTAGCATGAACTAGACATTGTGGCTGAAGGCAGTCGCCTGGTGGGAGGAGAGAGAATTCTAGGTGAGCAAATGGAGTGGTTGTTGGTACCACTGTAGGTGAGATGATTTCCAGAATTAACATCCCTGACCCAAAGAGTTTTGGGTTTACTGTTCCTGTAGGTCACATCTCAATGCCAGGACATCTACCCACTGTCATATTTAGGGCCAGGGTGAGATTGTCCAAACGCTCTTGTGCCATGCTCTTGAGATTTCCAGGGACATCTGGCTCACTCCTGTTGGGGAAGAGGATGTTACCCTAGATGGAACTTGGAGTGGCCCAGCGCAGTGGCTGCTCAGCTGTTCTTCTGCTATTTCTCCTTTGAGATAAACATCCTTACTCTGGGTGCAATTTCTAGGGGATATACATGTCCTGATCATTAGATTCTTTGTTCGTTATCCTTAATCCACATATAAAAATGGGAAATGTTTCTGGAAATGGTATACGGTCAACATCACAGTTAACTAATAGACTCTGCATTGGTCAAGCCACACCTGGAGTCCTGTGTGCAGTTTTGGAGGCCTCACTTCAAAAAAGATGTGGACAGAATGGAGCAGGTGCAGAGGAGAGTGGCGAGGATGATCAGGGGCCTGGAGATGGAGCCCTGCGAGGAAAGGCTGAGGGAGTTGGGAATGTTCAGTAGGGAGAAGAGGACGTTGAGGGGGGACATGATTGTTTTCTTTAAGTGTTTGAAGGGCTGTCACTTAGAGGAGGGCAGGGAGCTGTTCCTGTTGGCAGCAGAGGAGAGGACTCCAAGAATGGGTATAAATTATGAGTAGAAAGGTACTGGCTGTATATTAGGATTGTTGTTGTTGTTGTTTTTGCAGTAAGAGTAGTTCAGCTGTGGAATGGGCTCCCGAGGGAGGTGGTGAGCTCCCCCTCACTGGCGGTCTTTAAGCAGAGGCTGGATAAACATTTGTCAGGGATGCTCTAGGCTGAACTTGCATTGAGCAGGGGATTGGACTAGATGGCCTGTGTGGCCCCTTCCAACTCTATGATTCTATGAATCTATTATTCTATTACTCCATTTGGTTTGATGTGATCTTTCAAATACATATTAATGTTTTGTGGCGCAAAACCTGAAGAGAGGCTTTTTGCGTGAAAAGAAACCTATACAACCTGCAACCATTCTCTCTTTGTCTATTCTTATTTCTCTCTTGATCAGAATAAGAGCTTTTGATGCCATCTGAGTGACAAAAACAGATATTAGCCGCTCCTCTTTTTGATCGTCAACCATAAAGCCATGTTAATTACTCTGAATACAACCAGTGAAGAGTTGGTGATGGGAAAGAGAGGGCTGAATCCTCGTGCGTGGGCTGCCATGGCCTGAAGCGTGGGAGACCATTTTTCTTGCCCAATGGGCATCGTTCTAGAAACAAAAGGTTAAGTGACCTAGAAGTGAAAGCGTATAAAATAGAAACCCGAGAGGGACTCAAAACTAGGAAGGAAAAAGAGAACTCTCACCATGTGGGTTCTTTACTATGCAAAACAGCCTTGCTGAGAAGGAAAGTGCTATTCAGAAAAGGTGACGAAGACCAAGCCCAGGGAACACTATCAAGCAACCACCGTACAACTGGAGGTCCAAAGGGGTCTTGGTTTTTTTAATGGAATTATCTATTGCCCAACGCCCAAGCCACATTTGGTCTGATGACACAATCCCTCCATCTTTCTCTCAATCAACCTTAGAAAAGAGCAAGAGTCTTTAGGTATCTGAAGAAGTGAGCTGTGACTTACGAAAGCTCCTACCTTACCAGAAATTTTGTTAGTCTTTAAGGTGCTACTTGGACTCTTGCTCTTTTCTACTGCTACAGACAGACTAACACAGCTACCCATGGTGATCAATCAACCTTGTTCATAAACAAAACCAAAAGCAGCTTATGCCTCACAACGTCCCTGAAAAGAAAATGATTGATCCGTTGTCGCTCACTGAAGAAACAGATGAGAAATCAAAGTGACCAAAGAGGAGAAAGAAGCTCATTTGCTAAACACAAGGTGGTGAATAACTCTTATAATCGCCAGACCGAGGGCATCTGCAAGCCACAAAACACACTGCTTGACACAGATATGGGCACTTCTCGCAACTTCTGGGATCTACTGTGGTTAGGAGCTAATTTGTCCTCCATTCCTGCATTCAACCCTTTATCACACACATGAAGTTGTACCAATTCATCTTTCTGACCCTGTTCAGAAAACATTCTTCCAGAATTTCCACCTGTACATCTTTTCTCATAGCCAAAAAAGCAACCTTCCATAGAGGCATTCGAAAGGAGGGAAACAGCATTTCTGGTCAGGGGCTAACCTTGCTGTGCTGATCCAGGCTTCTGTCTCTAGACTAGACTACTGCAACATGATCTCTGTGAGCCTGTTCCTGAATACCAGCCCAGAATCTTCAGCTACTTCAACATGTGTCTGCTGAGTTGATAACAGGAAAAGGCCCCCTTCTACCATACTACACCACTTTTCAAGCAGCTCCATTGGTTACCAAATTGCCCCCAGGTGTTTCAGGCTCCACACTTGCAGGCTCTTCATGGCCTGTGACCCTCAAATCTGAAGGACTGTCACTTCCTGGATGAGGCCTTCGGCCAGCTGTGCTCCTCAGACCATGATGTGCTTGCTGTGCCTTTGGCTACTAACTGTTTTTGAGCTTTTTCGATTGGATCCCCCTGCAGTAGAATGAGCCCCCTCCTCAGCTCCCCGGGAACATTTTGTGAAGCTTCTTATGAGTTTTTCTGTATGTGTCGATGTTGGCTATTTCATATATATATTCAGATTCTGATGGGGTTTAATGTATCACTTTTTAATTATATGCTATTAGCTGCCTGGGGCTTCTAGGACAAATGATGGGATACAAGATCTCAAAATCAATCAAACCCATCTATGGGACTTCCAAAGAACAGCCAATGCATAATGCATTAGCCCCCTCACCCATTTTTTTTCTGCCTTCCGAGGTTGTTTTTAAAATGCCATGGGGGTACATTTCCGTAATCTTAAAGTTCGAGGATTCTTGGAAAACTGCACCCAAAGTTCTGAAAAGGTCCCCCTTTGTCTGCCCAGTCCATGGAAAACATTTTTGGAGCTCCTGCTGGGTCATGGGAAGGCCCTTCTAGGGACTTTTTCTCCATTGTCCACATTGGGCAGATGCTGAGGGACCCCACCAAAGCCTGAGACCACTTTCTGAAGGGCAGCTTAACCATGGGATCAAAGAGGTTTGTGCCCACTATACCCTTTCCACTTTCCCCAACAGTTCTTGTTTATAGTTTGTTTCCACAATGGATACTACAGCTATAGGTGGGGAGGAAATGTGAGGGAAGAGTCTGATGAAGGGAAGGGTACTCTCTTTATTCCTGGTATCCTCCTCCTCGAAGTATATGAACTTTGATGGAATAATATTATCTGGGGACTTTCCCAGGAGTGGAAAAATATCAAACCCCCCCCAAAAAAAACAAAATCGAACTGGGGAGTCCAAATCATGCCTAGTACAAATATTTCTGGGTATTTGGGTTATACCCAGTGGTTTTGAGTGCTGCGCAGCCATACCTCTTGCAGAGCAATGGCTGGCTTCCCCTAAATATATACCGGACACAAAGTGCGCTTCAACAGACTGAACCCAACTGGGCCATCCATCCTGAGCTTCCCCGTACGCTCCAGCCAGGCTCTCTGCTGCCAGCTTCAAGTTTATCCCACGTCATATTTGTTTGGAGACACTCATTGAACGACTTGAAAAACTGCTACTGATGATGGGGGTGAGTTGGTTTGGGGATGTCACAAATGCTCAGCCAATCAGTGCAGTGCATAACCCATAGGGCTGCACGGTTCCCCCTGGCCACTGGGGGGAGATGGTGGAGTAGGGTTGCCAGAGCCAGGTTGTGAAACTCCTGGAGATCTGGGGATGGAGCCTGGGGAGGACAGGGACCTCAGTGGGGTACAATGCCATAGGGCCCACCCTCCAAAGCATCCGTTTTCTCCAGGGGAACTGATCTCTTTAGTCTGGAGATGAGCTGTAATTCTGGGTAGGGTTGCCAGGTCCCCCCTGGCCACCGGGAGGGGGTGGGAGGCTTAGGCTTGCCAGCTCCAAATTGGGAAATCACTGGAGATTTGGAGTATGGTGCCTGGGGAGGACGGGGACCTCAGTGGGGTACAATGCCACAGAGTCCACCCTCCTAAGCGGCCATTTTCTCCAGGGGAAAACTGATCTCTGTAGTCTGAAGATGAGTTGTAATTCCAGAGGAATCCTTAGGTCCCACCTAGAGGCTGGCATCCCTAATAACCAGCTTTCAGCTCAGTCCTGGCCAGAAGATTGTACATAGGAGTAAAGCTCAGCAACGCTGCTGCTCAGAACGTGTTCATTTGGATAAACCCTCACAATGTGCAGCCTTCCCCTGAGCTATGAGAAAAAAGTACAGTGGCTTTGACCAGATACTCATCTGTGTGTGCTTGGTGGTGGTGGGGATTCTGTAGCAGAACTGCAGTCTCTTGGTGACTTTGGGCTTTTGATGGTGCACAGCTAAGCACTTCGCTGCCTGATGATGATGAAAGGAATTTGCGTCTTCAGTGGTTCGTAAATTTTTTTAAAAGTCTGGTACGATGTTGCTATGAAATAGCAAAACCTAAACATCATAGTATGAAGCAACTGCTCAGATTTTGCATGGCTTATTTTAGGATTGTGAAGGAAATCTTTAAAAAAAAACATACACATTGACAGAACTCTGTTCTGCTTACCCACAGGCATCTGATTCTGAACCTGAGCCAATGGGGATCCCAGATATAGAGGCTCTTATTACGAAAAATATTGTCACTGAATCTTAAAAAATTCAGGCCAATAAACACCAATACCAAATACTACCCTTAATGAGACTATGAAACCATTACAGCTTTATGGTAACGTTTTTATATGCATTACAGTTAAATAAATATATCTATTCCCAACATGGCCAAATCTGTGGATACTGAAATCCAGAGACTAGAGCCATGAACAGACAAGGCACATCTTTCCACAGACCTGGAAAAAATGCCGCAGGTGTGCCTTGGTTTCTGTCACTAGAAGGCAGGGTGGGGCAGGGCCCTTTCCAATGCTCTTTCGGTCTTTCAGGAAGGACTCCTTGGGGCCAGGCCCACCAGAAACCACCAGGACACTTGCTACCACGTGACCTGTGTGACTCAGTCAGGCCCAGCTGCTTGCTAGGGTTCAACAGCAGCCACCTTACCACCTACATTTCCGAAGCTTTCCCATGACATGACAACCAGTGAAAATACACAACTAGCCAGGGGCATTCAGAGCACCAGAAGTTAGCATACATTCCTGAACAAAGACTGAATTTTGTACGCCAAGGGCACAACGGATGTAACACCTCTCTCTGGACAACCGTCGAGTTGAACACCTACAAACCCCACTGCTAAGAAAAGTGGACCTTACAATAATTATGCTGTTTAGTGTACGTGAATCCTTGTTCTGCCTTTTAAAAAAAAAAAATTCTCACCAGTTCCTACATCCCAACCCATGAATTATTTCTCAAAGATCAATTACATAACAGCAACAGAAGGCAGGGGAATTGCTAAAGTTTCTGGGTCGAACGTGGTGGTAAAGTTATAATTCTGTTCAACTTGGGCTGTCAAATAAAATATCAAAATCACAAAGAGCCATACATAAATGCAAGCACTATACTAAAGAATGTCTGGATACTGAGATAATGTGAGAGCACATAAAATGCAAGATATCTAGTCAGGCTACTCTGAACTGTAGCCTTGAGCCTTTGAAATAAATATGAGTTGCTTAAATAATTACTAAAACAAGTGGTAGTGGTACAGAGAATAGGAGGGTTTCCTTTTATTTGTTTATTTTATATGTTTATATCTTACCCTTCCCTTTATGGTTCAAAGCACCTTAGCATTCACAATTAAAACAATGCAGTGCAGTTTTTAAAAACCTTAAAGTACCAGAATATGCCTGTACTGTAGCTCATACTTCATTACAGGTCTAAGTAGATAAAATGCTCTTGCACTGTTTCCTAAAAACCTCTAAGAGTGGTACTAACCCCACCTTCTGTGGGAACTCATTTCATAAACAAAGCCTCTACTGGGAAAGAATGGGCAAACCTTATGGAGGGGGATAACCAGAATGTGGCAGCCAGAGGACTACAGCTGGTGCATGGAGGGGGAACATTGGGGAGGCGGAGAGAGAGAGTCAGTCTTGAAGGGCTTTAACCAGTACTATCCATGGAACTGAAAAACAATCTAGCAGTTAATGGAACTGTGCTAAAATAAGCAAGAGATGTTCCTATTAGCTATCCCCCAATAGGGCTGCCAGGTCCCTCTTTGCCACCAGTGGGAGGTTTTTGGGGTGGAGCCTGAGGGGGGGAGGGGAGGGACTTCAATGCCATAGAGTCCAGTTGCCAAAGCAGCCATTTTCTCCAGGTGAACTGATCTCTATCAGCTGGAGAGGAGGAGGAGGAGGAGAAGAAGAAGAGTTGGTTTATATATGCTGACACTCTCTACCACTCTCTCAGCCCCACCTACCTCACAGGGTGTCTGTAGTGGGGAGGGGAAGGGAATGTGATTGTAAGCTGGTCTGATTCTCTCTTAAGTGGTAGAGAAAGTCGGCAGATAAAAACCAGCTCTTCTTCTTCAAACAGAAAGGCTGGGCCCACGAGCTCCCCCCTCCCCACTCTTGACCTTCTCTGCAAAAGCTAACTCCACTCCATCCTAGGGAAGCGGGCCCAGCCCCTCCCAAACATCTGTCTTCCCAACCAGCATCCCACCCAATTTTTCAGGATTAAAAGTTTAGCCACATGACCATAGCTTCAAAGCACGCCTTCAAAACTGCAACGGATGCATCTGGAGGCTTAGAAAATGGGTATAAACCTGATACCGACGACACCCAATCGCAAAGCTCTGGATGATGTAATTCAGCAGCCTCATATAAATACTAAGAAGCACAAGACAGATCCCAAATCGCTAACTCTTCAAACACTGATTTGGCACAAATCCTTCTATTACTTTTCACAGGTTGTCTAACATAAAGCTTGGGAACTCACGAGTTGAACAGTAGTAGTCTTGCTTGCGAGAATAATCTGAGGTAAGAATTGTAAAGCATTCTGTGTGCTAATAAACATAATTTGTAACATTAAGATCTTTAGGAGAATTAGATCTAATATTTTACGGCTGCATATTTCTAACATTCAGCCCTTTCAAATGCATGCCACGTTATTTGGAAAACACCAGCCCTGTTTTCTGTCCACTAAATTTGCACAGTCACTCTTCCAAAACACTCTTCCAAAGTAGGAAGCATGTATAATAAGAAGCACCAACTAATGTTTTCCATGCTAATTAATATTTTACTATGCAATATTACTATGTGGTTAAATGCAGTCCCCCCAAATAAAAACCTATTACAATGCCTGATACTGACAGGTTACGAGATGAAACTAATTATTTTCTGTTTTTCCTTGGCAAGTTTTGTTCAATTAGCTGAGCGGCTCAGTTCAAAAGGTGATTAATTGAGGCCTATTCTCCATTACAGAATTACAGCCCTGTCAGTGGTACATGCAAAGATGTAGTAAAATTTTAAATTTAGGCTCAATTGCCTTGACTAAATACGGAGGGAGGGAAAAGATGGAGAGAAGAAGAGAGAAGGCAATTGGAATTCAAATCTCATCTGAGGAAAAACAATTAATTTCCAACTCTGCTATGACCCAGCGGAGTAGCACGCGTGTAAATGCTTGTCTATCAGCCGTCAACACCGAAGGCGGCAGAATACTGAAACCACCCCTTGCCCAAGCTGGAAGGATTAGGCATGCCTGAGGTACTACCAGGAACCCCTTGAAGTCTCCAACTAATAACCTTTCAGCTCTTGTTCTTCAAATCCAATCCTCTTAGCAGTGTTTTGAAATGTTTAATTATTATATTCAGACTAATCGCTTTTTACAGGGGATTTTTTTTCTCTCTCTCCATGATTTTGTTACAATATCAAGCAGCTACTTAACCTCCTCCTTTTGTTTACACATACTGATTTGGGGGGGGGATGCTTTGGGGTGCTTTCAAATAAATGCGCTTCCTGGTGAGAGTTTTAAACATTTTGAACCGTTCACTGTATTCCATGGAAAGGGTGGGGGGGGAGAATCTCTTCATATTAAAGAGTAAGAACAAGAAAAGAGGATTTGGACGGTCATCGCCATGATGGAACCACTGGTCTTGAGGATGGTTCTTCCATGCAATTTACCACGGTGCTGCTCACACCAGAGCGCATAGCCAAGGGAAACGATGCAAAGAGATGGGGCATCTGTCTCGAACACCACATGAAGAGCCTACCAGGCATGTTGTGGTGAAAGAGTAGGGTTGCCAGGTCCCTCTTTGCCATTGGCGGGAGGTTTTTGGGGTGAAGCCTGAGGAGGGTGGGGTTTGGAGAGGGGAGGGACTTCAATGTCATAGAGTCCAATTGCCAAAGCGGCCATTTTCTCCAGCCGAACTGATCTCTATCAGCTGGAGATCAGTTGTAATAGCAGGAGATCTCCAGCTATTATCTGGAGGTTGGCAACCCTATGAAAGAGGGCTGGGGGCATTATGAAATACTAAAATAGTACCCAAATGACAGATGTGAGGTGGAAAGTAAAATCAACAAACCAACACAAGCTCCTCACAGGACTCCCTATCAGAAAACAGTCATGCCTTTCACAGTAAGAGGCTCATAAGAAATAGTCCTGGCATTACAAATTAGGGCCAGAGACCATTTCTACAATTTCCATGGGGGGAAATTTGCTGGGAAGTGTTCTGATTGTATTAAAGGGGTAATATTTTTTATACTCAGTGGGCATTAGTTCAGGCCATCGTTACGACTGCATCGAAATTCAGAACTGTGACCCAGCCAGAATCCGACAAAGTATATCCAACTTGGAAATGGAGTGACACACACCTCATTTCAATCCCATAGGAATTTGTCTCTCATAGGCCCTAGGTTCTGTCTGCCTCTCAAAAGAGGGAAGAGGCAGGATTGAACTGGCATTTAACACCCAGTTATTTGGTTTCAAAGAGCCAGTTTCTGCAAATACAGTACAGCAAGAGGCTCAATAAACGTTCCCAAATTCCACGCGAATTCTACTGAATTGGTTGTGATTAATGAGTAAGCAGGAGAGAAGGCATCACGGTATAGCCCCACTCGTCAGATCTCGAAAGCTAAGCAGGGTCACCCCTGGTTACTATTTGGGTGGGAGACCACCAAGGAATGCCAAGGTTGCTGCGCAGAGGAAGGCACTGGCAAACCACCTCTGATAGTCCACCTACTCCACCTTAGGGAGGGTGTTCTCACGAGGCGTCCATTCACCGGCAACCACCATCGATGAACCTGACCCAGTACTCCACCTGCAGCCAGTGCACTGAATAAGAAGAAAAAAAGCCTGAAGGGGGAATGGAACCACCAGTCCAGACATTCACCGCTCCTCCTAACCTTGCAGTAGCTACTGCTGCTATTGCATCCGTGGGAACCCCTTTCGTTTGGATCAGGGCAGCCTGTAACAAGCCCTGCCTTACAAAGGCCCTGCATGTTTTCTGGAAGGCTCAGAGGGTGCTAAGGAAAATGCTGGTGGGCACCAGGGCCTTCGTGGGCACCACATTTGGGAAGCCTGACTTAAAGAGTATCTCAGAGGCAAGAATCTGCATGCTGAGGTTCTATCAAAGAACGCTGAAGCTCCTTTTTCCATGTTTGGTGCGTAACATACGGTGGAACAGCAGCAGGAGTCAATTCTAAGCACAAGCCAGGAGAATCTTTAGTCTTTCTGTGCCATATAATATTTATAGAAAATGGCAATGAAATCCACATTAGGAGAGGCCTTATCTCGTGTGACCCATTCCAGCTAAAATGAACGTGCGCTTCCAAAGATGCAGTTTACAACAGATATTAACTATCCAATACATGGTTCATTTTGTTCTGAGATTGTAATGTAATATGCTTCTTGAAATCTCGCAAGACATCAAAACTGGGCAGAAAGAATTTATCAAGCAGTGTTCTCAGAATGGTGTTTATATTGAGTGGCTATGTACACACTAAAGGATGGTTGGCCATTTGCTTTCCCACAGATTAGGATTTATGCGTTGTTTATGAGGGTAACCTTTGTGATGTTATTATTCATGACTCTTATTGCCCTTGATTTTATTTCATAAGCAAGAATTGTCTCAGGAAACACAGGAATACTTTTGCTGGTGGATTCTCTTGTTTGAAATTATATTCTTTTGTTAAAATGTAATATATGTTGTATATAAAAAAGACTTGTTAGTTTCATTTAGCCACAGTGCTATCATTTTTGCAACCTCCAGGTGGTGGCTGGAGATCTCCCACTATTACCACTGATCTCCAGGCAACAGAGGTCAGTTCCCCTGGAGAAATCGGCCACTTTGGCAATTAGACTCCATGGCATTGAAGTCCCTCCCCTCCCCATTCCCCGCCTTCCTCAGGCTCCACCCCCAAAATCTCCAGGTATTTCCCAACCTGAATCTGGCAACCCTAAATCCAGGATGTTGCCACCAGCAAAGTGAATGCAGTCAGTTATCACAGCCATCTTCCATTTGGACCCCAAGACTATGCTAGAGATTTAAAATTTCAAGAAATTTGAAACCAGGAGGGGGGTAATGTTTTTTTTCCATTTCCCCCCCTGGAAAAAAATGAAAATTTGGGGGAAAACTTGAAATATATGCAATACTTATTGTCCTACCAAACCTAAACTACTTTTATTATTTATTATTTATATATATCCAGCCTTTTCCCTAATGAGGACCCAAAGTGGCGTTCGTTCATTCTCCTCTCCTCCATCTTATGCTCACAATGTCCCTGTGAGGTAGGTTAGGCTGAGAGTGTGTGACTGGTCAAGGTCACCCAACAAGCTTCCATGGCCGAGCAAGGATTCGAACCTGGCTCTCCCAGATCCTAGCCTGGCACTCTAACCACTATACCACACTGGTTCTCACATTTTGTTGCTTTAACCACACAAAATGCCTCATTTGTAACTTACTGAGCATATAAAAATTGCAATATTTGACATATTTATGGAATTCAAATGTTATAAAGGCCTTAGCTTTGTACAGTGGAGCCACGCCAAGTCAAAACCAAGTCAAAGAAAACAAATGGTGCAGCGGGGGGGGGGGACGGGACAAATTCTTTAATAATCTTTACAACTCTAGCAAGTTAGGGCAATAGGCTGCTTTTTACCCAGTTTGTGGATATATGTGACAAAGCACTTTGAGGGAGAGGTGAAAAAGTCCACCATAAATCAGGTCAAAAGGACAAGAGATGATATGAAAGCAATTGAAAAGGAACGAGAGCCCCGCATGGTCCCCTCATGAAGATTAGGTACCCTGCTAGATGCATGAAATGCATCTTGGATTTAAGAGCTGTCTATGTTTACAGCATGCCCGCCCTTGCCTTTAAAAGCATTTCACTCATTCTAAAAGATAAAATATTTCACAGGAGTTTTTTTTTTTAAGTACTCTCCAACGTTTCCAATTTTTCTTAGGAAAAACTGAAAAAAGGACTGGGGGAAAAGGGAAAAAACACACATTTCCCCCCTCTCCCCCCCCCCGGGCCTTCCCATATCTAGGCAACACACACATCTAGAGGCAGGTTGCTCAAGCATATTTTAAGATATTATAAAATATTAGAAAACAATCAGTGCATAATCCAAAGTTCTGTGCAGTCTACACATAAGGTTGCCAGGTCCCTCTTTGTCACCAGCTGGAGGTTTTTTGGGGCGGAGACTGAGGAGGGTGGGGTTTGGGGAGGGGAGTGACTTGGATGCCATAGAGTCCAATTGCCAAAGTGGCCATTTTCTCCAGGTGAACAGATCTCTATCGGCTGGAGATCAGTTGTAATAGCAGGAGATCTCCAGCTAGTACCTGGAGGTTTTGCAACCCAAATTAACACCACTGTACCTATACCCAAGGTTAGTAAACTGGTACAGATAATAGCATACCAATTGTATATAACAACAAGTGTATTGAAGATGACAATTAGCAACAAGCCAATCAATAAGCATAAATATATACAATGTACAGAATATACAGTCACAATCACTTCAAAAAGCAACCATATTTTTTTCATTCAATTATTCAAAAAGTTCCCCCACAAAGAAAATGGAATGGCTAAACTGATCTGATGAGAAACACGTAGGCTTCCCTAGAGCTTCAGGCATGCGGCATCTCCCAAGCCCCATGCTTTGCTGCCATGATGGCCAAACCTCTTCACCCTGGCACCTGTCCTGCATTTCCTCTTCCTCTCTACTCTGCTGTCCTGCCTCTTTAGAGACACAACTCACACACGACACAGCCCCTCTTTCAGCAGGGCAGCTTCTTCCCCGTGTTGCTGTCACACACCCATAACGAGGGAGCATCCACATTACAACCTTGTGACCAGGGCCAACAGGGTGTGTCCTTCCCAGGTTATCGACCCCTTACCAGATGGGAAGACCCCCCCCCCCAGTTAGCCAAGACCCACATCCCAGTTTAATTCATACACACTCCTCGTTGGCAAAGAAGCAGCTCTCATGCTGCAGGGAGGGGCGTGAGGACAGGACCCCGGCTGCTCCAGGATCATGGCTGTTCAGCATGAACCATCCTAAACAGGATGGATGATCAGCTCACACCTGAGCACAGGGTTGCCAGCTCCGGGCTGGGAAATACCTGGAGATTTGGGGGTGGAGACAGAGGAGGGCGGGGTTTGGGGAGGGGAGGGACTTCAATGGGGTACAATGCCATAAAGTCCACCTTCCAAAGCAAACATTTTCTCCAGGTGAATTGATCTTTGTCACCTGGAGATCAGTTGTAATAGTCGGAGATCTCCAGCCACCACCTGGAGGATGGCAACCCTACCTGACTCACTTTGACTGTCGAACTGGAGAAATCTGCAGCCCCCCTACTGTTCCCCAGAGATTTACCAGTTGAACTCAATTCAGAAGGACAGAAAGTGAAACAAATCCAAAGAAATGTCCGGGGGGAGCGGGAAGGGAGAGAACCAAATTAAAAAGACCTTTGAGTCATTCCAAAGACGGATAGGTACCGGAGAGCCTGAAGATACAAACAAATTGATGGAACACTTCAAATAGATCTGATTGTATGGATTTATTTCATTACCTTCTCTAAAGAAATTAATGAGTAATCCAAAACATTTTATCACCTTCCAAGACAAAAATCAGCTTTACGAACGTCCCAAAACTCTGCACTGTCAATAGGATTTTCCGTTCGTTAAACAGTTTCTTCTTTTTTTCAGTTTAGAAACATAAAAATATTTCTTGCTCTAAGTATGATGTGCAGTGGTTATATAAGAAGAGGAGACCAAAGCAAAAGAGCAAACATTATGCCCAACAGAATTACACTGCGTAAGCAGAAATGCTCTAATTTCTTTTCCTATTTTCACTGGGAGACCATCAATATGAGAGAGTTGTGGAGAACCAGCAGCTGTTTTGCATTAGTGGGGGCTATTCTCTCCATGATGAGGCTTCAGAATCTGTGCCTTGAAGGCCTTTCATTGGTTTACCCCTTGGTGAGAAAGTTGTAGTAACCCATGCTCTTGCGACCTCAAGGTCAGATTAATATAATATACTGTACTAGGCTTGTCAGGTCCCTCTTCTCAACCGGCAGGAGGTTTTTAGGGCAGAGCCTGAAGAGGGCTCCCCTCCCAAGCCCTGTCCTCCTCAGGCTCTGCCCCAAAAACCTCCCGCCAGTGGTGAAGAGGGACCTGGCAACCCTATCACCCAGTGAGCTTCAATGGTAGACTGGGCATTCAAGCCTGGATCTCCCAGATTTTAATCTGAAACTGTAACCACTACACCACACCGGCTTTGCTACTGTGGAGCAGCAGCAAGCACCTGGGCCTTGGTGAAGCACACATGATGAATGGTATTAAGACCTACGGAGGTTGCTGCTGGACATGACCTTAATGAGTCCTCCTTCAAAGGCCCAAACAGCCCTGGAAAGAGCCCTGTCCCCTCCCCTTGACTTTTATTAATGAAACCAAGGCTTGAATATCAGCATTACTGTTATGGTTGCCTAGCAAACTCAACAGTGGCCACTGGGAACTCCTTTATTAAAGGTACAGATGCTACTTCCATTATTTTGGGGTTTTAACCCTCCCAGTACATCTGTTTTTAAGATTTTTCTGCATACCTGGGGCTTTTCTCAGATTTGCAGAAAGAGATGTCTTGTCTGTTCACAGCTCAGTTCTCCAGATTTAAGTGATTTGGTCACATGGAGAATGAGATTCATTGTGTTTAAGGGAAAATGAAAACAAGCAAGAGAAACAGGCCAAAAGGACAATGCAAAAGTCTGCACTTCGAACTCTGTGCTCTCAGCTTCATATAAAACTACCACCAGTGTTAATGAGGCCATTTATCCCTCAATAACTCTCAAAAGCACACTGAGGGAGGGAAATGGCTGCACTGAAACTGGACACTGGTCAACTGAATTATCCAGTTGAACCCCGGACTTCCAATCCTACCTTTGCATCTACTCTTTCACATATATATATATATATATATAGCAATAGGGGTTTTTTTCCCCTCTCTCTTCCCAAGTGAAGTGCCACTTCTAAATATTTCCACTTTAGCTGCTCTGAATTGCTGGAGATCAAATGAGTCAATTAAGCCCGGCATCTTTTTTGTTCTGAGGCGAGATGAAGGTAATTTGCTGCTCGGTGCATCTGTTTCCTCATCAGCGCAGTGAGGGCCAGGCTAATTAGGGGAGGAAAACAATATGGTCATATGGATAGGCCAGATTGCTTGTCAGTCAGCGATGCAACGTGCAGAGCCGGCTTTGAGGACGGGAAACAGACGCTCCTTCCGAGTCGCCCCTCTTTGCCTTTTCGGGGGATTGGGGGGATTTCAGGCACTCAGATGTTCACCTGCTTATTTTTAGCACGACACCCACCGGTGTTTTCCCCACTCATACCGTTACATATTCTCCTTCTAATGAATGTCTGTTACTCATTGAAGGAAGTTCATTGCAGCTGTTTGTTAGAAGAATACTTTTGCCTGTAAATGTATTTTGTGCTACTTAAAATCCTGAATTTTCGGTTCTGAATTTTTGTCTTCAAGGAATTAAATTTACCGCCTGATTTCGTATAGCTTTTAATTCGGTATCACTGGCAAATCCTATCATGCAAACATGACTCCAAAGCCATTTCATAGTGAACGGATTCCGAGTTTCAGCAGCTAATCAGGAACATAATGTCTAACAACAAAGACAGAGAATTTACATATAAACAGAATGTACATATAACACCTCATGTACTCGATTCACAAACCCCTGACTGAATGTAGCTACAAAAACCATGCTTGGAAAGAACCCAGGATAGAGCCAGATTCGCTGTCATGACTTAGCTTGCATTTTTCCCTTTATTTATTTTATTGGAAGATATGGAATGAGAGAAAAACTGGATTTAAAGCTGCATGAAACACCTGCTTACCACAGCCAGCTTTATTTGTGATTCCAAAATCAAACGGTGCTTTTAGAGGGAGGCGCTTCAAAACTCAGTATCATTGTGGAATTCACCTAGCTGATGGTACAATCCTACTTAGTTACTCCGGTCTGGGGGGTGGGATCCTGCTTACAGATCTTAGTAAGCACAAAAGCTGCACCGAGCTGTAGGCCAGCCATGGAAACCAGCCTATTTCATTTCTGCAGAATCTCCCATGATACGGTTTGATGCTTTTTACATCCAACTAGCTATCTGCCGTCTCAGTGCAACTGAGACAGACATTTCCCATCACTGGTATAAACAACACCTTTTGTAATATGTGCCATAAACTAACCCTCTGATATCAACTCTAACAGTTGGAGTTTTGCTGCCTGAAGCTTTAATAAACTGATACGTCTGTCTGTCTAAGAAGAATTGTCTTCTTGCAATGCTTTGGCACCTCGTGCGAACCTCTGACCCTCTGCGATGATTTCCTACTCAGTGATTCAGCTCTCGCTTCCTTGGGCCTGGGGAGGAAGCGACAGTGATAGTTTAAAAATATTTTAATGATAAATTTGTAGGAACAATTTGTTCCTGAATATTAAAGGCTTGATTTATATATGACGCAGGCCACGGGGAAAAAGCTTACAAACTGCAAACCTTCCCCCTCCCAGTCATGTTTAAATGCATCCACCACAAGCCATTGATCATCAGTTAGGGCAAATGCACCACTAACCCGCTATAGCAGCCGCGTGCTACATATGGCCCAGAGTGTTATAGTGGTTAGCGTGTCAGACTAGGATTTGGGAGAACCAGGTTTGAATCCCCACTCTGCCAGGGATGTTTACTGGATGACCTTGGCCCAGTCACACCCTCTCAACCTAACCTACCTCACAGGGTTGTTGTGAAGATAAAATGGAGGAGAGGATAATTTTGTAAGGCATCTTGGGTCCACCTTGTGAAGAAATGTGGGATGTAAATGAAGTAAATAAATGTTTTATCATGGGAGCCAAATAATATGTTTAAAATAAGCACATATAAAGTAGACTTTCATGCTAAAATTTTGAAGCCGTTCGTGACTAATTTTTTAAGGAAACAAAATATCCAATTCTGAAATCCAATCACCTCCTCAAATCAAAATACAAAAAAAATCTAAATGTAGAAAAATGCAGTACTATAATCTAACTGTCCATTAACACAGTTAACGATTACTTGTTTTCTGACTACCAAAGCAGCGGCGACGGGCACTTTATTACAGCGCCAGTTTTCCATTTCCAGCTCTGTATGTAATAACAGGACAGATTAATTTTCTACTTTTCTCATTTCTCAGACTCAGGTCATGCTAACACCGCCATCAACGGAATATCAGCTTCCCCTATTTGCAAAACAAAGGCAGAATCTTCCTAAAGGAAGAACAGGTAAGAGCAAACTGGAATTATGTTCCAAGCATCTAGCTAACTGGAGTTATGGTCCAGGCATCTAGAACTTTGTATTACAAATAGCAAAACCTTTAAGCAGAATATATCATGCAGTCCCAAGAAATAAACATACATTCCGTTGTTGCAAACATTACAACGAAAAAGGCAAACAAGAATTACCCGCTTCTATGGAACTCCAATGAGAAGCGAAGTCACAGTTGTGACCAACTGCCAGCCTTTGTCAACCAACATTCAACAGGCCTGCCACACAGGAAACCTGATCATCCCACCCACCTAGGGTTGCCAACCTCCAGGTAGTAGCAGGAGATCTCCTGCCATTACAACTGATCTCCAGCCGATAGAGATCTGTTCACCTGGAGAAAATGGCTGTTTGGTCAATTGGACTCTATGGCATTTAAGTCCCTCCTCTCCCCAAACCCTGCCCTCCTCAGGCTCCACCCCAAAAACTTCCCACCGGTGGCGAAGAGGGACCTGGCAACCCTACACCCACCCCTCTCCATTTCCTCTCCTGACATCCTTCATTCCCCTCTCCTTCCTTAGGACCATTTTAAGACATTTTCTGCTTTTCTCTCATCATGGTTACAAAAATCCAAATCCATCAATAATAACGGCCGGGATTCTGACTCCCCCTCCCCAACAGGAGCAAAGATATTGACATTTCTCCAATCGAAGAGCACCCCAAATGCCTCCAGTCATGGGCAGAATCCTGAAATCTGACCCATGATTTGACACGAAAGTCTCAAGGCTCACTTGGAAAACTATTCACGTGTACTCCAAGCATTTGCAGTAACGCTGTTCTTATTACCATGGTCCAAACTTCACTGCCAGCACCACTGAGGCCAGCAAATCCCTTGCGCATATGGGCATCCAGTCACAGCATTGCCAGCACATACGATTCAAGAGTTATAGTCCACCCAACGGGTTGAAATTAAATCAAAAGAGTTTCCGCATAGACATTAGGAAGAATTTTCTAACTGTTAGAGCGGTTCCTCAGTGGAACAGGCTTCCTCAGGAGGTGGTGAGCTCTCCTTCCCTGGAGGTTTTTAAGCAGAGGCTAGATGGCCATCTGTCAGCAATGCTGATTCTGTGACCTTAGGCAGATCATGAGAGGGAGGGCACCCTGGCCATCTTCTGGGCATGGAGTAGGGATCAGTGGGAGTGTGGGCAGGAGGTAGTTGTGAATTCCCTGTATTGTGCAGGGGGTTGGACTAGATGACCCTGGTGGTCCCTTCCAACTCTATGATTCTATGATTCTATGTCATTAATGGCTTGCCAACAACTGTTAAAAGATCAAAGTGAGATAACCTGTTGCTGGAGCTTTGAATTTCACTAAAAACATATTGCATGCCTTTCACTAATCTATCTGTAGAAGGCTACATTGGCTCTACTAATTCTCATGAAGACAGTTTATAAGATGATATAAAACTGGCAAACATGACTCACAACAATGGATTTGTGGCTTCACCCACCAAGCTGTGTTTAGAATTCCAAAGGTGCTCACAGGTTGGAAAAGGCTCTAGTTCATTTGAGAAGTTTTTGCAGCCCTGCGATGTTAGACTATTGCTTTAAAAGTTTTTGGGGTGGTAGAATGTATGGATTTTAATTGTGTGCCTGCGATAAGGCATGTTGCTGTTAGCTACTTTGAATTTGGGGAGAAAGGTAGGATATAAACAACGTTAAGTGCTGTGAAGTCACTAAACAATACAAATAAATAAAGGATATTCTACCTTTTTGCAAAGAAGTGCAAATATTGCAAAAAAGACACATTATTTTCTGGGTTGTGAAATATCAGACAAGGCCCACCCTCATTCATCTCAGCACAGCCCCAAATCCTTATTTTCTGGCAAAGCAAGCAGCAGGAACAAGATCCATATTAACACTTACAATGCATGATCATCACTTATTATTTTTAGATTTACATTAGATCCATTTGATTGCTGTACTTGAGGCTACATCATCAGTATAACAAGGTTCATCACAGACCAAAATGAGAATATTGCTCAGTAGGATAGAAAATCGTATGCGCTTAAATTGATTTTTAAAAGGGTAATTGTGACGCTACGCTACATACATTAGAAACTGCGGTGCTCACTGCCTAGGAAAAATAAGTGGCTCGTTTCCAGGAGAGCTTTTGGATTCTCTTGTGGTTCTGAAATAACCACCTTGTGAGCAGGGCTAACCCAAGCCAACAGCTTGCCCTGAATGGTCTCCTCCTCCACCCCACCCAGTTCCCCCCAATGAACATTGCTCTTGGGGGGGGGAGGAAATGGGGGCCACCTAGCTGGCTGCTGCTTCCAGAACATTCTAGATAAGCACCGGAGAGTACTGTCCTACCCACCCAGTGGACATTTGCCTTGAAAGAAGCACATTTTTAACACATGATACAGGCTGTTTGGAAATTGCAGTCATGCTGAACAACGCTCAGTGTGGGTACTAACATCATAGTCATGTTCTAAGTCAATCAGGGAGACCTAGAGCCAGATGGCTGAAAATGAGCAAGATTATACAGTACATTTTGTTTACTGGTGAGGATTATCGTTCAGGCAATAATTGCTTCGAGTAGATTATTTACAGCTCTTGACATTTAAAAGAAAGTGAGAGGAAATACTAGGGTTTTTAGTTCTTCTTTGGCTTTGGGGGATTTTAAAGCTGAGGAATTCGCACCAAGAACGCTTCACATTGTGTCTGCAAACTAAATGTCAAGTAAATAGGGGTCGCCAACTCGGGATGGGAAAATCTTGGAGATTTTGGGGGTGGAACCTGGGGAGGGTGGCATTTGGAGAGGGGAGGGACCTCAGTACAATGAGCCCACCCTCCAAAGCCAACATTTTATCCAGGGGAACTGATCTCTATAAACACATGAAGCTGCCTTATATTGAATTGGACATCAAAGTCAGTATTGTCTACTCAAACCAGCAGTGGCTCTCCAGGGTCTCAGGCTGAGGTCTTTCACATCACCTAACTGCCTAGTCCCTTTAACGGGAGATGCCAGGGATTGAACCTGGGACCTTCTGCATGCCAAGCAGATGCTCTGCCACTGAGCTACGGCCCCTCCCCAATCCGGAGGATGAGTTGTAATTCTGGGAGGTCTCCAGGCACCACATGGAGGTTGGCAACCCAAGAAGTAAAGATTCCTCATGGACCACTCTTGTGTTTTAGCATTGCAAAGTACCAAAACTTGACCACAGACGAGCACACTGAATTCGGGATAGAATTTGTGAGGCATACGCCATCAGCCTGCTCTCTGCCGTTCAGGTGAACTCCACATGCAGCTATGAACTGTAGCCTCTGTAGTCCGCAGGGTATAAAAACATAACAATAGCAAAAGGAAGTACTTCTTTACTTTGGGCACAATTCCCTTATGGAACTCAGCACAAGAACACATGGCAATAGTTACTTGTTTGTACCTTTTTTAGGGCAGACTGGGCAAACTCAATCAGGGTCCTCAAGGTGGCAAACATAAAGAAATTAAAACATACTCTCGTTTAAAACTTAAAAGAAATCCGAGTCATAATAATAAGAACAGCTAGATTCGACGCCAACAAAATTTGGGGGGCAGCAGAGGAGCTCGATTCGAGTCCAGGAGCACCTTAAAGACCAACAAGAATTCCCGAATATAAGCTTTTGAGAGCCAGCGCCCCTTTCGTCAAATACTTTCCTGTATCTGACAAAGTGAACTTGGGCTCCCCAGTTGTTGTCATGCGCAGCCGGATGGCCATTCCTCGTAAGTCTCCTTGACAATCCTTTCTATTAGATGCATATTAAGCACCGGGCCATTGGGGATTGTTGCCCAACATCTAGCTGAGGGGGAGGAAACAACATGTGCACTGGGAAGTCGTGCTGTTCGGTACAGATGAAAGGTTTGACACGCTGCCTGGTGAGATGTTTTGGGCAAGGCAAAAGCTCTCACAGTCATGTGCTATAACAGAAAACGCTCTGGTAAAAAACAAACACTTCACTTGTTGGGCCTAAAAGAGAAGACGGGATGACTTGCCTAACTTTTTTTTTAAAAAGCTCTTGCAGTCCGGCAGCTTTGAATGGAATACGGTGTTGTCGGATTGGCAGCTGCCCACACAAGGCTAATTTGGGATACCAGGGATTTTCTTCCACGATGCCCGAGTGTCCACGCTGCAGCTGCCAACCTGGCATTTCGTAGCTATTCACAGTGGAAAGGGGGCCCAAAGCCAGGTGAGCGGCATCACAGCCTCTTCCCTTCCTAGATTTGCTCTCCCCCCACCCCATCTTTCATCATATGGCTCTCTGTTCCGGAACTCTCTTTATGGACCTCAATCATCATCAGGATTCACCCAGGCACTGATGTCTCTCCTCCCTCCAGGCTGTTGTAAGGGCTGCAGAATTAGCAGAGCATAAGCGGCACACGAAGCTAATTGAAAACTGGGTAGAAAAGCATTTGGCCCAAGAAAGACCCAACTTCCCCCCCCCCCAAACACACACACGCTACTGCAGGCAGCAAACAGATCTGCCAAACTATGCTTGGAATGGGGGGGGGATTATTAATTTTCATGCAGCTGATATCACATCCTTGAAAGCAACGGCAGCCTCAACTCAGCCGGCAGACGGCCAGTGTGGCAACTCAAGAACGCATTTGTTCCAGCACTTTCTCTTCCAAGGAGAGCTCTCGCCTCTCTGTCTCGTTTGCAAGGATGGAACCCTCGGAGACAGCTGCCCCATGCGGCAGCCCTGGAGAGGAGTTTGCAAGAATTCATCCTCATTCTGCGTGAACACGACTAGGTGTTTTACTTGAAACCCAAAGACATCCCAGGGCAGTGGGTTTTATTTATCTCTCTAGAGAGAGAACAGAGATACATCCACCTAAGCAGGCAGAGAGTAATCTTGTAAATAGTGGCGTCCAAAAGCCAGACAATATAAAGGAGATGTCTACATGCACACAACACCATGCTTCAGATGAAGCAGTGAGGCTTTTGCAATAATGGACATGCTAGATGTGGATTCTATAAATCCTGCAGCGCCCCCCCTTCTGCCAGCAGCCCCCCCCCCACGCATGCATCCAAAAAATCCTCCACTGAGCCTCATGGGTTGACTCTCACAAGCAATGGCCTCCAGTGCTGTAGGACAGTTGGTCCACCTGCCTATTCCAATGGTGGCCAACTTCCCTCTCCACTGGCAGAAGACACATGAACACATGAAGGTGCCTTATACTCAATCAGACCATTGGTCCATCAAAGTCAGTACTGTCTTTTCAGACTGGCAATGGCTCTCCAGGGTCTCTGGCAGAGGTCTGACATCACCTAATACCTGCTTCTTTTAACTGGAGATGCTGGAGATGGAACCTGGGGCCTTCTGCATGCCAAGCAGATGCTCTTCTACTGAACCACAGCCCCTCCCCTAAGACAGACTGGGGTAAATTCAGTCCGATTTCTCCCCTTTGTGTGCCATTTGTTCATGAGGGTCTTCTGACCCTCAGAAGAGGATCTGGGGGGCACACAAGAGGCTGGCGACCTCAGAGAACATTTTGTTTAACATCCAGCCTTTAAGGAACCAAAAGATTCTTGGCAGTTTTGCCACAACAGACTAAGAAGTAAAGCATCCCCTCTACAAAATTAATATAACATACAAGATAAATAGATGGTAAGAGTTATAATTACCCTGACCCGGAGAGCCCCAGGCTAGCCTGATCTTGTCAGATCTCAGAAGCTAAGCAGGGTCAGCCCTGGTTAGTATTTGGATGGGACCTCCAAGGAATACCAGGGTTGTGATGTGGAGGTAGGAAATGGCAAACTGCCTCCAGACATCTCTTGCCGTGAAAACCCTACTGGGTCACCATAAGTGAACTGTGACACACACACAAAAAAGGAGTTATAATTATAGTGAGTTGCTAAAAGGGGGTTCTGAAAAGAGGGGAGATCTGCAGGACTGTTGAAAGATAATGGTGGACTTTGGTCCATCTTATGCAACAGTCACGGGCTACTTCCGCCCAGTTCTGAGGATTTGTCCGGCTGTGCTTCATTGTGATCTTGACCCTCATTTTTGTATTCACAAGACCGGCTTGACAAGAGGAAATGTAGAAGAGAGTCGACTTATCCATTCTCTGAGGGAAGAATGAAGGCGCTCCCCCCCACTTATTCTGGCTCTGTACATTTGGCTGGAAGTGATATCGTCAAGCTATCAATGGGGACCATTTTTTGTGCATCACTCATCAAGGGCTTCGGGGTAAGCCAGCTCTACATTTTTTTAAAAATTAAATGCTTCTATCATATGCAAATACAACATAAAAACTATAAACAGAGTCTTACATTATTAATAATATAACAGACATACTAGAATGAATTTCAACGGTCATTTAAAAAGGGAATCGATGACAGCGAATGAAGCCTGTGTGTCCTTGTTCCAGAAACTAATAAACAAATTCCAGTTTCCACTGGAACACTTTCATTTGTGTGATCTTTCTTTGCTTCTCTTGCCTAATCATTTGTTGTGGCATAATTGCGTATCTGCCATGCGTTATTTCTCAATGCTCAGTTTTGGAAACCTCTCTTTATCTCCAGCACTTAGCATAAAGAATTCTTGGTATTCTTATTACATGACAATTGCCTATATCCCCTTTGTAGATATATTGGAAGAGTGAGGAATACTGCAATTTCATTTATTCTATTAAAGCTTTGCAGGTTTTCGTAGCAACATATTCTAGCCTGGAAAAGTGAATCAGAACTGCCAAAGCCATGAGTTGCATCTCTGTTTTGCTGTGATTGTTCTATTAAATACTATCAAACAGTGCCCATGTGGAAGACATTGCAAATCAGCCACAACATTTCAAAGTGTCTTTCAAAATAAAATTATTAGTAATGCCTGGCTTATATGCTCCTGTAGCCCTTTAAAAAAGAACTTTCTCTGAGCCAAGAAAAATGAATCTCCAAGCCACAGACAAACTAGCAGCAGAACCAACCTTAATGTCTTGAGGTACTTGCACTGAAATGACTAAATAAAATAATAAAAAAAACCGACAGTAAATTAAAGTAAGCTTTGTGTTTAAGCAAAGCATCTAGTATGGCTAATTAAAATTGTAATGATAGTTGTAAAACAAAACAACATTAAAATATGCAATATATTTGCCATTTACAGGTTTGCAAGAGCAGCAGAGAGAACATCTCCAAGGAAAAAGAAGAATGGTTTATTACGTTATGGCTGGTGTGCAAAAACCATAAAGGTTCTGTGTTTTGTTTTTTTTAGCCGAATCTTGGCAAATGAGTTAGTTTGTAACAGAGTCCCCTAATCCGTAGTCATGCTCAATAATATAAAACTGCAGGTACATAAATATATTTGCACGGTAGTCTGAATGCTAATGAGCAAGACGAGTGCATTTTAGCAAACAGAAAGGGAACGATGGGGAAACGGAACAGCGCTAGCTAATGGGCCGGGATTCCGCTCCATGACCAACTTTGTAGAATTGGGGCTTTTGCAAGGGATTCTGCACATTCTGGAGGGGGGAAAAAGAGTACAAATTCCGATATTTTTGTTTGAACAACAAGTGACCTTTTACTGCTTTCTCTGAAACCCCCCATAATCTGCTGCCTCAGCAGCCCTCATGACAGGCTGACCTACACAGGAAGGCAATGGAGACAGGGAATGTGACAGGTGAGGAATAGCTTGGAAGTTGTACTGAGCCCCTCTGCCACCCCACCCCAGGTCAGCCCAGGCTGGGTGCCAAGCCTTCGGGGGGAGGGGGGCTGCATCTTCAGTTATATTATCCTCCAGAAACCATAAGGACTAGGAAATTAGTTTGAACTAAAAGTAAAATCTAAAAGCTGAGAATATCAGCCATACTATATCGCAGATATCCAGCCATGGTGACATTTGCGTGTATTCTATACTACACCACAGGATTAGAGGCATGCAGATATCTTTATTGCTTGCTTATGGATATCGTAGCATATATTATATTATTATTATATTACTATACTATACTATATATATTACTATATTATATTATACTATACTATACTATACTACTATACTAATACTATACTATACTATATATATTACTATACTATATTATACTATACTATACTATATTACTATACTATATATTAAAACAATATACTTAAGTATATTAAGTAGGTATTCTTCCTTCAGTGATGACAGCTGACAGTACTTATTTTATATTCATTCTAAAAGAATGGTAGAATTCGGAACGGCATTTCAGGAAGGAGACGGCGAAGATTCAACTATTGGCAGTGGCGACGTTCAGGATTGAACCTGAATTATTTGTAATCCTTAACAACGGTTTTCACACAATCGAATGAATACCACCATTTAAAAAAAACATTATGGACACATCCTTGTTTCCAATATGCGTTCTGTTTGTAGAGGGGGCACTGCTTTTGCTTAAGTCGTGAAATACATGAGAAGAGGAATTGTGAAGAAGCGGAACCCATCAACAGTCAAAACGCACGCACCCACGAGCGCGCCGTGGCCGTTCAGTCTCAAATACACACCCAGGTGGCTGCTTAGAAAAGTGCAGCACATCATAGTGGCCCACACTTCCCCGACGTCAGGAGACAACCGGAGCATGGATATGTATTTTTATATGAGACGCACACGCAGCCAGCGGCTTTGATACACGGCTCCTCTTAGACCTTCCCCCCCCCCCCATCCAGGTGACATTTTCAGCTATAACAAAGGAAATATTTACAGGGTGCCGGTGACACTTTAAACAAATCAGTGCGCGTCCCTCGGATGCAGGTTTGGGAGTATTTCATCATCCTGGAGCGCAGAGAACAAAACCGACAGGGACGCCAGATACAGATTTTGTTCTGTCACGCCGTGTCACATCGTGGAAAATGTGAAGCCTTGCACAACCTTTGGCAGGTCAGGCAGAAGCCCCCTCCCTCGCTGCCTCCACACTTGCAGGCCCTGCCTTCCAACAAGTCTGACGGGGGTGGGGGGCTGTCTGCCACAGTCCAAAAGGGCTGTTTTGGGGTCATGAGATGTGGAGGGACCCCTGCTGAGGGCAAGATGTCCCTTGTGAGCAATGGCAGAATGTGTTCCATGAATCAGGCCAAAAGTGCCCCTCTCACAAAAGCCTGGCTGCTGGGGGGGGGGATGCGTGCCACTCTTGCATGTGCTCCTTCCACATGTGCAACCTCAGGATCGTGCCCTGTACCTTCCAGTTCCTTGGAAACCAGGGGGATCTGTGTCCTGCGTGCTTAACCTCAGCCTCTGGCACAAGGTGCAAGGCAATCGCACACACTTCAATTCTCCAGGTTGCTCGCGGTGACCACAACCCAGGGGACAGCAAGGAACGGGGCTTCCCCTGAACTAGAACGGAGCTGCTGACGGGCTTCTACCCCATGGTCAGCGGCTTAGTTCTCCCCAAGGTGATTCTCTTGCCTCTGAACACTAAAGCTGACCTGATTTATCCTCCTCTGTTTTAACAATCCATGAATGTAGATTCTTGCCTGCCTTTGTCCTCAACCTGCTAGTTTTAAAAGCGCAGAGATTTTTTCTTTTTGCTTGAAGGAGCGTACAGACATTAGAGCCCTGTGCTTGCAGTCAGAAGAGGTAGACATATAACCCCGACACACATTTGCCACCCCCAATGAGACTCGGGCCAAGGTGCCAGAGAGGGCTAACTGTGGGTCAGTTCAGACGTAGCATAAAGCCAATGGTTTAATTAAACAACAAATAGTTATCTGGAGCTGCTGGCAGCTTGAGAGCCAGCGTGGGGGGGGGGGGTTAAGGCTGGTGGACTCTAATCTGGAGAACCGGGTTTGATTTCCCGCTCTTCTACATGAGTGGCAGACTCTAATCTGGGGAACCAGGTTTGATTCCCCCCTCCTCCTCATGAAGCCTGCTGGGTGACCTTGGGCTAGTCACAGTTCTCTCAGAACTCTCTCAGCCCCGCCTACCTCACAAGGTGACTGTTGTGGGGAGGGGAAGGGAAGGTGAGTATAAGCTTGTTTGAGACTCTTTAAAAGTAGAGAATATCGGGGTATTTCTTCTTCTAACTCAGGCAGTAGAAGCTGAGGCAACAAATGAACTTCCTCTGGCATTACAGGAGATGAGGGACACCTGCATTTGGACACAGATTAATTCCTTTACCCAGAGCTACCTCCTGTTAAAATCTACTGTTTGCCACATCTCCAAGATTGCTCAATGCTTAAAGTCACTTGGAATGATTAAATACAATATAGCTTTTAATATGCCAGTACCTTCTTAGACAGCTCTTGTCTCAGAAATCAATGTCTGCACTTTGATTAAACGTGAGAATTATTCTGAGATACAAGAATATTTCCAACAATTTTCTATCTTTCATTCCCAGCACTTCATCAGAGCTTCTCCTTATTAATTACTTGTCACTTTTCGAAGACAACCTGCAGTTACAGGATTTCCATTATGAACCATTTATATTTACATCAGCTTTGCAGCTACTTCATACTTGCGCATCTCATTACCAGGAAAGAGACGGATCGGCAATTAAGCCGTATTCACATGTTAAGAACTGTCAATATAAGAGATCTACACACTTGAGAATAACGTCCATTTCAGGTGTTAAGTAGAAGGCTCTTCTAATATAGTGTGATGTGTGTTCATAATGGTTAATGATACAGGCAATATTTGGACTGTGAGTGTCACATCCTTCTGCATTTGTCTGGCATTCATCAGAGTCGCTCTAGTCAAAACGAATTCATGTGTGGCTTTCAGAAGCTCTTCCAGTCTTCCATTATAATCCTGTTTACGCACTGGTTCGGCGATAATTAATACAACAATGAACTAGTGAACATTGCAAATGTAGTTCGGGCAGGGCTGAACATCAAGCCGCTCCCAGTAGAGTGTGTTCAACATTTTTGGGCTTCAATAGCAAAACTCACCTAGGGGAGTTTCACATTCTGTACCATTTCTGTCCTCTTACTATCTGTAGAACTGGGTTTGATTCCCCACTCTTCCACATGAAGCCAGCTAGGTGGCCTTGGACTAGTCACAGTTCTCTCAGAACTTTCTCAGCCCCACCTACCTCACAAGGTATTTGTTGTAGGGAAGGGAAGGTGATTGCCAGCCAGTTTGAGACTTCTTAAAGGTAGAGAAAATTGGAGTATAAAAACCAACTCTCTTTCTTCTTTGTGAACAGGGCAGCATCTTGGAGTTGAATGTGTCTATGGCTATAGCATGACCAGGAATTATTATCCAATGCTGCAGACTTGCCTTACATTAAACAAGTTATGCTATACATTTTGAGTGAGTGAATCCAACTTCATTTTATATTTATTCCATATTTATTGCATTTGTTCTGCAGTTTTGTAATCCAGTGCGAACTGCTGGTATGTATTATACTGGTTTATAGCAATTTTTAACATGATGGAATCAGCCTGACGTCTCATCAAGAATGGTGGGGTGTCAATGAAGCACATAAAGAAATCTTTTTAAAACACATCTGATTCAGCCCTGAAAAAATGATTTCTGAGGAGGGTTTGCGGTGCTCCCCGAAATAGAAAGTCTACCCAAGGGGGAAATTTCCCCAGGCCTTTGCATTTCTACATGTGGTCCCACAGCATTGCCTCTCAAGCAGCGATGCCAACTCCGGGTTGGGAAATTCCTGGACATCTGGGGGCAGAGCCTGGGGAGGGGAGGGTTTGGAGGGAGGAGAGAGAGAGTTCAGTGGGGCGCGATGCCGCAGAGTCTGCCCTCTGAACTGCCATTTCCTCCAGGTAAACTGATTTGGGTACTCTGGAAATTTCAGAGTAATTCCAGGAGACCCCCAGGCCCCACCGGGAGGATGGCAATTCTCATCTCAACGCATGTCGTGATAATGCACTGATTATAACAATGTTCTTTGTTTGGGCTCAGGAAGTGACTTGCAGACAACGAAGCCGATGGCCTACCGAAACCTGTGAACTGCTGGGATGGAAGAGCATTTTTAACCTTTTCTGAATTCTTTGCAGGAAGAAATGGAGTAGAAGAGTAAGTAACGGCAAGACGTAAACATGAACACTTGTAGTGTCGCCAGGTCCCTCTTCACCACCAGCGGTCGATTTTTGAGGCAGAGCCTGAGGAGAGCGGGGCTTGGGGAGGGGAGGGACTTCAATGACATAGAGTCCAATTGCCGAAGCGACCGTTTTCTCCAGGTGAACTGATCTCTATCGGCTGGTATAATACTGTGCCAACTTCCAGAGTCAGATTCTTGTCCACTTGTTTCTGCACCTCCTTAGTAGCCACACTAGGGTTGTCAACCTCCAGGTGGTGTCTGGAGATCTCCCACTATTACAACTGATCTCCAGGGGATAGAGATCAGTTCCCCTGGAGAAAGTGGCCGCTTTGGAAGGTGGACTCTATGGCATGATACTCCATTGGAGTCCCTCCCCAAACCCTGCCCTCCTCAGGCTCCACCTCCAAAATCTCCAGGAATTTCTCAACCAGGAGCTGGCAACCCTAAGCCAGACAGCCCAGAAACATGGAAAATGCAGAGCAGAACGGCATAAGCGGGTGTGCAGGAAAGGCTGTCAGGTGAGGCAGATTTCTGTTTACAAGGCCTGCCGCTGCTTTAAACAGCCTGTCTCACATTCTCCATTCATTTCAACCATGCCTGAGAACAAGCCAAAAGAGATATTTTATTCCATTAAACAAATAAAATAATGAGTGGAAAGAAATCAGCAGAAGCTCAAGCGATAAAGAGTTTCGGTGTCCATTAACTAATGCTAAATTGCGACGAAACACTCTCAAAAGTACAGACTGCAGCCCCCAGACTGCTCGACGATTTCATTAGTTCCACAACTATAGAACGAATACCAAATGAATGCCTAATAATGAAACTGTTATAGCAAAGGGAGAAAAAATTAGCAGGGAGAGAATAAAAAGTCGCTCAAAGAGTAACTGTATTGCAAACCTTGCTTTGTTTATATGCCAAAAGAACAAAAACAAAAACCCTTAATACTAGAAGAGGCAGACGTGTAAAATCATGGGTACCAGTGTTATAACAACTGTGTTCTTTCTTCCATTTCCAATTTCCTCCATCCTACTAAGTATCCTCTGGTTTCCCCTCAGCGATTTCTCTTCCCACGTTAGTAGCACAAGGGTTCAGGGCTAACTTGAAGTTGAGAAACTGAACGGCATTTGGAATATGCCTCTGCCAGCTCTTTGAAACACGTGGATTAAGGGGGAAATGGGGAACGTCGCCCTTCTCTCCAGAACCCCTGCTGTGCATGTGTGTGAGAGAGGAAAGCCTTGGAGACGATGGCGCACGCCACACAGAAATAATGAACTGGCTGTTTCACAGAAGTGGGACCTCAACTTACTAGACTTTTTTTAAAAGATGTGTTCACGTAAAGCTAACAGGAGTAATTCTTTGTGCTATGGAATAAAACTCCTAACCTACCCCTAATTCTTTAGGGAAGGGGGAAAGTTCACCAAGTGACTCATTATATGACTGTTAGCCATTCAAAGCTGAAGAATTATTACAATGGGGGGGGGGACACATTTCACAAAGAGATTTATACACGTCTATTTTTTTAATGACCACTTCCAGTAAGCAATTTTCTCAGCAATTTACCTCAACAAACCGTCCAGACTTCTCTTCCATAACCCAAAGCTTTAAAGTGAGAAAACCAAGAGGTCTGACGTTCTGCACAGAAGTGGTAGCTGATGGGCCAAAGTTGGTCACATTTTTAATCTTAACTTATTGTACTTTATTTTAATCTGGAAATGATGCCAATTTTGTATGGTCTGTGACTTTGTAAGTATGTGAAAACAGCTCAGTCAGAATATCTGTAGGCCTGTTATACAGAACCTCAACCATTTCATCTCTGGATAAGACAAAGTATTGTATGGCTCCTGTAAAATAGTTTTTCCATGTGCATTGCGTGCTAAATTGTCTCTTGGTTTTTAATTTTCTGTATTTACATGTTTGCTATTGAAACAACATTTAATCTGTTTTGATATATATTATTATAGATCTCCTGATGATGCTGTGTGTGAAACACACAAGGATCTTTGGGTGAAACATAATAAAATATTATTTTCCTGTTGTACCATCTTATTTATTGATCTATTAAATTTCTATCCCGCCCTACCCAGCAGGGCAGAGCACAACATATTTAAAAACATCATTCCATCATTAAAATGTTCTTAAATAAAACGTTTGCCCCATTAAATCTCATTTTGGTGCGCTTATTGCGATATACTACTACAACAGAGATAACCAATCAGCACCCTCCACAGCAACAGTAATACACGTAAAAAGGAGACGGCACAGGACACAAATCACTGGCTGAGCTTTGATGATCATCAGGGCTTTGCCCTCCTGGAGTAATGCTGAAGGTGCACTGAGACCCTCTCGGAAGTACATATGACATTCCCAGAAATCCCCCCCCCGAACCTGCCTGTAGATCTGTGCTAAGTGCCATCAAGTCGCTTCCGACTCATGGCGACCCTATGAATCAATGCCCTCCAAAATGTCTATCCTTAACAGCCTTGCTCATGCCTCGCAAATAGAGGGCTGCGGCTTCCTTTAAAGAGTCAATCCATCCCTTGTTGGGTTTTCCTGCCTTCTACTCTCCTTCCCTGGAGGTTTTTAAGAGGTTAGATGGTCATCTGTCAGCAATGCTGATTCTGTGACCTTAGGCAGATGATGAGAGGGAAGGCATCTTGACCATCCTCTGGTCACTGGGGGTGTGGGGGGGAGGTAGTTCTGAATGTCCTGCATTGTGCAGGGGGTTGGACTAGATGACCCTGGTGGTCCCTTCCAACTCTATGATTCTATGATTCTATTTTTCCTAGCATGATTGTCTTTTCTTGACTCTTGTCTTCTCATAATGTGACCAAAGTGCGACAGCCTCAGTTTAGTCATTTTAGCTTCCTGATTTGATCTATAACCCACTGATTTGTTTTTTTGGCAGTCCACGGAATCCGCTTTCTTCACTGTCCAGCTCTCACACCCATACACAGTAATAGGGAATACGTTGGCATGAATTAACCTGATCTTGGTTGCCAGTGACACACTTTTTCAACCTGCTGATCCTAAAATGGGCGGCTACATATACAGGTTATCACTTTAGAATCAGCGAATTGAAAAAGGTTGGGGACTCCTGGCTTAAACAGTCCATCTTATAGCCGGTGCGTCTTAGAGAGAGCCAATAGCTGTATTTATTATATAACAACTGCAGTCAGTCAATCAATAGATGCGTAACCCGTGTTGTGTTGAGGTCGGTGGCAAATCTCCATCTTGAACGGCTGAGGAATTGCCTGTGCTATCCAGGAAGGACGAGTCTCTAAACCACCCCTGGATAAACAGAGCAGGGCTGCTTGGTCATCTGTATTATCCGGGCCAGGCAAACTTTAGCACACGCCGGCCATCGGGCAACACAGTAACAGCCCTGCAGGACCACTGAAGGATTCAGCCACGGACTCCTTATCTTCCCAGACTACATTCTCAAGCCTGAACTCTTAAAGACGGGAAACTGAATTTTGCATGAGGCAGCAATTATGCTGATTTTTTAAAACAGTCACAGTACACTTAAAAGCAGAGAAAACCCACACTGAGAAAAATCCACATAACCACTAAAAATAAACCAAGGGCTACGTTTAGAAGTAACCTGACGCTAAAGCGGGGTGACAGCTGGCATTTGTCTTTCTCAGGCAAAACCAATGACGGAGTTCAGTCATTGTGACCCGACGGACACCGCAGCAAATGCGAGGCTATTATTGGAATATTCTTATGAATATTCTTATGGTAAATCTTATGAAAAACAGAACCGAGGCCTCCAAGATGCCAATGAAGAAGAATGTGTAATAGAAAAGATAAGGACCTCAAAACTGACTTGGAAGAGGCAACCCAGAACCATCAGATTTTTAAAAACAGATTTAAAAAAGAAATAAATGTCAAAAATCTGAGTGTAGGTACTTTGCACCCTTCTTAGTGAAGGCAATGCAAAACGCTGAATGCTTCAAATAACATTAGAGAATTTGTTCCCTCTTAGGTCACACATATCTAGGTTTTAAATGGAAATCAGCAACAGGGGCTGTATAAGGGTGGCATCCTTGAGCGCTTGCTAAGGGGCCTACCCCCCCCCCCCAACAAGCCATACTTCCTAGGCCTACCTGGCCCCTGGACCGCCTGGGGCATCTGGGGCAATGGCAAGGACTGGGCACACTTGGAGAGTTGCCCCCTCTCTGCTGCCATGCCAGTCAATACCAGGGCCTCCTCCGTAGGCGCCAGGGTGAGCGGGCAGCCTCGGCTGTGCTCTGTGAGGCAGTTTTGTTTGCTCACTGTGGGAGGTGGCTGGGAGCTGTTCCTGTCCCCAGAAGGAACACACTCTTGGTTCCCCAAGGGTGAGAAAGGCTAAAAGGGGCCCTGCCTCAATTCAGTACTACAAGCACAGTGCAGTGCACAGTGGCTCATGGGAAGAACCTCTGCTTGGCATGCGGAAGGTCCCAGGTTCAATCCCCAGTACCTTCAACGGAAAGCCCAGGTAGGAAAGACCTCAGCTTGAGACCCAGGAGAGTCGCTGCCAGTCTGAGCACACAATACTGACATTGGTGGACCAACGGTCTGAATCAGTATAAGGCAGCTTCATGTGTGTTTCATGTGTGAAATCACTGCCTTACGTTCTAAACACTGAAGTTTAATTCACAGCAAACACTCCCAAAACAGATATTTAAAAGCAATGGTGATTTTCTTTTAAAGGGTGAAGAGGAGGAGGCCAGTAACCTGATCCTGGGCTGTTGCGTCATCATCCAACTGCCTACAGATGGACACAGGAGATTCTCCCAACAGAGGACGAGCACTACAGAGGCTAAATGTCTATTGAGGGTCTGAATAGATGGAACTCAGGGAGAGCAGTGAATGGATCACCTGCATTAGGTCAGGAAAGAGGATGCCCTGCATCCTTTTAAACACCTGGCTCATCTCCTGCAATGCATAAAGCCCCCCCCCCCAGCTGTAGGTTTTATGCAGCAATCCATGAGTAGGAAGCAGCCTGAGGAGTTTGGACCAGAAGGCACTGCAAGGGAGGGAGGGAGGACGGACGTTCCTGTTTACTTTCCTCAAAACTGAGGCTGAAAGACCCGGATCAATGCTCTTTTGTGGAAAGATGCAATACACAATCTTCAATTTCCAAACTCCATCAAGACAAAACACATTGCAGAATTCACAACAAAAGTCAATACAGGTAATTACAAAGCTAATGTACAGAGATTTAATTTTACAGAATAACGGAAGGTCAGAATTACAGAAATACATGTTGAAATGATCGAGAGAAGTTATCAATGCTTGTTTGCAGAAAACCATTTAGTGCAAAAAAAATTATGAAGTAACAAAAAAGGATTTGTTTAAGCATTATTTCATCTTCTGTAAGATCCCTTGCTTCATTCAGCACATTACTGTCATCACCCTGAATATATTTATATTTGATAGTGGCTGGGAAGACTCACAGGTATGTTCCTGGTATCCTGTTTTGGAGAAAAACAGCACGCCTTGAAGATTTAGGAAAACACCCACAGTTTCTACTGTCCAAATCCCACACTTAAAATCTGGGCTGAAAATAAACTAAGACAGTACATCACACTGGTTTTATTCAAATGAGTGTAGAGCTAGTGTTACCCTGAAGTCTTCCATAGTAAATGCATCAACGTGAATGTATATCTTTAAGCATCTATTTGTGTCTGGGGACCCCTGGTCCAATCAATGCTTGCCTTAAGCAAAATGGACTGCAAGCAGAAAGTCCAACCTCCTCAGCACTTCCTGAACACAGCCTGCCTATGTACTCAAGTATGCCAGGAGAGCTGAAAGCAGAAATCCAAACTCCGTGACAAAGGGCACGCTGAGCCCAGCCGGTGGCAAACGAGGCTTTCTTATCAAAATCGTTTCTAAGCATGGCTTTTCTCCATCGACACAGTGGCACCCAAGGCAACCTTGGATGCATTTTAGTCAGTACATACAGGTAGTCATAATGTTTGTACATGGCAAATTATATTTATGAGTATATGTCCCTCAGCCACATACTTTTGTATTTTGAGATTTAGCCAAAGGTATCAGCACCGAAACGTCGAGATGAGACGTCATCCCATCCGTCAGGAATGACCCAGTGCTTGCACAGGGGACCTTTACCTTTCTCAGCACTGAACAGCATGTTCATGCAACAATAACACACACACCCCCCAAATGGATAAACCAACACCCATGAAACATTATAACTGATTCTCCCCAAACACACACAAACTTTGCCTCCACAAAAGCCATCCCCATATCCTCTCAGGGAAGCACAAGAGAACTCAAGGAGAGCCGTTTTTCGGCCTCTCCAGAGCACTGGCAAGAATATTCATGTGCTAGGGAGTGTGGGGGGACACAAGATGGAGCTGGATTGAGGACCCCAGGGCAGCTTCTGGAATTTTTTATTATTATTAGATTAGATTTATACTCCACTCTCTTTCCGGCCAAGGGTTCAGATCCTCCTTGGTTTTAGAAGGGTCCATGTGTTATGGAGAGCCAGCGTGGTGCAGTGGTTAAGCGGTGGTTTGGAGAGGTGGACTCTGATCTGGAGAACCAGGTTTGATTCTCCACTCCTCCACATGAGCGGCAGATGCTAATCTGGTGAACCAGGATGGTTTCCCCACTCCTCCACATGAAGCCAGCTGGGGGACCTTGGGCTAGTCACAGCTCTCTTAGAGCTCTCTCAGTCCCACCTACCTCACAGGATGTCTGTTGTGGGGAGGGAAGGAGATTGTAAACCAGTTTGACTCTTCCTTAAGTGGTAGAGAATCAACCACTGACCAACTCTTCTTCTTCATGGGGACAAAAGATCAGCTGGGCTCCTGAACCAGTTAAAAAAATAAGTTTTAAATCATTCTGATTCACTATTAGGGTCCTCCATCAAAACTGGATTCATCACCCTATCCCGGGGGTCCCCAACCTTTTTTGAGCCTGTGGACACCTTTGGAATTTGACACAACACGGTGGCTGCAGCCAAAAATAACGGCTGCCCCCAAATGGCAGCCACGGGAGGCAGAGCCGGCCGCACAATGATCGCCACATCATAGCTTCAGTCCCGTGGTGAAGATCTTTGGATTGTGGTGGCAGCTGCTGCTGAACCAACATTTTTAAAAAAATCGGCAGAGCCAACGAAATCTCCAATAGCCAATCGGAAACCTTGCTGGGCAAAAGCACCAGCTGCCCCCACCCACTTTCAAAAAACACTTGGTGGGAACCGGAAAAGGTCTGGTGGGCACCATGGCATCCACAGGCAACATGTTGGGGATCCCTGCTTATCCTATCTCTGCTGTACACACACACACACACACAGGGTTCTAGTAGACCAGTGGTTCCCAAAGTGGGCAGTAACACCTCCTGGTACTGTGGAACCAAGGGTGGCCCGAAACGTTTGGGAACCACTGTAGTAGACAAACTGTAGTCGCTCTCATCCCTCTGCCTTCTGGCTAATGAACGGATCTTGTTCTGAATCCACCGGCCTCTGCCGAGTGAACCCACGAGCGAGCGCCTATTCCTGACTTGCAAGCAAAAGGGAACACCCCAGTTGTGCGTTCCTTTTTGAGTCTCGGCCACTTTGAGCTCACTAGTTGGCTTAGGAGTTAAATAGAGCATCTCGCCATATGGATCGCCTCCACTGCAGGGACAGCTGATTTATCTGGTTACTGCTCGGAGACTCCGCACCACACAAATGTTAACGCAGCCATACAGTATTCCTAATGTGTAGGCTGATACGAACAGCTCACGCCAATTTTATCGATACTTTTAGACAGAACTTTATAGATTTCTTTCGACATGGTTCAGCCAGGCATATCCTAAGCAATACCTCAACGGTACATCCAGTTTTTGCGCTGCGCTGTCTGGCCTGCATTTTTCGCAGGACACATGAAGCTGTATGTCAGACAGCACATTCCTTCCATGCTTGTCTCTTTGACTCATGGACAAAAAAGTCGATAGAATCATCCCGGTTGTGTCTATTTTTACACGGCAAATCTTTAACTGAAGCACGCTTCATAAAAAGCAACCAACCCCCAACATATCTATATAGCCAGATAATAAAATAAGATCCAACATCTAACTCAAATCTTCAGAAAATTTGGCATATTCAGGTGAAACTGCCCTTCCGTACGTGTATTCACCACATCCCTCTTCCACTCACCACTCTCTCCCTCTTCCCCTGGACAGAACAGTTCAGATTTTCTCTTTCACTGTAATGCTTCCTAATCCAGTATGAACATATTTGCGACACCTGTAGCCCACCATTCTCCAAAAGGGACTCAAAGTGGGTTATAATGTTATTTAAAATAACAAAGGAGCCCGATTTAATGCCTTTCCATCGGCTAAGCTCAGGAGATTTCAGCATATACCTATAAAGGCCAGATTACGACCCTGTAATTTTAATTTAGTTGAGGCAATTATACATATTTTATTACACTGTGAATTTTATCAGGGGGTTACAAATAAGCTGATTTTTCCTGTGTTGACCAGAAATTTTAGGAATGTTAGCCATTGACATGTTTAATTTTCACACTTTCTAAGCATTAGTATTTTTTCCTGCTTCCCCCCCCCCCTTCCCGGAATTTTATGATGGATGACAGGTCAAAAGGCATTAGATGGGGCAGGGACCACAAAAAAAAGCAAGCTCTGCCTTTTAAAAGGGTGTCTGCAGACCTGCACAAAGTTAGGCAATTCTAGTGTGACTCCCACGTGTAGAAGAGCTGATTCGGAGAGCTCAGAGGCCTTTGACGCTTTTGCCAGGGAGACGCCAGGCTGTGCGCAGCAAGACTCCAGTTCATGGGAAGAGATTCTGGTGGACACCATCACTGATAACAGAGCACCATCCGAGTGTGGCTAGGAGCTGCTCCACATCCCAAAAACACCCTGCACGCCCTTGCTGCACGTTGTGAGGAGTGGGGGGCGGGGGTCTCCTTTGGTTGCTTCCGCGTGGGTGTTTTCATCTGGCCTTGCCTGTCCAACTGGAGCAGTTCCCCCAGAGCAACCACAGGACATTCTCCTCAGCCGGCCTGTTTTCCAAGGTTTCCCCTGCTTTGCTCTGATGTCTCTCAAACCTGCTAGGGTGTGATCTTACCTGAAGAATCATAGAGGTGGAAGAGACCACCAGGGTCATCTAGTCCAACCCCCTGCACAAGGCAGGGAATTCACAACTACCTCCCCCCCACACACACACCCAGTGACCCCTACTCCATGCCTAGGAGATGGCCAAGGTGCCCTCCCTCTCATCATCTGCTTAAGGCCATAGAATCAGCATTGCTGACAGATGGCCATCTAGCCTCTGCTTACAAACCTCCAGGGAAGGAGAGCTTACCACCTCCCGAGGAAGCCTGTTCCACTGAGGAACTGCTCTGACTGAAGAACATGAGCCCCAGATGTTTACAGGCCACGTGGAGGGAACGGTACAGATCTGAAAAGCTCACACCGGCACCACGATGGTGCCAAACTCTTCTCACAGTTGCCACTGGCCCTGCACCACCAGAGAGCTTTTAAGAAACCTGTAGTGATGCTCTAGTGTTAGGCTCATAGGAACTATCAATCTTGTATAAGGCAACAAAAAGCCCTCCAGTGGTGGGTGGGGGGAACGGCAGCTGCGAGGAGACCACCGAGAAAAGCGAGCAGAATCCCCGCAGGTCGAAGCACTGCCTCGAATGCCTTCCCATTCACAATGGCCAGGATTGCACCACAGAGAACCGGTGTCACGTCGAAGCAATCTCTGTCCACCATCCCTTCTCTTCTCAACGAGGAAACCCCTGTCAGGCCACCAAAAATCCCCTGGTTTCATAGCACAGCAGGAGTTTCACTATAGTAGCACATTCCTCCCCACTGCTTATAAGTTTTTCCACATCTGACTTTCTCCCTGAATTTCCCGGTCTGGCTTCCAGAGTAACGTTGATGCCTTTCAGTGCTATACAGGCACAGTTTGTTTCAGGTTTCATACTCGTTTTCTTACCGGTGCATACCAATTCACGGATTAAATCACAGCACAAAAAGAAATCTAGATGCAATCACACAATGGCAAGTTTTTGCCTTGCAATCTAATCAACGTGCTGGTAAGCATAAATAACCTGCAAGCTACAGAAGACGCAGACAGAAAACAGCGGCAAACTGTGTGCCAATTCCAAATTCAGTGTTAGAAATTCTCCAGGGTAAAGTGGAAGGCAAGCACAGTGGGGCGTTGGTCACAAGAAAATGTTGGAACGGTCACCAGAATGGAAGGAGGGAAATCTCACCCACAGTTCTCACTCCTGAAGAAAATTTACACTGAACTGTAGAATAGAGATTGCTAACGGCTGTATTAATCCAAAGCAGAACCCAAACACAAAAGCCACACAATGCCTTCTATTAGAATCAACCAAAACTGTGCAAACTTTCAAGCTCTCCAGAACTCTTAATCACCCTTAATGTTGAAAATCAACCAAAACTGTGCAAACTTTCAAGCTCCCCAGAACTCTTAATCAGCCTTAATGTTGAAAAATGGATCGAATGATTGGTAGCTGGACAACACCAAGAATTCTGTATAAGCAGACTGTTCGGATCCTTTCCAATCCTTCAAAAAGTTGTGGACAGAATCGAGTACAGAGGAGAGCGAGGAGGATGATTGGGGGCCTGGAGACCAAGCCCTACGAGGAAAGGCTGAGGAAGTTGGGAATGTTCAGTCTGGAGAAGAGGAGGTTGAGGGGGGACAAGATTGCTCTCTTGAAGTATCTGAAGGGCTGTCACTGAGAAGAGGGAAGGGAGCTGTTCCTGTTGGCAGCAGAGGAGAGGACTCGCAATAATGGGTTTAAATTGTAGGTGGAAAGGTACCGGCTTGATTGTTGGGAAAAATTTTTTACAGTAAGAGTTGCTTGACAGAGGAATCGGCTACCTAGGGAGGTGGTGAGCTCCCCCTCTCTGACAGTCTTTAAGCAGAGGCTGGACAAGCACTTCTCAGGGATGCTCTGGGCTGATCCTGCATTAAGCAGGGGGTTGGACTAGATGGCCTCTATGGCCCCTTCCAACTTTAAGATTCTATGATTTAATCTGGTTTCAGACCTGCTAATAAGCCTGAAAGGCTGTAGAAAGCATGAACCAGTGCCTGAAAACTGTTTTGGGATGGATAAAGACTAACAAACTGAAACTTAATCCCATCAAAAGGGAGGTGCTACTAGTGGGCAGAAGGGCTGACACGGGAACTGAAGAGTCTTCTGCTGTGGATGGGGTTGCGCTCCCCCTAAAGGAGCAGGTTTGTAGCTGGGGGCTGCTGCTGGAGCCAAGCTTTCCGATGGATAAGCAGGCGAGGACCAGGAGGGCCTTTCACTACTGAGCCCGCCTGGACGAAAAGAAACTTGACTCTGGTGCACGCCCTGGCAAGGTCAAGATTGGACTACCGCAACACATGTTACGCAGGGCTGCTCTTGAAACTTACAATTGGCACAGAATGCTGCAGCCAGAATGCCAAATGGAGTGGACTGTAGGAACCGTATCTCTCTTGTCTTGTTTTGTCTACACTGGCTCCCAATTTGCTTCCAGGCTCAATTCAAGGAGCTGATCAAGGAAGGCCAAAGCCCCACTGGACCCTGAAGCAGGACTTCAGGGAAGGGCAGGCTGGGGGGAAGAAGAAGGAGAAGAAGGAAGAGAAGGAGGAGGAGGAGAGTTGGTTTTATACCCCATTATCTCTACCACTTAGGGAAGAATCAAACTGGCTTACAATCTCTTTCCCTTCCTCTTCACACAACAGACACCCTGTGAGGTAGGTGTGGCTGAGAGAGCTCAAAGAGAGCTGTGACTAGCCCAAGGTCACCCAGCTGGCTTCATGTGGAGGAGTGGGGAAACCAACCCGGTTCACCAGATTAGAGTCTGCCACTCATGTGGAGGAGTGGGAAATTGAACCCGGTTTTCCAGATTTGAGTCCACCCCTCTTAACCACCACGCCATGCTGGCAGCCTCTTCCCCTTTCCCAGAATCCTTTCCCCCCTCCACCTGCTGTGCACTTTGTAAATCGGGTGGTACCTCAAAGTACGTTGCATCTTTCAGCTTCAAAGTATGAACCACTTGAGCGTCACCTACTGCAAAGCCTCTGCAGCTCCCCCTCCCCATGCCTTGGAGGGGTTTTGGCTGCACCAGTTTGATTGGCAGCCTGCAGGGGAAATCACAGGAGGGAGCCCAGTGAACATGATGCCATGGTCAGACCCACAGCTCCCCCCCCCAGCTCCCTGTCCCACTGGGATACCTGTGAAATAGGGGGGAGAGAAAGGAAACCTGTAACAGAGGGGGTTTCAGACCCAGCCCCTTGCAGAAGCTGCAGGCGTGCCAGTTAATTCCCGTTCAAAATCTGACAGCGTGTCAATGCTTGGATTCAGTTTTGTTTCCTTAACTTGGAAGGGACACTTTAAGGTGCCGGTTTTTAAGACTTGTCGATGGATGCAAAAGGCAATGGCATTAAATACGGCCTGACCGGGGCCAGATGATCGTCCCCAATAAGGGTGCCAGATTGAATTTTAACCGGTTCTGGTTGCACGCTCGTTCGTTCAACCTTATCAGTTCCTCTTTTTACTTGGAGCGTTGCTCACATATCCGTATTTGTTTAAAATGTGGATGCCCTGCCTCGCGAAGGCAGACTTCCAAGGCATCTTCCCCTGCCAAGGATCCACACCAGTGGTTCAAATACTAATAGACGATCTGGCTTGGAAAGCACCAAAAACCACAAGAGGAAAGCGGTTTGGCATTAAACCGTTAAAATATGGCAAGGACGCAATGTTCATATAAGTTCGTTCTGTTTCGGGGACATTTGTGCATCATGGGGCAGTTTGTCCCTTGCCAACTGACGCATTTAGCCCTGGGTCTTCTCCCATCCTAAAATCTGTGAATCCAACAGTATCGAAAATTGGGAACATTTTTTTTTAAGTATACAAATGTGAGCATCAGGGAGCAAAACTGAGCTAGTAGAATCGAGCTTTATCGCACCCTGATAAATTTCATCTTATCTGGTAGTGCAAAACTATGAATTATTGGGCTTATTATGAAATACATCCAGCAGAATCTTTATTAAAGCTTGGAAATAACCTATTTTGAATATACATAACGTAGACCCAAGTTAGAACTGCTGATCTAATCAATCTCTCCCCCCCCCAATTTACATGCATAGAAACACTACTGGATCAAAATCCAGATACCATGGAAAGTGCTATAGAGAATCCTTTCCCAAAATTAAGCAGTCTCACCGCTGGCAGTCCCAGGGTGCAGGTTCTGCACGAAGACAAACAAACCCAACTTAAATATCTTTTTTTTTTAATCTGCAGCATTTGTTGACGCTCCCTTGGGAAAAAAGCACGTTGGTCGTGTTTCCTCCTAAATAAAACGAATGATCTATTTTGAAATTGGCTTTGAGTCATTTGAAAAGATATGTGGGAGACATAACTTTGATTCCTGACCCCGATATATTTTATTGGCCTCCATAAGACAGCTGTGAATGGATGGCTACTTATTACTGCACGCCATGACCTTGCCAAAGTCAGCCTGAACAAAGAACAGATGTTCCCCGGAGAAAAAGAGTTACCAAGAGGAGCTGAAGCTCGCTGCAGGTTTCACATTGGAAGGAGAAACGCTCCCGCCATTTCATTAAGGGTCAACTACAGCTGGTTTAGCGTGGGGTGGAGAGGTTGCGTGCCAGTACCTCCCACCTGCAGCACAAAACACCTGTCCTTAAATGACTTCAGTGGCACCCAGTGTGTCAGTTTGGCTTTTAAACCCTAAATCAGGGGTCCTCAACGTAGGACCCCATGGGCACCCAACAACAGGAGGCAGCCCATTGCCCACGGAGCTAAGCGGAGGCTCCTGGACCTGGGTGAGGGGTCTGGAGACCAAGTCCTATGAGGAAAGGTTGAAGGAGCTGGGTATGTTTAGCCTGAAGAGGAGAAGACAGAGGGGATATGATAACCATGTTCAAGTACTTGAGGGGCTGTCATATTGAGGATGGTGCCAAGTTGTTTTCTGTTGCCCAAGAAGGTCGTACCAGAACCAACAGGTTAAAATTAACTCAAAAGAGTTTCTGTCTAGGCATTAGGAAGAATTTTCTAACAGTTAGAGTGGTTCCTCGGGAGGTGGTGGGCTCTCTTTCCCTGGAGGTTTTTAAGCAGAGGCTAGATGATTCTTTGATTCTATTCTATGGGTCAAGATCGGCAATTAAATGCCGGTTCTAAGAAGAGGAACGAAATCTACGTGGGGACAATCTGAGCTGCACGGAACATCCACGGAACAGGTGATCATATTATCCTGCCTTGGGATGGAGCCGGATGTAGAATCAGCTGATTTGGAAAGTGACCCAGAATGGTCTCTGAAATAGACTCATGGAATCACAGAGCTGGAAGGGACCACCAGGGTCATCTAGTCCAACCCCCTGCACAATGCAGGAAATTCACAACTACCTCCCCCACACAACCCCAGTGACCCCTACTCTATGCCCAGAAGGTGGCCAAGATGCCCTCCCTCTCATGAACTGTCTAAGGTCATAGAATCCAGCATTGCTGACAGATGGCAATCTAGCCTCTGCTTAAAAACCTCCAGGGAAGGAGAGCTGACCACCTCTCGAGGAAGCCTGTTCCACTGAGGAACCGCTCTGTTAGAAAATTCTTCCTGATGTCTAGACGGAAATGTGCTCAGTAGGCCTCCAATTGGGCTAGCCCCATTTCATTGGGTCTCGGAAGCTAAGCAGGGTCGGCCCTGGTGAGAACTTGGATGGGAGACCACAGAGGCAGGCAATTGCAAACCACCTCTGTATGTCTTTTGCCCTGACCTGGATGGTCCAGGCTAACCTGATCCCATCACATCTCAGAAGCTAAGCAAGGTCAGCCCTAGTTAGTACTTGGATGGGAGACCACCAAGGAAATCCAGGATTGCTACGCAGAGACAGGCAATGGCAAACCACCTCTGAACACCTCTTGCCTTGGAAACCTAATGAGGGGTCTACAGAAGTTGGAACTGACTTGATGGCACTTTTTACACACACACACACACGCACGCACGCACGCAATTTTAGCTCCCTTCACAGGGAGCCAAAGGAACCTAACTGTGCAGCTCCTGGTAAGGTTATGAGTGTGTTTTAAACACAAGTACACATTAATTTCATTAGGCCGTACCATTTCAATGAATTATGCTTTAAAAATAACTGAAACATATTATGCATTTAATGCCATTACACATAAGCTTAAATTGCCACAGGCTTACCCATGCAAATAGCTAATAATTTTAGAGCCGGTGGACTTATTGAATGCGCAGTGTCGGTTTTCATAAGCTCCACACAGCAAAACGGCACACAGACTCTGGGGAATCACACCAGAGGAGGTACAAGTGCCACTAACAACGACGTCGCTACAAACCACATCTCTGCTACTGAAAGGTGACCATTGAGTAGCAGAAACAGGGCCACAGCGCTGGCTCCCTGCATCTCCTATTGAAAAAAGAGACTGTAATTCTGAACCTACGTTTGATTTCATTTCTGTCCAGATCTCCTGCCACCGTGGAACTTCACCATAGTCCCACATGGGCCTCCCATACAAACACAAAAGTTTAACATAAAAATGTTGAACCACCGCAAAAGTGCAGCCGCTCAGAATGAAAACAGCACACGGCAAGAGCACAGAAACCACACCCTGAACGACAGGCGCAGACGTGAGCATCGCTGGATTACTCGACCCTTGAAGTTATTTGATGCTTAGCCGACATAGCTGAAAAGCATTGGTCACAATCCAGCACAGATTTAGACAGAGCCGCAGTTCAGTGGCAGGGCACATACTTTGCATGCTGAAGGTCCCAAGTTCATTCCCCATCAACTCCTCACGTGCCTGGTGCCGACACTTGGTCTTCCTGGCTCTTACAAGCTCCCAGCTATGAAGACCTCGCAACCCTCTCTGAGCCGGGTGGCTCAGTGACCTGGCTTGGTCTAAAGGACCATACTGTGTTCACAGTTAAGCCCATTGAAACTGATGCACCGAGGCCGGCGCATGCTGGGTCACAGCAATTGCTTCTGAGTAGGAAGCTGGAGGATACCAAATGTCCATCTGTTGTATTAGATACGTAACGGCTCACTCAGACATGCACTGCTCAGAGCAGCATTCATTATGGAAAGCGCATAATGCGCAAGCAGAGGCATGAAAGCATGGTTTTGCAGCAGCAGCATCAGAACTTCTCAAGCAGAATCCTTACAGTGATGAAGCAGTGGTCTTCCTGAATTTCTGTTTTGCAAAGGATTTGTCACATGCCTGTTGCCAACACAAAGTCTTCCTGACTCAGTAACTTACACAATAAATATATCTGCCCTGCTTTGCAAAGTGCATTAATAACGTATGCAAAGGGATGGTGAGACAGCAAAATGGCTGGCTATGCATGCAATCAGATGCACAATTACCTTATTGCATAACTGAAATCTTAATTATGAAAATGGGCTTTTGATTTTTGTGGTCCTCAAACATTTTGAAATCCAATCAAGTCACCATGAGATCAACATTCCTGTTTTATCGATTCAGGAAGTATTTACAGTTTAGCTGGATATACATCTTTTGCAGAGGGAGTAAAGCATCCCTTGATGACAAAGGAAAATGGTCTCACACACAGGGGGTGGCTTGATTTTCACTATCAAGACATTCGGAAATTGAACTTGCCTTCTGTCCATTTCCCCTTGAACGGAACATCCCCCGTGATGTTCACAATTTAAGGTGACCACTGTTTCAAGTAGTTTTGAAACAAGTTGTACCCCTCAATCTTAACATTCCAATTGTGAGTGATATCCCACCAAGTTTCAGTAATGCCAATTAGGTCAAAATCCCCCTCCTGTATTAAGGCTTCAAGTTCTTCCTGCTGGTTTCCCATACTCTGTGCATTAGCGTACAGACATCGGAATCCATGGTTTATGTGCCCCAAGGTTTTCGTTTCTGAACTTACCCGCAAGTTTATGTTTCCTTGCATACATGGCACTCCCCGCAAACCTGGCGCATCCCAGGTGTTTTTAGAAAGTGGGTGGGGCCAGGTAGGGCTTTTGCCTAGCAAGGCTTCTGATTGGCTGTGCAGATTTTAAAAATCATTCCTTTGGCAGCAGCTGCCAACACAGCATAAGGATTTTCACTGCTTGACTGAAGGTAAGCTGAGGCAACAACTTTGTGGCTGGCTCCACCTCCTGCAGCAGCCATTTTGTGGCTGCACCCACCACGTTGTGTCAGAACTCCAAAGGTGCCCACGGGACCCCCCACCTAGTTCGTGTCAAAACACAGAGACAGATTTCTCACACAGACAGGCATCAACTCAAGAGGCTCATTGCCTTCCTAAGAATTCTCAAGAACAAAAAAGCATTAGGAATGCATCTCCTTCGTTCCTACAAATGGGCTATTAACTCCATTGCCGTCCCAGGACCAACCCAGAGAACCCTTCAGTCAAATATTACTAACACACCGAATATTAACCTTTCAAACTTTTATTAACATTTAATAAAACGTTGATAACTCTAAACTTTTGGAATGGGAACTTATTAACTTTATTTGGAAAAGTAAGCGGCCACAGCTTAATGGCAACAGCTACGATAGCCTTGGCACAGCATGGGGGTAGAATCAGGTACATCAGCCAACCCCAATGCAGCAGGATGTACTATCCCACCCACAGCGATCTCGCTGTGGGTAACCAAGGGGAAGGGATGGTGCTATTCAGGTAGAACCAGGACGTTCGCCACTAGGTCTTACCCACACCACTTAGAGAAGAGGCTACCTGACCATCAATCTGGTCCTATCCCCTTTAGCCTCTTGCCTCAAAACCCCTTATTGGGGTCCCCTTTCCCAAGGAAAGGGGCATGCAAGCCACTTTATCCAGCAAACTGATTCCAGCTCCCATGCCGGACCGCCTAAGCTGTGACAATAAGAACCACAATAACTTCAAGCCCAGGGTGGGATGGGTGGGACAAAGCAGGAGACGGTCTGAGCTCCCTGCAGCCACATAAAGGGGAATGGAGGACCAGAGTGAAAACCTCTGCCTCCTGATCCTCGCCCCAAGCCCCGCCCACACTCACCCAAGCTGCCTCCCCATTGGTCCTTTCAAATTCCAGGGAGGCAGCCCATTGGCTGAAACGGAGGCTCCTAGCTTACATGGCCCCAGCAGGAGGCAGCCTCCGACGCCCACTTTAACTTTCGTTTCTCCCCGGCCCAGGCGGCAAATGAGGCTCCCGGCTAACCAGGAACCGTCTCTTATTGCTGCTAAAGTAACTTGCTTCAGATGTGCAGATGGGTGCCAGAGGTGCGGCGCACGCATACCGCCCGCAACAAACGACAGAGTCCACTTGCAGTGGGTGTGAAATAGCAGGTATCAGATCTCAATTTGCTAAACAAAATTAGCTGCATGCCAGCCGGCTTCTGTATCAATTTCTCTTGCTCACGGAGCGCTAATTCAGGAAACAATCATTTACGGAATGTGCAGGAAGAATAATAAAATGTATCTTTCAAGAAGTTAAACAGCCACATATGTTATTTTGTCGTCCTGGGCAGCTGCAGGGATTTGCTCAAAATTCTCTCCCCATCCAATACACTTTGTTAACAGCCACTAAAGAATTGCAACTACCAACCAATAATTTGTCGTCCCCCCACCCCCAGTTCATGGTAATGACGTCTTGAAAACATGAAATACATCACCAAGGCTAAAAGGTTGCTAAAACGGGGAAGCATCAGTTACTCTACCGACGCTTGCAGAAAGCTCAGTGCAGAAATCTCTACTTCAAGATAAAAGGAACCTTTATTTTGTCCTTTAAATAAGAGACGTTAAATCTTTCGGGATGCCGCAAATCCTCTCTCTTTACTTCAACGCTTACATTTTGATTGACTTTTCAGTCCAAAGTCATGATCAGAAATATCAACATTTTATTTTGGTTTGGCAGCTCAAAAATGGTAAGCTGCCCTTGGAAGTGACTGATAAGAGAATCATAGAGTTAGAAGGGACCACCAGGGTCATCTAGTCCAACCCCCCGCACAATGCAGGAAATTCACAACTACCTTCCCCCAATCTATCTGAAGAGGGGGAGGGAGACTGAAATAAAGTAATTGGGGAACAAGGTGTCACTCCATTCAGTTATTTAGTTGGCTTTTTTTAACAAAGGATCAGCATACATGTTAATTTAATGGTTTCATATAATAGATCCCTGCCGAAAGTTTCAAAATAAACAGCCTGTTCAATATGAAAGGCAATCATAAGAACATAAGAAAAGCCCTGCTGGGTCAGACCCAGGCCCATCAAATCCAGCAGTCTGTTCCCACAGTGGCCAATCAGGTGCCTCTAAGGAAGCCCACAAACAAGACGACTGCAGCACCATTACCCTGCCTATGTTCCACGGCACCTCATATAATAGGCCTGCTCCTCTGAGACTGTAGAGAGAATAGGGATGCATCATGACTAGTATCCATTTTGGCTAGTGGCCATTGATAGCCCCATCCTCCATAAGAACATAAGAAAGGCCATGTTGGATCAGACCAAGGCCCATCAAGCCAGCAGTCTGTTCACACAGTGGCCAACCAGGTGCCTCTAGGAAGCCACAAACAAGACAACTGCAGCAGCACCATCCTGCCTGAGTTCCACAGCACCTCATAGAATAGGCATGCTCCTCTGATCCTGGAGAGAAGAGGGATGCATCATGACTAGGATCCATTTTGACTTTGCAGCCAACTTATGGCGACCCCTTTTGGGGTTTTCATGACAAGAGACTAACAGAGGTGGTTTGCCAGTGCCTTCCTCTGCACAGCAACCCTGGTATTCCTTGGTGGTCTCCCATCCAAATACTAACCAGGGCTGACCCTGCTTAGCTTCTGAGATCTGACGAGATCGGGCTAGCCTGGGCCATCCATTTTGACTAGTAGCCATGAATACCCCTCTCTTCCATGAACATGTCCACTCCCCTCTATGGTGTGTGTGGAAACATGTGCATGGATCACGGCAAGAGAGCCATGCTTTGCTTACGGAAGGTCCAGGCCCAGTTCCTGACATCCCCTCACAAAACAGCAGCTGGCCGACTACCACTGCTTCTCTGCACGGTCAGGAGCCATCTGCTGACCGCAGCCTGCCCAAGTGGCGACTGGGGACTCCCCTTGCCACCTAGGGTTGACAGGTCACTCTTCGCCACTGGCGGGAGGTTTTTGGGGTGGAGCCTAAGGAGGGCGCGGTTTGGGGAGGGGACCTCAGTGCCATAGAGTACAACTGCCAAAGCGGCCACTTTCTCCAGGGGAACAGTTGCAAGTTGACATGTGCTGGGTAACAGTGTGAGAGGCAACCAGCGGGGACAGACACGAAACACAGCAGTCCTCCGCCCCCTTGTGTTACACAGGCAGACACTCCACATCCAGATGCATCCCATGATATCAAACAAAAACATCTCTCAGAAGCCCTATATAATAAGAAAAAATGGTGACACACTGCAGAGAAACTAGATAATGCTCTTTATACATCATGCATACCCAAAACAAATACCCAAAACCAACTTAATCTTCCATTATTTAACATTTTCTTTCCTGCAGAAAAGATATATTGAAAGAGATCAATTCATTCTGCCACTTGCCGACAGGAAGCCAAAGGAGCCTCTGCCACATTACAACACAGAACACTATCTGTAACCAAGAACACCACCTGCTGAATTAGCTTTTTGTACATTTGTTTGGGACTACCACTGTCTTGACTGTGAGGTGTCATTTGTAAGCTTTCTGTTGCAATTATCAATGTAAACAGTTGAAGTCTAAGTTGTATATGATTTGGAACTTTCCCTGGTGAATTAGCAACCTGAATATGGGTAATTTCATTTAAAGAGATATGTGTTAGAGATCATTAACAAGTAATACTCCCAGACAGAGGGTACTACTTGACAGAGGTTTGTTTACATTACAGACAGTGACGGGCCCATGAGTTGAATGGGGCCTGGAGTTTGGGGCAGGGGAACGAGAAAGACATCGGCCTCACTGGGCATAATCAACAGGAAATAGCAAGCAATTCAACAGTGTGGGTTTCGAGGAAACAGGAGGCGAGGACACCCACGCAACAGGCCCTGGTCACAATCCGATCACACCCAAAACAATGAGCACCATTAAACGTGAAACCTACTGCAGACACAGAAGATGCTTCCCTTTGGGGACTCATTTCCTGCCCTGATGAGAAACCTGAACCGCTCCAGATATTTCCACAGGACAAAGAGGTGCACAGCCCGGCATCGTCGTGTGGATCAGCTGAAGGAACTGGCGTTCTGCTCTCCGTAAAAGACCTGGCAGATGCCCTCCCCCGTCTTGATTGCAAGTTTTGACATGCAGCAGACACGAAAATGAGAGGATGCTGAACAAACAAGTGTCAAAAAAGCATCCTAAATATTATCTGTCATGAAATAACAGATATAAGCAGAAGAAAGTGTAACTTATCCTTTCTGTACTCTAATAAAGCAGTGTAGCTGTCATTACGTAGCTTCCCTTGATCCACGGTGTGGCGGCTTTGAGCGGTGCGTTCATGTGGATGTTATACCCACAACCAGTTGGGGGGGGGGGGAGGACAGAGCTAAGCTCCAACTTCAAAATGATGGTGCTAAACTCAGCTGTCCTCCTGGCCCTTTAATGGGCTTTTTTGCCAATTCCCAGCTAAGGGGAATTGCAAGAGGGGCCCAAAAGACTTCTGCGGTGTTTGTGTGTAGACACTATGACAGGAAAGGGGGCAGGGTAACAGCCGCTGGGGGCACATGGACACTTGCTGCTGCTTCCACAGTGGGGCATGTCTTTACACACACACCCCACGTGGAAGTCAGACAGAGACAATGGCCTTTTATGCACGGCTCTTTCCCTCGCAGTCACCCCTCCAACGACTTTGGGTCTTTGTTTTGATTATGCCTGCCGTTTCCGACCGTCAGAGGTCGCCTTGCTCTCCCCCCGCGTTTCCCCACATTTTGCCCGGGTTTTCAGGAACCTGTTTTATCTCAAGTTTGAAAACGCGGACAAAACACGTGGAAATGAGTGGGGAGAGCGAGGTGACCTCTGACGGTCAGAAAATGCAAGCATAATCAAAACAAGGACCCCGAACTCATTGGAAGGGTGACCGTGACGGAAACAGCCCTGCATAAAAGGCCAATGGACATCCATCCGGTGCCCTTCGAAAAGCTTCTAAGTACCAGGCCAAAGAAATCCCTCTTATTTAATGAGCTTTTGTACATCTGATTTCATACTGGTGATGCCCCTTTCTAGTACCGGCAGCTGGGCAGTGTGTAAAATGGCCAGTGGATCCACTGATCCAAGGAGAAAATGGAGAGGGAAATTATGTGAGCTGCTTTGGGTTCCCATGGGGAGGCAGCTAGGGTACAAAATAATTTAATTGACTGACTGACTGATGGATTGATTAACTCAGCCCCCCTCCTACTCTCTGACACTCCACAGCCCAGCATATTGCGGCCTTCTTCCGTTGGAGGGGAGGGGCCTTCTGCTAGCGCAGGATTGTGAGTAGTGTCAGCAACCAAGGAAGCGCTGGCGCTCTTAGAAGGGGGCAATTTTTCAGTCTACACCAGGAGCCAAGGAAAGTTAGATACACCACAAGCGCTGCTTCTTAACGTTTTCTGCTACAAAGCGAAAGATCAAACACCCCAAAGCCCTCTGCAATGTTCAAAGAGCGAACAAAATGTGTGTGTGTGTGTGGGGGGGACACACCTCGCTTGGTTTCATAACTTAGTCAGGTCATCATCATATCATTAACCGGAACTTTGTTGGATTGCATCTCCTACACAAGGAAGTGTATGGTTATTTGAAGGAATTGTGAGATCTGGACCCCCTATCAAAACAAACTGAATTGTCAAAACTGGCTTACGAGTATTCTGAAAAGAAATACGGGTGCCAGACCTAACTCTAGCCAGAAAGAATATAACATAAATTCTTCCACAAAGAGCCAAAATAGTATTCTTTCTTGCCTTCGGAAGAACCTCCTTCACACTTAAGTCTTCATGTAAGAGAAATGAATAGTCCGGGCAAGAGAGCTTGTCCTTCCAGGGTTGCAGCTCGCTGAGTAGCTGAACAAGTCTGTGGTCTTAAAACATTAATATATTTCCCTGACAACAAGACCTCAGAGAGCGCACCAGACAAGTCCCCACAGTTGGCCGCATCAGCTGTTCTGTGTTCATGAACATGAATGGCTCCACACAGCAGCGTCACCCGCAGATGTCCTGGCTGGAGGGATTCCAGCCAGAAGCGTTTAAAAACAACAACACCCCGGCCACCATTTCAGCGGAACAACTTTTAGGGATGAGACGCTGCCACGGGAATTTTCCAAAAAAAGAAATGCAGGTGCACCAGGCTTGATCGTTGGGCGAATAAACGGCCACCCAATGGGAGGACCGGCCACAGGTGTGAAATAGAATTTTTACAACCAGGGGGGGGGGAGGGGGAACCTGGATTCAATCCCCCACATATGAATTTTGGGGTATAACCCTTCTGAAGTTGATAGTGACATCCGCCAAGATTTTGGTGGCATCTGGCACTGCTTTGCCAGCACAAAACGGTGCATGAAAGCAGGGGGGGGCAGGATGGTCATGTATAGGGGAACGCATACTGGAGTTAGTGGGAGGACAGACAGAGATGCCAAGGATGGGGAAGGGGGAAACAGATTTTCCTTCTTCGGCAAGTCCTCCCTTCCAATATTACCTTCCAATATTACACCATCCATATCAACCCATTCGATTAGCATGAACACATGAAGCTGCCTTCTACTGAATCAGACCCTTGGTCCATCAAGGTCAGTATTGTCTACTCAGACCGGCAGTGGCTCTCCAGGGTCTCAGCATTCTTCCCCCTCCTGCTGTTCAAAACAAAAGGTTGGACAGTTGCTTTCAGGGCTCTTTGGAGACTCTTCCAAGTTGATCCTCTGTTCTGAAACCAGACCCATTTGGGCAGATCCGGCACCGCGCGGAGTGCAAATCTTTCGAACAGACCAATGAGAGAATGAAAGTTTTTCTTTGAAACCATTGTCATCTTTATCTACCCTTGCCACGTACTCACATGAGACTGCAGACAAAACAAGACTCAGCCAGGAGCAGGCGCATTTACTCACACGTCATCCCATGCCCATTGCAAGTGTGTGTGGGGTGGCAGCTTCTATTTCTAGTACATGAAAAGGAGGGTAAGGGGGAGGGGATCGAAGGCCTCCCCACCTTCTGCCTTCATTGCAACGGTATTGACAGTCGGTCTCTCAGTGGCTCCTTTGACAAATCACTTACTTTAAACACCCTCCAAATCTTTGATTTAAGCCTTTCCTATTCACATCTCCTTTTCTGGGATTCCCCATCAGCTTTGTCACTTAGTGTTAGTAAAGTGATATGGGCTAATAGCTGGTGCCAGATTCTGCTTGCAGAAGGCAAAGGTCAGCAGCCTGCGCGAGTCCCCAGGCATTGGCAAACTTTTCACTGCCTGGTTAACGGACAGAATGTGGCCAGGTAGCGACCCTTCGCTCATCAGAGGCCTGTCGGAGAGGGGGCGTTTTTGGCAACCTGAAGGTACAGACACAGTTGTCCACAGAGAGAGCCAGTAAACTTTCCCTTGAGAAGCTCTCGCCTAGAAAATACACCAGCCCTCTGAAGATGGGCTCCTTCCCATCATGCCTCTTATCTGCCCTTTAAAAATGAACCAACAAACAAGCAAAGAGCTGGGGCAAAGAAAAGACAAACCCTTCAACCTGCGGAGCAGCATGCAAATCTGCATGGATTTCATTTGCATTATTTATTTAAATTCAATTTCAATTATTGCATAATTTAATCATGTCGCTGCTACAAAGACTTTGAAGCTTTGGGACAAGTTGGATTGGTTTTTATATGTCGACTTTCTCTTAGGAGAATTAAACCACCTTACAACTGCCTTCCCTTCCTCTCCCCGCAACAGACACCCTGTGAGGGAGGTGGGGCTGAGAGAGCTCTAAAAGAGCTGTGACTGGCCCAAGGTCATCCAGCTGGCTGCATGTGGAAGAGTGACAAAACCAACCTGGTTCACCAGATTAGTGTCTGCTGCTCATGTGGAGGACTGGGGAATCAAACCCGGTTCACCACATCAGAGTCCGCCGCTCCTAACCACCACACCACACTGGAGGATTTTTTCTCTTCCGAATGGCTTCTGCCACATCCAGGCCAGCCAGCGGCTGTCAGCCAAGCTTGAAGTTGGGTGACGTAGTTCTCTCTGGGTAGTTTCTCTCTCTCTGATGCTTTTAATGCTTTACAGTTTAATTTTTAAAAGATATCTCATCTACAGTAAGAACTTTCAATTTAGGGCGAAGCAGCCTATAAAATTTTAAATTTAAAAACTGCCACGGAGAGGGAGACGCAAGGCACTGCGAAGCTGCCCCATCCACCTCCGATCACTCCAAGCCTCACTCATCCCCACCTCTGGCTTCTGAGACTTCACAAGATGTTGGCTGCACACTTTCAGGCTTGCATGACAGACGCATGGTCGCTCAAGTCCCCGACTTTTCCCAGACAAAGGAATTATAGCACCAAGGGGTGCTAAGAACCCTGCCTGTTAATGGGCATCTCCTTAAAGCACTGTTAGTCAATCAAATCCATGCAGACTTTGCATGCTTTTCGGAAGATGAGGGTGTGCATGAGCACACATGCACAAGTGATTCAGGTTGCCTGGAAACCGTGGGAAAGGCACACCCATGCCTCTATTTTTGCCAACCTCCAGAATTATTTATTTGTTTGTTTTTCAATTTCTATCCTGCACTTTCCCGACCAAAGGCAGGCTCAGGGTGGCTAACAATAATAAAAGTACATAATCATATATTAATAAATATCAAACATAATTAAAATACAACAACAGCTAAAATCCTAATCTAACAGTTGGTGCCGAGCAGGTGACCCCATTTATCCTATGCGGGGACAACAGGGGGCACAACAACATAACAGGGGCACAGACCCCAAGTGGGCCCAGCAAAAGAGAGGCCAACCGGTGTACAACCGTCGCTGCCCTCATAGGCCCGGTGGAACAGCTCCGTCTTACAGGCCCTGCGGAATTGAGCCAAACCCCACAAGGCCATGTCTCACTCGACAGGGAGTTCCACCAGGCTGGGGCCAGGACTGAAAAAGCCCTGGCTCTGGTTGAGGACAGCCGGATATGTTTCGGGCCAGGGATCCACCAGCATGCTGGTTCCAGACGAGCACAGCGCTCTTTGGGGAGTATATTGGGGGAGATGGTCCCACAGATATGATGGTCCCAGACCATAGGGCTTTGCAGGTCAAGGCCAAAACCTTGAACCCGACCTGGTACTCAATCTGGAGCCAGTGCAGCTGGTGGAGCTTGTACACGTGCTCTCCAAGGGGTCCCTGTCAGGACCCTCGCCACTGCATTCGGAACCAGTTGTAATTTCTGGAGCAGTCTCAAGGGCAGCCCTGCATAGAGTGATTTACAATAGTCTAGGCCGGAGGTGATTGTTGCATGGATCACTGTGGCTAGATCAGGGCAGGACAGGTAATTGCCAAAATTCTACCCTACACAAATTCGCATACAAAACAGGCCCCATATGATCCTTCCAGTGAATTCATATCTGAACTAAGATTTGAACTAAGGAATTCCCGCTCACTGGTCACGTGCCAGATCAGTGGACATTCCCTTGGCTGTCTACTTGGCAGAAAGAGAAGGAGGCTTTTTTTTTTTTTTTAGCAACTCTTCCCTCTCATTGTTGGCTGAATAGAGGAATCATAAATCATAGCATGCCAATGGCTGCAGTGATTTTAGAGAACGATTTTGCAAACTGCCTAATTACGGAGTCCTCAGGTTAACCACAGATCCATACAAGGTCAGCTGAGGGAGCGCGGGTCACCCACAGCCTGGATCTGAAGGACAAAAATGGAGCCGGTTTTCCATGTGCTGTCAATCTGGCACCACCAAAAGAAAAAGAGAGAGAAATACAGGCTCCTACGAGAGCAGCATTCGTTGCTTAATTGTGTTCTTCTGAACATTTTCTAGCCACAGCAGCAGCTGCATCCACAAAGCAACCGTATATTCTAATCAGCCACACAGAATCTCAACATGTTGCTATCCCCAAAGAAATTTTACAGTTAGAAATCGGGAAAGCAGACACGAGCACAGCTATTTAAACCTTCTGAAATGCTGAGGGAAGGCGCACTGTTCCTGGGGGGGGGGGAGGCACGCCACCGGTGGACTGTCAGACAGCTGTTTTGAAAACAGCCCCCCATATTCTAGTGAGGAGATTGAAGTCTTCTGTTGGTCCTCTTGACCTCTGCCATACAAGGGTTCTAGGCACCCTGAAGGTAAGCTGTGCCTGACTCACCAGTCGCTGTATTTCCTTTGCAGCTTCACGCTACAGATTTGTAATCTGAGCTCCAAATTATCTCCTCCCTTTGCTAAACCAAACTATATATAGCACGCTGAACCCAGGACGGTGTCCAAAGCACAGTCAGCGCTAAAATCCCACGGGTTTTCAATGGGACTGAAGCACAGTTGCGGGGCAATCCCAGAGTCGAATCAAAGGGTTTACACTGGAGTAGCTCTGCGCAGGATTCTGCTCTTGGCTTTCCTTGGATTGCACCCATCAGCTGTTCAGCGACCTCCTCATCGCCAGATCAGACGCCTCACAAGCTGCAAAAAATATTCCCTGCTCCAAACGCAGTTCGTGCGCCAGCCGGCTGAAAAATGAACCATTTACCTATTCCGTGTTTTTTTTTCCTTTTGATGAACTAGTTTGTATCACTGTGCTTCACTTCTGAGGTGTTAGAAATACAGTTCTGTGATTAGGAAGCACAAAGAGAAACACCCAACACTACAGAAACAGCCAGGCTGTCCTCAGAGCTCAAAAACAAGCGTCCGGACTTCTGTGGATAAAGCAGCATTCAAATATGACCGTCTTTGAATGCTGCTCGATGAAGACGAGCAGGACTTTTTTATGACATGAACACAAAAGAGGCTGGGAGTCCACACAGGGGATGCCAAGTGCAATGACAGAAGTTTCTCAGGGAGAGACGGGGAAGAGCTCTCGATAAGAAGCTCTGTGCAACAGAGGCAGGTCTTCTGGAGGAAACAGGGGCCAACCTTATAGATCAGCTGAAGGAGGCTGAGCGTTGGTGGAAGGTGAAAGCAGCCAAACATTTTAACTACAATCAGTTTGAAAGAGCCACAGGTTACTTCGAAGAGCACACAGTTAATTTGGCGTTCATTATTCAGCAATTCTCCAGAGTTGTGTATTTAAAAATAAAGGTCACCCGGAGAGGAGAGGGGCCAGGGTTTGAGAAGCGTTGGTGAAAAGCACCCTCCCTGCCTGCCAGTGGTTTTCAAGAGAGAGGGTGGAGAAGGGGGAACACTTTTGTCTATGCTGAGCAAGGGCAGAATCATTGTCCTTGTTCTGAATTGGCTTGGGGAGGCCACAACGCTCCTACGTGGTCCCCACCTGGCTGGGATCAACAGCTCTGCTTCGAAGTAATAATTACATCAAAGTAGCAAGGAAAAGGTAACAGTAGTGGGATAACATTGGGGGGGGGGGCCTCCCAAAGCACCACTTTGGTGCAAAAAGAGGGGGATTATAGGCGTTTATGTAGCTGGGCCCATAATAAGGATGGGTTTCACCAACTGTCAGCAGAGTAAAACTAACTCTATTTTGGTCGCATAGCACTGAAGCGGTAAAGCTGACATACTTGAAAACCCACACAGAGAGCAAACACATTTCTCCGTCCTTTTCTCTTTCCTTGCTGAGCCAGGAGGGCAGAATGTTGCCATTCACAGTTCTCTCATAACACAAATAGCCAGAGCGTCATTATTTTAATGCTTTAAACTTTGGCTGAATTAGTTGGCAACTCTCTTCCGTGCCTGCCCAGCGGTGGCAAAGCTGCCAGTCATTCCCGCGGGGCTGGCACAGGGAGGCTTCCCAGGGGATTGGGCTCTAAGCACATCTGAACCAGAATTACTACTTAGCGCTCGTGTTATCTAAGTCTGTGCAGAGCGAGAATGAGACCAAGCCCACTGACCTCCAAGCAGACCTGCAGAAGAGGAGGGTGTCCGTGAGCAAAGGAAGTCCTTTTGACAATACCTTTTGAACAGGCAACAAACCCGGACACGCATGGAACACTCTAACCACTGCAGCACACAGCGTCCACCCACCCACCCACCCACCCACCCTGCGCACCGTTGTTTGGTGAGCTGTTCATGCTAAAGAGGCAACAATTCTACCCAGGCAAGCAGCTGGCCAGACTCTGCAGCTGAAGCTTCCATGCGGCACTGTGGGCTAGCCGTTCTGCTGACCCGCAGGAGCTCACTATGGCCTTTCGATCAGCGCCATACAGGTTACAAGTGGTGAAAACAAAAACAATCGGCCTAATCCAATGAACGCAAATAGGCGTTCGTTGGAAAGCAGCCTCAGCCAGAACCACCTCGTGTGCAGGATGCTTAGAAGGCTACCCAGAGGTCCACGAGCCATTCAACTCCCCGGGGATTGCCCAGGCAAGATACCCAGAGGACCCGGCCCCACAGCCCTTGATGTCTCCCTGGAATCGACGAGGCCGCGCCAGACAGTGACTCCAAGCAAAGGAGGTTGCGGACTGCAGCCCCACAGCCTGAACTCGGCAGAGAAGGCGTCCATCACGAGATAACAGGTCAACAATGGACCAGTAAATGTTGACAGTGGCAGCGGTTCTCTCTCCACCCTGCCTGTTTAAATAAAATGTACTTCTTCCTTCTCGACTCACATGAGAACATAAAAGGCTGCACCCAAGGGATGCGTCAGCCTTCCCTGAAGGACCACTTCGGCCCTGGGAGACAATGTTTTTAAAAGCAACTGTCCTGGGGATCAACGATGCCGTTTTATTTCCTTGCAGGAATAAACCTGGCCCGCAGAAGAGCCTTGCGATTGTCCACTCAGCCAGCCAGGCACGTTGGGCTTATCAGAGGAGGGGAAACGGCAGCGATCCACAATCCCTGTCAACTGCTGGGACTGGATTTAAAACAATCCAGCCCATGAGATTAACACTGGGGACCTAAAGGCAGTTAAGCCTCTGCCAAGTCCACAGAGGAAACCCCAGATTATGTGCTTTGGGCACGGGCGTCTTACTCGCCTGTAGAATTGTGACAGCCTAGCTCTACGTCTGTTTACTCAGAAGCAGGTCCCAGAGAATCCAGTGAGATCCACTCCCACAGAGCACGGGCGGCTGTGAAGTCTGGCTTAACAGGGCTGTGGATCAGGCAAACACGAACATATCCAGCAAAGTAACAAGGAGGTATAAATCACCAGATATATATAAAAAAACACCAGACAGGAAAGAGAGAGTCAATAAGGGGAGAGAAGGCAAGTCTAAGTAGAGAACAAAAGGGGGGGGGGAAACCAGAGGGAATAAGAAATGCTATTTCAACTCTGGCTAACAGAGAAGAAAGGCTTGTGTAAAAATAAGTAGAATTATTAATATCCTGGAATTACCAATGGAATTACCAGAAGCAAGTACAAGAGAAGCTGCAATTCCAATATAGAGAAAAAGGCGTAAAGTAACATTTGTAGGTGGGAAAAAATAATCTAGTAGAGTTGTAAAGGGGGAAACCATACAAGCCTGAAAGAATCCTCCTAAAACAATGATTTTGAATATTTCATTCCTTGCTCAGCACGCACTGAGCTCGGCGCTATAAAAACAAAACCATAAGCCATCGCCTATGTAAATCACAACGCTAGTATTTGCCAAACTTCGTTCACATCCCTGTTGAAATTTATCCTATTTAGCTTACGACTGTTTAAACCGAGTGAAAACTCTTTACTGGGCACCTTAGAAAATGCCATCGGTTGCTGTACAAAATACCGAAGTTCTGCATAAGAGACCGAACATAATTAAAGTCTGTCCCTCGTGCTCAACGGGCAACATCTTGAAAATGGGGCCTCTCTCCCCGGCATCCAAGCCGCTTCCCCGCCGTCCTTCAGCACCAACGTAGCAGCCTTAATTTAAACCGAGCTTTTTTCTTTCCGGAGTATTTCTGGTTTCTCGCTCACTATTCCCCGGCTTTGGCCACACAGGCGGACAGAACTCCACTTTATCCAGGTTTACTCCGCAATGTTTGAAGGCACCTTAAAACCGAGGAGGGAAAAGGGCTGCCTCGCACACCTTCGGCAGGGATCCAAATTAAACAAACATCCGTGTAAGACGTGTGGCCCCATCCTCTCTCTCCTGCACACAACACAATCCCCCCACTGTACGGAAGAGGTTATGAGAATGGGGTTAATTTGGGAGGAAGACGCCGCCGTGGAGAGGAATCGGGTGGCCGGATCTGGCGCGTCAACAGCGGGTCCCACGGATTTGCTTTGCTGGGCAACAGGGATGAACGCGCGACAAGATGCTGTCTTAGGCGTCGGGAAGCCTTGGGTCCCCTGAAGTGCAAGGCAACGGTCTTTATTGAATGCCGGGAGCTGGGCAGGCGGGGGGCCTCCCCCCAGACCGACCCTGACTGATGGGGGGGGGCAGGATTCGGGCTGGTTTTGCCACTCGTGTGCCCAGGCATGACTACGCTGGCACCAGACTCCCCCCAACCAACCACCCCGGGAGAACCGGAGCTCCTCTTCCAGGGGTCCTGCCTTTGGAAAGCCTGAGCGGCGGGGGGGGGGGGTTGTCCAGAAAGAAGTCAGGGGAGGGAAAAAGCCCCGGGGGCGGGGGGGGGCTGTTGGGCATCACCTCCCGCAAAGGAGCCTGACGGTGGCCCCAAGAGAGGCGGCCTCCTCGGAGGGTCTTTTGCAACAATCTCTCTCTCTCCCCCCCCCCCCGACCAGTTCCCCGCGGGGTCCCCACAGAGCAGCCAAGGCGGCGACTCCTCGGCGCTTCTGAAGGCGGCAGCCCTGCCCCAAGCGCCCGCCGCGTCTCGTCGGGCAGCGGCGGCAGGTGCCCCCCCCCCGTCCCGGCCCCGTCTCGACAGCTTCGCCCCCTCCGGCAGCCCCGCTGCGGGCCTCCTGGGGACCCCGACCCACTCCCCGACACGGACCCCGGCGGAGGGGGGGCTGGAGCCGCCCAGCCTCCCGGGGAAGCCTCGGGGGCGCGTGGAGGCCGCGCCGTCGGGCGGGCGGACAGAGGCGGGCAGGCGCGCGGGGCCCCGACGGACGGGCGGGCGGGCGGAGGGACGGGGGGAGGGACGGGGGGGCCCTACCTGGCTGCGCCGCGCCGCGCTGGACGGTGGCGGCGGCGGCGGCGGCGGCTCCCAGGACGGCGAGCCAGAAGAGGAGGCTGCCGGCCCCGCTGCGCTCCATCGTCGCGGCCGCCGCGCTCACATGGCCGGACCCACCGCGCGACCCCCGCCCGCCCCACCGGCTCCCCCGCCGACGCGGCCAAGGCGGCGGCGGCTGCTGCTGCTGCTGCTGCTGGTGCTGGTGGCGGCGGCGCGGCTGCCGCCCGTCCGCCCGTCCGCCCGTCCGCGCTGCCGTCGAGGGGCGTCGGGCTGGCTCGGGGGCGGGGCGGCGGGCGGCCCGGCGGGGCGGGCGCATCCCTGGCGGTCCGGCGCCGGCGCCACTTCGCGGGGCGGGCGGGCGGGCGGGCGGGCTGGCCGGGGCACCTCCGCACCGGCCCGCACACACCCCCCCCCGCCGAGGAGGAGGAGCCTCGGCCGCCCGGCACGCCCCCCGGGGCTCGCCCCCGCACCGCCCCCCGGCCCCCTTCCTCGGGAAACACCTGTCACGGGCGGGCGGGAGCGCGCGGGGAAGGGGGGCGCGCCGCGCTGCCCGCAGGTTGCCATGCAGCGGAGCCCGGCCCCCCCCCGCGCCCCCCCACTGCCCCCCCGCTCTACTCCGCCGGCGCGCGCCCGCCTGGCCCCAGCCCTGCCGGCCCGGACTCGCCGGCAAGTGGCCGCGCCGGACGGACGGACGGACGGACGGAGGGAGGGGGCGCCGGCGTCGGCGCTTGCCCCATTGTAGGGGGGCAACCTCCAGGGCGGGGCGGGAGACCTCCCGGAATGACCGCTGATCTCCAGCCCAAAGAGAGCCGTCCCCCCCCCCGAGAAAAAGGGCAGGGTCGGGGCAGTCTGCCCCTCCCTCCCCCTCCCCGGGCCTCCAGCCTGGAGCCGCCCACCCTCGAAGAAGTGGGGCCGACGGCCGGGCCTCTTTGGCCCCCGCAGCCCGGGCGAGGCCAGCAAGAAGAGACCGCCCCCCCCCCAGGGCTCGACGGGCCTCCAATGCCCGCTCAGAACCATCGTGCTCCTGCCCAAGCCTACCTCACAGGGTGGTCGGGGGAGCACGGGGGAGGAGAGAACCGTACAGATCCCCTGGAAGCAAGATGGGATAGAAATCTCCGCAGGGGTAACATGAATGGACAACTTTGGTAGAAGAAGAAGGAAAGTTGGTTTTTATTTTTATTTTATTTTTTAAATTTATTGGAGAACAACAATAAACAATAACAGCAACTAAAAGAAGCAGAAAAAATGACCATCTTCATGATTTAAAATACAATATATCTCTATACTAGGGTTGCCAACCTCTAGGTACTAGCTGGAGATCTCCTGCTATTACAACTGATCTCCAGCCCATAGAGATCAGTTCACCAGGAGAAAATGGCTGCTTGGGCCATTGGACTCTATGACACTGAAGTCCCTCCCCAAACCCCACCTTCCTCAGGCTCCACCCCAAAAAAACCTCCCGCCGGTGGCAAAGAGGCAACCCTACTATTAACACAATAAGATAACAACAGGATTCCTGTGTTACAGCTTATTTCCTTACCTTCATATTCATCATTCCGTCCTTATTTATAAAGTTCTCCATTTTATTTATAGTTTGTGACCATAACTCATCTAAACTTATTGTATCTCTATTTTTCTGATACGTTGTTAGCTTAATTAAAACATATATTTCTTTAACTTTAACCAGCCAGTCCTCTATCTTTGGAGTTGATTTTTGTTTCCAAGGTCTGCTAAAGGTTGTTCTAGCAGCAGTTATCATACGTAACCCCATACAAAGTTGATCTTTAGTTAGATTAGGTACCAGATTCAACAGGAATATCTCGGGTTTACATGGGATACCCATCTCCATTCCAACAGCTAAGCATTTCACTATTTCAGACGAAAATGATATAGCTCTCTCACATTTCCACCACATGTGTTGGTTTTCATATGCCCACTTTCTCTACCACTTAAGGAAGAATCAAACCGGTTTACAGTCGCCTTCCCTTCTCCACAACAGACACCCGGTGAAGTAGGTGGGGCTGAGAGAGTTCTAAGAGAGCTGGGACTAGCCCAAGGACCCCCAGCTGGCTTCATGCGGAGGAGTTGAGAAACCAACCCGGTTCTCCAGATCAGAGTCCATCACTCCAAACCACCACTCTTAACCACTACACCACACTGGCTCTTTAATCCTCTTTTTCTTGTGTGGGGGGAGATGTTTCCCTCAGAAGCCCCCCTTTCTAAGAGGACCGCCTCTTCAAGCAGGACTGGGGCAGACTCCAGGGAGGAGCTCAAGAAAAACTCTTGCTCGCTGACCCCTTCCCATTATTAATTACTTAATTAAAACATTTATAGCCTGCCTTTCTTTATGGCTCGAGGCGGCTTTCAAGTCACAGTTAAAACGTTATAATTCAAACAATTGGAATAAAATTCCAAAGTACTCTTGAGGCTATCCACCTCAAGAGGGCTGAACGGTGGGATATAAAATAATAAATATACACAAATGTGTTGCACCTGGGCACAGTTGTGAAGACGGTGATTGTTTGTGCATGGGGGTACTTTCACTCACATTCGCCCAGGGTCTGTCTCGGTTGTTCCTTGGAGTTATGCATGAGTTTTCCCTCCATTAGAGATGACCTCACTGCCAGCCCTCACAAATCCCGGGACTTCCCGTTCCTCTGTTAACCCGATTCTTTCCTCTCTCCTGAGCTCATCCCGGGGAGCTGCCTTGGAAACCCTGATCAGGAAGAAAGGTGGCATAGAAATTTTAATAATAATAATAATAATAATAATAATAATAATACAGCTCATGTCAAAACATGAGAGAGAGAAAGTGTAGTTGTTGCTTTAAAGTTGGGATGCTTCAGTTTGTGGAAGGAGCACCTTTGTTGGCCAGTGGCTGCTTGTATTGATTTGTGGGAGAAATCCTGCCCCCCTCCAGAGCCGCCTGAAAAGGAGCTAGAGAGAGAGCCGGACCTCTGGGATCCCGGAACGTGAGCAAATAGGGGCGAAAGGCTGAAGCACTGACTTTGCAGCAAGTCAGAGTTATGGCTCATACTTTTTGTTTATTATTGCAATAATGTAGTAACAAAATACTATATATACCATGTGAAGGCCCAGGAGGCAAAAATGAGAAACATTTTTTTCCTGTGGACTTTTTCCAGTTTATTTCTAATGGAAAACCAGAAACATTGGAAGCTCTTAATTGGGGGCAAAAAACCAATGAAATTGTTTTCTCTTCTTGAATGAGCAAAATGCTTTTTCAGACAAGGTGTTATTCAAATGAAGGCTTTTGTGCAAGAGAATCTGCAGCATTAATAATGATTACTGTGTGTCTTGTAGACATATATGACATATTTTCAAGAATATATATATTGTAGCTAATTTTGACCACAAGTAACATACTACAATGTGTGTAATGATAATACACTAGTGAAGAGTTCAAAGATGTTGCTGAACCTATGGTTGGATGGTGCTGTTTTTATGCAAATAATACACTTGCATTTCAACTTTTGTTATTTCTCCTACCCCTCAGAAGGCAAATATTAAAATATGTGTGCTAAAGCAGCAGTGGAGCAATTCGCAGGTGTCTCTCTCCATTATTGGGTATATTCACCATTCTGCTTATAGAAAACAGAGGCAAAATGCCCCATTTAAAAAATAAATAGCCTCCAAAAGGCTTCTTAAAGCCTTTCAATGGCCGGGAAATGGTCGTCCCTGGCCTCCGAGGGCTCAGGAACGGGCTGCTGCCTGCTCCTTTTGTCAGCTACCTGATGCTGGTTATATGAATTTCAACTTGTGTTCTTCTATGCATAAAATATCAGTGGTACACTGTTGCTTGGCTGGTGTCTTTTAAATACGTGTGATAAAATCATTTGAGGGTCAGACATAAATCCATCCGAGCACAACAGAGTGAATGCTGACACTTCACTGTGAATTGTTTTGAGCAACTCACGTTGCCTCTAATTAAAATTGGTCTGGTTCCCTCTGCCTCTTTCCAAGGGAACGGAGCCCGTCCTCCTCTTGGTTTATTGTCTCTGTGGCTGTTGAACACTGTCCAACACAGAACAGGAGCGGGACCAGCCAGCTCTGAGAGTTCCCTGAATTCAGACTTATTGCAAACTAATTAACACTACAACCAGCACATGCTTGCGCATAGAGTGGTGTAAATAGCGCTGGGCCTGCCAGGTCAGAGCAAGAAAAACAAGAGGTGGGATTTGCAACTGTCGGCTTAGTGAAGAGTCCCAGGAAATGTTTCCGAGCTGGCCCCAAACGGCAGGGACAGGTGCTGCGGAGGACGGCAGCGGCTTCCGAAGGAGGTCCATCCTCTGCCCCAGGCTGGGGAAAGGGGGAGTTCACAAGAAAGACAACATTCTTAAGGACCCTCCCTTATATGGTGGAGTGCAGGGGTCCCCAACGTGGTGCCGGTGGAGGCCATAGCACCCGCCGACCCCTTTCATAGAATCATAGAGTTGGAAGGGACCACCAGGGTCATCTAGTCCAACCCCCTGCACAAGGCAGGGAATTCACAACTACCCCCCCCACACACACACACACCCAGTGACCCCTACTCCATGCCCAGAAGATGGCCAAGGTGCCCTCCCTCTCATCATCTGCTTAAGGTCATAGAATCGGCATTGCTGACAGATGGCCATCTAGCCTCTGCTTAAAAACCTCCCGGGAAGGAGAGCTCACCACCTCCCGAGGAAGCCTGTTCCACTGAGGAACTGCTCTAACGGTTAGAAAATTCTTCCTAATGTCTAGACGGAAACTCTTTTGGTTTAATTTCAACCCGTTGTTTCTGGTCCGACCTTCTGGGGCAACAGAAAACAACTCGGCACCCTCCTCTCTATGACAACCCTTCAAGTACTCGAAGATGGTTATCATATCCCCTCTCTGTCTTCTCCTCTTCAGGCTAAACATCTCCAGCTCCTTCAATCTTTCCTCATAGGACTTGGTCTCCAGACCGCTCACCATCTTTGTTGCCCTCCTCTGGATACGTTCCTGGTTTTAGAAAGTGAGAGGAGCTTTTGCACAGCTGGGCTTCTGATGGGCCACTTTCTAGGCCATCCTTTTACTCAGTGGTGCATCAGTTGAGGTCTTTCTCTTCTTGTTTACCATTTTCAGGTCTGTGTTGCCTCACTGGATAAAACCAAAGAGAAAGGCAAAAGCCACCTTCCCCTCTTACAAGAGGAAATTAGCTGAAACAGTCCTTCTGCCAGCAACGGTGCCTTTCAAGCAGCAGGCTGCACAAGACGCCTACTTTCTTTTATAAATAAATAGCCACCTGCCACCTCCGTCATGTCCCCCACCTTGTGGAATGGCCTGTCCAAGAAGAAGAGTTGGTTTTTATATGCTGACTTTCTCTACCACTTAAGGGAGAATCAAACTGGCTTACAATCACCTTCTCATCCCTTCCCCACAACAGACACCCTGTGAGATAGGTGGGGCTGAGAGAGTGTGACTAGCCCAAGGTCACCCAGCTGGCTTCATGTGGAGGAGTGGGGAAACCAACCCGGTTCACCAGATTAGCATCTGCTGCTCATGTGGACGAGTGGGGAATCGAACCAGGTTCTCCAGTTCAAAGTCCACCTCTCCAAGGAGGTCAGAAACCTCCAAGGTGGTCAGAAAGGCTCCCAACTCTCCTGGCATTCTGCAAATTATGCAAAATTATGGAGATCAGTTGTTATAGCAGAGGATCTCCTGCTAATACCTGGATGTTGGCAGCCCTAGGCCAGAGGGCAAGCCTGAGTCCCGTCTTCTCCATGACATGCTACGGAACGAGCATTCGGATATTTTGCCTGCAACCTGGGCTGCTTCCACACAGGGTGGGGGCATTTGCTCTGCCAAGGCTTCCAAACAGCAGGGCTTGAGGGGGACATCTACACCACGCTGTGCTCTGACCATTTTCTTCTCAGGGCCTCCTCCTCCTCGGTTTGTTCTTCCTCAGACCTGCCATACTCCTAGGGTTGCCAGCCTCCAGGTACTAGCTGGAGATCCCCTGCTATTACAACTGATCTCCAGCCGATAGACATCAATTCGCCTGGAGAAAATGGCCACTTTGGGAATTGGACTCAATGGCATTGAAGCCCCTCCCCTCCCAAAGCCCGCCCTCTGCAGGCTCCACCCCAAAAAACTCCCCCTGGTTGCAAAGAGGGATCTGGAAACCCTACATACTACAGCCTTGTAGGTGAGAACAGCGAGTCCAAGCACATTTGGGTGTACAAATGCTGCCACGTGTAGTTGGCTCCACAGGTCAATTCTGATTTTTTTTTTAAATAGTACAAATGTGACATGTGGAGTACATGGAAAGAAACACGCTTATGCATTCCGATGTACTAATTTACCTCTGACAACAGGAAAGGTACCGAGTGTTATGCCCAAATCCATCCCAAACCCCCATGAGTTTCCACTTGCTCAGCATTGTCTCTATTCATCTGCCGCTTGTTTGGGCTGAGCAGCGCATTCCCAGCAAGCCAGATTTCAGACTTGGCCGTGTCCCTTGGTCGTCTTCTTCGGCGCTCTCAGGGATTTCCAGAGCTTCTCGCTTTCTCTCCCTCTTCAGATTTAATTAGCACACTATTTACAGTTGCCTCCAAATCATTATCTAAGGCCTTTTTGAAAGACTGGCTTAACAATGAAAACTGGCGATCGAGCTTTGTATACTCGTCCTTGCTTGCAGCGGGGCTGTTGTGTATTCTTTTCTAAGCTGTGATCTTGTGACTGATGCATGGGTTTCACAATAGTAGCGTTGGCAAATGGTTTTTGAGATAATCGTCTTTGAAATCATAATTCTCCAAAGAGAGACACTTAACAGGGATTTTTAAAGATGATCAAGGCTTAAGTAATTAAAAGGGAGCAATAATACAGTGTTGATGTCAATAGAGTCCCAGAACCTAACTGGGGGTCCCAAGGGTTGCCAACCTCCAGGTGGTGGCTGGAGATCTCCCGCTATTACAACTGATCTCCAGGTGATAGAGCTCAGTTGTCCTGGAGAAAATGGCTGCTTTGGCCATTGGACTCTATGGCACTGAAGTCCCTCCCCTCCCCAGACCCCACCCTTCTCAGGCTCCACCCATAAAGCTCCACGTATTTCCCAACCCGGAGCTGGTAGACTAAAGGGGGGCTGAGGCATGCAAGGGGCAGGGACAACCTCCGTGTGGATCTTCCATTGCTAGGGCAAATGCCTCTGCATCAGGAGCAGCCATGAAAACTACGTGGAGAATCATCACCGTGGAGAGCACCCTTGACGGGCATCACTCACCGCCAAATGTATCCCTGAAGGCAAGAAACTGAGAAGATACTGGTGTTGTACACAAGGCCTAGCAGTCAGCATCAAAATCACAACATAGACCCTGGTGGTTGCTTCCAGCTCTATGGCCAACTATTCATGGCTATTTGCCACGCTTTCCAGGCTGTGTTGCCGCGCGGCTAATTTTTAATTATTCATGACCGTTTCGGGTTTGAGCACAAACTTCGCTTTATCCCCACATCATCAGGAACCTGTTTTGCCGCAATCCTGGAGTTTGCCCCTCCTTAAAGGCGCCCTTTTTGTTGCGGAGGTCGATGAAAAACTCTGGATTTGGATCACTTCTCCCCGCCCATGCCAGCAAACGTCTCCTCCCTCTCCAATGACTCCCCACCCAGGCGAACAGCGATTGGACAAGTGTGTTCCATCTGGAACCCCCCACCCTTTCCCACCCTTTGTGCTGCCATGTTTCACACCAAGACTCTGCCCGGGTCGCCATTTCTTGATTTGCCTTTTTCACGGCACTCCATTTCACATTAGCGCCAATGATTGTTAGCAACACAAATGTCTTTAGCCTTTAGCCAACATGGTTTAAAAGAAGCACATCCTCCGGGGGGGCAGGGAGCGCCCGGTGAGCAACGGGGGGGAGAACCCTGCAAACTCCAGCAGCAAGCTGGGGGGGGGGGAGCATGAAGCGGATGGACTGGAAGAGCTGGAAGCGGGTGGCGAGCTGCGCACAGGCAGAGCAGGAAGTGGCCGGCGAGCCCATTAGAAACAATGGGGAGGTTGCCCAGCTCATTGAAGATAATAAGAGCCTGGACTTGCCCATGGACTTGCTTGGGCTCCATAGAAAAAGAGTTGCAATGAAAATGTGGCATGGATTTTCCAGTAAGGTCTCTGATCCTAGCTACATTACTCTGGTTTGTCAAGTGTTTGCAAACAGAGCTGCTGGTTCTTTTTTTTGAGGGTGGGGTTTAACTTGTAACCTTTTCTCCCTGTAGGCTGTGGTGGACCTTGAATTGTTTCTGCATCTCCAAGAACGGGATGCTTTGCGGGGGGAGGGAATTGCTTGCAGCGCCAATGAGGACACTTGCCCTCACAGTTTTTCCCCGCTGGATCGCCCCTCTGAAGCAAGTGCAGATGGGTCATGGGGGGGGGGGACCTTATGAAATGTGAAGCTGTGAAGCTGATTCCCTGCTTCCCTGTATCATTGTAATATGACTGCCGTATCCACAGAGGTGAACTGCCCGCGGTAATCCAAAGGGCGGAGTGGGGGCGGGAATTGTCGGGAGGGGGAGGGCTGTAACCACAGGGGACAGACCCAACCATTGTCGAATACTGCGGGCTTTGTTTCATGAATAACCAAAAGAACATCGGGCTTAACAACAATGATTCGCATCCATTAATAACCTTTTACATTAGCTTTTTTTCCTGCTCCGCCGCAAGAGAGCAGCAAACACGTGCGTGAATAATTGGCCTATGATTCTATGATTCGTGGTCCCTTCCAATTCTATGATTCTATGACTCTATGACCTCTGTTAGAAAGTATGAAAATATACAGTGCTCAGCAGGCTAAGCATTTGGTTGTCGCTTTATTACATGCATGCTCCAATCCCTACATTGGCCACTATTCACGTATTACTTCATTGATTTATGATGCTCTGGTTTGGGATATGAGTTTTCCTGCCCTTAAAGCTTGCTTGGACTGCGTGATCCAGAACCGTTTCTCCCGGTGTCTTCTTTTCCAGCTCAAAACGTTACCTAAGAGTGGTCAGGGCTGAGCAGCCCCAGTCCCCAAAGCCAGCGGTTGTGTGGACGCATGTGCAGAAGTTGTTTTCTGTCTACCCCTTCTCAATGAAACGTTCATTGATGGCTGTGAAATTACATGAGCTGTTTAATTAGAGATGCAATTTGCAAAACATGAACAGACACATTTCTCTCTTACTCTTCCTCCCTTTCTCCTGAGCTAAGGAAATACTGTGGAAATCTGAGTAGGGCTAAGACAGGGAGAGGGAGAACATGCTTATGGAAGAACTTAGGGTCACTATAGCATCTTGGGCATCTTCTGGGCATGGAGTAGGGGTCACTGGGGGTGTGGGGGGGAGGTAGTTGTGAAACTCCTGCATTGTGCAGGGGGTTGGACTAGATGACCCTGGTGGTCCCTTCCAGCTCTATGATTCTACTGGTGGTGCCCTGACCTGGAAAGCCCAGGCTAGCCCAACCTCAGCAGATTGCAGAATCTAAGCAGGGTCGGCCCTGGATGGGAGACCACCAAGAAACACTTGTCAGGGATGCTCTAGGTCTAGGCTGATCCCGCATTGAGCAGGGGGTTAAACTAGATGGCCTGCATGACCCCTTCCAACTCTATGATTCTAAGTCCAGGATTGTTACACAGAGGCAGGCATTGGCAAACCACCTCTGAACATCTCTCGCCTTGAAAACCCTACAGGGGTCACCATAAATTGGCTGCAACTTGAAGGCACATTCCACCACCACCACCACCACCACCACATGTAGGTGTTATCCAGGTGTGATCTTTGCACTAACAGAAGGCTATACAATTTATCTCCTCCCCCACCCCAATAAAAGGGCAATGCAAGGAGATGAGAAGTGGAATATATCCCCTAAAAGCAGGCACAGTACCCTGCTGAGCGTCAGAAGGAGAGTCCATCTCCAGTTTTCCTAACTGAACTCCACAATACAAGGCTGTGTTGGCATCTGCTGCCTTTGCTAGTCCCTGAGATGATATCATGCAGTCAGTGGCAGCACAAAGTGGGACCAGAAGCCGATTCTGAAGTCCTCTATTCACAAATTAATTGATTTGTGCCAGGTTTTTTTTTTTCTGATGGCAACACTGGAGCCCTTGTAATCCGTTAGTAGAGTTGTTGTTAGCCTCTTTGTTGACTCATTGTTTGCCGTGAAACAAAAACCACCAGCAGAGCTTCAGAAGCCCATTAAAGGCATTCTTATCCTGACATGAACTGGCCTACTAGAGGCAGTGTGGGGTTAAAAGCGGTGGTTAAGAGTGGCGGACTCTAATCTGGAGAACTGGGTTCAATTCCCCGCTCTTCCACATGACCTTGGGCCAGTCACAGTTCTCTCTGAACCCTCTCAGCCCCACCTGCTCACAAGGTGCCGGTTGTGGGAGAGGAAGGGAAGGTGATTGTAAGCTGCTTTGAGACTCCTTAAAGGTAGAGAAAAGCAGGGTATAAAAACCAACTCTTCTTTTTCTTCTGATATTTTCTATCTGTGGGTCACTTTCTTGCAACAATTTATATATTTTGTACAAAAACCAGGGAAGTTATAAACCTCAAGGATCCATTCTTCATGTGTAGCACGTCCTTACCAGTGGATAATTTTCAAGAAGGAAAAACTGTGCTTGGACTAGAGGACCCTGGTGGTCCCTTCCAACTCTATGATTCTATGATATATGAAACACAATAGAAGCTAGTTCAGCCAATACACACGCCAGCTACCACTTTGCGCACACAACAGTGTACACAACTTACTTATGAATGTGAGACTAGTCAGGAGGGTCCTGCTAAGGCCAAACATAGGAGGAGTTTTGAGGAGAACCAACTTGTGAAATTTCTCTCCAGCACGAATATCAAAACTCTCCAGAAGGCATTAATGGAATTGTTTGGCTGTGCAGTGGATGGGCCTGGTTTACCTCGCTGCATCACTGGATGGTCTCTTCTTTTGGATGTGGGGTAGTGAAGAAGCTGCTCCATGTCACAGAAAAACGTGACATGATTCAGGGCTACTATTGCCATAATCACTCGTCTAGAAGGAATTAGTGCCCATTTGGAGGCACCTGTTTGGGTGAAAAACCTGAGGAATTTCAAAGAAAGTAAAAAGAGAAGAGAGAAGACTGTCTGAAGGGAATCCCACACACCTCTCATTTCAAATGATGTAGTTGAACAGCCCCCTTCTGCCTAGATTATCCTGAGCTCGTCAAATCTCAAAAGCTAAGCAGGGTCAACTTGGTTAGTATTTTGATGGGACGCCACCAAGGAAGCTCAGGGTCGCTGTGCAGGAAGCAGCCAAATCCAACCATCTCTGCTCATCTCTTGCCTTGAAAGCCCTATAGGGTCACCATGAGTTGATTGCGACTTGACTGCACTTTCACCACCACCATCACCACCACAGCCTTCTACATCCAGATACTTCAAAACTGTTGGTCCTGTTAATATTAATAGAAATGTCCAGCTGAAATAAATAAGCCAAAGAACTCCAGTTTAACTGATTCCAACTTCAGGACCCTACGAGTATCTCCATCTTTGCCATGATATTTTTATAGAACAATCCCTCCTTGGATCGTGTGTATCAATTATACTAAAGGCATATGCTTCGTTTATTCCTGCATTTGAAAGCTGTTGGGAATTTTGACAGCAACTACTTGGAATGTTCTTGGATCAGTCTAGAGGGATCAAAAGAATGAAGACGGGCGAGAACACAAGTGTAATAATAAGTTCATAAAGACTGTACAGCCTACTCTACCAGCTCACACAGCTCCGTTTGGCCTTAGGGTATTTCTAAAATTTACAATTTCCTTTTTAAAAGTTATTAGTGTTCCCAGTTAAGGAAATCCCAAACTTGGTAGCTAGAATAAATTGTCTAAACTAGAAAACCTATAGCTACTTAGTTTGTGAACCCTATGCAATTTTCTTTTCTGTAGACTGTAGTATCATTGATTCTCCAACTTTAATAGAGTGCTGTACTTAGAACACTAACCCATACATTCCCCAGAGCAGAAATAACTTTCTTAAATTCCCAGATGCTTATTTCACTTAAAATCACATTCATGGCTGATCGCTTAATAAATGTATTTCCTTCCAAGGGATGTGGTTTGTTTCCTGGTTTTATAAATAGTCCAAAAGTGGCATGTTTGGGAGGAGCTTATTTGTACAAGCGAACAATGTTATTTCACAACCCAAAGCAATTTTAGGAACATTTTATCAAGGAGTTCCTTCATTGTCATAGACTTGCAGGTTGCTGTTAACTCATTGGCCATTTCATAGCATAAAACCAAAAACCACCACTGTGCAATCCACCATCAAGTTAAGCCAAGGCATTTGAATTCAAGCAAGGGGAACTGTACTGTGGTGTCTATGAAGTTGATTTCTTGTTCAGAGTAATTCATAGTTAGATTGAGTGGAGTGGAAGTCATTGAAAGCCTGGTGAAATCTTTCAAGGGCTTCCAGAGTCCAGACAAAGAAAATGTCATCAATGAATCTCAAGTAAAGGAGAGGTGCCAGTGGGTATGAGTTCAGAAAACGTTGTTTTAGATCTGCCATGAAAATGTTGGCATATTGTGGAGCCCTGCGAGTGCCATGGCAGTGCCATTGATTTGAAGGTATAAGTCCTTACCAAACCGGAAGTAGTTGTGAGTGAGAACAAACCTGCAGAGTTGTGTAGCCAGATCTGAAGTGTTGTTGTCAGGGATGGTATTTCTAATGGCTTGTTGCCCGTCGTCATGGGGGATGTTGGTGTATAGAGACTCCACATCCATGGTGACTAGAATGCTGTTTTCTGGGAGACGGTTGATGAACTGTAGTTTCCTTAGGAAGTCTGTGGTGCCTCGGACATAGCTGGGGGTATTAATGACATATGGTCTCAGAAGGGAGTCCATATATCCTGATACTCCTACGGTGATGGTTCCAATGCTCGAAACAATGGGGCGTCCAGGGTTGCCAGGTTTATGTATCTTAGGCAGAATGTAGAAAGTGCCTGGTCAAGGTTCTTGAGGTGAATCCATATCAATTCGTTCCTGTATGTGTTTTGGTAATTTCTTCATGATTTTGTTGAGTTCTCGCTGGTATTCCTGAGTGGGGTCTGTGGATAGCAGCCTGTAGAAACTGGTGTTTGAGAGCTGTCGTTCAGCGTCTTGTATATATTTAGTTTTGTCCATTATGACAATGGCTCCTCCCTTGTCAGCTTGTTTTATTATAATATTTGGATTGTTTCTCAGGCTGCTTATGGCATTCTTCTCTGTACGGCTGAGATTGGATCTTGAGTGGTGTTTTCTGTTGATTATTTCAGTTTGGGCTTGGCGGCAAAAACATTCAATATACATGTCCAGTGTAGTGTTGCAGCCTTCAGGTGGAGTCCACATTCTTCTTTCTATGGTGTTGGGTGGGAGCTGAAGAAGTGAGCCGTGGCTCACGAAAGCTCATACCCTACCAGAAAATATTTTTGTTAGTCTTTAAGGTGCTACTGGACTCTTGCCCTTTTCTAATATTAATGTTAATTTGGGTTTGGATTAAGAGTAAGTACTGACGTATAATGTAAGAAAGGGCTTGTTCATTATGGAGGTACCAATAAATATATCTTTAATTTTATCGACCCTTTACATTTTTATTCCTGTGAGTGGTTGTGTAGGTAGGGGCCCCAGGGCACGGCTTTGCCCGGGGGCCTAGAATGCTGCTAAGACTGCACTGATTAGGAATCTTTGCTATTAGATTCAAATATTGTTATCAGTCAAATGTCATCATTGTTTGTCCGAATAGTTCTATAATACTTGAAATCCGCCTTGAGTCCCAGTGACAAAGGAAGACTATAAATGAAAATAAACAAGTTGCAAACACATAAAAGCAGCCAGACAGGAACCACACACAATATAAAAACAGCACAGTTGGATCTGCCAACACAACTTACCCTCCACCATTAGCCCTTTGAAATATGACCTTTTGAGCTGCCTCCTTGGATGTGGGAAGGGAAGTCCGTCTCTGCACACACATTCTGATCAGCTGTTCAAAAGGGCTGGTTCCGCTGCAGATCAAGACTGCAGACTGACAGCTGCCAAACCGGCAGTCCAGACAGAGGGCTCCCAAGGAGAAGGCGGTCTGAGGAGCGTGGGCGAAACAAAAAGCTCAGATCCTTACAGTAATTTACTAGGCAGCCCACACCCAAGTTAAGATGAATCACTAGGATTTAGTCTGGTTAAATTCCAATATTCCCAAATCACCTTAATTAGGAAGGGGGAAAATAACAGCTCGTGGGTTGGATTATGTATGTTGCAAAGCAGTTCCTACAGAAGCATGCGTCAGAAACACGGGAGCATGCAGTAACTTACTTTTGTACCTTGACCATAATTCAAGATTCAAAGTACATATGAACACACATGAAGCTGCCTTATACTGAGTCGGATCATTGGTCCAGCAGGGTCAGTATTGTCTACTCAGACTGGCAGCAAGCCTCCAAGGTCTCAGGCTGAAGTCTTTCACATTACCTACTACCTGGTCCTTTTAGCTGAAGATGCCGGGAATTGAACCTGGGACCTTCTGCATGCCAAGCAGATGCTCTGCCGCTGAGCCATGGCCCCTCCCCAAATTTGGGGACCAGCAGACAGCAGTGACATCATCATTTGTGGCACTGTAGGAGTTGGAGAAAGCTGACCCCCCCTTCTGCCTTCCCAAGACTTCCGTGAGCACAAGCTGATGGACTCCGTCCAATAGGACCGATTTGTCATGCACCTGGTACTCAGTACAGTATCTCATCAAAATGTGGTTAGTTTTCCAAAAAATTCCACTGATGGTTGTCCCAAACAGAAACATCCAACTCCACCTTGTCAAAATGGCACACAAGCAAAAACCAGTGGCGGAAATCCCATTTGTTGGACAGGGAGCAATAGCTAAACTCAGCTTCAAGGCCTCTAACACAATCTATTCTTGTAACATAAACACACTGGGAGCATGTGTTTGTTGTGTGTGCACCCTATTATAGCCATTGGTGGGAAGTGCCATCAAGTTGCAGCCAATTTATGGTGACCCTGTGGGGGGGGGGGGAGGAGTTTTTTTTTTATGCCGACTTTTCTCCCACTTAAGGGAGAATCAAACCAGCTTCCCCTCCCCACAGCAGACACCCTGTGAGGTAGGTGGGACTGAGAGAGCTCGAAGAGAGCTGAGATTAGCTCAAGGTCACCCAGCTGGCTTTGTGTGTAGGAGTGGGAAACACATCCAGTCCACCAGATTAGCCTCCGCCGCTCATGTGGAGGAGTGGGGAATCAAACCCAGTTCTCCAGATCAGAGTCCACTGCTCCAAGAGATGAACAGAGGACGTTTGCCATGACCTGTTTCCAGACTTCCTTGGGGGCCTCTCATTCAAGTACTAACCAGGGCTGACCCTGCTTAACTTCTGAGACCCAATGATAGCCTGGGCCATCCAGGCCAGGGCATTATACCCTTTGCACATGCACTATTTAAATCTGGTGAACCGGGTTGGTTTCCCCACTCCTCCACATGAAGCCTGCTGGGGGACCTTGGGCTAGTCACAGTTCTCTCTGAACTCTCTCAGCCCCACTTAGCTAACAAGGTCTTGGTTGTGGGTGGGGGGAAGGGAAAGTGATTGTAAGCTGCTTTGAGACTCCTTAAAGGTAGAGAAAATTGGGGTATAAAAACCAATGTTGCTGCTGCTTCCTCTTCCTCTTCCTCCTCCTCCATGTAGATCAACCCTTTGACATGAACAGCAAAGTGCTTGAGAATCGGAAGGCATGCCTTCCAACAAGTTCTGCACAGAACCGCATTCATGCAGCACATGTTGGCATCTTTCAGTTGGAACCAGAACATTCATTTTTCGCTGTTGTTGAAAACATAAAGTGCATTTTAGAAGTATTCATACAGAGAACTTTAGTCGTGTCATTTTGTTAGGCTGGGATTTAAATTATGTTTAAAAACGTCCATTACACTTCCAGAAAGTGACTGGAGGAATTTTTTTCCACATGTGCTTGTGTAAGTGTGTGCAGGGGCATGCGTGTGTATCACATTCTTCCTTCCCTGTTGTAACATTTTGTAAACAGCCAGCTTATTTATGTCTGTAAGCAAAATGCACAATCCGCTGAATCTCTTAGCAATGTTAAAAAGGAACAGTAGTGGTTACTGCCTTATACAATACACTTGATAAATCTGAATCATCTAAATTTTCATTGCTGCGATCTTTAAAATAAAGGACTACAATTTCCTTTCTTTTTTAATAACGCACCAAAATTCTAATAAACAATTTAATCTGCACTACAGGATGGAAGGAAAGGCCATTTCGTTGTCCTGACTCAATGGATTGAGGCGAACGACCGTGTGCCTGACTTATTTTGGCTTAGCAATAAATCTCTCTCTTTTTTCATTTTAATAACGGGATCGTTGTAGAGCTTTTATGGAAAGTGAAATGCCCTCTGTCTTGAGTGAGACAGAAATATTTATGAACTTTGAGGAAATGTAACTAACGAGGCTATAACTTTCTTTTTTTCCCCAAAAATGAACAAGCCAGTCAACTAAGATATGTGCGCCATGGAAATCCACCTTTCTGTAGCATCATTTCCCCTGTGGATCTGTTTATTAATCATTACTGAAGAATCACAACATTCCATACACATACAAAGAAAAAAAAATGACCCACCCAGGCTCCAAGGAAATGCACAACTAATTATGTTTGCTTAAAAGGACTGGAAGCTTATATCCCCCAAAGAAGCACTGGGAACTTTCAAGAGTATATTGTGATATCAAGATGATTGTGATACTGAGATAATTTCTGGAGGTCTTTCTTCATGTGCCCCATTGCCTGAAGCACTGGATGGTCACAAGAGAGAGGTCATCTTGGACACAGTGCCACCCACAAAACACAACAGAAAGTTGTGTGGCTGTACTCTTGTTGACTTTTTGCCACTTGGTTCTCCTCTTGAAGAAGACTTGTCACTTGGAAGCTCCTTCAGACATAGCTTGGTTCATAGAATCATAGAGTTGGAAGGGACCACCAGGGTCTTCTAGTCCAACCCCCTGCACAATGCAGGAAATTCACAACTACCTCCCCCCACATCCCCAGTGACCCCAACCCTCCCCCCTCCATGCAGGATCCCACAATCAAAGCACTCCCGACAGATGGCCATCTAGCCTCTGGTTAAAGACCTCTAAAGACGGAGACTCCATCACCCTCCGAGGCAGCACATTTCACCATTGAACAGCCCTCACCGTCAGAAAGTTCTTCCTAATGTTTAGGTGGAATCGCTTTTCTATTAGTTTAAATCCATTACTCCGTGTCCTAGTCTCTGGAGCAACAGAGAACAAGCTAGTTCCCTCATCAACATGACATCCCTTCAGATATTTAAACATGGCTATCATGTCTCCCCTCAACCTTCCCTTCTCCAAACTAAACAAACCCAACTCCCTAAGTCTCTCCTCATAGGGCATGGATTCCAGACCTTTGACCATTCTGGTCGCCCTCCTCTGGACACGCTCCAACTTGTCAACATCCTTCTTAAATTGTGGAGCCCAAAACTGGACACAGTATTCCAAGTGAGGTCTGACCAATGCAGAATACAGTGGTAGTATTACTTCCCTTGATCTAGACACAGTACTCCTATTGATGCAGCCCAGAATTGCATTGGCCTTCTTAGCTGCCATATCACACTGTTGACTCATGTTCAGTTTGTGGTCCACTAAGACTCCCAGATCTCTTTCACATGTACTGTTGTAAAGCCAACTGTCTCCCATCCTGTACCTGTGCCTTATGTTGTTTCTGCCTAGGTGAAAGACTTTACACTTCTCCCTATTGAAATCCATTTTATTGCTTATGGCCCCGCTCTCCAGTCTATCGAGGTCACTCTGAACTCTGACCCTACCCTCCGGGTTATTAACTACCTCTCCTAACTTGGTGTCATCTGCAAATGTGATTAGCATGCTCTCTATTCCATCATCCAAGTCATTTATAAAAATATTAAATAGTACCGGTCCCAGGTTGTTGAGCTGTAAATTGCTTCTCATATTTGTCTGGGCAATCCTGTAATGTACTGGAGTTATTGGGATGCAAATTTGTGGCTGTTTGTGATTGCCTTTTTTGTTTTATTGGTAATATTGTATTATATAATGTTTTCAGTGTGATATGCTCAGGATACTGTTTGGATAGAAAGGTAAGCCATACACTGTTATTCATTCATTGAAGTCAAAAGAAAATACCATTTTTTTCCAAAGATTTTCAAAGAAAAATACCAAAAACCATCTGGGTCATGTCCAAGCCCTTGAACACACTGAAGTTGCTCTATGTATCCCATCCTCATGCTTGTATTACCGGTATTTTTATGAATATGTACATTTCAAGGCTGTTTCTTGGTCTCTTCACAGTATTAAAGAAACTACTTCTCCTGTCACCACACAGAAATTAGCCATCATCCAGATGAAGCACAGGGAGGACAGAGACACCTCACTTCCAGATGACATGGATATATTCTGGAAATGCAATGGGTATTGAGCAAAAATATTGTTTGAAATAATGATGAAGCGAGAAAAAATAAGGGAAGTATATTGCTCACTATTAGATTTGTATGTTTTCTATTGATGGCCCAGGCTAGCCCAATCTCATCAGATCACAGAAGCTAAGCAGGGTCAGCCCTGGCTAGGACTTCGATGGGAGACCACCAAGGAAGTCCAGGGTTGCTATGCAGAGGCAGGCAATAGCAAACCACCTTTGTTTGCCTCTTGGCAATAGCAAACCACCTCTGTTCAGCTGCGACTTGACAGCACTTCCCACCACCACCACTACCACTATGTTTTCTCAGCATGACAAAATGAGAGAACAGTGTCACTTGGTCTTTGACTTGGAAATTTATTCCATCTAAACTGCTATCTTTATACAGGAAATAATGACATGAGATGGATTGACTGAACCAAGGAAACCCTGGCCCTCAGTTTGCAAGGCCTGAGCAAGCTGTTAACAATAGGGCATTTTGGAGGTCATTGATTGATAGGGTCACCATAGGTTGGAAGTGACTTGACAGCACTTCACACACACACACAAACCAATGAAACAACTTTATCATGATTAGTGATGGTCCTACAGCTTTCAGTGGTAAGCAGTAGTCATCACCAATACTAGCAAGAATGATAAATGCCAGCCAGGTGATGAACATGGATAACTGTGAGTGATCCTTCATTTGGGAACAATCGGAAATGCCAGCAATGTACATATCATGAAGCTTCCTTTTGACCTCTACATTCCCTCTATAGCATGGTGTCCTTTAACAATAAATGAGGGGGGAAAGAAGACTTACTGAACCTATTTAACTCCATTCAAGATGAACTTGTAAAGATCAGAATTTTTCTTTCACCCTGCATCCTTTAAAGTGTCAAGAATTACTGGTAAATGCTCAAAAGCATGAGATTTCTGATGTTTATTGCCAGTACATGCACACATACTTCAAACAGTCTGCAACTGTAAGTATTTCCAACAGGAGCACAAACGGGAGCTTTACAAATTACTTGGCGCACTGTATGTTTTCTTGTTTTAAAAATTCAACAGATAATATAATACATTGGTGCTTCTATCAATGAGGTTTGCTTTGTAGGTTCGGAAGTGAATTCTGAGCGTTTCAGACTGTGGTGTTCTTTGACTAAACGTAGGACTCAAATACAGAACATGCTTAATATACGTCAGGTCGTAGGAACGTGACTGGACTTGCAGTCAGAAATAAATCAAGAGAACTCACCTTAAAATGTGCTCCTGTGCTTGGTGTTATGAGGGGGAGCTGTGAGGGGAGAGCAGGAGATTCCAGCCCCCCATCCAGATTTCTCCTTCAGAAACAGCAGAAGAGGGGGTTTGCCACTTTTCTCTGGTTTTACATTCATTCGTTTGTTTGTTTGTTTGTTTGATATCCTGTCCTTTCCGGGCAGAGCTGGGCTCAGGGCAGCTTACAACAATAATGGCTAACAAACCAATCAATAAACAGATAAAACATAAAAGATTAAAACATTTAACATTCATTAGCATTTACATTTAAAATTACAAAATCCTAATCCAACTGCAAAATGACACCCTCAATGACATATCTCCCTACACATATAATTTAAACTAATCTTCAAGAGTGGGAGTCATAGTTAATATCATTAATATGGGTGATGTTGGGCAAGGAAAACAGTAACAAGGAGACCCAAAAAAAAGGACAGAGGGAGGTCTAATAAATCCCATAGGGTCCAGCAGGAAGAAAGGGGAAAATGTAGGGTCGCCAACCTCCAGGTTGTAGCTGGAGATCTCCCACTATTACAACCGATCTCCGGGCAACAGAGTTCAGTTCCCCTGGAGAAAATGGCTGCTTTGGAAGGTGGACGCTATGACATCGTACCTCATTCAAGTCCCTCCCCTCCCCAAACTCTGCCCCATCAGGCTCCACCCCCAAAAATCTCCAGGTATTTCCAATCCCAACCCAGAGCTGGCAACCCTAGGAAAAGGGCACATGGAGCCAGAGAAAAGGAGTAAAATGTCTCCCCACTTCCATTTACACTGGCAAAATTGCGGGGGAGGAGCTCCTTCTCCCCCCCTTGTAGCGTGTGCCCCACGACCCCACACATGTCAGGCAGATAGTGCATTTGAGACTTACGTGTATTTTCACCCTTAGAAAAGCATGAGCAACAAGAATTTGTACTAATTAAGCTGTTGATTTGTTGAGATTTTAATGAAAACAGCTTGAATCAGTTGTCCTATTAAACTTGCAGACCCGGACGCCACAATAAGCTTCAGCTTGTGTTTGTTCCTGCAGCTATCATTTATGCCCCTTTATTAATTGACATTAATTTGTATTAATTTAATGCTTACCAATCTGAGGATATTAACAGTCACAACAAAGGCATTTTGTACTCAGCATTGCTCATATTTGTTGCAGCAAATTAGCAATCACAAGTCTTTGTAAAAAAGCAAACTTCTGTTTTTTCCCAAGAGCCGTTCAGGTTTTGCCACAGCCTTAAGGTCCTGCTTCCCCATTCGCAATAATGACAAGATTGTGTTTTGAAGTCAGAGGCATCCCCGTTTTTCTGCACTCTCCTTACCATACCCAAAAGTGATCTACGGCCCCCTGCCCCTGTGGCTGTTCCCTTTCTTAGCCCAGGAAAAATCCAAAGCCCACCAAAGAAGCTTCTCAACACCCCCAGAATCTCTTCCAGTTGACTAGAGTCAGTTAAAACAGACAGAAACATAGAGAGCTGGGAGGGACCTCTAGGATCATCTTATCCATCCCCCTGCACAACGCAGGAAATTCACAACTCCACCCCCCCCCCCGCCACTCCCCCAGTGAGGTCTATGCCCAGAGGAAAGCAAAGAAAACAAAAACAAAAAAACCCTCCAAAATCCCTGGCCTTTCTGGCCTGGAGGAAAATTGCTTCCTGACCCAAAAGTGGTGATCTGCATGACCCTGGGCATGTGAGAAAGGGCCATGAGAGCCAAACACTGATGCAGCCCTTCCTGCCCTCCCTCTCATGGTCTTCCTAAGTTCACAGAATCAGCCTGGCAGTCAGATGGCCATCTAGCCTCTGCTTAAAAACCTCCAAAAAAGGAAAGCCCACCACCTCCTGAGGAAGCCTGTTCCACTGCTCTGTCAGGAAGTTCTTCCTAATGTTTAGCCGGAAACTCTTTTGGTTTAATTTCAACCCGCTGGTTCTGATCCGACCGTCTGGGGCAACAGAAAACAATTTGGCACCATCCTCTATATGACAGCCCTTCAAGTACTTGAAGATGGTTATAGCACCTCTCAGTCATCATCTCTCCATGCTAAACATACCCAGCTCCTTCAACCTTTCCTCACAGGACTTGGTCTCCAGACCCCTCCCCATCTTTGTTGCCCTCTTCTAGACATGTTCTAGCTTGTCTACATCCTTCTTAAATTGTGGTGCCCAAAACTGAACACAGTACTTTAGAGTAAAGCGATGCCATCGCTTTGTGTGATCTGCCTATACTTGTTTTGATACAACCCAAAATTGCATTTGCCTTTTTAGCTACCCCATCACGCTGCTGACTCATGTTCAGTGTCTGGTATACCAAGAGAGTCCATATAACCAAAAGGCTCTTTCCCCCTTTTTTCGCACATACTACTGCCAAGACAAGTCTTCCCCATCCTATAATTATGCATTTGATTTTTCCTACCTAAATGCAGAACTTTACATTTATCTCCGTTGAAATTCATTTTGTTAGTTTCAGCCCAGTTTCCCAACCTATCAAGATCATCCTGTATCTTGATTCTGTCTTCTTCTGTATTTAGTACCTGTAAATTTAATGAGCATCCCCTCTATTCCTTCATCCAAGTCATTTATAAATCTATTAAACAACACAGGGCCCAGGACAAGATTTGTAAGGTTTCTGTCCCAAGGAAACCCCATCCTCCAAATGTCCTTTTTTTATTAAGCACCTGTTCTTTCCCTCCAGGTACAATAATTTATTTACTCATTTATATAGCCTTTCTCAATAGTATACAAGTATGCTCAAAGTGGCTTACATGAAAAGATATAACAATCAAAACTGCCCGTGAAGAGAGCTAAGATAAGACCCACGGATGGCTGCCTTTCCTCCCTCTCATCTGGCAGGCAAGACAGGTGTGCTCTGGAGAGATATCATGTGTGTCGCTTTCCAAACTAGATCCGCTCTCTCTGGCCAAACCTTCCTTCTACCCTGTCACAGTCCTATTCTAAAGCAACTGCTGGCTTAGATTTTACATTTAGCTTGGGGCATGATAAGAAGAAGGAGGAGGAGGAGGAGGAGGAGGAGGAGGAGGAGGCATGCCAATCTCTCGCTAAAAGACACTCCCTACTGCCTATGGTTCCCAGGTTGAGAAATTCCTGGAGATTTGGGGATGGAGGGGACCTCAAAGGTTGAGCTGGAAACTATAACATCTGTAACAAAATAAATAATATATTATATAGTGTATACAATAAGTTTATTAAAAACACTGAGCCTCGAATGCAGGCTACATATAAACCCACCAGTATAAACTGTTACAAAGATATCAAACACAGTTGATGGTACACTCATTATAAATGACCAGTACAAGACCATATCCATTTTGGCCTATTAGGCCTTCTTCAGTGGTCATAAATACAAAACATGATTATTAAAAACACATCCAGAAATACACCTGACAAGGTATTTTTTCTCTGAAATTCGAAAGCCTTATATCTTGTGTGGCCAGGTGTAAACTAATAACACAGACCATGGGTCTTACAACATGGAAACTTGTTCACACAAGCATTTTCTATACAATTATTAATGTTTTTGGATGTGTGTATCATCAACCATTGACAACGGCAGGTTGGGAAATTCTTGGAGATTTGAGGATGGAACTGGGGGAGGGCAGGGTTTGGGGAGGGGAGGAACCTTTGCAGGCTATATCGTCATAAAGTCCACCTTCCAAAGCAGCCACTTCTCCAGTTGAACTGATCCCTGTCATCTGGAAATCGGTTATCATTCCAGGAGACCTCCAAGCCCTACCTGGAAGTTGCAGCCCTACCAGTGCCCTCACCTGTAAGGCTGGGCAAGAGAAACAGTGGGGGCCAGAAATGATGTTGGGCTCCATGCAAATGCCACACCTGGGCAAAAGCCTTGGAGTCCTGTGCCATTATTCAAAACAAGAGATTCCTCCTTTTGAGTACTTAAACACGAGTGTCCGCTCATCCCCCTTCACAACAAGCGTAAGTTCCTACATCAATCAGGCTCCATGTGAAGCCAACGGCAGTTAGGGTTGTCAGGTCCCCACTCACCTTCGGCAGGAGGTTTCTTTAGAGTTGTGTGTGCGTGTGCACGTCACGAGGAGACCACTCAGAGGTGGCTGGCACGCGGGGCTGCCGCTTGCCCTCAGGACGGAGGGCGAGGGAAGGTTCCTGGCTGGTGCGCGGGCTCTGCACGTGCACAATTGCCTGCCGACCCTCAGCTGTTCAGCGGGCAGAGGGGCACTTTACTGGGGATTTGCCCGCCACCAGCGGGCACCTGGCAACTCTACTGGCAGTGTGCTCTGGTTCCCAGCCCCTTGATTGAGGGCCTCATTCCATGTTAGGATTGTCAGGTCCTCTTCACCAGTAGCGGGAGGTTTTGGGGACAGAGCCTGAGGAGGGCAGGGCTTGGAGAGGGACTCCAATGCCATAGAGTGCAATTGTCCAAGTGACCATTTTCTCCAGGGGAACTGATCTCTATTGGCTGGAGATCTGTTGTAATAGCGGGAGATCCCCAGCTTGTACCAAAAGGTTGGCAACCCTATTTAAAAAGGTAAAGGTCCCCTGTGCAAGCACTGGGTCATTCCTGACCCATGGGGTGACGTCACATCCTGGCGTTTACTAGGCAGACTTTGTTTGCAGGGTGGTTTGCCAGTGCCTTTCCCAGTCGTCTTCCCTCTACCCCCAGCAAGCTGGGGACTCATTTTACTGACCTCGGAAGGATGGAAGGCTGAGTCAACCTCGAGCTGGCCACTTGAAACTGACTTCTGTTGGGATTGAACTTAGGTCGTGAGCAGAGTTTGGACTGCAGTACTGCAGCTGACCACTCTGTGCCACGGGGCTCTTGCAACCCTATTTAGACAGGCATATAACAGTTCAGCAGAGAAGGCTGTAGGAGCATTGTCTAGGGTTGCCCGGTCCCTCTTTGACACCAGCAGGAGGTTTTTGGGGGCACAGCCTGAGGAGGGCAGGGTTTGGGAAGGGGAGGGACTTCAGTGCCATAGAGTCCAATTGCCAAAGCGGCCATTTTCTCCAGGGGAACTGATCTCTATCGGCTGGAGATCAGTTGTAATAGTGGGAGCTCTCCAGCTAGTACCTGGAGATTGGCCACCCTATTCCACGTGGATAATGCCAGAAGCACATATTTCCCACTTGGTGCAGTGACCTGTCATTTTCTCTTCAGTGGGGAAATGACGGCACTTCTTGATCTTCCCTGTGAGGAATCTCGAGGAACTGAAATTTGTCTTGTTTCTTTTTCACTTTGTCCTGCCTTGGGGGTGGGGGCTTGTCCTCCTGCCAAAACGGCCAAGCAAACATAACCTTATACAAATAGGTTGTATGTTTAGTTAAAATAGTTACAAATACTATCCTCAGCCACAAGATAATTGATCTAAAGATTTTTTTGCACGACTGTTTGCACTCACATTGATTTCGCTGTTTTTCAGATGTTGATGTCTCCACAACGAGGCAAGATATTATTGCGGGGGGGGGAGAGAAACGATCGCCTTTATACCTTTAATAGAGTACCTTCATACCTCTGACTGACAGATTAAAGGCTACACTGAAGAGCCTAATAAATACACTCCACCTCACAATTGCTGTGTAAAACACTTCATCTGGCTGCCAGCTACTAATTTCCCTAAAGCTGCTTTTAGGTTTCATTTGTAAGGGTGGCAGATGTCACCAAAGGCTTTCTCCTTATCGGCTCGCTGTAACAAAACAAGAAGAAAATTTGTGTGAAATCGTTGTTGAATGTTGTTGACCTTGAAAACAACTTCAGCAATTTTGCTCGATTCATAACAAAGGATTCCGCTGGTCGCATTTCATTGCTGTAATAGATGAATGGGTTCCTATCTCCTCCTATTGTCAAGCGGCTGCTAGGGGGAGCTGATGGAGAGACATAATCTCTAAAGCAGGGCGCCAGCAACCTCTAGTGGGCGAGGGGCTGTAAACCCCTGAACAGGGCAGCTTTATGCTAGGAATGTTTTAAAAAGAAAACGGTCTACCATTAGGACAGTCCTACGTCTGCTGCCCTGACCTGGGTGGGCCAGGCAACCCCATTCTCATCAGATCTCGGAAGCGAAGAAGGGTAGGCCTTGGTTAGTATTTAGATGGGAGACCGCCAAGGAAGCTGGGGGTTTCTACGCAGAGGCAAGCAACGGCAAACCCCTTCTCAACATCTCTTGCCTTTAAAACCCCAGGGGGGGCAGCCATAAATTGGCTGTGACTTGATGGCCCTTTTCCACCACCACTTCGGCTGTTCAGACGTTTGCAATACTGGATAAGCACTTAGAGTGAAACAAATCAAAACCTTATATATATATATATAACCTTATATATAAAAACCAGCAACGCACTGAATGATTGAGTAACCTGGGTAACCTTTGAATGGATTCCACCACTTCAAGGCCTGGCAGAATCCAGCCACTGCAAACTGGGATGAAGAATGTGCTAGAACCATTAAAGAAATAATTGCATGTGGCAGATTAAAAACCCCAAATGTAGATGAAAAGGTTTGGAAACTTTGTACTGGATCCAGCAAGAATAATCTGTCAGCAGGGAAGAGCCGTTCTTCTTCCCTTCCTTACCCTCTCAGTGGTGAGGAATGTGGTTGTCCATTTGGACACTGCCTGTGAGGTTGCTGACCATCGTGTGACCTTCACACACAGCCCTATTGCCTGGTCACTGCTGCAGTGCTCCCTCCGCTTGCCATCCCCAGACAGAAAATGGTTTAAAGTGTGCTAAGAATTTGCTGAACCAAATAACTGTCCAATAAAACCACGGTTTTAGGGCAGAGCTGGAGAAATTGGCAACCCTACCGAGGAGGTCCAGGGTGGTCAGTGGCTCCTGCCTTAATAAAAACCCCATGAGTAGGGTTGCCCTCCTCCAGTGTGGTGTAATGGTTAAGAGCAGTGGTTTGGAGCGGTGGACTCTGATCTGGAGAACCGGGTTTGATCCCCCACTCCTCCATATGAGCAGCAGAGGCTAATCTGGTGAACCTGGTTGGTTTCCCCACTCCTACACACGAAGCCAGCTGAGTGACCTTGGGCTAGTCACAGCCCTCTTCGAGCTCTCTCAGCCCCACCTACCTCACAGGGTGTCTGTTGTGGAGAGGGGAAGGGAAGGTGATCGTAAGCCGGTTTGAGTCTCCCTTAAGTGGTAGAGAAAGTCGGCATATAAAAACCAACTCTTCTTCTTCTTCTCCAGGTGGTGGCTGGAGATCTCCTGCTGTTACAACTGATCTCCAGCCAATAGAGATCAGTTCACCTGGAGAAAATGGCCGCTTTGGCCATTGGACTTTATGGCATTGAAGTCCCTCCCCTCTCCAAACCATGCCCTCCTCAGGCTCCACAGCCAAAATCTCCAAGTATTTCCCAATCGGAGCTGGCAATTTCCCAATCGGACCCATGAGGGGTCATCATAAATTGGCTGCGACTCGGTGGCACTTTACACACCCATGCACTTTACACACTTTACACATACACAGGATTGTGGAGGCTTTATGGCGATTCCATGGGTGGGGCCAAATGAGCATGTTTTTCTCAGTCCATGGCAGGGGAAGGGAGTATCAAAAGCACCAAGGTTGGAATTGGTGTGACTAGGTGATTAAGTACTAACTGGAATTTAATATATTGCCTTATTTGTGATTCTCAGTTGCTGAACTGGATGCCCTGCCTGGTTTGCCCCAAGCAGAATTTTCTTTACCACTGAATAAAGTTTAGTACTTTAACCTTACGACTGATCTTGCGTCTGCATCTGTAAGTGAGACGCTCATCTTTCTTCTTAAAGCCACTGAATACTGGCATAGCAGAGAATCAGACGTGTTTTTGAGATAGACTTTAAATTCACCTCTCAAACCGGGTGTTTTTTAATTTCAATAGCTGTATTTTGCAACCGGTACAATGATCCAGTGGGTGGGTTTCCTCCCGTGCTCTGAAGGATGAAGGTAAGGTAATTGCCTGTATTCATCTTGGCATTTGGTTTGCTGCTCTCTGGGCATATAAATGTTATAAATGGGGAACCCAATAACATCTTCCATGCAAAAATCCAGTAAATTGGCATATATTGAATTAAATAAGCATACATATTTTGGGCAGAATCCCCTGGAAAGTGCTTCTGTTAAAGTTCCATTGAAAAGAATGTCAGTCACTACACAGTGAGGGGCAGGGAAACAGTGACCTGGCATTATAATTCAAAACAATCACAAACTTCAGCTGTGCTGTGTACTTTTAGGGTTCACTTACATCTATAGCCTTGAAAGAAACTGGCACCTATTTCAGGATCTTCTTCTAATATGCAAGCAATTTTTGCTTGTAAAATATGCTGAGAAGAAGAAGAGGAGGAGGAGGAGAAGGAGGAGAGTTGGTTTTTGTACGCCGATTTTCTCTACCTTTTAAGGAGGATCAAACCGGCTTACAATCACCTTCCCTTCCTCTCTCCACAACAGACACCCTGTGAGGCAGGTGGGACTGAGAGTTCAGAGAGAACTGTGACTAGCCCAAGGTCACCCAGCAGGCTTCATGTGTAGGAGTGGGGAAACCAACCTGGTTCACCAGATTAGAGTCTGATGCTCATGTGTAGGAGTGGGGAATTGAAACCGGTTTACCAGATTAGAGTCCACTGCTCTTAACCACTACACCACGCTGTGCTTGTCAAGCTATCTATCTACACACATGCACAAATAAATATTGTTTTTTTCTATATTTCATTGCACCAATTTTGTAGCATGGCCCTGCAAGGCCTTTAGACCGCCCTCTCTTTTTGGTTTCTCTTCTTGCATCAATTGAATCCCAACATGTGAGCTGTGGTCTCCAGCAGGCTTGCAAATGTCATCTCTATCATGGGGTGGGGGTGGGGATTTCCAGACTAGACAAATTGCTACAAGGGGATACAGTAAGGTGAGGGGATGGAAGATTCCAGTATAACCTTTGAGTAGCCAGCGCTCACTTTATTACATGTCGATTGAGAGGAAAATCTTTTTAGAAGTATATGCATCTGATGGTCTCATCCGGATGGCCCAGGTTAACTGGTTCTCATCAGATCTGGGAAGCTTAGCAGGGTTGGCCCTGGTTATTACTTGGACGGGAAACCACCAAGGAAGTCCAGGGCCACTATGCAGAAGCAGGCAATGGCAAATTGCCTATGAACATCTTGTGCCTTGAAAACCTTATGGGGTCGGCATAAGTCAGCTGCGACTAGATGGCAAAAATATGCATCTGATATGCCATTAGAGTTGTCAGGTCCCTCTTTGCCATCAGCGGGAGGTTTATGGGGCGAAGCCTGATGAGGGTGGGGTTTGGGAGGGACTTCAATGCCATAGAGTCCAATTGCCAAAGCGGCCATTTTCTCCAGGTGAACTGATCTCTATCGGCTGGCGATCAGTTGTAATAGCAGGAGATCTCCAGCTAGTACCTGGAGGTTGGCAACCCTATATGCCACATGCATTTGATGAAATGAACTCTGATTTACAAAAGCTTATACTAGAATAAGCCAATAAAACTTGGTCCAGTTTTACATGTTATGTAGCTCGTATCATATTATATTTCGCACTTTGTGATACAGTTTCGCTCCTGTGTTTGCTTCCTTACATTCTGTACTTACACAGTGGTGTCCTTTGGAGTAACCTCCAGGTAGTGGCTGGAGATCTCCTGCTATTACAACTGATTTCCAGCCGATAGAGATCCGTTCCCCTGGAGAAAACGAGTGCTTTGGGAATTGGACTCTATGGAATTGAAGTCCTCCCCCTCCCCAAAACCCGCCCTCCTCAGGCTCCACCCCAAAAACCTCCTGCTCGTGGCAAAGAGGGACCTGGCAACCCTATTAATGGTGGGCGTTGCTTGGTAGTAGAGGTATGGGTAGCAGAGCCAGTACCACATGGGCACCCACCCAGTGACCGGTTGGCTAGCCGTGTCCAGTGTGAGCCAAATGTACCAAGTGTTGCTGACCAGCCAGCAGCTGCACTGCCACACCGCCCTTGCTGGTACAGGTGTGGAGGCTCCCTCCACGTTGGTTGCTACTCAGAGGCATCTGCTAAGTAGCAGCCATCCACCTCCCCAGCAAGTTCTGAAGGACCAGAGCTATCTTTACGAGTGTTTCTAACCCCCACCAGTAATGTTTGTTTGGGACAATGCAGCAAACAACATTAAATTGAACACACGATCACCTGAAGCTGTCGTATGCTGAGTCAGACTGTTGGTCCCTCAAAGTATTGTCTACTCAGACTGGCAGTGGCTATTCAAGGTCTCAAGCAGAGGTCTTTCCCATCGCCCACAACCTGATGAAGAAGAAGTGTTGGATTTTATATGCAGACTTTCTCTCCCTTTAGGGGAGGAAACTGGCTTACAATAGCCTCCCCTTCCTCTCCCCACCATCTTGTGAGATAGGTGGGACTGAGAGAGTTCGGAGAGAACTGTGACTAGCCCCAGGTCACCCAGCAAGCTTCATGTGGAGGAGTGGGGAAACCAATCCGGTTCACCAGATCAGAGTCCGCTGCTCATGTGGAGGAGTGGGGAATCAAACCCGGTTCTCCAGATTAGAGTCCACCGCTCCCAACCACTACGCCACACTGGAGATTCCTGGGATTGAATTTGGGACTTTCTGCATGCCAAGCAAATGCTCTACCACTGAGCCACGGCCCCTCTCATGATCACGAACTAGGACCAACACATAGACCAGAAGTGAAGCTGCTAAGTCAAGCGTTTTTTCTTGGTAGTGAAATGTTTGGAACCATTGTCCTAAAACAGACAGAAATCCCTGCTCAGGATCTGTAAACGGCTTTTATGCTTGTGAGGCTCCAGCGCTGCTGCCGATCAGACATTTGGCCATCCTTCCAACCTCTCAGATGGCCGCAGTGGTCGTTCGCAGGACGTGCGGCCTCCATTCTTCTTCCCAAAATACAAGCAGCCCAGAAATTATTGGTATCACTTCTGTAATCTCTCGACACTCATCTGCTCTAATTACATGGTGATCATCGTCATGGGCTTGATGGGTAATTTGGGACATGATTCTGGCGCCGGGTTCTGTGAGGAGATGAGGAACAGCTGCTGATCGGGATTCATGAGAGAGGCGTGCGCATCAGCTGCAGCTATTGTCTTCTAAAGTTTGCACCTGCACTTGGCATTTTGTGATGATGGATGCCACTGGGACCAGGGAACAATGACGACGCTTAAGCGTTTTTGCTTTGGCTGGAAGCATTAGGATGGATGATCTCTGGGACAACCGCTTAGCGGGACGTCGCTAATTTCGTACTCACACTGGAGCAGTCTTTCAGTTTCCACTTACAAAAAAATGTCTACCCACAAACGCCTTTCTGTTTCAGTGATTATCTATATTTGAAATGTAGATAAGTAAAAATGGCGAACCGATAAGGCTGCACTCCAAAACTGACTGCCATGGGTGCAGGGGGGTAAATGAACATATGAACATATGAAGTTGCCTTATACTGAATCAGACACACACACACACCGGTCCATTGAGGTCAGTATTGTCTGCTCAGACCGGCAGCAGCTCTCCAGGGTCTCAGGCAGAGGTCTGTTCACATCATCCGCTTGCCTGGTCCCTTTAACTGGAGATGCCCCTGGGGATTGAACCTGGGACCCTTCTGCATGCCAAGCAGATGCTTTACCACTGAGCCATGGCCCCTCCCCATGTGGAGTAACAGCCACAAGGGCTGGTGGGCTGCAGTGAGTAGGGGCAAGGGGGACAAAATTGCCCCCAGAAGGTCGGACCAGAACAGGCTGAAATTAAATCCAAAGAGTTTCCATCTAGACATTAGGAAGAACTTTCTAACAGTTAGAGCGGTTCCTCAGTGGAACAGGCTTCCTCGGGAGGTGGTGAGCTCTCCTTCCCTGGAGGTTTTTAAGAAGAAGCCAGATGGCCATCTGTCAGCAATGCTGATCCTGTGACCTTAGGCAGATGATGAGAGGGGGGGCACCTTGTCCATCTTCTGGGCATGGAGTAGGGGCCACTGGGTGTGTGTGGGGGGGTAGTTGTGAATTTCCTGGTTGTGCAGGGGATTGGAATAGATGACCCTGGTGGTCCCTTCCCACTATATGATTCTATGATTCAGTGTATGCCATTCTGCTCTCCTCTATTTTATCCTCACAATCCTGTGAGTAGGGTTGCCAATTTCCTGGTGAAGGCTGGAGCTTTCCTGGAATTAGAACTGATCTCCAGACTACAGAGATCAGTTCCTCTGGATAAAACGGCAGCTTGGGAGGGCGGATTCTTTGGTGTCACATCCCTGCTGAGCTCCCTCCACAAACTCCACTCTCCCCGAGCTGCCCCTCATAGGTATTTTCCAGCCTGGAGGTGGCAGCCCTACCTGTGAGGCAGGTGAGGCTGAGAGGGTGTGGCTGGCCTAAGGCCACCCAGCAAGCTTCCATGGCAGAGAAGTGTTTTGAACCTGGGTCTCCGAGATCCTCTAACCCAGGAAGGTCAAATGTAAGGCCAGTAGGCCGGATCCGGCCCCTTGAGCAGCAGCAGCAGCAGCAGCAGCAGCAAAAGAAGAAGAGTTGGTTTTTATATGCCAACTTTCTCTACCACTTAAGGGAGAATCATACCAGCTTACAATCACCTTCCCTTCCCCAAAACAGACACCCTGTGAGACAGGTGGGGCTGAGAGAGTTCAGAGAGAACTGTGACTAGCCTAAGGTCACCCAGCTGGCTTCCTGTGGAGGAGTGGGGAAACCAACCCGGTTCACCAGATTAGTGTCCACCGCTCATGTGGAGGAGTGGGGAATCAAACCTGGTTCTCCAGATCAGATTCCACCGCTCCAAACCACCACTAGGGCTGTTGAAAAAAAAAATTGGTTGAATTCGGATTCGGCAAAATTCAGCCCGTTTTTATTCGAACCGTGCCGAAGTCCGAACTCCCCCGCTTTGGATCCCTGAAATTCGGGGGGGGGGTCCACAGTTCAGGGGAAAATTCGGCTCCCCGTGCGCCTTCAGGGGGATTCCCTGAAGGTGCGCGGGGGCCCTTTAAAAGGATCTGCGCCTCCCAGCTGGGAGGCGCAGACCTGTTTAAAGGGCCCCCTCCCCGCGCCTTCATGGAAGCCCCATGAAGGCGCGGAGGGGGGGCGAATCTGCCGGATTTATTTGCCGAACCCCCGAAGTCAGCAAATTCGGCTCCCCCCGTTTCCCGCCTTTTTTGAGTTTGGTTCGTCCGAACCGAAAAACAGCCGAATCGGGGGGAATTCGGCTGTTTTTCCGTTTGGCCCGAACAGAATCAACAGCCCTAACCACCACTCTTAACCCCTACACCACTCTCGATCTGGGCTGGTGAGACATGGCCCAGCCTGACCAAGCGATATTTATGTCATATCCGGCCCTCGTTAACAATGGAATTCGAAGCCCCTGCTCTAACCACTACACAAGTGGCCAGCACTGGGCTATAGATCTGCTGGTTTTATCCAAAGATGAATCGGTTCCAAATAGCCAGTTTTTTTCCTCTGCCATGGCTTCTCCAGGTGCTTCATTACAGCACACACACATGCACCCAGCTGCCACCTTTCTCTCTCCCATTTGTGTTTCCATTCCCGATAATACATTTTAAAAACACACACACTTGATGTCTCAGACACTAGGTGTCAGTGTTCCACTTAAAATGTATTGAGATTCGCTGCCCTGGTGACAATCCATCTTCCAAACCAAAAGCCGTCAGTCCAGACATACTGAAATACAAGAATCAGTCTCTCTCTCTCTCTCCGAAATAGATGCCTGATTCTGAAATGGAACAGGGAGAAAACAATTGTCTGAGCAAAACCAGCCCTTGGGATTTGGGTTCCTGTATTCATTTTTATTAAATGTCTTCTCAAAACCCCAGGCTAGCTTCCAATGAATCCAATCAAATCTGTGAGGCCAAGACAAACACAATACAGAATGCAACATATTAAAACGGTGATAAGCAAAAGACATCGACTAGAGGGGGGAATTAGGCAGCTATTACAAAATATCTTTAAAAGCTCGATAGAACATTAAAAATGAACTTCTTCTTTGGTTCTAAAAACCCTCAGGCTGGAGTCTCAAGGAAGCCACATTTAGAAGGGAATCCCATAGCACGGGGGCCACAACCAAAAAGGCCTGATAATAAACTGTTGCCTCTCAAATGGAAGGTAACTGACGTGAGGTCTCTCTCACCATTTGGTTCTGATGGAGAGAGACAGGTGTCTCAGGACTGAGTGTAGCTGTGCATCTTCCTCTCCTCATGTTGTGGGCATTCTGCACCAGTTGTACCATTCAACATATCTTTAAGGCCAGTCCCACATAAAGCACATTGCTGCAGCCAGCTGTCAATACGTAGGGCTGGGTCCAGTGATCCAGCAGCAGAAGGTCTTGACAGTCATGGATATCCCCCACTTTCCTCTCCCCGCATCATGCATTTCCAACCCCGTTGATTCCCAGTGTTGTGGGACACACTAACACATGAAGCTGCCTTGTACTGAATCAGACCATCAAGGGTCTCAGGCAGAGGTCTTTCACATTACCTACCTGCCTAGTCCCTTTAACTGGAGATGCCGGGGATTGAACCCTGGGACCTTCTGTATGCCGAGAAGAGGCTCTACCACTGAGCCACGGCCCCTCCCCATGTGCAGTAACAGCCACGAGGGTTGGTGGGCTGCAGTGAGTAGGGGCAAGGGGGCAAAATTGCTCTCTCTGTCTAGCTCCATGGACAGAAGAGGCAGTGGGAGGACTTCGCCCTCTTGTCTCTTCTCACTGCAGCCATTGGGTCCACAGGTGGTCCCCTGATCTTGCAGTAAACTTTCCCAGGGTTGAAAATGATTGCTGGGGGTGGGGGAGAACAGCACAGTCCCAAATGTCGGCTGTCCCTTACCCAACTGGATCCAGGGTCTCTTCCCATTCCATACTTCTGCAATCGAACTCCAGAGACAATATGTGAAATACACCCCACACTGCAAACACATGTTCCCCGTTCCCCTCAATCCACAAAATCTTTTTGGGGAGGTTGATATCAACAATAGAACAATCAATCCCTTGTTCTTTTGCTGGTCTGAGACTCCAATTTTTCTTTTTAAAAGTGGATTGAGGAGAAGGGAGGGGTGTGTGTTTGCAGCAGTCCCCTGTGTTTTCTGCAGCATCAAAAGTAACCTGATTAAAGAGATCTGTTTTAGAAAGAAAAGGGAGGGGGAATCTGGACTTTCATTAACATGTGTGGGGGTGCCGATAAACAGGAAGACTGTACTTTTCAAACTGAAGTGAGGGGAGGAAGCTACAAAGGTGAGACTCCCTCCCCCTTTTTTGCATTGCCTTGGATCGAATGCAGAAAGGTGGGGGGGGGATTCTCGCGCTCATGCTGCATGCAATCCAGCAGCATCAAACAAGCAAGGCTTCAGTTAAAAAAACACAAACATTTCAGAGTGCCAAGAAGCACCTTGCCACAAATCCCCTTCCTTTCCCTGGGGGAGGGGTGTGTGATTCTAACGTTCCTTCGCTGGTCTAGGCATAAAAAGGGGAAAAAATAGGGGGGAGGAAATGGGTGGTGGGAGGGGGAGAGAGGGGAGATGAGCAAAACAGTGGGCGTGGACAAGTGGAGGGTTTGGGTGGGGCGGAAACATAAAGAATATTTCAGGAAGTTCGCACACTGGAGGACAGCTGGCTCAGAAACGGAGGAAAAATAACATTGCAGTATAAGGAGTAGTGGAAGAAACGGCTAATAAACTTCGGGAAAACGTTTCCAACACCCAACGGAGGAAAAAACGTGCGGACAGGAAAAATACAATGTAGCTTTTTGATAGCGTGAAACTCTGTAAACCACTGGTTCCCAACAAGGGGTCCATGGACCCCCAGGGGTCCGCGAGAACTAAATTAAGGTCCGCAAAACAAAGTTATACACCCATAATAAATTAATATTTTCAATTAAAAGTTCTCTATTATAAAATATATATATTCAAATAGTATTCTAAGTTTAATGTTTAACTAACAGTTATGATTAAAGTTTATTTTCAAATTCTCGGAATTTTTATTTTGAACCTGTGGGTCCCTGCACCAAACAAAAAAGTCCTAGTGGTCCCTGGTCAAAAAAAGGTTGGGAACCACTGCTGTAAACCATTCAGCGGAAATGGCCTACCTCTTACTTTGAAGTCAATAAACCATTGTTTAAGAAATACCTGTTCCCTGTTATTGTCACAATATAAAGAAAAGTCACCAAGGCGAGGCACCAGGCCGTGGGGAAGGAGCCGGGGTCCCACTCTCAGCAGAGAGATCAATGTTAATGTGGTTATTTCGCTCCTCCAAAGGCAAGTGTTGCAAAGGTCGCTCAGCTTCACCACTGGTACAGAAAATTGTCAAACTTGACTGAAAGGACAAAGGCTATGCTCATATTTGAAATTAACTCTAAAAATAAAGCTGCCCGTCAAAGGAACTCGTCAAGGGCCTTTGCACTGTAGATGGCCCTGGTAATGAGACAACCAACTAATCTGCCACGACTAAGTAATCATGGAGCACCGCTTTAAAGCAAAGGTTAGCAAAGATTCCCAGGAAATCCAATTTTCTAGTCTGCTTCCCCCAAAAGTTACTGGGTGGCGGTCTAATGATGCATTTGTTGCAAACGCTGGAAATCCATTATTTTCCTTCCCAACCGTACTACTGTAGACCTCGCCTCAGTGCAGGCCGGGAAAGTCAGAGAAGCAAACGCTGAGGAAAGGAACAGTTCCTCTTGACCGAGGCTGTGCCTCAAAACTTATTAAGAAAGTTATTAGAATCCATCACATAGCCATGAGGTAACTTCCCTTTCAGCTGAGCATATGCTTTCTTGAAGATCAAGAGGTGCACAAACAGAATAATGAAGACAGCAAAACAATATGGGATGTGGAATGGTATGGTATAGGGCAGGGGTTGGCAAACTCATTAGTCAACAGAGCCAAATATCAACAGTACAACGATTGAGATTTCTTTTGAGAGCCAAATTTCTTAAACTTAAACTATATAGGTAGGTACACTGTTTACTAACTTAATAAACTTTAATTAAAGTTTTAAGTCTTAATTAAACTATAGGTACCCCGAATAAAACTTGATATCATACTTAATAATGATATTATTTATTGATAAAAATTAAATTGTAAGTAAGGTATCCATAAGCGCCTGAGTCTTTTATTCTGGTGCAACGCACCCCCGCTGATTCAGGGGTTAGGGAAACATGGAAAATAAAGGGGAAACAGTCCTACTTGTTATGGGGCAGAGGCATTGGAGTCAACGTGAGGGTGCCATTTTTAGAAGCAGCTTTGTGCTACACGGTGTGTATGTACAGAGTGTTTATGCACACATTTTGATCTGAACCTGGAATACATGCATGCAGTAAACATAGACATAATCCACAGAAGGCTTTGTGTAGTACCCTTGGGCTCCATGTTTTGATTTCATCAGATTTACATGTAAATTAAGTGAGCTATAGTTTGGGGTGGCAGATTTTGAGGGCCTCTAAATACAAAAACATGACTAAAAAGATGAAATTACCATTTGGGGGGATAATGCTATGGAGCATTTTAACTTTGACATGTCATGGGTATCTTAATCCAGCATGCCTTAATCTGACCCTGGCTAACCTCTTGTTTCCTTCAGTGTCCCCACACCTCATAGCCAGAAAAGTTTTCCCTTTTGCTGCATCATGACAAGCAGTACGAGGGAGGCAACGTCTTCTCTGTTACCTGCCCAGATGCTCCTGAGAAAGCGCCATCAGCCAGGACAGCATCTGATGTGGGCTGTTGTTAACTTCCCTTCCAACAGAATAGATCATTTCACACCTCATTAGGCTGATAATTCCATTCTGCATTGCTGATCTTGCATGTGGCGTTCTTCCCTTGATACTCCGTTATTCGCATGCCGTCTCCCCATTGCGGCACAACATAACTCATTAAAGAGGAGAAGTCCTGTCACCAGATTGTTGACATACAATCATCAACCACTTCTCTTCAGGTGACATGAATAGCTCCATAACCCCCCCCCCCAAAAAAAAACTTCCTGAGGAAGCCAGAAAGCACTGCGGCACAAACCAATCTCATTTACTGAATTAAATACATTACGATCCACATTGCATTTCCTACGATTTATTAGTGGAGAGATTATAGAATACTTTCAGAATGGCAGAGTACCATAGAAAAGAATGTAAGAACATAAGAAAAACCCTGCTTGATCAGACCAGCAGCCCCTCTAGTCCAGCATCCTCTCTCACATAGGCCTTTTATGTAGGGTTGCCATCCTCCAGGCACTAGCTGGAAATCTCCCACTATTACAACTGATCTCCAGCCGATAGAGATCAGTTCCCCTGGAGAAAATGGCCGCTTTGGCAATTGGACTCTATGGCATTGAAGTCCCTCCCCTCCCCAAACCCCACCCTCCTCAGGCTCCACCCTAAAAACCTCCCACCGATGGAAAAAAAAGAGGGACCTGGCAACCCAACTTTTATGTGTGGCTGTTTCCCTCACCGTCAGAGGTCACCTCGCTCTCCCCCTGCGTTTCCCTGTGTTTTGCCTGCATTTTCAGGGACCTGTTTTATCTCGAATTTGAAAACATGGGGGAAATGCAGGGGGAGAGTGAGGAGACCTCTGACAATCTGAAACAGGCGCGGCTCTCCCCCGGAAGAGCATTCCACCAAAAATGCTCTAGACCTGGTGGAAGATGAGGGTTGTCAGCTCCAGGCTGGGAAATACCTGGAGATTTTGGGGATGGAGCCTGAGGAGGGCGGGGTTTGGGGAGGGGAGGGATTTCAATGCCATAGAGTCCAATTGCCAAAGTGGCCATTTTCTCCCGGGGAACTGATCTCTGTCGCCTGGAGATCAGTTGTAATAGTGGGAGATGTCCAGCCACCACCTGGAGGTTTAGTCTAGTAATACTAACACAAACAATCACCTATGCTGAAATAGTTAATGCTGAGAATAAACAGCAGCACGAAGGCTCTAAGTTTAAAATACCACGAATTGAGAAGAAATGTAATCAATATAATAACAACCAAATCTGTTTGTCCAAGGTAGATATATTATAAGCATACACCAGGTAGGACTCAAGACTCATAACATATACAAATATTAACACATTCACAAATAATAATACAGGTTGCTTCACCTCAGAGACTGATACAACAGTAGTCTCTAAAAAATACAGGTTGCTTCACCACAAATGAATAACAGCAGAAAACACTAGGTTAATTCACCCTAAGGGTATAATATAAATCATTTCCATGCAAACAAAAGGAAAACAGTGTGTTCTGTTAATCAGACAAGTTTCCATTTTCTTCAAAGCAACAACAAAAATTTCTATGGCAGCACCCGAGATGATCCTCTCAAGATGGTAGCCCATAAATTCGTTCACAGCATCAAGAACAAGACGACACCTCCGGATTGGTGAACGTTTCGCTTAAGGACAGCTTCTTCAGTTATGTTCAGGGCAATGCCACTGTGAACAATATTTAGATTGTATAAAAGCTGTGTGGTTACGTGGAACCTTATCATCACAAAATATAAATAAAGGATCAGTCTTACCGATGTAATGTTTAACTTCTATCTTATGCGAATATAACAAAAATCCTGTAGATGGGCATAAAAGCCTCTATAATAGAAAATATATATAATGAATAAGAAATCTAAACATAGATTAATCATGAGTAACTAGCAATATTAAGGCAGCAAAGAGACAGAGACACAGGAAAACAGCTTACCCAAGTAGAAAGAAAGGCGACCCAACGGGTTCTCCTAGTTTCAATTGAATACTGAATCTAGTGAAAGCCTAGTAGTAATTTAAGGAGCAAAGATACAGAATCCCAGCTGTATGACATAATTACAAGCCTCATCTCAGTGTGGTAAGGGAGCAGAGCGGTAAAGACTTAGAGAAAGCAGCCCAGGTCGAATTCGTTGTTAAGACCGGCAATCCTATGGAAGACAGATGGACTTCACAGGGCCCTGGCACCTTCAACAAACCTCTTGATGAAGAGTGGAGCAACGGTGGGGGGATATACAGGAGGAGGAGGCCCCTCCTATATATTGGGCCCAAGCCGTGTAGGGCTTTAAAGGTAATAACCAACACCTTGAATCTCACTGGGAACGCGATCAGCTACCAGTGCAGCTGTTTCAATGGGGCAGAGTCTCACAGCCACAGGTTACGCGATCTTTAGTTTCTGTAACGATTTCAAGGGTAGCCCCATGCAGAGCGAATTACAATAGTCCAGTCTGGAGGTCACCGTGGCATGGATTACTGTAGCAAGGTCTGCCTGGGAGACATATGGGAGAGATATTAAAAATTTGCTCAGCACCTCGTCTTCTGATATTTTAATTGTACCCAACAAAAGATATTACACTCCTGTTGCTTTGGGTAAAAAAATCCAAGCATTATAGTTCTGAATGCTGGTTCCAATTTACCCCCTTTTCTGGTCATTAAATACTTTTGCCACAAGAGGGAGGAAAAGGGTCACATTCACCAAAATATTATTTCGGATTTTCTTTTGGAATTAAACGGGCAGATTTTTGAGTTGTCAAGTGCCCACTTCAGGCACCCCATATTCATCTCCTGCACAAGCGTAATCAAGAATGCATCTATTTGCTGTTCAGCTATAATAATCAATCAGATCTGGAATTCTATGAGAATGAAGTTCTTCTTTTTTTCTTTTTTTCGCATTTTTAAAATGGCGAGTGACTGTCTGAAACCACCTGAGGTTTATACTTAGCGGTCTGAAGATATTTTAAGCCTCTAGACCCTCCCCGAGTTTTCCAACTCCATTCATAGGAAAGAAGTATTATAGGATATACTTGTGAAAGAGAATTCTTGTGGACTTTTTAAAAGAACTGCTCTGGCTTTCCATCTGCTTCTAGGCAGAGCTTTCTGTCGAAGGATGGAGACAATAAGACTGGCTCACTCCACAGCACTGCTCAAAGAGAGGGTCTACTGAGATACTAGAGGTGAAACTTTGGACACTGTAACAGTTGGGAAGGATTCTACTCTATCCCTACCTGCTCCAGACTGTCCAACCTGGTGCTGTTGGCACAAACAGATGAACGGAGCACAGACAGTAGCATTATTAATTTACACAATCCTGTAAAAAAAAAAAAACCCTGTACACATATTACAAATGGGGCATATTTCTATCCCAAGCCAAATCTAAATGTGTCTTGTGTTAGAAACATCCCCCCAACAAAAATGCCTGTAGTAGCAGATATCAGTGTGTTTCACAGTACGAAAAATCCACAGCTCAAAAACATACTTTGACATGAGGTACTCTGTCTGAATCAGAGCCAGGATTATAAGTAGAGCCTTTAGGGTGTTTTTTTTTGGGGGGGGGGGGATAAGCCCTTTTCAGTGGTTCAGATCTGGGAGCTCCCTGCTCATTTGGGGATTGAAACCCAATGCTTTCAGTTCACTCCTTCCTTCCTGAGTCCCACATTTGCAGTGAAGAAATTCAAATACACTGTCTTTTCTTGCGTATGAAGGCGGCCTCTCCAGATCTCTGGTACCACCAGCTCCCTAAGAGCTCAGGTGGGGGACTTTCCTGGCCCTGCTGCCAGAGATCCCTTTTTAATTGGGGTGCAACAGGGGAGGATTTCAGTAGTCATGCGCAGCATGTGTCTACCACCACCCTATGGCCCCTTTTCAGAACAGCACCTGGACCACTTTTTCCTTCCATTCGTCCACAGGCCTCACAGTCTCCAGCCAGGCTTCCGACTTCAGGTGTCCCCCGAGGAAGGCTCTGAACTACAAAACTCCACTTGTGACACAGACCCCCCAAATGAGAAATACTTTCTTCTGGCAGACAGGAGCGACTTCTTCAAAAAGCCACATGCTGGCACATGTAAGCATCGTCACTTTTGGCCTTCTCTTAGATTTGTATGTTACATTAATCCACACATTCCATCCCCACATGGCATCTAATACCCACACCTTGTAATTTGCTGATAAAAGAGGAATGGAGAATTCCAACACTTATCAGCAGATCACGTTTCTTTCTTGTCTACCTCAAGGCACCTCTGTCATTTCTGCCGACAGATACACAGCACATTTCTTTCCCTGTAGCCTGGCCCCAATTCACCAAAATACTGGGGAACCTGCCTTCCCGTTGCCATGAAATATACATATTCTGTCTTGGTCTGGCTTCAAAGACTTGAATACCGGGAATGATGAATGCAAACTACAATACAACTTTTGCCGACCAAAACCACAAGGTTCTTGCCTCAATCAACCAAACCACTCAACTCCTTTGAGAGCAGATCAACAAACTCTCTGACTTTGCATTGATGGCCAAACTAATGCAACTGGTTAACAAGAAATCAACAGATGAATTCGAGCTGAAACGGCAGCCTTTCTATGATTCCCATTAAGGTGACAAATAAATAATTTAATAAGGTAGAAGCTAGTTTATAAGAGAATTTTTAGCTATATACAAGATATGCATATGTTTAAGATACCCGACAGAAGTTATGGTATTAGATCCTTTTTTCTAAAGTAGCTGATATGGAGGCTTATATATATCCTCTTTTTTGTGATTCTTAAGATGTTGTAATGTTTAGGATGAACATCTGCCAATATCTTTTCTTTTCCTTTTAAATTTAAACAGTGTGGAAGCTAGGAGGGTGCTATATCATTTATTTTATTTCTCCCCTCTCTTTTTTCCTCCTGTATCCCTTTTATATAAAATAAAAATAAAAAACTCCTTTGAGAGCCAGAATGGTGTAGTGGTTAAGAGCAGTGGTTTGGAGCGGTGGAGTCTGATCTGGAGAACCGGGTTGGTTTCCCCACTCCTACACATGAAGCCAGCTGGGTGACCTTGGGCTAGTCACAGTTCTCTTATAGCTCTCTCGGCCCCACCTGCCTCACAGGGGGTCTGTTGTGGGAAGGGGAAGGGGATTGTAAGCTGGTTTGATTCTTCCTTAAGTGGTAGAGAAAGTTGGCATACAAAAACCAACTCTTCTTCTTCTACTTCTAGTTCTATTTCTTCTTCTCAGCTTTTACTGGGCTTGTGTAGAGGATCCTGTTTACTTGTTTAGATCCCTGGTATTACAACGGATCCTCAGACTACATAGATCTGTTCCCCAGGAGAAAATGGCAGCTTCAGGGGCTGAACTCTGCGGCATCCCATCCCTGTTGGTGAGCAGACCTGGTACAGTTCAGTCTGGCTTTTGGGAAAGGGTAGGCTGGTGTGGGAGGAATCCTGAGTGTGTGAGATGCTCCAACCCCATCGCCAAAGCCTGTTTGTGCTTGAAAGCAGCAAAGAAAATTCAGACTACTCTCTGAGGCCATAACTAGCTTCCATTTATGTGCCTCAGCCAGGTTTGTCTGCCTGGAGAGCTGGGCTGCTAATCTGTTCTTGGAAAGGAACTGGTAGATAAATACATCTGTTTATATGCAACTCCTGCCTCGGTGATCTCCGTAGTCTACCTGCTTGCCACAAAACTTACCTCACAGCAGTGAACCCAAAGCTTATACCCTCACTACCTTTAGAACACCTGGTAACTGAGGGGAAGGCTTATACTTTAAAACAAACCTGGTCCCCTAAATCATGGGAGGCAGTTTGGGTCCCCTCAGGTGGTAGAAAAGGCCCTTGGGGCATGGCTCTGGCAATGTTCCTCTTTGGACAGGCACTAATGCATGAGATTTGCTCCTCTTTCCATTTGGGATGCTCTAGGCTGATCCTGCATTGAACAGGGGGTTGGACTAGATGGCCTGTATGGCGCCTTCCAACTCTAGGAGTCTTTGATTGTATGATTCATCACAATCCTATGCCCCAAATTCAAGGGAATCTTGTTAGACAGTTTCATTCTTCCAATCCAGCTCACAACAAAATCCCAATGACTTTTCCTCCCTCCCAGTCAGAAAGGATCCTCAGCCACTGGGATTCCCACTTTTTTTTTTGGAGGGGGGCAGCTTGAACTGAAGAGTCTGGCCAGTGAAAATGCTCACATCCATATGCTATGGAAGTCTTCACCTGCTGATTTCTAGAGAGCAAACTTCTGTGCAAGGCACAAGAAAGGGGCCCTTTTCTTGGTCACTTGGCAACCCTACTCACCAGGGTGGGTTATTTTGACAAAGCTGTTTTAATGCCTAACTCTGCCAGAATGGTGAAGTGGTTCGAGTGTCAGACTAGGATCTAAGAGGCCCAGGTTCGAATCCCCACTCTGCCATAGAAGCTTGCTGGGTGATCTTGGGCTATTCATACACGCTTTTAGCCTAACCTACCTCACAGGGTTGTTGAGAGGAGAAAATGGAAGACAGGAAAATGATGGAAGCTGCTTTGGGTCGCCACTGAGGTGAAGGGTATGATATAGATGAAGTAAGTAAATAAATAAATATGTAGGATGAAGCTGGTTTCAGGGTTCATCATCTCATCCTGATTTTGGAAAGGGATGTGATCCCCCATATTGTTGCATGTATGTTTTTACAGTAACGGCACTGGCGGCTGGATATTAATTACAAATATTTCAGCTCTGCAAAACATCATTGATATGGCCTATCTCTTCAGAACGCACAATCAATAATCAATTAAAAGAGTGGGTAAACTCTTAGTGTAGGCTTCAGGTTTATCATGAGCTAAGTGATAAACTGGTCCCCCTTGGCTTGGAAATCTGTTAATACATGAAAATAATTAGGTTAAGATAGGATTCCTTTCTAAAAGATAAATTTCATTCGATCCTCAGTAGATGGGCAAGGGAATGCTGGTGATATTCTACAGTCGTCTGTTGTCACCACGGCCCATCTTGACCACGACTCACGTCATCAATCTTAAAATGTTCCCATCAGTTTTGAATAAGTGAAGGCCTGGAAAGTTATTACCCAAAGAGTTTTCTGGCATATATTTGCCGTATTTTCAGTTTCTTTCAACAGTTATGGATCTCCCTTTTCTCCACGACACTTTGCTGTGCTTCTGAAATGCTGTTAAGAGTAGGGTTACTAACTCTGGGTTGGGAAATTCCTTGAGATTTTTGGGGGAGGGGGGAGTCTGGGGAGGGACCTCAGTGGGGTATAATTCCATAGAGTCCACCCTCCAAAGCAGCCATTTTCTCTATAGGATAGGGTTGCCAACCTCCAGGTAGTCACAAAACAATAGATTATCTATGCTGCAATTGCAAAACTAAATACAAAAAAGGCAGCATGGAGGCTCAACACACAAAAATATAAATATAATGTTGGATAACAAGCCATGTAATGCCCAGTAACAAATAACTTAGACTTTAACTAAACAACTATAAATCTTGTTATTTACAATACTAAACACTTAATATCAAATAGCCTTCAAAAGATGTATTACAACACCACCAGGAAATAAAGTCCAAACCAATAGTCCATGATTCCCAGAATCCAGCGCCCATAAAACTACAAGGAAAGAAATGCTGAACGCTTTGGCTATTGGACTCTATGGCATTGAAGTCCCCCCCAAACCCCGCCCTCCTCAGGCTCCACCCCAAAACCTCCCACCGGTGGCGAAGTGGGACCTGGCAACCCTACCAGAGGAACTAATTTCTGTTGCCTGGAGATAAATTGTAATTCTGGGAGATCTCCAGGCTCCACCTGAAGGATAGCCTTCCTAGTTAAGAACAGATGTGTTAGCACAGGTAAGCTGAACATGGGCATGTGGCACAAGGACCTTCGGGAGAGTTTGCAGCATGCTTCATCATCACTCCTTGACTGCAGGATCAAATAACAGAAACAGCCCTCAGATATCCGACAGCACAGACGGTTATGGCCTGGTCTGGTTTTACCATAGGGTTTTGCCCAAATACCAGAGCATCTCCCTTTGACGTCGCCAACGTGAGGAAGTCACTTCCAGAAGAGACGTCATCGTGCTGGTGGTGACATTGAGGCCTAAGCCTAATTTTAAGCTTGGTAAAACTTTGCTGGTAGGGTTACCAACCTCCAGGTAGTTCAACCAAAATTAACACAGAAACCATTTTGGTTGAACCACTGAGTACACAGAAGTGTCTATCTTTTACCAACCTCCAGGTAGTAGCTGGAGATTTCCCGCTATTACAACTGATCTTCAGCCGATAGAGATCAGTTCACCTAGAGAAAATGGCCACTTTGGCCATTGGATTCTATGGCATTGAAGTCCCTCCCCTCTCCAAACCCCCCCTCCTCAGGCTCAGCCCCAAAAACCTCCCGCTGGTGGCCAAGAGGGACCTGGCAACTCTACTCGCTGGCTAGCTGGATTGTGCCAGGGGGAGGGGGCCCAAAGCAAGAGATCTCCCACCCCTGGTGGGGTCTGGCAACCCTAGAACCAAAGCAGCAAATTCTTCTAATGTTGTTGGTTTTAAATGTAGCATGACCTGCTAAAGATGACCCTGAGAACACACAGGACAATTGTGAGTGTGTCAACCGCCGCCACCCTGCATGCCACCACGGTGCAGGCTACTCAAAGCACTACTCATTGTGCCTTGCAACAGATGGTCAAGGCAATCATATGATTCTATGACTGCTCTTCTAGTATCCTCCACAATTTTTCCCATCAAGATTGGGGGAGGGGGTGGTCAAAGTTCGTGTCACTTTGCTTATATGAGGTAAAGAAGGGGATTTGATTTATGTTAGAATCACAGAATCATAGAGTTGGAAGGGACCATCAGGGTCATCTAGTCCAACACCCTGCAAAATGCAGGAAATTCACAACTACCTCCCCCCACACCCCCAGTGACCCCTGATCCATGCCCAGAAGATGGCCAAGATGCCCTCCCTCTCATCAACTGCCTAAGATCATAGAATCAGCATTGCTGACAGATGGCCATCTAGCCTCTGCTTAAAAACCTCCAGGGAAGGAGCGCTCACCACCTCCCAAGGAAGCCTGTTCCTCTGAGGAACTGCTCTAACTGTTAGAAAGTTCTTCCTAATGTCTAGACGGAAACTCTTTTGATTTAATTGCAACCTGTTGGTTCTGGTCCATCTTTCTGGGGCAACAGAAATCAACTCGGCACCTTCCTCTATGTGACAGCCCTTCAAGTACTTGAAGATGGTAATCATATCCCATCTCAGTCTTCTCCTCCTCAGGCTAAACATACCCAGCTCCTTCAACCTTTCCTCATAGGACTTGGTCTCTTGGAGGGTGATCCAACGGCAGCGAGGCTGGGCTGGGCTGCTTCTCACGCACAACTCCTTCTGGGCATCAAATAAGCACCGCTCTGCAATTCTCAATCAGCAGGAAGCTGGTCAGAGTCCTTGATCATCTACAGGTGAGGCTCACCAGGCACTAGTCCCTTCGTCGAGGACCAGAGTCTGTGTGACGGGGACAGAACATTTTGGTTTCAAAAGCAGCTACGCAAACCTATGTGGAGTTTTTCCAGTCTTAGCCTATCGGGCATGGCTAGCCCTCCTTCCCTACTTGAGATATGGGCTCACCTATACACAGTTTGGACCGTGGCTACCCAATGGAAAAGAGATGCTCCATCGTGGGGGTGACTGAGTGAAACTCTCATTCCCTACCTTCATAGCAGTCTCCCGTTCCTGAAAGTCTGGGAGCAGGTTGCTTTGACTTTTTGATGCTCCTGATTAATGGGATGACATATTTGACACATTATAATCAATGTAACTTTCGTTACAACACCTTAGATCGTCTCGCATTTCGAGACGGGATTCCTTCTTCAACAACAGCATTTTTTCCTGACACATTTCGGCTTACTATTCAATTAAAAAGCTATTAGGCTTTTGCATGGCGGGCCAAGGGCGAGTCCACACATGCATGCCCTGTCACTTCAGGGTTGAAACTCAAGTGCAGCTCGACTGTGGGCAACAGCCTGCCCAGGTAGACCCCCCTTCCCAACCTAAGTTTTTCCGTCTTCTGAAATGGCCTCTCGTGGAAGGCGTTCCGATTCTTCACACATTTAGCAACAAACCATCAAGCGAAGAAATGCTGAATGATGAACTTGCTTGTGTAAGTAGTAGAAAAGAGCGAGAGTCCAGCAGCACCTTGAAGCCTAACAAAATTTCTGGCAGGGTGTGAGCTTTCGTGAGCCACAGCTCACATCTTCAGATACAGCTAGAATGTGAGTCCACCCATCCTTAAGTAGAGAAGAAGAAGAGTTGGTTTAAATATACCGACTTTCTCTACCCTTTAAGGAGAATCAAACTGGTTTACAATCTCCTTCTCTTCTTCTCCCCACAACAGACACCTTGTGAGGTTGGTGGAGCTGAGAGAGTTCAGAGAGAACTGTGAATGGCCCAAGTCACCCAGCCGGCTACATGTGGAGGAGTGGGGAAACCAACACAGTTCACCAGGTTAGAGCCTGCTGCTCATGTGGAGGAGTGGGGAATCAAACCCGGTTCTCCAGATTAGAGTCCACCGCTCCTAACCAATACCTCACGCTGGCTACACCACGCTGAATTCACACACCCAATGGCAATAGCATGTAAATGTCAATACCAGATAAATGACATTAACAGGCATGATTGGATCGGGTGTGATATGCAGGGGGTAGTAGGCGTGGAGACATCACCATTGGTAATGAGATAGGAATCCCAGGTCCCTATTCAATCCTGGAGAATGCATTGTCTTGAGCTTCATTATTAGTTGTAGTTCAGCTGTCTCTCTTTCCAATCTCCCTTTGAGATTCTTTTGTAAGAGAACTGCTACTCTTAAATCAGCAACTGAATGTCTGCATTCAAATTCTCAAATTGCTCTGAAACTGATCAACACTTGCTGTGAAACTGACCAAATAAGCAGCCTCATAGGTCTTTTGTGATTATTTCAGCATTTTAATTAGTCGCAAACAAAAAAAAAACCCTGTTGGATCAGGCTGAGGTCTGAAACTGACCACACTCACTGTGAAACTGACCAAATGAGCAGCCTCATAGTATTCCAGCTTTGAGGGGAGGGGTTGGATGAGGGGGAAGACAAGTGAGAGGGAGAAGCGAGAATTAGTGTGGGGAGAAAACCCCAGATTGACAGGTATGCACGGGACCAGCTTTCGATCTGGGATCGAGGTAGACATTAAACTTGGGATAAAACAGCATCTACAAAATGTGGGGGAAACGCAATGGGAGAGTGATCAGTGTCACGGATCCAGGGGAAAAAGAAGAAGAGTTGGTTTTTATATGCCGACTTTCTCTTCCACTTAAGGGAGAATCAAACCAGCTTACAATCTCCTTCCCCTCCCCACAACGGACACCCTGTGAGGTAGGTGGGGCTGAGAGAGTGTGACTAGCCCAAGATCACTTCATGTGAGGAGAGGGGAAACCAACCCGGTTCACCAGATTAGCGTCCGCTCCTCTTGTGGAGTGGGGAATCAAACCCGGTTCTCCAGATCAGAGTCCACCGCTCCAAACGACCGTTCTTAACCACTACACCACGCTGTCTCTCACGAAGCTGGGGCCCTTTCAGATCGAGCTGTGGAGGAAGTTTTAAACCTCCTCCCCTTTTGCTTCATAGCCCCAGCCAGAACTGGGTGTCAGCATAACTGCTTTCTACTGGGGGAAATGCCAGGAGCGTGTCTTGCCGTTCTTTCTTTTCAGGGGCATAAATACCTCCCTCCCCTCTGACCCCAAAGTCTCTTCCAACCCTCTGAAGTGGCCCTGTCCAATCCACTAGGCCTTTGTGAAGCAATTCTTCCCTCTCTCACATGCAAGGATGGGAGGTCACTCAGGTTCGTGTCTGAACTTGACACCAAGAGGGAAAAGAGAATTTCATCAGTGAAGAATGTGGCCAGTTCCCCTCATCCAGGTGGTACGAACACATTCCAAAGTCTCAGAAGTCTTCAAAAGATTACATTTTCCAAACTATATAAGGGCATTGCATTATTTCTGTGAGTTTGCTTCAAGCCTTTGGCTAATGCCTCAGGTAAATTTTTCACAGCGTAAGCATGTTGCAGCCATTCTTTTAGCTTGGGATCTGCCGTGTCATATGGGGAGAGTGCTTCTTGGTCACTCACTCCCATGCTATGACCAAAGAGTTGCCAACCTCCAGGTAGTAGCTGGAGATCTCCTGCTATTATAGCTGATCTCCAGCTGATAGAGATGAGTTCCCCTGGAGAAAATGGCTGCTTCGGCAATTGGACTCTATGGCATTGGAGTTCCTCCCCTCCCCAAACCCCACCCTCCTCAGGCTCCAGCCCAAAAACCTCTTGCTGGTGGCAAAGAGAGACCTGGCAACCCTATATGACCCTGAGTCTTTTTTCACTACAATCACCTGCACTAGAGTTGCCAGCCTCCAAGTACTAGCTGGTGATCTCCTGCTATTACAACCGATAGAGATCAGTTCCCCTGGAGAAAATGGCTGCTTTGGCAATAGGACTCTATGGCATTGAAGTCCCTCCCCAAATCCTGCCCCCAAAACCTCCCGCCGGTAGCAAAGAGGCACCTGGCAACCCTAACCTGCACTGAACAAGTTTCTGCCTCCTGTTCTATTGGAGGGAGGGAGGGAGGGAGGGAGGGATGGGGGGAGGGTGAGAGAGAGAGAGAGAGAGAAACCCCTTCCCATCTCAGATGAATCAGGGCAGTATCAAGCCCTCGAGATGTGTTCTAGAAACTAAAGTGAAAACACGGCTTCTTTAAAAAATATGCATGACCGGATAGGAATACCTGGCTTGGGAATGGCTGTGGGTGTGTATTTGGATCAGAAAGCTAAAGGTTTCATCACTCGTGGCTCTGCTGTCCCCTTCCAGCTCTCTGGCAATGGAGCTGAAAGTTATTTAGGGGTCCTGGGGTGGGGCTCTAACTATGGAACATTCAAATATTTGCTGTTTCCCACTTTCAACTCTCCTCTTGCCTGCAGATCAAAGCCAGTAAAAATTTCCAGAAAGCAAACCGACAAGTTTAGCTTGCTTGGTTAAGTATACCTTGTGCGGTCCTGATTGCCAGCTCTCCGAGATGAAGGCAGCAGTCCTAAGCATACTTTACCGGGAGTGAAGGCCCATTTAATTCAGTGGGACCAGCTGCAAGTAAACATTTCAAGATCACAAGGAAGGGGAAACTCGCAGGCAGGCAGGCACTTGGAGCGGAAGAAGGAAGAAGGAAAGGAAAGAAGAAAAATGAGTTTTGGAACGTTATATTTACAACATGATCCATTCCCTGTTTATTCAGAACTCTCACTGCTTTCAGTGGTGCTTCGTTCCAAATAAATGTAGACAGGATCCCAGCCTTTAAGTGTTACCTGATGTGGCTCAGTGGTAGAGCACCTGCTTAGTATGCAGAAGGTCCCAGGTTCAACCCCTGCATCTCCAGCTGAAGGGATCAGGTAATAGGTGATGTGAAAGACCCCTGCCTGAGACCCTGGTGAGCCGCTGCCAGTCTGATTAGACAATACTGACCTTGATGGACCTATGGCCTGATTCAGGATAGGCCATATGACCAAAAGTTGGTAGTGGCAGCACGGGGGCAATCTTAGTTGGCATGCCACCCCTTACAGATTATGCAGAACATGTAAGATGGAATTGTTCAGGAAGGCATTTTTATAACAGGAATACAGTTGTAGTTCTAATGTCTGTGACAAATGGCATATTGTTTAGGCATTTATTGCATTGTTTCATATATGTATTATACTGTTTTATTGCCTTGTTTTCTAATTTTGTGATCTACTTTTCTTGTATTATACTGTTTTATTGCATTGTTTAGTATTTTATAATCTTCCTTGAGTCTCCGAGAAAAAGGAAGACTATAAATGAAGTAGGGAGGGAAGGCGGCATGGTATAGCCCGATCTCATCAGATCTCAGAAGCTAAGCAGGGTCAGTACCTGGAAAGACTGCCAAGGAAGACTCTGCAGAAGAAGGCACAGGCGAGCCATCTCTGCTTCTCACTTGCCTCAAAAGCTCCTTGCGGGGGTCTCCATAAGTTGGCTGCGACTTGAGGGCACTTTACACACACACACAGACCCACACAGACACACACACACATGAAGTAAGTAAGTAAATAAATAAATCCCGTCTCCTAGGTTTGTGTGTGTGTGCCCTTGGCTTTTATGGGGGAAGAGGAAAGCCTTATGCTCCTGCCCCTTCTCCCCAAAGTCTGCACAGGTGTTGCCTATTGCCAGGTGGCCAAAGTCTGGACTCTTTTTAACTTCCTACTCCCCCCCCCCCAAACACCAGTCTCTGCCAGCATGTGCAAGCAAAGCTTTTGCAGGGCAGATAGGTTGAATGCTGATGATGGGGGCGGGGGGATAACCAGTAGTCTGACTATCTGTCCAGTCAAAGCCTTTGTCCCCACTCCCAATCTGCAAATCAGGCAAGTCGCCTGTGGTGGAAAAATCAGGGGACACTATAGGTTATGCCTATGTCCTCCCCCCACATCAGTGCTGCCTACCAGCCAGCATGTACAAACAAAGCCTTTGCCCCTGCCCATGAGCAGTCCCAGAGAACAAACATGGACTGCCTGCTGGTCTCCGGGGGCTCAGAGTTAGCAGGCCACAGAAACAGCAATGAAGAGAAGCATAACAGGCCACTCATTGATCCCTGACCCTGTATCCAAATCTACAAGACCTAAAAGGCCCACGTCTCCCCTTGGTGACTGAGCGCAGAGGGTCACGGTGTCTAGCAGCTGCAAGAATGTCCAACTGAGCTGGGTCAGAATGCATTTAAATGGGAGGCCCATCCCATGCTCTGCTCTAATGGTTATCATTTCCTGAAAGTTTAAAACAAGGATGTATAAGAAGAACAATCTGAAATATAATTGTTGGAAAATTATGCTTTGCTACCCTCTACTAAAGTCATTTAGAAACTGAAATGTACAAAGTGTATTGTCTCTTCATATGAATATTTTATGCTCACCTTTTGAGATCCATGCCTGAGTTTAAACGTTTCAACCAGAATGGAAGAATGAGCTCAGGAGAAAGAACTTGATACTGTGGGATTCAGAATTCTGATCGATCATTTCTTTATATAAGATAGCTCTATTATGTAAGAATCATAGAGTTGGAAGGGGGCATAGAGGCCATCTAGTCAAACACCCTGATCAATGCAGAATCAGCCTTGAGAATCCCCAGCAAGTGTTTGTCCAGCTGCTGCTTGAAGACTGCCAGTGACGGGGAGCTCATTACCTCCAGCTAGCGTGGTATAGTGGTTAAGAACGGTGGTGTCGGGCCCTGCCTGTACAATGGGCTGTGAAAACCAGGCATGGTCTGACAGAGGTTGTTGTGCTTTCTCCAGGTGCTGGCCAAGGTCAACGCCACCAACTGCCAACTATGTATTTTGACTATGGACTCTGTGGGAATCTTACCCCAATGGGAGGAGGGTTGCCATGGCATCCTAAGTTGTTCTATGCTTTCAATATATGCCTTGCTCCGTGCTTTTAGTTCCCATTAGAGCCAACTTGAATTTTAGCTGCTGTTAACCTGTAGATCTTCCAATAAATCAACTCTCTTTTGGACTACCTGTCTACGGATGTTGTTTATGGGATTGTCACAGGACAAGTGCTCACAGGTGGTTTGGAGTGGTGGGCTCTGATCTGGAGAACCGGGTTTGATTCCCCACTCCTCCACATGAAGCCAGCTGGGTGTCCTTGGGCTAGTCACAGTTCTCTCTGAACTCTCTCAGCCCCACCTACCTCACAGGGTGTCTGTTGTGCGGAGGGGAAGGGAAGGGGATTGTAAGCCGGTTTGAGTCTGCCTTAAGTGATAGAGAATGTTGGCATATAAAAACCAACTACTCCTCCTCCTACTCCTCCTCCTCCTCCTCTTCTTCTTCTTCTTCTTCTTCTTCTTCTTCTTCTTCCTCTTCCTCTTCCTCCTCCTCTGTAGGCAGTCAATTCCACCAACAAACTACTCTTAATGTAAAAAAAAATTTCCTAATGTCCAGCCAGTACCTTTCCACCTGGATTAGGAAGGCGTTTCTGAACAGTGTTCCATTGTTAGGTGTTGTTTCCTTGTTCCCTGTGCACTGGTGATGTTAAAGGAAATGGGAAATATATACGAATACTTACTGGTATTTACAGAGGGTTGCTATTCCCTCCCTCCCCACCCCCCACCCCGGGCGTTCCCCCATCCCTCAACAGCACTCAGTGCGGGAAACGGCATTACATAATGCCATGATGTCATTTGTGGCTGAAAAACCAGAGGTGACGTCATCGTGTCGCACGGCACTCTGGGAATCTGCCCAATCTTTAAAGCCCCCACCATTGAAGCTAGACAGGTGGGCATCCCAGAAAGGGCCTTCTCAATCACGGCACCAGGAAGAGTCATCATCTGTCCCCCTATATCGTTATCGTCCACCAGCAGGAGAAGACTTTTCTTTTTTGTTTAGCATTCCCTCAGTAACTCTTCTGAGCCCTCCTCCCTGTTCGGGTGTCTGTGGCTAGGTTTACACGCTTTATTACATTGTTTTAAGTGTTTTATATACATTTATTTATCTTTTTAAACTTGTGTTTCCATCGTGATTGTTTGCTGCCTTGAGGTCCCTAAATTGGGTGGGCAGGTGGCCTATAAATAGGAATAAAAATTTAAATAAGAATAAGAATTTAAATTCTTTAAATAAGAATAAAAATTTCTAGCAGAAGAATAGGGTTGCCAGCCTCCAGGTGGTGGATGGAGATCTCCCGCTATTACAACTGATCTCCACACAACAGAGATCCGTTCCCCTGGAGAAAATGGCCGCTTTGGCCATTTGGCTCTATGGCATTGAAGCCCCTCCCCTCCCCAAACCCCACCTTCCTCAGGCTCCACCCCAAAAATCTCTAGGTATTTCCCAACCTGGAGCTGGCAACCCTACAGAAAAACAAGCTGTCTGGTAGGTTGTTTCCGAAGAAATGCTTTTACTGCTTTAATGGAGAAGCACATTACTGCTTCCATTGCTTGTTAAAATTGCCTCTTGTCTACCTCTTAACTATCCCATTGTAGCCAAGCAAATGGGATCTTTGAAAACATCCTCTTCTTCTGTTCCCATGATGTCACTTCCAAACACGCTTGGACAAAGGGATCTGACGAAGGGAGCTTTGACTCTTGAAAGAGAATCACTTGAAAATCTTAAGAACATAAGGAAGGCCCTGCTGGGTCAGCCCCAGGCCTATCAAGTCCAGCAGTCTGTTCACACAGTAGCCCAACCAGGTGCCTCCAGGAAGCCCACTGTTAAGTCCACGTGGGGGAGGACACACGAGGTCGGAGACGGAGTTTCAACAACAACCGCTTTATTGAGAATGAGAACAGAACTGCAATACAGTGGACTGACCCCCGCTCCTTTGGCCGCCTGCGGCCACTCCCCCCTGGTCCGTGATGGGGGGGAACGACCCCTAGTGACCAATGGCGCATACAGTTTTAGGAGCCTCGGAGAAACCCAAGCTCGGCGGGGTTTCTCCTGCCTACTGTCCACATGCATACATAACGCCCACAAACAAGACGACTGCAGCAGCATTCTCCTGCCTGTGTTCCACAGCACAGCACCTAATGTAATAGGCCTGCTCCTCTAATCCTGGAGAGAATAGGTATGCACCATGACTAGTATCCATTTCGACTAGCAGCCATGGATAGCCCTCTCCTCCATGAACATGTCCACTTCCCTCTTAAAGCCTTCCAAGTTGGCAGCCATCACCACATCCTGGGGCAGGGAGTTCCACAATTTAACTTGTTGGTTTCTAAGGTGCTCCTGGACTCAAATCCAGCTATTCATAAATATATCTCATTCTAGGGTTAGGTGGGCACTTCTCTTATCCTGTGGCAACAGCCAAGTTCCTGGTTGGAGGTCACTAAGGACATCCGTGACAATCCAGACCTTCCCAGCTTAGCCCACATTAACCACTAAATATCATCTGTATTTATATAATAAGTGTGCATTGTAAGGTTCCATAAATTTGTAATAGCCAAGATTACTTATGTAACTATTATTTTCAAGGAGTGTCAGTTTTCCACTTCCATTTACAAGGGAGGACTTTAGGCTGACATATTTAACTTAACTGATTCAACCCTGAACTTACTGCTAAAGACTCATGAAAAACAGTTTCTAAGGTTGAGTGGATTGGAAAAGACGGACGGTTAATTACACTGCGGTGACTAACATAAAGGTTTTGGGTTGCAAATTAAGCCAGCTGCTTTTTGAACCTTTAGTCACCTGCATGGATGCTTCATTTGGCCTGGGAAAGACGGCAAACTTCCCTGCCCCTCAGCACCCCCAAGGATCTAGGTGACGGAGGTCATCTAGGAATCTGCACAGCAGATGAAGAGAACTCACAACTCTTGTGTGACTGTTATGCAGGGCCCAACTAGAGTTGTCTGTATTACTTGCATAAAAGGGAGTCAGCTGGGCAGAAAGTCCTGTTCGAGAGAAAGACAACCCAAGTGGAGCTGAATTTTCCTGTCCTGCTTCTAAACCCAACTAATATGCAAACCTGTGTCACAAGCGCAGTGCCACCTGCTGACAGCAAAGATAAATGACACCTTTAAAAAGTTTGCCTCTGTGTCACCACCCTGAACTCCTTGGTGGTCTCCCACCCAAATACTAACCAATGCTGACTCTGTTTAGTTTCCAAGAGCTGACGAGATCGGGCTACCTGGACCACCCAGGTTAGGGTAAACCCACATTAGCCACAGATTATTTGGTGTTAATAATTCCCAAGATCCTAAAATATTAAATAAAAGCCAAAATCCTGAATTTTGACCTGCTTTGTACTTTCCCATGATTATTGTGAGGATAATAGTTTTATTTTTATTTATTTATTTTTCAAATTTGTAGCCCTCCCTCCCTGGCAAGCTGGCTCAGGGCGGATAACATCATTTAAAATCTAACAATCATATAATAATAATAATAATAATAATAATAATAATAATAATAATAATAATAATAATAATAATAATAATAATACCAACAATGAAATTAAACCTTAAAACCAGTAATCAAAGATGGCACATAAATCCCACTCTACAGTAAGAGCCCTACAGGCAGCTGCCCCTCAACCAAACCGTTTCAAATCCATGAAATTTTAGTTCTAAGTTAATAAGCCAATTTGTACTTGAACCAAAATTTACTGTGACAAAATATTGTATTAATAAAGTCAGCTATAAAACAGAACAACACAGTTGGGAAAACACTTCCAGAACTCTGATGAAGGACCGCTGTTGCCACAGGTACAAATAACCAGTGTCCTGTGAATAACGAATTCAGGTCGACAGATTTCCTGCTTCTGATTGTCACTGATCTCCTGGGCATGAATATACCTGTCTGGGTCCCTCTTCACCTTTCCCGTCTCATCAGTTTTCACTCTCCACACATTTGGGAAGCAATCATCTTTATAAAAATTGGTCAAGAAACATTCATTTTAAAAAATGCTTATAGAATGGGTATTCTGGGTAATGTTGCCCCCAATATTGGGGAGGGGAGGACTTGTCATTATCCTTCGTGTTTCGATGACAATCCTGTTGACAGAAGAACACTTTTGTTTTCTACTGATCTACAGCTATTCTCAGCATGTCAAAGTCATTCTTTGTATTGAAGTATTGCTTGTCATATTGACATGGAAGAGTCGGTGGACAAACTTACCTGGTGAAGGAGTTGTACAAGGAAAAAAGAAAAGGGGAATGAGACCCAACCTAAAAAACAGAAGCTGGGTACCCAAGGTTGGGTGGGATAAATAAAATAAATAGATAATGAAAATATAATTTATTTAAGGCGCTATGTCAGGATTAAAATTATTTTTAAATATCATTAAAACAGCACAATGGCACATCCTAGGTTGATATACTGTAACCACATGCCAGACACGTTTCGGCCTGTTCTGCCTTCCTCAGTGGTCAATTGATACCCATGTAAAACATACACACATATTTAAAGGTAAAGGTAAAGGTCCCCTGTGCAAGCACCGGGTCATTCCTGACCCATGGGGTGATGTCACATCCTGACATTTCCAAGGCAGACTTTGTTTGCGGGGTGGTTTGCCAGTGCCTTCCCCAGTCATCTTCCCTTTACCCCCAGCAAGCTGGGTCCTCATTTCACCGACCTCGGAAGGATGGAAGGCTGAGTCAACCTGGAGCCGGCTGCCTGAAACCGACTTCCGTCGGGATCAAACTCAGGTCGTGAGCAGAGCTTTTGACTGCAGTACTGAAGCTTAACACTCTGCGCCACGGGGCTCCTACACACATATTTACCGATATATAAACATATACAGACAATTATATATCAGACCAGGCAAGTATGAAGGTTGTGTAGTATATTTCCAATTATACAAACATCTGGTTAGATTAAAAATATTGTCGAAGGCTTTCACGGTCAGAGTTCATTGGTTCTTGTAGGTTATCCGGGCTGTGTAACCGTGGTCTTGGAATTTTCTTTCCTGACGTTTCGCCAGCAACTGTGGCAGGCATCTTCAGAGTAGTAACACTGAAGGACAGTGTCTCTCAGTGTCAAGGGTGTAGGAAGAGTAATATATAGTCAGAAAGGGGTTGGGTTTGAGCTGAGTATTGTCCTGCAAAAGTATTGTCCTGTAAGTATCAAGATAATGTGCTAATGAGGGTATGGTATGTTAATATGGAACCATTGTATCCTGAAGTGATCTGTTAATGTGTGTAATCCAAAGCTAATCTGTATGGCTATTGTTGAATGTTGTCTTTGTCTGGAGGTTTTTCAGGGCAGGAAGCCAAGCCTTATTCATTCTTAAACTCTCCTCTTTTCTGTTAAAGTTGTGCTGATGTTTATGAATTTCAATGGCTTCTCTGTGCAATCTGACAAAATAGTTGGTAGAATTGTCCAGTCTTTCAGTGTCTTGGAATAAGACACAAACAGGACACAGGGTCTTATTCCAAGACACTGAAAGACTGGACAATTCTACCAACTATTTTGTCAGATTGCACAGAGAAGCCATTGAAATTCATAAACATCAGCACAACTTTAACAGAAAAGAGGAGAGTTTAAGAATGAATAAGGCTTGGCTTCCTGCCCTGAAAAACCTCCAGACAAAGACAACATTCAACAATAGCCATACAGATTAGTTTTGGATTACACACATTAACAGATCACTTCAGGATACAATGGTTCCATATTAACATACCATACCCTCATTAGCACATTATCTTGATACTTACAGGACAATACTTTTGCAGGACAATACTCAGCTCAAACCCAACCCCTTTCTGACTATATATTACTCTTCCTACACCCTTGACACTGAGAGACACTGTCCTTCAGTGTTACTACTCTGAAGATGCCTGCCACAGTTGCTGGCGAAACGTCAGGAAAGAAAATTCCAAGACCACGGTTACACAGCCCGGATAACCTACAAGAACCATCTGGTTAGATTGTCTAAAGGTTGTTATTCTGGGCTGTATAATGTCTCCCATATAAAATGTGTGGGCAGTTATCAACTAGGTAAAGCAGTATGTGGTTACCGTATATCAGCCTAGGATATAATGCCATTCTTCTGACTACGTCTGAGAGAAACCATCACAGTTAACATGTTGCAGATCTATTGGAGACTCCGACTGAGTAGCATAGACTGATGGAGCCTGTGCCGTCGGCTTCACCATTTTCAGTCATCTGGTGGAGGGCAGCAGGAAAATTATTTGTTTGGCTGGTGCATGCATGTATGCACACGCACACAGCTCTCCGTCAGGCACAAGTCCACGGCCGTGCTGAAGGATTTGTGGATCGGAGTATGCATGTTTGGGGCCAGGTATTTCAGCAAAGTGGCCTATAATAGGTCTCTGAGAAGAGTGTGACTCGTATAGCAATGGTGCCATTTGCAGCAGAAGATTTGGGAGCAGAAAGATATATCCAAAAGCCAGTTTGATAATACTTCCCCCAATTAAAAAAATAAAAATAAAGCCCAAGTCCTTTCTGTGTAGGGTGGCTCTTCTGCAATAAAAATATGCCTTCAAAGAAATTCCTATAATGTTTTGATGTGAACTCCATCCTCTCATAGACCACATACGTCTTTTAAGAGCTGCTATTAATATTCAATTAATTATAGAATTAACTTTAAAGTGGGAAAATAGAGAGCTTAAGGACACAAATCAAAGAGCTGTCAAAACTGGCAGGTAATTAAGGTGAAAACTACTCACACCCTGGTAATTGCCATTAGATCCACTTTTCATGTGCGTTCAGGGGATGTGACTCACCACACAGTTCTTCCAAGACTACCTGAGCTGCTCGCTAACATTGAATACACCTTTGCTGTGTCATGGAGTCTTTGGCCACAATCCAGCAAGGCTTTCCTACACACAGAGGCAAAGCTGATCTATCGCTTCGCTACTTATGGAAGGCCTAAAAGCGCTGTCTTTCTGCCATTGACAGCAATTGGAGCTATACTGGCACAAGTATTTGCAAAACAACTGAAGAGAAAGGGGAACAAAGGAACTCAACCTAAAAGTCAGGGGAAACCAAAGGGGTTGAGCTACTCACTATCTAATATAGCAAACCAATAAATCTTTTTTTATTATTATATATTGTGCACAGTTGTATTGAAAAACACAGGGCCTAAGATACAGGCTTCCTAAAAAGCACAAACATAGTTACAAATATGTTCACAATCTGGAATGCTGGAGAAAGTGTAAACAACCAGGCGATTATATACATATGTGGTGGACATGCCCGTTAGTATCTCAGTTTTGGAGGGAAATCTTTGCAGAAATTTCAAAAATCACAAATCAAAACATATGTGTTACACCTGCATTGGCCTTACTATCAATACGGGGGGAGCATAACCAAAGAGCAAAATCTAAAGGATTAATAGTGTTCGTGTTAATGGCTGCTCGAAAGGTTATAGCAAGAAATTGGAAAACAGCAGAACTCTTAACGTTACACTCTTGGTATTCTGAACTGTGGCAAATAGCCATGGCAGAAAAATTAACACACCAACTTAGAGTTATCAAAGGTAAGGCCAACGTACTGAATTTTCATGAAACATGGCATGACTTCATCTCATATACAAACCAGAAAGAAATTCAACATATATCCAAACCATTTCAAAGATTATGGGAAATGAATTAAAGTTATAACGACCCTTCCTCTACTCTTTTTTTTCTTTATTTTTTTTTCATTCCTAACTGTATTAACCATCTAATTCGTAATTGTACTCCTCCTATACCTGTATATTTATCTATTTGTTTACAAGAATACTAAGCCACCGACCATAAGTGCGGCAAAGATAGCTTTCCTTTTTTTTAATTGTTTTTGTCTTCTGTTTGACAGTCTTATATTGTTTGTTTATATGTTTGTGAATTGTGATTGTATTTATGTTAATAAAATTAAAATTAAAAAAACATAGTTACAAATAGTACCAACACATAACAGTTGACGTTAGTACATAAAATGACCAAAATCTGACCAGATGCATTTCAGCCTTTTACAGGCCTTTCTCAGTGGTCATATGATTATTTTCTTCTCGTTTGTTGATGCTATACACATCCTGAAATGCTGGACACTATATACAAGGTGTGAGCCATGAGTAGGGTTGCCCAGGTCCCTCTTCACCACTGGAGGGAGTTTTTTTGGGAGGAGGGTAATGTTTGGGGAAGGGAGGGACTTCAATGCAATAGAGTCCAATGGCCAAAATGGCGATTTTCTCCAGGTGAACTGATCTCTATCGTCTGGAGATCATTCGTAATAGCAGGAGATCTCCAGCTAGTACCTGGAGGTTGGCAACCCTAGCCGTGAGCCATGTTTTAAGGCACCTAGATGAACTATTTTAACACAAAGCCACACAGAATAAAAGTCTTTTATATATATATTTTACCTTGTACAACGTGTATTGTAAGTATGACAGACACCCTGTGAGGTAGGTGAGGCTGAGAGAGCTGTGACTAACCCAAGGTCACCCAGCTGGCCGTAGGAGTGGGGAAACCAACCCAGTTCACCAGATCAGCATCCACCGCTCGTGTGGAGGAGTGGGGAATCAAACCTGGTTCTCCAGATCAGAGTCCACCGCTCCAAACCACCACTCTTAACCACTACACCACACCGGCTCTCAAGATCAAGTAAAGGATTATTTGCTCCCCCCCTCCCCATTTCCATCTTTCACTGACAGCCGGCTTCCTTCTCTTCTCTCACTCACCCCCCTCCCCCAGTTAGCATTGTCTCTAGGACAAACATACTCTAACTTCAAGTAGGTATTTGGTTTTCAATTGCTACTATTGATAGGATTGTAGTGTCCTGCCTGCTTTATTATACTAATTCCCCCATGCATCAGTCAGGTTAATACAATTACTTTCCTATTAAGTATCCTGCCTCTCCTCCATTTTCCTCCCACCCCCCAAGCATTACTGTATTAAAACTGAGACCTCTGGACTTTCCCGCAGGCTCAACTTACTCCTGATGTTCTTGGCAGTCGATCCACAAGCCTTTGAATTGGTTTGGGCAGGGTTCTTCCGCATGTCTGCCCTCCCTCTGCATTTTAAGTTATGGAGTCAGTTTATTTTCTTCTGCACATTCCTTAAATAGTCAGGATTTTTGAGGGAGGGTGCTGGCATCATGGGCTGTGTCACAGCACCCCCCTTTATTATTTTCGTGCCTGCTCATATCGATATACCGCTGTGCTGATGGGTCAGGCAGGTTCCCGAACTGAGGGTTACTGCCTCTGAATTTGGAGGTTCCTTTTGGTCACTCCAGCTTGGTTCATCATATTCTCCAAAATGTCATGCAAATAAATGTGGAAAAATCAATCATATCACGTTAGAATCATAGAATCATAGAGTTGGAAGGGACCGCCAGGGCCATCTAGTCCAACCCCCTGCACAATGCAGGAAATTCACAACTACCTCCCCGCTCACACGCCCCCAGTGACCCCCTACTCCAAGCCCAGAAGATGGCCAAGATGCCCTCCCTCTCATGAACTGCCTAAGGTCACAGAATCAGCATTGCTGACAGATGGCCATCTAACCTCTGCTTCAAAACCTCCAAAGGAGAGCTCACCACCTCCCGAGGAAGCCTGTTCCACTGAGGAACCGTTCTAACTGTTAGAAAATTCTTCCTAATGTCTACATGGAAACTCTTTTGATTTCATTTCAACCCGTTGGTTCTGGTCCGACCTTCTGGGGCAACAGAAAACAACTTGGCACCCTCCTCTATATGAGAGCCCTTCAAGTACTTGAACATGGATCTCATATCCCCTCTCAGTCTTCTCCTCTTCAGGCTGAACACTCCCAGCTCCTTCAACCTTTCCTCATAGGACGTGGCCTCCAGACCCCTCAGTTCTAGAACAGGGTCCCCAAAATAGTGCCTGTGGGCAACATGGGACCCACTGGCACCTTTTCTGCTGCCCACCGAGTGTTTTGAGATAGTGGCCATGGCCAAGGAGGGGCTTTTACCCAGCAAGGCTTCTGATTGGCCACAGTAGATTTGATTGGCTGTGCAATTTTTTTAAAAAAACGTCGCTTTGGCAGCCACTGCCACCACAGCAGAAGGATCTTCTCCGTGTGACTGAAGGTCAGCCATTTTGTAGCCGTCTCCACCTCCCGAGGCAGCCATTTTGTGGCTGCTCCCGCCATGCTGTGTCAGACCTCTAAAGGTGCAAGGCTGGGGACCCCCAATCTGGAACAACGAATCTCAGGACATCCTTATGTCTTCTTTTCTATGTTTGATAATGTTATAATTTAATATCTCTGTTTGTAATCTTCCTTTATTTATTTTTTAAAAAATAAGAGTGTAAAGCAACCTCTGAATCATTTAACACAGGTTATTTGTGCCTTGTCTGTACCGAGACCCTCAGAAGAGGGCCTTCTTGGTAGACCACAGGGATTCCAACAGGCGAATTCATGTCACGTAACCATTTCTGTTTGTTGAAGAGGGGGCAGAGATCTCTGCCCCTCCCAATGTGGCAGTCCATTTTGTCCCTTGTGTTATTCGTGAGGCTCCACTGACCTCCCAGGAACAAAATTGGAGGGGAGAATTTGGTGGGCTGCAGCAAGAGGGGGAGTGGGGACATCCTGCTTATGGGCGGATAACGCTCTCTAAAATCACACTCTCTAAAACTGGTTTCCCCACTCCTCCCCATGAAGCCTGCCAGGTGATTTTGGGCTAATCACAGTTCTCTTAGAGCTCTCTCAACCCTACCAACCTCACAAGGTGTCTGTTGTGGGGAGAAGAAGAAGGGAAGGTGATTGTAAACTGCTTTAAGACTCCTTAAAGGTAGAGAAAAGTGGGGTATAAAAACCAACTTTTCTTCTTCCACCACAATGGTTCTTTCCTCCGGTATTTCAGTTCAGGAGTCACTCCTTCTCAAACTGATTCACTGGCTTTCCATTATTTTTGTGTATGCAGGATAAACTCCGTGTTCCTCCCTTTACACTTGTTTATGGGCTTTCTGCCCTTTGAACACACGAAGCTGCCTTATACTGAATCAGACCATCGATAGCGGGAGATCTCCAGCCACCACCTGGAGGTGGGCAACTCTAAGGACAGGAGGGATGCAGATGCCATTTCCTTAAGCACTTTGGACCACCTTCAACCTACAGGATAAGGCTCTGCCTGAATCTCTCCCTCTTCCCTCCCTAACCTCTCCCTGATCACCCTTCCTGCCTTTCCCTCTCTACCTCCAGCCTTCTTCTCCTGGAAGTGGCTACCCATGCCCTCCACCCCCACCCACCCCTCAAAGCCCTCTCTGAGCAATCCCCACCCACCCTCCTCCATGCCAGCGACCTCTCCTCTTCTTCCTCTTGGGGACAGGGTGCACACAACCCCGCTCTGGCAGGCCTCTTTTCTGGACTAGCCACGGGAGGACACCTCTAGCGCAAGGAGAACAGCTTCCGCCAGGTGCTTTGGGCCTTGCTTGTGGACGGTTCATGCCTCAACATTCCTGAAAACGTGGGACAGCTCAGTCCCTTTCTTGTGTGTGATTACTTTCCCTCCTCATGTGTGTCTGATGACGATCAAATTTAGTTCAAATCACAATTTCACCTGAAATGTCACCCCAAGGATTGTGCCTGGGTATACACAGACTAGGGTTGCCAACTCCAGGTTCGGAAATTCCTGGAGATTTGGGGGCGGAGCCTGGAGGTGGTGGGCTTTGGTAGGGGAAGGACCTCAGTGGTAGACAATGCCATAGACTCCATCCTCCAAAGCAGCCATTTTCTCCAGGGGATCTGATCGCTGTCATCAGCAGAGCAGCTGTAAGTTCGGGAGATTTCCAGTCCCCACCTGTAGGTTAGCAACCCTAAGGCCACACCCACCTGGCTCCCTCTGTCCCTTGGTAATGGGACAATAGTCATGGGGCTCTTTGATGATGCCCTCATGACAGCTGCATAGAGTTTTAGTCCCCGGGAAATCCAACCCATCTCTTTTGCGGGCCTCTTTCTTTCTTTGCTCATAATAGCAGTGTTTCCCAGACTTTTAAAACCTTGCTCCCCTTTTCTCCATCTGTTGTATCTTCTGCCCCCGCCCCTGCCCCATTCCCATCCAGGCAGCAGTTGAGCCAGGGCTGGCGGATCCCATCCCATAATTTGCCATAAAGTCAATGCACCAGCAATCTGTGGCAGCAGAGACCGCCAGTCGTTTCAGTGATACGATTCTACCCCCTCTCCCCCCACCCCCCCCGAATCACTTTTCTTTCAACCAGGAAGCCCGTAAATGGGACATTGAAAAGCTGTTGTGCAGAACCTGTAGCGTTTCCCGCAACTCACGGAGACGAGGCCTTGGAAGAGAAGGAGCCTTTCCCTGCTCCCGCCCCGAGAAAAACCTAAGCTGCTTCTAGTCAATATTTACCCAAGGAAGATTGCCTCTGATAACAGAGCGGGAAGCTTTTTCAGTGTGACCACAAAGGTAGGATTAAGGTTGTCTGGGTGGGATCGGCTAAACATGCGACTGTTACCATGGAAAGCTGGAATCCTGCTCTACTGGTGTGTTGGGCCGCCGCACTGGAATCTCGAAATTGCAACAAAGCCCCGTGTCTCTGTCAACATCGTGAAAGTCAGCTTGAAAAGAAGGGGAGCAAATAGTTTCTACCTCATCTCTTGCGGTGACAAAGTGGGCAATTCCTATTAAAAAACATATCCTGGTTAACCCCCTCGCGGTCAGATTAGTTGGGTTTCTATTGACTGGAGCAGCTGGAGTTAGACACGAACGCCGTCCTTCTCAAATTAGGCTGCCCGAAGGTACAAAATCGGGCCACAAATCTCACTCATACGTACGTATGAAGCTGCCTGATATTGAATCAGAGCATCGGTCCATCCAGGTCAGTATTGTCTACTCAGACTGGCAGCAGCTCTCCAGGGTCTCAGGCAGGGGTCTTTCCCATCACCGCCTGGTCCTTTTGATTGGAGATAGCAGGGATTGAAGCTGGGACTTTCTGCAGGCCAAGGGGAAACTTCCACACAGGAGGGGTTGGATACTGCCTAGGAAATTTCATTGCAAAATTAAGAGTCTCTTCCCACATTTTAACATCTGTATCACATAACTCAGTCTAAGTCACAGGGGACGATAAAACAGAGGCAGGGAGAATGTTTTTTGGGGAGAGGGATATAAACATCTAAATAAACAACACTAGCGTTGTTATTTATAAATGTGATAAATGTTACAAGATGCCATGAAAAGCCTTTAGAGTCCCACTAGGCCAGCCAGTCCCCTGCCTCCACCTTCCATTTCCCGTGCCACTTAGATGGACAGCGGGAGAGAAAAAATACAAAAAAAAATGGCTGTTGGAAAACTTGGAAGTGACACCAGTCCTCTCTAGGAATCACTGGAAACTCTAAGTGTCTGTGAAGTCACCCAGAAGTGACGTCAATGGTGCCCCCCTGGTCTCCCACTGGTTGCCACAACATGCCTGGCAACTCTAAGTCCAGCATTAGTTTCTTTGACAACTAGAGCTATTAATTCTTGAGATTTTAGAACTTCCTATTACTAAGGGCCAAACTATGAAGAAGTGCCAGCCATGGCGGGAAGAAGTCTGAGTGTTTGGGAGCCAAGATGTTGTGCCAGTTTGGGGGCTGGTCTCTAGCATGTGACCTTCGGCAGATGATGAGAGGGAGGGCATCTTGGCCATCTTCTGGTCACTAGGGGTGTGGAGGGGGGAGGTAGTTGTGAATTTCCTGCATTGTGCAGGGGGTTGGACTTGATGGCCCTGGTGGTCCCTTCCAACTCTATGATTCTATGTTTCTGTCTCGCCATGTGCCATCCTTTCTCTTGGTGTCCAGTTTGTTTCATTTCTGTGATACCCCCACATCATTTATATGCACCTTGGTCATCATGGCTTTTTGATACCAACTCTGCAAAAATTCAAACAATGGATTTGGAATAAAGATTGCAATCCCAGGATTTTCTTAATACAAAACTTGGGGAAATTGGAGATGGAGACATGAGGCTCCTATAAAAAGGTGTGGAGGAGGAGGAGGAGAGAAAGAAGAAGAAGAAGAAGAAGAAGAAGAAGAAGAAGAAGAAGAAGAAGAAGAAGAAGAAGAAGAAGAAGAAGAAGTTTTACCCTACTTTTCTCTACCATAAAAAGTTTCAAACCGGCTTACAATCTCCTTCCCTTCCTCTCCCCACAACAGACACCTTGTGAGGCAGGTGGGGCTGAGAGAGTCCGGAGAGAACTGTGGCTGGCCCAAGGTCACCCAACTGGCTTCATCTGTAGGGGTGGGGAAACCAGATTAGAGTCCACCGCTCATGTGGAGGAGTGGGGAATCAAAGCCAGTTCTCCAGATTGGAGTCCACCACTCTTCACCACTGCCCCACCATTCTTTGATCAAAGGCTTATGTATGTGGGCACAGATTGTGGACAGCAAGCAGGGCAACCACTGAGAGAGACCTTGCTCTGAAATTCCTGAAGTTGCAGCCATCACCCCTCACTTCTCCAGTGTACACCTTCTTCACCTCTCTGCTGTGTGGCAAAACTAAAGCCATGCTTTTGACTGCAGAAGAGAGCAATCCTAAGCAGGTCTACCCAGAATCCTCATCAGGTCTACCCTATGGGGCTTATTCCCAGGAAAGTGTTGATCAGATTGCACTGGAAGAGACAGGAATAGCCATCAGCAGGTCCCTTTCCTTATCTCTAGGGCCATTGGGTTGGTGTGCATTTTAGCATGCTGAGTAACACATTCATATACGGAAATGAATAGTCCACATTTTCTCAGCTCCACCTATGCTAGAAATGACAGTTTTGACTCACAACGGTGCCAATGGCTCTATGTCACAATGTGGCTTTCATGTTCCCAGTTTCTGAATGTGAACATCGGTCAGAGGTGCTATGCTCCAGTTCATTTGTACCTTGCCTGTAATAACAGTATAAAGACAGTGCGGAGAGCAGTGTGGCGGCTTTCATGGATTCAGGTATCATCTTGTTTTGGCTTGTGCTTTGTTTTCTCATCCTTGGAGAAACAGCTAAAGTGGAAAAAAAATACTAACTTGCTTTAGAACAGTTATGGCAGCTTAAGCCCTTTGTGTATTTCAAGGATCAGGCAAGCAGCAGAGTTTTGAATTCTGGGTAAACAGGTGTAGGTAAACACTGGAAATCAGTCCCTGTGAGTGGTTCAGCCTTCAAATAAGTTGTCTGGGATGGCTGGAAGACTCTCCTGCATTGAATCGGCACCTGGGAAAGATGACTTAGATCAGGGTTCCCCACCATGGTGCTCTTGGGCGCTTTTCAGTAGTTTATAAGCCCCTATTATTTATATAGCTTATATATCTATATCAGCCTTCATAATGATGAAAAAGAAGCAGGGGCAGCTTTCCTCACCTTTTTTCAGCCAAGCTGTTCCTGCCAATAATGCCCTCCTTTTCCATTTGTTAAAGATTCTCAAAACATCCCTGTTCTCTTGGTATCAACCCTTGAGGATTCCCTATATCATAAAAGGGCATCCGGATTGATCACCCACAGATTAATTTCAGATTTCCCAGTCCACTGCCTCTGTTAGTCTTGCCCTCCACGCGGACAAGGGGCTTCACTGTTGTCAAAAAGGGCAGGCCATTACGTTGACCTCAACTCAGGCAACAGAGTAACACACAACACACAGTCATTGCAGAAAAATGCGACTGCCGGTATTTGACCCAGCAGTTCAGTGGAGAGTTTGGGCACATGTTGGCGTGAAGAAAACCCTGAAAAGACACGGCGAGAGCTTTGACTAGGCCACCTTCATTTGGTGGAAGTGAGTAAGCAGCTCAGCCCCATAGAACTCAGACAAAAATGCACAGCTTGGACGAAGAAGAAGAAGAGTTTTTTATATGCCAATTTTCTCTACCTTTTAAGGAGAATCAAACTGACTTACAATCTCCTTCCCTTCCTTTCCCCATAATAGACACCTTGTGAGGTAGGTGGAGCTGAGAGAGCTCTAAGAGAGCTGTGAGCTGTGACCAGCCCAAGATCACCCAGCAGACTTCATGCGGAAGAGTGGGGAATCAAACCCGGTTCTCCAGATTAGAGTCCTCCACTCATGTGGAGGAGTGGGGAAACAAACCTGGTTCACCAGATTAGGGTCTGCTGCTCATGTGGAGGAGTGGGGAATCAAACCCAGTTCTGCAGATCAGAGTCCACAGCTCCAAACCACTGCCCTTAACCACTGCACCACACTGGTAATGGTAATGAACAGCGTATAAACCAGAAAGGTAAGTTAACTCTTCAGGCAGCCGCCATTTTCCTCTGGAGTCAACACACGCGTTTCCACTGAAGATACCCCCACCTCTTGAACACATGGTGTGTCACACTGCAACGACCACTGCATTTGATGGAATGGATTTTTATGCTGTTTTATGACTTTTCTACGTTGTAAGCTGCCTCAAGCAGGTTCTCTGGTGCAGCATCATATACATTTCTAGCATTCAGCAGTGCTGGATCCCTGATACATGGGATTGCTTACTACAGAATGGAGCGGGGTTTGATTTACCGGCAGGAAAGTAGCTTCTTCATCATGTCAACGAAACATGAATTGGCCAGTGTAAGAAGCAGGTCGTTCCATGCCCTCCCTTGAAAACTGCTCCAACACACCCCACTGGCCAGCACATGTCAGCAAAGAGGGAGAAAAACCCATAGGAGGGCAAAACAAACCTTTTGCTTATTTAAGGCAGTAACTCCATAAGTAGGAGAGGCCCAGCCGTCATCAAGGGAGAATGGGACACATGACTGCCTGAATAAAATAGAAGGAAGGAAGGGAGGGAGGGAGGGAGGGAGAGGAGAGGAGGGGGGGGAAACAGGCAGAGAAGTGGATGAGGAAGAGAATAGGAGACATTAATTCGCTCTGAGACTACCAGAGACCCACCCATGAAGTATCAGGTTGGCGTTGTTCAGAACGGATTAACTGGACCTCGCCCTTTTGGGAATTCTCAGCTCTGTTTTTGTTATCGTCACCCAGCTAAGGTGCGGCTCTGGAAGGGTCACAAGAAAGGTGAACGAGATGTTAACTGCTCCTCTTGCCCCTAGCAAGGAGAACGCAGAACAGTCAAACCAGGTGAGGCGAAAACAAGGCTGGAGAAAGAAGCCGCTCTGACCCGGTTGCTGTTCCTCACTTGTTAGTTCTTGGCAGCAGACTCACTTCCCTGGGTCTCACCTACCTGTGGCAACTGGCCCTTGTTGCACTCTACCTTCACATTCGCTCCTCCATCCATGATCCATTGAACGGAGGTCACTGTTCAGAGGGGAAACACAGGCTCTGCGTGCGGGGAGTCCACCCTGGTCCTCTCCCATGAGAAGAAGCTGCTAGCGGGAGTAGGCAGAGTGGACCAGGCAACAAGGCAACATCATCCAGTTAGCAACAACAATGTGCAGGGATTTATGAGTAAATCAGCAGATGCAGAGAACTGAAAGGTAGTCAATAATCCCATCAAAATCAGGAGCTTTGATGCGACTCTCCTTCAGCAGAAGAGAAGAGATGATGTAAAATTTAACAACTGCAGAGTGGTTGTTGCTAGCAGATAGAAATCACATTCCATATAGTAACATGTGAATGTCCCCAGAGGTGTCAGACAAGGGGCTGAAGCAGAGATATCCTGTAATTCTTGGACTTGTTTGTGGGCTTCCTAGAGGCCCCTGGTCAGCCACTGTGTGAACAGGCTGCTGGACTTGATGGGCCTCGGTCTGATCCAGCAGGGCTTTTCTGATGTTCTTATGACTGTGTAGACCAGGGGTACTCAATGTAGTGTGCACCAACACCTTTCCTGATGCCCACCAAGAGCTTTTAGAAAATTGGTGGAGCCAGGAGGGGCTTTTGCCCAGCAAGGCTTCAGATTGGCTGTTGTAGATTTCATTGATTGGCTGATTGATATTTTTTAATGTTACTTTGGTAGCAACTGCTACCACAGCACAAGGATCTTCACTGTGTGACAGAAGCTATCCTGTGGCAGCATTTTGCGGCCATCATGCTGTGCCAGAATTCTAAAGGTGCTCGCAGGACCAAAACGGTTGGGGACCCCTGGAATAGACAACGGTTGTGCTGAAATGATAACCTTTGGATCTTGATTCTGCTAATAAACCTCTGTTGGTTTCCATTTTGTTGTCACACTTTCTCTCCCCCACCTCCCGCACACAACACATGTTTTGTTGGGAAGAGCTGTGGCTTAGTTTGTAGAGCATCTGCTTGGCATGCAGAAGGTCCCAGGTTTAGTCCCTGACAGCATTTCCAGTTAAAGGGACTAGGCAAGTAGGTGATGAGAAAGACCCCTGCCTGAGACCCTGGAGAGCCGCTACCGGCCTGAGTAGACAATACTGACTTTGATGGACCCCAAGGATCTGGTTCAGTATAAGGAAGTTTCATGTGGGAACCGCTGTCTTGTCAATACTCCTTAGCAGTGAACAAGGGTATGCAAATGCCACTCCTTTTTGTAAAGATTCTCTAAGTCAATATTTCCATTATCCTGTCTATCCTCCCTTGCCAGGTCCCCCTTTGCCACCGGCGGGAGGTCTTTGGGGTGGAACCTGAGGAGGGTGGGGTTTGGGGAGGGACTTCAATGCCATAGAGCCCAATGGCCAAAGTGGCCATTTTCCCCAGGTGAACTGAGCTCTATCGGCTGGAGATCAGCTGTAATAGCAGGAGAGCTCCAGCTACTTCCTGGAGGATGGCAACCCTATTCCCTTTGGATGCTTAGAAATGCTATGTATGGGGCCAGTTCTGACATGCACGGCCATCACTCACTGCCTCATGACGGTGGTGACTCGTATGTGTGAATGAGCCATCAGAACTTAACCACACAGGTAGCACCCAATCTCACCTCACACAGAACACTTGTCAATGGAGACAGTTCACATATTTGAGTGTTGTGAAGTGCTGAGTAATCAAGTGGTGTAGAAACAAGTGCAGACAAGTCCCAGGATGCGGCTTCAACCAACAAGGCTGGAATCCTCCCATGGCTCCCGAGGGAGGGTCTCTAAAAGTGAACAAATTGAAACTAAATCCCGGAAAAATGGAGGTAATGCTGGTTGGGAAGATGGAGGTCTTGGAGGACATTGTGCTCCCCACTTTCAGTGGGGTTCAGCTGACGCTTGCCGCTATACTCTACAACATCAGTTTTGCTCATCTGAACAGGGGCTTCTGCAGCTGCCAACCAGCCAATGGGCAAAATGCAGGGGTGGGGAACCTTTTTTCCGCCAAGGGCCATTTGGATATTTATAACATCATTCTTTTGATTTAATTTCAACCCGTTGGTTCTGGTCTGACCTTCTGGAGCAACAGAAAACAACATTGCACCATCCTCTATGTGACAGCCCTTCAAGTACTTGAAGATTTGCTGCTGAGCCTTTCTTCCATAATGCCTGTCTCAAGCGGGACCCCAATAGTTGCCAGCTCTGGGTTGGGAAATTTGGGGGTGGGGGTGGAGCCTGAGGAGGGTGGGGTTTGGAGAGGGGAGGGACTTCAATGCCACAGAGTCCAATTGCCAAAGCGGCCATTTTCTCCAGGGGAACTGATCTCTATCAGCTGGAGATCAGTTATAATAGCAGGAGATCTCCAGCTACCATCTGGAGGCTGGCAACCATACCAGTAGTGGCCAACAGAAGAGAAAGGTGCAGAGCTTTAGCTAAAAGTTTGCAGGTGCAAACAGGAACCCTGCTTCCAGTTTGGCACTGCAGCAAAGATATTAAGATATAGGAATGGGTTGTTGTTTTGTTGCAGCTTACGTAGAGTGGATGAACTCCTGGCTGTATTCCTCTTAAATGGAGACACAGACACCGGGAAACGAGAACTCGGTGTTCCGCCCTGGTTTCCCACTCACTGCAAAGGCAGATTAAGCTGCCTGTTCAGCCCCTGGGGGAGAAAGGAGTGGCTCCCATCAATCAGTTCCATTCACTCCATTGAAAGAGCTTTGCTGACAGGCGAGAAGAGGCTCTCTGGGCCCAGAAGAAAAAAAAAGCAGCCCCCAAAGGAGGGTCCCAGAAAAGGAGCGGAGGAACCATTAGCGGGCGGAGGAGCGTTCTGTACTGTTTGTAGCCACCTCTGTTATTATTTCAAGCACTATATTAGTGGGACTAACTTTTTAAAAAAATGCCTTCTCAGTCCACAAATGAGCAATCACTATTGCTGGAAGTCAGTGGGAGAGCATCTGCTTGGCATACAGAAGGTTCAATCCCCAGCATCTCCAGTTAAAGGGACCAGGCAAGTAGGTGATGTGAAAGACCTCTGCCAGTCAGAGTAGACAATACTGACTTTGATGGACCAAGGGTCTGATTCAATAGAAGGCAGCATCATGTGTTCATGTGTTCCCACACATTGGTAGAGTAGCCAGCTCTGGGTTGGGAAATACCTGGAGATGTTGGGAGTGGAGCTTGAGGAGGATGGAATTTGGGGGAGGGGAGGGACTTCAATGCAGTATAATGCTATAGGGTCCACCTTCCAAAGTGGCCATTTTCTCCAGGGGAACTGATCTCTATCACCTGGAGATCAGCTGTAGTAGCAAGGGATCTCCAGCCACCGCCTGGAGGTTGGAAACCCTACTCATTGGAGCATTCTAATTTATTTATGAAGGGAAGAGTACTCAGCTGGGTATAACACCATAGATTATACCAGGGGTCCCCAACCTTTTTGGAGCCTGTGAGCACACTTGGAATTCTGACACAGGGTCGTGAGCGCAACCACAAAATGGCTGCTGTCAGAGGCGGAGCCAACCACAGAGTGGCCGCCATGGGAGGTGGAGCCACACACAGAAACACAGAGGAAGCTCAAGTGCAGGGGGGAAGAAGGGTACTTAAAAATGCACTGGGAAAGAGCAGTGAGAGTGAGAATAAAATCAACACTGTGGTGGCAGCTGCTACGGAAACAGCGTCATTTTAATCTGTCCGGCCAATCAGATCTCAAGTGGCCAATCAGAAGTCCTGCCTGGCAAGAGCCCCACCTGGCCCCTCCCACTTTTTAAAAACACTTGGTGGGCACCATGACACCCATGAGTACCACGCTGGAGACCCCCGGATCATACCCTAACATAGTTATACCTTAACATACCAGCACTTTCACACATGCCGAGTAATGCACTTTCAATCCACTTTCAATGCACTTTGCAGCTGGAATTTTACTGTGTGAAACGGCAACATACACTTGCAAATGACTGTTAAAGTGCACTAGAAGTGGATTGAAAGTGCATTATTCAGCATGTATGAAAGCGCCCGTAGTTGATCACATGGCTGGGAGATTTTACCACAAAGATTTTCTGTCTGTAAAGGAATCAGGTTGTGAAGCAAACATACATCTCCGATGTTTCTACCACCATCTGTGGAACAGAATCATAGAATACAGTTGTCACAAGGATGCAGAAACTGCTGTTTCCTTGATCTTGCTACCAAAGACCATGTTTCTGTCTCCTACCAGGCAGGACTCGCCAGGATTGCAGCTTTTTAAAAGAGAGGATGGACTAATAGTCCTCAGAGGAAAACAACGTTATGAGAGGAGCAAACATCGAACTCTCAGCCATAAAAAATGGAGAGGTTTCCTTGTCCACATAATAAAGGTCTTGCTAGGATTTAGCAGGAAACAGTCATATATTCCAGGTAATAAACATCCCTTTAACAGAAAGCTAGATTCTCAGGCAGTTTTAAGGGTCTCAGGTGTCCTTGAATCATAAGTGCTTCCTCTTTCCTTGGACATCTGCAAAGCTAGCAAGGACAACCAGGTCAATAGAAACCCTTCTGTATCACAGTACTGTGGAATGAAAGCATGCCTGTGCTTAAATGCACTGGACTGACTTCTAAACATGGTGCTTGGGCTCTGGGTGTCCAGTGAGTCTAAAATATTGGTCTAAAAAAATCAGGTCAAGGTACATTTTTATTTCCTTTTTGCCTTAAGTTCTTTCTTTTTCCACACTGAAAATATTTCTTTCCATTTCCACTTTAAAGACTAGAGGCAGTTCAAAAATTAGCACGGCACGAGCAAAACTGCTGTCACATGTTCAAGGAGGAGAGGGCTATTCATGGCTACTAGTTAAAATGAATACTAGTCATGATGCATACCTATTCTCTCCAGGATCAGAGAAGCATGCCTATTATATGAGGTGCTGTGGAACACAGGCAGGATGGTGCTGCTGCAGCCGTCTTGTTTGTGGGCTTCCTAGAGGCACCTGGTTGGCCACTGTGTGAACAGACTGCTGGGCTTGATGGACCTTGGTCTGATCCAGCATGGCCTTTATTATGTTCTTATCCACTTTGCCAAAGAAACTAGCCATGAAATCCACATTGCTGGCGGGTTATATTAAGTAAGGTGTCACAAATCTATCCCCACAGATGGAACTTCAAGCAAATGAGAAGGTACAGCCTTGAAGTCAGATTTTATCACTTCATCCTGCATTTGAAGGATGCTAATTTAAATAGTCTCCATGTTAAAGAAAATCTCCACAAGCAAAAAAAAAAAAAAAAAAAAAAAAGGAAGGGATCTTTAGCTGTCAACCTAGAACGCTTCAGGGGGACTAGAGCTCTCCTGGAATGACAATTGTTCTCTAGATTAAAGAGATCAGTTCTCCTGGAGAAAATGGCTGCTTTGAAGGCTAGACTCTTCGACATTATAATCTGCTGATTTCCCTGGCTGTGTGTGTTAAGTGCCGTTAAGTTGCTTCTGACTCACAGTGACCCTATGAATCAATGTCCTCCAAAATGTCCTATCCTTAACAGCCTTGCTCAGGCCTTGCAAACTGAGGGCCATGGCTTCCTTCATAGAGTCAATCCGTCTCATGTTGGGTTTTCCTCTTTTCCTGCTGCCTTCCATGTTTCCTAGCATGATTGTCTTTTCCAGTGATTCTTGTGTTCTTGTAATGTGACCAAAGTATGATAGCCTCAGTTTGGTCATTTTAGCTACTAGGGACAGTTCAGGCTTGATTTGATCTAGAACCCACTGATTTGTTTTTTTGGTGGTCCAGGGTATCCATAACAATTTCTTCCAACACCACATTTCAAAGGAATCTACTTTCTTCCCATCATTGTCCAGCTTTCACACCCATACATAGTAATAGGTAATACGATGGCATGAATTGACTTGATTTGGGTCGCCAGCAACACATCCTTACACTTCAGAATCTTTTCTAGCTCCTTCATGGCTGCCCTTCCCAGTCTCAGTCTCCTTCTGGTTTCTTGGCTGCCGTCTCCCTTTTGGTTGTTGATGGAGCCAAGGAATAAAAAGTCCTGAACAATTTCAATTTCCTCATTGTCCACCTTAAAGGTGAGTAATTCTCCAGTAGTAATTACTTTTGTCTTCTTGATGTTCAGCTATAGTACTGCTTTGGCACTTTCTCCTTTAACTTTCAGCAGTAGTTGTTTCAAGCCTTCACTATTTTCTGCCAGTAATGTAGTATCATCAGCATATCTCAAATTGTTAATGTTCCTCCCCTCAGTTTTCACTCCACCTTCATCCAAATCTAATCCAGCTTTCCTTATGATATGTTCTGCATACACATTGATGAGATAGGGAGATAAAATACTTCCTTGTCTCCCCTCCCCAAACCCCACCCTCCACAGAATCTGCCCCAAATCTAAAGGAATTTTCCAACCCGGAGTTGGCAACCCTAGTTCTAGGTCATCACACTCCTTGCTGCGCTAGCCTTCTGGGATTTGTCTAAAGCAGAGTGAAGCATTTAAAAATGGCATCAACTCTGCAATTTGAAGTTGCAAAGATTCCATTTTTAAAATACTCTCCAATGTAAAGAAGTAATACGAAGCCTCCCTGAATTTTTTAAAAAAATAATCAGGGAGAAAGGCTCTAATTCTACTACTTCTGACTATACTGGTATTCTAGTATTCTAAATGGAAGGACTTTTAAAAAAAATTCATGTGATTATTTGAAATTTGCTTCTCCACCTGCACTCCACTCCACCATCTCTGGACTTAAAATCATAGAAACATAGAGTTGGAAGGGATCTCAAGGGTCATCTAGTCCACCCCTCAGCACAATGCAGGAAATTCACAATTACCTCCCCCCACACACACACACCAAGCAACCCCTGCTCCATGCCCAGAGGATGGCAAAAAAAAAAAAAAAAACCCCACTCCAGGGTCCCTGGCCAATCTGGCCTGCGGGAACATTGCTTCCTGAGCTACATCTGTAGACCTGCCTCAACTGTGATCCATTAATTGATGAGTAATCAAGAGATGCTAATCAAGACGTTTACATGCATGGGCGAACCAGCTCCGGGAAAAGTCCCTATACAAAGGGCAGATTGAATAAAGAAGGGAATAGACAATGATGCTAGGCAAAGTTGAGGGCAGCAGGAAAAGAAGAAGACCCAACATGAGATGGATTGACTCTATAAAGGAAGCCACGGCCCTCAGGAAGGCCTGAGCAAGGCTGTTGATGGCAGGGCGTTTTGGAGGACATTGATTCATAACCTGGCTGACAACTTCCTTTTTCAAATGGTGGAGAAAGCTACAAGGGGTTCAGCCATACTTGACTTAATTTTGACCAACAGGCAAGAGATGGTAGTAGGGTTGCCAGGTCCCTCTTTTCAACCGGCGGGAGATTTTTGGGGCGGAGTCTGAAGAGGGTTTGGGGAGGGACTTCAATGCCATCGAGTTCAATTGCCAAAGCGGCCATTTTTCTCCAGGTGATCTGATCTCTATCGGCTGGAGATCAGTTGAATTAGCAGGAGATCTCCTGCTACTACCTGGCAGTTGGCAACCCTAGATGGTAGATGGGTCAAAGGTAGTGGGGAAGTTATCGTGTCCTGCTAGAATTCCTTTTGCTGCGGGGGACCAAGGAAGCACACATAATCAAAACAAAGAATCGAAGTCATTGGAAGGGTGACCGCGATGGAAACAGCCATGCATAAAAGGCCTAAGTCAACAGCCAGAGACGCTGGTTGGTTTTTGAAATGTTTCTGTACCGCTTTTCTTTACCATTGAAAGCAGCGTGTAAATTGGTTTCAGAGTTGACCCCACTCTAATACATTGTAATGTTAATTTATTGCAGGAAAATGCCCGAGCACAGCTCCTCTCAAAGCACACCAACAACACTGCAGTCGCAATGGCCGTGCATGTCTCTCACTCTCACTCTTTCTCTCTTCCTACGGGAGACCTGACCTCTTTAAACTCCCGATATTTCATCAGAAAGTGCCACACCTGTCTGGACTGGACGTCTCTTGCAGATTTACGGTGTCGAATACCGAAACAATAAATTGGCACTTGTTTCATTCTTTCCTCTGGGGTTACAAAAAAGTGGATTAGCAGGTTTCCTCCATCCTTTAAATTTCTGGAATTAGGGCTTAGAAGGGTGAGACGCACACAGGATACAGTTTCCAGTTTAAATACTACAGACGCAGGAGTCAGGCGATCCTGCTCAATGCTGAGAAGTTACCTTCACTTTTCAAAAGTCTTAATGCTTGTGCAAAGAGTAGAGCTAAAACGAGGGTGAAAAACCCTACACCCATGAGGCTCCATGTATAGAATTGCCAACCTCCAGGTAGTAGCTGGAGATCTGCTATTACAACTGATCTCCAGCTGATAGAGATCAGTTCCCCTGGAGAAAATGGCCACTTTGGCAATTGGACTCTATGGCTTTGAACTCCCTCCCCTCCCCAGACCCCGCCCTCCTCAGGCTCCGCCCCAAAATCTCCCACCAGTGGCAAAGAGGGACCTGGCAACCCTAAATTCCGCCCTCTTCAGGCTCTGCCCCAAAAAAACCCTGCTGATGGTGAAGAGGGACCTGGCAACCCTATCCATGTAGTAACTTTGGCACAGGAGGTATATTGATCATCAGTGTTTCTCAGAACTGTCCGTAGGGTATGCAGCTGAATTCCACTGTATAATAATGGGAGCGCTGAAGATTTTTGCTTGCCTTATAATCAAGTCGGGGGCACAAACCTGGTTCAGAAAGGAAGGGATGGGAGAGGTCACGAGTCCCTAGTTGCTCCCGCAGGCAAAAGATGAAATACCACACAGAAAAGGTGGGGCAAGGAAGTGTTTGCATGCAGGTCTCCAGTCCAACCTTTATTTTTTAAAAAATTCTGTAGCAGAGCAAGGAGAGAGCTCTGCTGCAGATAGGTTTGCCAGGTCTCTCTTTGCCACCAGTGGGAGATTTTTGGGGCGGAGCCTGAGGAGGGTGGGGTCTGGGGAGGGGAGGGACTTCAATGCCATAGAGTCCAATGGCCAAAGCGGCCATTTTCTCCAGGGGAACTGATCTCTATCAGCAGAAGATCAGCTGTAATAGCAGGAGATCTCCAGCTACTACCTGGAGGTTGGCAACCCTATTGGCAACCCTACCTGTTTGTCCTCCCTAAAGGGGAGTCAGCATGGCACATTGGTGGGACTCGGGGAGCTAGGACAGGCTATGTCAGGAGAGGGGAAGAGACGGCAAGGGGAGGGGGGGGTCTCTGGAGTCCTTGCCACCACTGAGTGACCTTGTCTTGTCATCCTGCTCCTTCTGTCAGCAAGTGTGCAAAGAGGGGCCGGGCCGGGGGTGGCGCCGGCAGCAAATCCTTCCATCCAAAAAGGCCTGGTGGTCCGCCTCTGCAGAGCGGCCCTCTGTGGACTTGCCCACCCCAGAACTTCTCAAGCTCTCCAGGAGCTCTCAGGGCTTGGAAACAGCTGGGCCAGGAGGACGGAGCTTTCTTAAGACAGCCAAGCAGACCACAAAGGTCAAGTTGATATCTCAGCAGCGAACTGAAGAAACAGTGAAGTTCATCCTGCCTTCATGCACAGCCCTATAACTCCATTTGGGAAACTGCCCTAATACACTGCTGACATGATTTGCACAAGGGGCAGTCCTTCCGTGGAATGGGGTAAAGACGGGCACTCTGCTGCAGGTGCCACCTGCCAAAGTCTGGAAGCACTGGGCAGAGGGGGTGTGAGACCACTTGCCCTGCCCTTGGCTTATTAGCACTCTGTTGCTGCAGGCAATGCTATTAGTCTTTCTCCTTAATGGGCACAATCCTCCTGCCAGGAATTAAACGAGCATTTGTACATGCAAACGATGAATCATAAACAAATTGAGTGCAATAAACAGATGAGAGATGGATGGCTCTTTCATAACCAGAGCATATTCTTAGGCACTTAGGGCCATGGGGATTATTCAGCTCTCATTGTTAGGCAGATTCTGTGGGAACCTGCAGGGGCATTTCTCCGGACTGAAAAAGAAGAAGAACAGCACCCATGACTGAGAATCCCTGAAGCCGGCCGGTCGGATGCCCCGGGCCAAGAAGAGGGAGCCTGCTGGGATGCCAGCCACCTGGGCATCAGAGTCAAGATCCGGAACCTGCAGGTAGTGGGAGAAGGAGCCAAAAGCCAAGACATTTCAGTCTCATCTTTAAAAAGAATTTTTAAAAAGAATAATGAAGAAAGATCATCAATTGTGGGGAGAGAGGAAGCATCAGTTTTGTTTTTAATACCAAGGCTGAGAAATAGGGTTGGCAGCTTCCACGTCAGGCCTGGAAATCTCACAGAATTGCAACTGTTCTCTGTCCTAAAGAGATCAGTTCCTCTGGAGAAAATGTCTGCCTTGGAGGGTGGACTCTATGGTAAGATACCATGCTGAGGTCTCTCCCCTCCCCAAACCCCACCCTCCTCAGGCTTCACACTATGGTTGCCAGCTCAGGGTTGGGAAATACCTGGAGATTTGGGGGGCGGAGTGTGAAGAGGGTGGGGGTTGGAAAGGGGACTTCAATGACATAGAGTCCAATGACCAAAGCGACCATTTTCTCCAGGGGAACTGATCTATGTTGCCTGGAGATCAGTTGTAAAGCGGGAAATCTCCAGCCACCACCAGAAGGTTGGCAACCGTACTTCACACACCCCTAATTGCCAGGTACTTCCCATCCAGGAGTTGGCAGCCCTACTGCGAAACCAGTGGTTCAGTTCAGACCAGGGTTCACACTAACCACAGTTCAACTTTGGGTCCCATCCTGGAGTTAACAGACACACAAGTTCAGAGTTGCTTGTCTGTTTTGTTTCCCAGCCTTAGAGGACAAAAAGCCAGGGCCACCCCCACCCACCCCCAATCACCTTTCACCAGAATATATATGTATAGATATTAGTGTCCAGCCTGGCTTCCTGCAAAAGGCCAAGAAGGGGGAAAATATGAGCATTGCACATGCCTTCCTAAGCATTTGCAGCTTTCTTCTCAGCTCATGTTTCTCATACTCACGTCTGACCTTTGTCTATACCAGGACACCTGCCCTTGGGAGACTTGTTCTCACAGTGCCTTTCTGCGGGTTTCCTACTGTGCTCAAGTGAAACTTGCAGGCCAAGCGAGGATTTGAATCTCAGACACTACCGTTGACCCCCTTTTTCTGCCCAGGCTGCTATACTGTCATGTTTTAATATTGACTTTCATTAGGTGATTTCTCTCCTAGAGGTAGAGCTAAACGGTGCTGCCATGCTACCAGGCAGAGGTACCCAAATCGTGTGTGAGATGGACGCACACTTTTTCACTCTGGGGCCATCATTGTGTCTTTTCCTCTAGTGTTCCCATGACAAGGATCGCTTTAGGGCTTTAGAGAATTGTCAGGGTGGGAGCATGGAGGGGATCCGACACGAGCATTCCTAGCCTAACAGATTATTGCATACAATAGATATACAGCATGTCCTTAGTCAAATGATGATGCATCCCAAGCAAAAAGCAAGACGCAACATGCTTTTTGTGCCTGGGGGCAAAGAATACATCCATAGCTCTATCCTATGCATGTTCATTTGGAAATAAGCTCACAGTTTTCGGGTCAGCTTACTCCTAAGTAAGGAATGCAACTGACTGAGTAAAACAGACCCATTAGATGCAAGGAAGAAAGCCATAGCAGGCTAGAAGGGGGAAGGAGACATCCCAGGGCTTCCCCTTTCCCCTGCCATGGCCAAGCCCCGACGGCCAGTCTGATTCTGAGGTGGTCAGGAAGGCTCCCCCTCTCCTAGCTTTCCACAAACTGTGCAAAACGGAATTATTCAAGAGAGCTTTTCTACCCAGGCAATAGAGTCACACTGTTCTACGTGTTTCTCAAAGTTACTTGGATAAATTATTAGGGACTGTGATCTATAGTACTGTGTATTGCTTGCTGAAACTAGGATCCTACTATGTAATTTTTGCGTCGTTCAATGTGTCATGTTAATACTTATGCTTTTGCTTCAGTTCTGTTTTTAGGTTTCTGGTTGGTTCTACAGCCCTACTCCCTATTGCGTGGTTCACTGAATGTCCCATCCTGGCAAATGTATTGACTCACTGGGTTGTCATCCGCTTTGACTCCACGTGAGAAAGGTGGACTGTAAAAACATGTAAATAATAAATAAATAATCCAGGGAAAGATTTCCTTCTAAATTTCCCAACAGCTTGATCGGCTGCAGGGGTACCTTGCAGAGAGGTCGCTGCTCACGTCAGTCTGTCGCAGTGAAAGAGCAGCAAGGGACCCATGGCCCCTCAAAGACCAATGACTCTTGGTTGATGTAACGAGACTGCTGCCATCACACGCCACCAGGGTCTCCTAGTCCAACTCCTGCCCAATGCAGGAAATTCACAACTACCTCCCCCCCCCTCACACACACCCAGTGACTCCCTACTCCATGCCCAGAAGATGGCCAAGATGCCCTCCCTCTCATGAACTGACCAAGGTCATTGAATCAGCATTGCTGACAGATGGCCATCTAGCCTCTGCTTCAAAACCTCCAGGGAAGGAGCGCTTACCACCTCCCGAGGAAGCCTGTTCCACTGAGGAACCGCTCTGTCAGAAAATTCTTCCTAATGTCCAGACGGAAACTCTTTTGATTTAATTTCAACCCGTTGGTTCTGTTCTGACCTTCTGGGGCAAGAGAAAACAACTCGGCATCGTATGTTTCTCCTGCTATCGTATATCACCGTGAATTTCTGAGTGTTTGTCCCCCAGTGAAAACACACGGTGGCCAACCAAATGCAACAAATTTCTGTGAACATTGGCCTTTGCTGTGAAGTTGTTCACCTGTACTGACTTCCACAGCACAGCGCTGTGTGTGAGTGACTTATAGAATGTTTCCCAGAAAGGATTTATTGGGTTTGTTAATATTAGTTTGATGTTTAGTGTCATGATTAGGGAAGGTTTGGGTCCTCACCCAGGAGGAATGAGGGATTAACAATAACATGATTTGGAAGGGGGAAACAGCAGAGTGTGGGAAGTACTTGCAAGGTGAAGAGTGTGTTATTTATAACAACACCGCACTTCATCTTGGTTTGACTAGAGGGCTATGTAATAGCTAAATCGCAGCAAAGCAAAGCTTGAAGAGGACTTGTGGGGGGGGGGGTCCAAGCCGATAGGAATGTCTTTGAAAAGCTGATAGGGAAATCTTTGGGAAGGAGCAGGTGGGACAGGGACATGATTAGTTGCAAATGCAAGGTGACATGAAATGGCCCATGCCCCCTTAGACCACAGGCACCTTGAGGAACTGACCCATGCCCTCAACATGTCCTATTTCCCAGTGATCAACTGAGTTTTCACAAAAAAAAAAAAAAAAAAAACCACACACACAGACCATGGAATACCTGGAGTTTCTAGTTTGGGGGCCAAAATCCATGGAATTCTTCATTTTTCCCATGTTTTCAGTCAAAAATGACAGAATTTTTCATTTTTTGAGTTTTCAGGCCATAATTATGATTTTTTTCCTTTGGTTTATCTACATTTTCTGGTGAAAAGCTAACAATTTTTTCATTTGGAGGTTTTCAGAGCAAAACTATGTGGGTTTTTTTTTGCGTTTTCATGCTTTCCAGCAAAAAAAAAACCAACCGAATTTTAAAGTTTTTTTTTAAGTTTTCACAAAAAATATTACATAATTTTGGGTTTTCCCCTCATCCGGGGCCAAAAGCCATGGATTCTTTTTGGATTTTGGGGTGAAATTAAAAGGATTTTTTCATTTTTGATACTTCCTTGTCTGTAAATCACTGAATTGCGGGGGGGGGGGGGGCGTTGTTTGTTTTGCATTTTCAGGTGAAAAACTGGGTGTTTTTTTTTCCATTTTCAGGCCAAAAGCCTTGTAATCCTTTGGGTTTTTGGACTCTCCAGTGCAAAAATTACAGCATTTTTCAGTGTTTTGACTTCCTGAGCCCAGAATCAGTGTATTTTTGGGATTATTTTGATGTTTTTAGCCCCAAACCAAGGAAATTATCAGGGTTTTTTTTTTCTAGTTTCCTGCCAAAACCAACTGATATTTTTGGGTTATTTTCAAGTTTTCAGGACAAATAGCATGGAATTTCTGAGTTCTCTGTCCTCATTGGGGGGGGGGCTGGCAGCTCTTGCCTCCTCTGTCTCCCCTGCCCCACCTCAGGCTATCTGAGCGCAACGTCTCCTGCACGAGGCTCTGGGCCGGTCCAACCAAATCCGGGCAGAGGCTTCCAGCCTACTGGGAGGTCTGTTAAATGGGCAATCCTCCCCTGCCTGTGAGGGGGGTTTGGCTTAGAATGTGTAACAGTTTTGCTCAGACTTTGCATTCCCCCCCCCCCCTTATTAGCAAGAAAGACTGCTTGCAAAGGAAGCCTCACATGGGTTAGATGGGGAACAGGTCTACCCGGGAGTCAAAGATGAGTCCCCCTTCTGGTTCTGCAGAAGAGACAATCCCTCGGCAGACTTCCCTGGATCACCTTCTTCTTTCTTACCGTTGCAAAGCACCGAGAGAGTTCTAAGAGCGGGAAATAATAAATATTTATGAAGCACATGATATCTCCGCAGCCGTTTTGACTGACTCGTAACCCCTTGCATGTCCACCGAAAGCCAGAAATGCAGTATATCAGGAGAAAAAGGAAGGGGTTAATGCTGTTAGGAGAACAGATAAGTCATCAGGCAGTTGGAACCCAAAACATTTTATCTCAAAGAACAGGCCTAGCCACGTTTCCATCTCGATAAGTCTCCGACTGGAAATTTCTGCTGGTTTTTAGACCAACAGCCTGGGAGTGAAATTGTGGCAAACCACTGAAGGAAAGATTGTGCCAGGGTTTTTAGTCCATGACTGCCCTCCTAGTCAGAACAGCCGTACAAAGGCGGCTGAGTTTTAAAACACACAGCAAATGACCAAAGTGTACGCCTGTGCCTTGAAAAGCACAATGCTGTGCTTGTCGTGGAGTTTGATGCAAAGAGGCTGAACGGTGTTTCAATAACAAACTGAAATGAGAAACATCTCGGTGAGAAAGGCAGGCTATAAACAAAGTAGATAAGTCGGTGTGTTCTGCTTCTAACTGAGATGGTTCATCCTGCGAATCTCAAAACCAAAACAGAAAGGGGAAGAAAAACTCCCCCACCCCACCCCCAGAAACACCAGGGAACTGAGAAGGTTGACAAAAAGCCTAATATCAGAATGAATACTTAAGGGTTACAGGCGATAAATTATCAAAACTTTAATGTATTACCAATATTAAAAATAATAATTAAAACTAAACACGGTTCAGCCATTTGGCCTTCTCCAGTGGTACAAATTGTTAAAATACATACCATACAACTTTTTTTGCTTCCTAAATGTGGATATGCACACACCAGAGAGCTATGATTCCTTCTGACCTGGCTTACTGAGATATTTGGGGCAGATTTTTTTTTTCTTCCTCCCCATCCCTTTTTCCCTTCTGTACCCCTATTTATCGTTGAAAATCAATAAAAATATTTAATTTAAAAAAGAGATATTTGGGGGCAGGTATAACAACAATCTGAAACATGACTCTTGAAGGTCCTAATCTATTCCAATAATGAAGGGGGATTATTATCTAGTTCATAAACTGGCCCCAACTTCTTATGTGCATTTTGGAGCTTGGCCAGAAATGCTGTATTTTGTATTTTAAATAATTTTACGCTATGGTGTGTCTTATAACAATTTGTACCACTGAGGAAGGCCTATTGGCTGAAATGTATTTGGTTTTAACGATTTTTTTTTTACTATTGGTGATACATATTAAAGTTTTGTTAATTTATCACATGTAATTAATTCTGGTATTTTGTCACCCTTCTTGGTTACCTCATCCTGTAAGTCTAACATACCATTCCAAATGTTTTGAAATGGCAGATTCTCCTCCAAATGTCCAAGTAAGAATGCCGGCAAGTATAATATTTCAGGTATTGTTCTGTAACTAAAAATACAAGCAAGTATAATTGTCCAAACAATAGTCTTGATCTAGCTAATGCCAGTTCCTCCTCCTCCGTACGTGAGTGAAACTGATAAGAATAAAGTAATGAAGCCAGACGATGACCAAGCAATGCGTTACTTGTGGGAAATTCATTACAGAAATTTTGTAATGTGAAAATTGCTATGTAAGCGCTTGAATGTGTATTAATGTGCAATACTAATTTGTGTTGTTTTGGGGATACCGTTTGGCCGTCGGGCTGTTGATTAGATTACTGTCCGTGTCTGGTGTAGCAGTTCTAGAACATCCGGCCTTAGCTATGCATGTCTGACAAAAGACTTTCTGTCTCCAAAACGCCACTGTCCGTTATTTGCACGGAGCAGCCCAGGAACTCCGAAGCCACCTGAGCAGCCCCTCTCTGCCTTCACACGTCGCCTCTTCCGAGTTAAGAGGCCCCACTGAGAACTCCTCAAATCCGCTGCCCAAAATTTCCTCCAAACGGTCCAAAGGCCAAAGTGGTTTCTACTAACAGCTTTTCTTCCTGGAAAAAGACTCACCAGGGGCGAGGAAAGTTTCAGTAACAACCTGTTTCATGTGAGAAGTTTATTTTTATTGGTAAAATATTAAATAGTATACAGAATTAAAAACTGCACGTACACATTTGCGAAATAAGTCTTGGACAAATTTTATGCTTGTTCCTGAGATTCCCTACATTTAATTCCAGTAGTTGTGCACAGTACAAACGTTCATAATATAATCATTTTCACAAAGTTTCTGCAGCTCTGTCTTTTATTTATATACATATTCACTCTCTCTCATGCATTTTCAGCACCCACATCCATATACGGTGCACACGTACATGTATTTAAACCATTTGTATGCTTTTAAGGAAAGGAAAAAAATATATGCCCCATTTCAGTGACTAAAATGTACAGCAGCTGTATACAAACTTTGATAGCAACTCTAGCGTCGCTTACTCTAGTCTCGTTTCACTGCAGCATTGCTTCCTCTTCTTCGTCATTGGGTTCTACAGGGTGGGGAGAAGAAGACCTAGCCGGGTCTTCATCCCTCATATGTACATGACTTCACATCCTCCCCCTTCCCTTACAGAGCAGTTGCTTGGTCATTTTCCCCAGTTCAGGAAAAGGGGGGGGGAGGCTCTTGTTGTGGCCCAGCCCAGAGCCCAGCTCCAACCAACAATACCATGGGTGGTGACCACAAAGCACCCTCTCCTGAGCATCTCCAACCCCCCGGACAATTTTCCCATGTGTCCAGTAGAAAGGCTACTTCTGTGGGGTCCATCATTAGCCACTATTGGAAAGACTGTACCATAATGTTGCTTACACAGACCTGATCTAAAGCCCTTTCTGATTCCACAGAAGTTGCTCCCAATTGTTTCACCTACGTTTGCTTGAAATAAGAAACACTTGTTCATAACTGTAACTCTGCAAAACCTCTCATAGTTAGAGGGGAAAGTGCATAGTCATTGGGGTTACTTAATTTTTAATTTTGTCCAGAAAATTACATATGTCAAATTTAATCACAGCATAGGCATACTGGAAATCCACGTAACGCCATTCTCTTCAATTTTCAAACTGGCTTGTTCACATCATGCCCCACCACACGCTAAATATTCTTCCAAACTGTGGACAAAAATAAATTGTAAAAATATTCCAGCTTTTAAAGGAGGGATCACTTTTAATATCAAAACAATGAACAAATGTGGAGCTGGTTGACAAAGGAAAATGTAAGATGGGTTAGTGACGAGAAAAAAATGCAACAAGAAACCATACTGGATGGAGTGTGCAAGAACAGCGCATGGGGGGCAGCAGTCCTGGCTTTAAAAGCGAGCAGAAAAGCCAAAGAAACCAGACAGATGATCCACACAAGACATCCCTTCGTGTTGTGTTGACGATGCAATGTGTGGACTTGGTGAACTTTTCCCAGTTACTCTGCCCACAGGAATGGCTGTCAGATCAACGCTGTTGCCTGCTTCACGTATAAAGTTATCTATATGAATGTACATCTGGGAATCTAGAGGGAACATCTTGGGTGCATCTTGCTTTAGATTTTCAGGCATCCAAATTGTGCACCATGTACCAGATGATGAATGTTAGGAACAGCAGAGGGAATTAGGAGGCGGGTTCTATTATATTTCCTAATATCTAGAGGCAAAAGAAGCTGCTCCTGGCTGTCTAGTAAGAAGGACTCCCAGCAACATATTCTCCATGCCCCTCCCCAAGGTCCCAATTGTGCTACGGGCTGGAGAAGGTAAGAAATTGTCTCTTTCAAGCAACAGGAGAGATTCTGCCTCTTTCCTCTCTTCTCCATACCCAGTGCAAATGAGAAAAGGTGGCACCTCTCCAGAAACCTTTCTGGCTGTGCCAGTGACCAAAGGAACTGGGGGGGGGGGACACAAAAGCTGGTAACACCAACTGCAAATAGCCATGTGAACCCCCCCCCAACATTTGTGGCCCCACCCCCAGAAGCAATCCAACTGACTCAAAAGGAAAGTTCCACACAATACTCAGGGCGAGACCCCAAATAAAGAAATTCAGCCTGCACCAAAGAACATGAGCCTCTGGCTACGGACTCCTATTTGGGATGTGCTTTTACTTCTTTAAATAAAAATGTTTTTAAAACTATTTTTTTGGCAAGTGCTTAAAATACAAGATTAATTTTGCTAACCTCTCTCAACTAAACAAAAACGCCAAGAAGCTTCTGCGGTCAGTGGCCGCTTCCCAAGAAATAACACGAAGAATTTCATTCCGTACCTAGTCACATATTTACAGTGCTTGTCGTTTCCAACTATTGGATTTTAAAAAAATATGACATATAAAACAAGCCCCATCACACTTGCAAAAGCCAGGAAAATGGAAAGCAAGTTGTCCTGGTGAGAGAAAAACCTCTCTTGTGCTTCTCCCCACAGACAAAACTCCTGCTGATATAAGTGGATCCAACACTTCTATCCTGCTGGAGAAAATACTCCTTCCCCCAGCAGAAAGCGTCTACCTCCGAGGGAAGATCGCCCACTTGTGAAAGCCGACTCATCGCAAGTGCCAAGCCTGATCCTTTAAATCGGAGGAAAATCTGGAATCGGCTTCCACAGACTTTGGATCCACAGGTCCCTATTAATGTTAAGTGCTTTAACCAAGGAGGAGGAAAAAATCTCACAGATAAAGGGGGAAGCAGAACTCTGGCCTTAACAAGGACTTACTGAGGCTGCACTGATCAAAGGCACGCTTGTAAGAAGGGAGAGGGCCCAAAGACCCTGCCGCGACAATCCCCCCACCGAAGAAACGATTCTGCATTTGGGGGATTGGGCTGCATCCACTGGTTCCTCTCAGTCCAGTCCAGCTCCAGGTGCAGACTTTTAACATTTGTGCTCTTTCCACTCGAACCATCCTACCTCATTTCTTTCTAAACCAAAGTGTACATTGAAATGGGTTCTAAGGAAAATACAGTATGGGCGAAAACGCAGGGTCGATTTATCCTCCTTTAATCCCTGTTTCACTCAGGATTCAGCCAGGATCGAACCCATGCGTTTCGCCTAATGTGCGTTCGATCCTGGCTAAAACAGGGATTAAAGGAGGATAAAGCGACCCTGCGTTTTCGCCCTAAGACTCAACAGGCCCAGCCAGCGGCCCACAGGAACTGATCATGCCCCTCGGGAGATGCCCTAGAATCCTCTGCAATGCGTGGCGGCCTGGTGGTGCACGCGCAGGGGCTCCACAGCTGATGTCAAAAGGGTCCCTTGAAGGGAGAAATTTTTGAACCCAGTGTTTTAAAACATTGGCCTGAATGACGGCTCACGCTGCTGGTCAGTAAGCTTCCTGACTTCATGTAGTTACTCAATGAACGTTAAATGTACAATAAGACTTCCAGTATTGCACTTGAGCAGACAGTGACTCAGATCGGTCAGCGGGTTGTTTGTTCTTTTAACCTAAATAGAAATGAACAAAGGCTCCAAGCCTAGAAGTATGCTCTAAAATCAAGGTCCAAGAATGAAGCATGGCGAAAAACCAATGTGTGATGGATGGGCTGTGTGGTAGTAACTCCTAGACCTAGGTATACAACAGTAACAAAACTTCCTTGAAAGCATATTCTTCTATCAGGAAAAATTACATATTTTAAAAATTCAAATCTGTTGCATTGTAAGTTTCCAGTAGATCATAAAAAGATACACGTTTTAAGGAAAAAAATATTACAACCAGAAAAGAAAACCAGCATAAAGGGAGGGAATTATACCGTTCTGTAGCTCTGTCATCCCTTTAGGTACCGTAGAACTGAAAGTGCTACAAAGATTATTTACCTTTACATCTACCTATGTTGTCAGATCTGCTTTTTTCTTTTTGTTTTTTTAATATAAAACTATGTTTGAGTACAAAAATATGTAAACAGACTGTAAGCCAATGAACAGACAACCACAAATTGAAATTAAAAATGAGACATCTAAAATGCTACAGCTAAGAAGCCTAAAGCTAGAACTGAAAAAAGACAGGAACAACTGGACACGAAGAGACCAAAAGGAAACAAGAAACACCTTCCGTGTGACACAAAAGTCAGAGGGCTTGGTAACAGGCCACATCTCAAATCACAACTTCCAAGTTTAATTACTCAAAAAAATAACTCAAATCCTTCCCTTTTACAAATTTCTCAGACTTGAATATGTACTTCCACAATACACTATGACAGGGGGGGAAATTGTAATTTTAAAGGGCATGACTAGGTAACGTTGTGGATTTTAAAGGGCATGACTGGGTAACGTTTGGTACTTGGAGCCCCACTGATTGAAGCACACACATTTATGAGCATTACAACAAATTAACTTCTCCATTTGTTGAGGTAAAACTTTAGTTTTGAGGATGAGGAGCCAAAAACAGTCTCCTATGTATGCCCAACTACATCTGAACACACAAGTCAACAGAAATAAGATATGGGCTGTTGTTCTGCACACACCCCTCCCTCCCAATGGACTTCAGCAGGGTTTCATTTGTTTCCAGGAAACTTACTGCCACTTAAAGGTGACCACGACCACAGCCTTAAAGTCTAACCCTTGTGCATGTTATGCGCCATCGGCGCTTCAATCCTACCCGTTTAAGTGGAGCTAAACAAGCGAGCATAATTTTGCACACTGGAATGAACACCTTGGATATCTCCCAACACCACACCGTAACAGTTTATCTACACAATTAAATTGTGGAACTCAAGATTAATCCATCAATTATTATTAATCTGTCAGTCTGTAATAGCTGAACCCCAAGAACTGCAGCCCCAGAGTCCAAAGCCAACAGAAGGCCATATCGGCTCTTCCACGCTCACCTCAATGATACAGACTGGAATAGACATTTTTTTACTGGCATAACCAATCAAAGTGTGTGCTGAAGATCAGGACATGGAAGATCTGCATGTCACAGAGAAAATACTCTCCCTTCAGAATATTTAATATACCATTGGAAGGAAGAGAAGAACAACAGTTACTCTAGAATGCAAAAAGTTTGTGAGCATTCAGAATATTATTGAATCCTCACCAAAAAGAAAGTTTGGAAAGGGGTTATGTAACAGGAAAATAATTACAGACCTGTCACTTGTATTAAGATAGGTAAGTCACATTCTTTCTAGTATGCACAATTTCCAAAGATATGCATTGGTCTTGCAATGTGATAATTAGTAATAAAGGAAATTGATAGTTCAAGTATGTGTTGCTACTACGTAGTTGGGACTGACTGACGAGTATTGTATTTTGTAGGAGGTATATGTTGAGTCAATTGCTGGAACTTAAATTCTCAGTGTTATAATTAAAGGTTTGCCTCTTGAAAACAGCCATAAATACTGAAAACTAGCTGCTAAAATCAATTTCTGAAATATTTTTTTTCAGACATCTGCATTTGTGCATTCAAATTTTAAAAAAAATTCATTTCACCCTTATTTTTAATCATTCAAAAAAAATTCACTTCACATGCTTCCAAGTTTCACACCATTAGAATATTCCAAGTGAAATCAATCTCCATTCCCCCAAACCATTTAAATTATTTTTTGTGGACTCAAAGCCTGATTTAAAGAAAACAGGACACAAATTTACCACCCTTGGGTAGTTTGATCATTCTTCCTGCAATGACACCACTATGCTCTAGTACATATAATATAGTATAAGAAACACTGAAAGCGATATTATAATCCAGGCCCAAACTGTCAACCCCCTAACTATAGCATTCAATATATGCTGACTATGCTTTTTGGAATGCTCAATGCTAAATGAACAGCAAGGAGATCCTGGAAATGTAACAGAAATGGTAGCACATCTTACTCCTTGGTAGAAATGTATGAGAAGAATGAGAATGGGCATGGATTCCCAGATTTACATAATCTCAGATTTAAATAATCTGAGCATTCTAAGAAACTTGGCAGAAATCAAATTGATTTCAAAATCTCTCCAATATAATCTATAGAGCTGGCCATGAATTTCAAGAGCATTACAATATTTGTGGAGATACCAATCTTTTTTTTGCCTGTTCACTACACTCCAAAAGCTTCAAAATCTGTGTCATTATGTGGAGTAATCCTCAGGGTGACACAGGGCAATGGGACTGCCTTTTCTGCACTGTTTGTGGCCACACAGACACTGACCGGGAGCCAGGTGGACCTACAGGAGCATTTACAGATCTCTTCAGCACAAGAGAAAAGGATCCCTCAAGGGAGGGTTGCCAGCCCTGAGTTGGGAAACACCTGGAGATTTTGGGGGTGGAGCCTGGGGAGGGCAGGGTTTGGAAAGGGGAGGGACCTCAGCAGGGTATGCCACTAATTCCATCCTCCAAAGCAGCCATATTCTCCAGGGGGAACTGATCTTGGTTGTCTGGAGATGAATTGTAACAGCAGGAAATCTCCAGGTGCCATCTGGAGGTTAGCAACCCTACCTCGAGGGTGTAATGGGTCGGGTCCTATGGATGCATGAGTGGAAAGGGCTTGTGCAAGAGAATCCTCCTAGCTTTCTCCTGCTCCAGCAGCCTCTCTCCTGAACAGGGGACCCTTGTGAACAAAGTGCCTTGAGGCCTGGGAGACAGCAAAACCGCCTCTCTCACTCGACAGAACAGAAACAGGGGCTTGGCTTGCTGTGCCACACGCAAGGAGCAAGCGCCACCATTTTCCTTCCCCATTACCATTTAAAATGATGCCTCCTAAACACTTCCTAAGGATCTTCTGAACCTCGGGAACACCCTTTTCAGGCTGTGTGGTGCTGCAATATGGAGGGAGCACCAGTCCAGTGCTGCTTTTCTGACGGAGATCTTGCATACAATAAAGGTTTTCGTAGGTCCCCAACTCAAAACACTTCTATCAGTCACTCTGACAATGGATTCCACCACTCCACTGAGTATTTGGGAGCTCTCCTCCGACTGGCCTCCGTTGCAATGTCTTCTCACCCAAAGTTGGTTACCTGCCACTATCTTTTTTCTTCTCCTGCAAACTATGTTGCTCCTCAATAGGGATCACAGAGAAATTCTTTTCCAATATAAGTTTGCGAACCTCTCTTCAGTTAACAACTTGAGTTGTGATAAGTCAGCAGGAATATCACTTTCTCACCTGCCTCACAGAAGCGATATTGACATCCAAACCATAACATGAAGAACAGATCCTATGAAGATCTGTTCCATCAAGGTCCTACAATTTGCCTTTTGAAACCCCTTAGGGTTCTAATTCAGATGTATGTGTTTCCATGGGAAACTGAAAGTATGGATATTATTATGTTGGGACCAGGCCTCCCCAAGGACTGTTCTGTCAGCAGCTTATTGCTCTTCCAACAACTGTCCAACTATTACACTTTACTTTCTGATAGCTCCGGTCACTCATGGAAATATTTCAGTAGTTATCAGCAAGGGCGGAGGGCTCTAGAAGGTGCCAGCACAACAGAAAGAAGGAATCGCCTTTTCTGTACCTGTAAATTCACCCAGAGAAAGGGAGAAGCCAGTGTGTCATGTACATAAAGATGGGGGCCTAGAACTAGAGGGGCCATGCATGCACATGCTGCATCCAGCATTTTCCAAAACAGCATTTTTGCTGAGCTCCTTATAAAACCCCCATGTTGCTCCTAGAATCCCCCCTCCTGATTGGTAACGTAAGAAGGCAGTGAGGCAAGAGATATTTATACACCCCGATGGCTTTTCCACTGTGGTGGAAAGCCATCTTTTTTGCCTAATTCCAAAACTTCTTTTTGAGTTGAGAATAGGTTAAAAAGCAACTTGGGTGTGCATGGATCAGCTGTAAAGTCAGCTGAGCCAACAGCTGGAAATACATGCTAGACAGAGGGCTTGTTCATGGAATCATAACTTCAAAACAGGAACCACTATATTCTCTCATTAGCTAACATGATCAAGGGATTAGCCAAAGGAAAAGTCAAGAAAAAAGATCCAGGATAATTTGGGGCTGTTGGCTTAGCACTATTTCATCCTGGAACAAGAAACCACACAAGCAAAAGAGGCCACTCTCTACGATACGCATATATGACCAGAATTCAGAAATCTTGCCCCACCAGGAAGTTCTTACATTTCTTAAACATTTCAACCTATATTGCGTTTTACGCACACTTATTAATCAAGCCCTTAGATATTTCTGCTAAGAGTATAGTTAGTGCTGGACAGCCATCACACAATAATCCGGCTTTGTCCTTTGAACATAGTTTGTACCTGCCAAACATATGGCCAGAAAGTCATCTAGATCATTCCGCTCCTATCAGATGCTTGTGCAAACCTGGAAAGGGGTAAGAAAACACGCCAAAGCAGACAGTGGGGTTAAGCCTTCTTGCAGTCTTCTGTGGGGGAATTTGCTCACTGAAGTCACCTTAAAAAAATTAGCCAGATGGTTCAAAAACACTTTATGAAGGATTCAAGTCCACTTGTATGCATGGTCATCAGAGCTCAAACAGCAAATATCAAGGAACTGGGTTTGAACTGAACTGGAGTTACAGAAGAACAGTCAGACAGACCTACTGGGGCACCGTCCAGCCTCCGCTTTTACCACAGGGTGGAGATACTTCCCACAGTTCTTCAGACTTGTTACAGAGCCCCAGTGAAATGGCTGCTGGGGCTGACGCCGGATGGTGAAAAAAGCAAGCCGAAAGCTACAAATTATTTGTCCAAGGAAGTACCGTAGGAGCTCATCAAATTCAGTAGCGTGCAACTTTTTATGGATTTTCTTTGCAGTTTTAGAGCAAAACATCTTAACCCAAAAGCTGGGGGGGGGGGGGGCGGAGAACCAAGGATGCAGACAAATATGAGGTAGCCAGTGATTTAAAAATAAAAACAACATTAAGCAAAAAAGAAAGATCCTAATAAAAATAAAAATCCAGAATCCAGATATTAAGTCACCTAAATTAAAGTCAATAGAGGGTTTGTCTATACAATCATAGCCTCAAAGTAATAACCTCTTTATTCACTTTAATTGCTCATTAATTAATATCATCAAGGGATTAACCAGAAGCCAACATTTCTAGCGAAGAAAAAAGCCCCATGCCCATTCAGGGCCCTCAACTTAGTTCTGCTTCACCTTGGAATAAGCGATTGTGTAAACAATTAAGAGGTCATTATCTCTGGCATGCAAAAATGTAAGCCAAATTCACAATTTGCTGTGGACTCCGACTACACCTGTAACCCGAGTATTACTGAACATGTCAGTCAGAGTGTATGTCGGTGTGTGACACCGAGGGCTACTTCACACATGATAGCTTTCCAACATGGTACAGGGGATATTCTCATGCGCCTACTGTTATGCATGAAACGAATGTCTGTTTTGTTTCACATACGTATACTTGGAAGCTACTGTATGCTTTAGGTTTCAAGAAATTTGTGAAATTTTCTTTCCATGCGCCATTGTTTTTCTCTGAAACCTGTGCTGAAATAGTATCACACGGGAAGCGGATTGGGCTTCCCTGAAATCCCTGCCCATGTAAACGAGAGCGCTGGAGTCAGAAGAACAGCCCTGGTATCCTTGAGCCTTTGCAACCAAGTCAGGGTATCCAGAAGGAAGATCACCAAGTCCACAAAAGCGCACCAGGAGAAGACCTACGTTCTCCAAACTTTAAGCCTCATTTTAAATGGCGGCTGAGTGGTCAACACTACAAGAAAGTTTTTTTTAAAAGTATTTCATAATTAAAACCTATTTGTGATTAATACATCTGAGATTCTAAAGCAATATTTAAAACAGCAGAATCTGTTACATAAAGTTTGATTCTTGTACTTCTAGAACTGCATTCCTAAACACACTTACTAGGAAGTAAACTCTTGCTGAACTCAGTAGAACTTACTCCTGAGTAAACATGCATAGAATCCGATTGTTAGTCACCTAATCAGGTAGATTTGAAAATGTCTTTCTTTGTACACAGGGCTCAACTCGTTAAGGCTAATGGAGTGTCTATAAGAAGCCAGTAAATTAATGTTTGTAACACAATAGCATACCAGCAATTCTTTTGTTTTGAAAGTGCATGTTAGAGTAAGATTATAGGACTTCAGGTCCCTTGCAGAATGTCATACCATGTCTAAAATCAAGCATCTAAGATATGATGGTTCAGTATTACATAAAAAAAGTTTCAGTTATATTCCAGGGGAAAAAATAACACAGGGGGTCATCATGTTCACATTGGGAAGCAACTTCTGAATGAATATCAATATTGGTTTGCACTCCTAAATGGCTGGAATACGGCTGAGCCTTGAATTACTCCCCATCCCCACCCCCCATGCTGGAAAATTTTGAAAAACAGGAATTATCCCTCCTACACCCCCAAATCTACGTACTGGAAAGGGATTTTCTCTGAAATGTATTACTCATTTGCCTGAAATTACTCATCTGCCAAAAGCTGACACCTTGATAAGTTGTTGGAGCACGTAGCGGGGTTCAGCAGTACCTTTGGGGATTATAAAATCTATGGAAAATGGTTTGCACCAATGCACTGCCTGTCAATTTCCACCAAAAAGGTAACGCCGGTTTTCAGAGCAAAGCAACAGAACTACACTGTGGTCCTTTCCTTTCCTTCCTTCCCTCGTCACCATGGGTGCCAAGTGAGGTTGGGTTGACAAAATAAGGTTAACAAGAAAACAACAATAATTAAAAAAAACAGCAACAAAAATGACAATAAAGATAACCAACGGTGTGTTAACATCTGAGGAAAAGTGGGATTGTAAGTGCAGAATTTCTTCATGTGCAGCTGTCTACTTCAGAGTCCCCTTTGGAAGAGAAGGCCTAATGGAATGTGTGCTCTCCTCGAACGATGTGCGACGAGAACTCATAGCGGTCCTGACTCCGGTAGCCACAAATGTTGCACTCTAATGGGTCCCGGTAGCCATGACACCCCATGTGTATGGTGTACATGACGTGGTCTAGGAAAAGAACTCGACAGTGCTCACACTTGAAGGCCCTTATCTGTTCTCCTTCGCCATTGAAGACCTTGTAGATATCCTTTAAAGAGCCCTTAGATGTTTTGGAGACATCAACAGCCTTGGAGTCCTCCTTCATGTACGCTGGGCTTTGCTTCCTCTTGGGGTTTAAGGCAGGGTTTCCTTGGTAGGATTGGTGGTCTTCGTGGCTGCTCTCTGAGTCACTGGAATCCAGGCAGCTATTGCTGGGTGAGGCCTCTCTTTCCTGGGGTCGACTCTTTGGTCTGATGAGGGAGATGGGGCCGTCCATGTTGTTCTCGTTGCTGTCCGCCGTTTCTCTGCTCACCGGCCTTTCTATCCGGTTCGGGTTGTAGACTGGAGCGTAAGCCGAAGTGATGACCGGCGCAACGTCAGCCATGGTGCTCGGCGTGTGCTGCATCAAGGGGTGAAGCGCCTCTGCTCCCAGGTAAGAGATGGCGTTGTTGATCGCTTGGTCCATCATATGGGTCTGCATCAGCTCAGCGTCTCTCTCGTAGGGTAAGTTAGTCTCGTAATGGATGTCTGGATAGCCGAACCTCATCAGCTTCTCACCTACATGAGAATGACAGCAACAAGGCAATACATTTATATATATATATATATCACTCACAGGATAAGAAAAAAAATTATTGGTGCTCTACAGAGAATCATAGAGTTGGACAGGACCTCCAGGGTCATCTTGTCCAACCCCCTGCACAATGCAGGAGATTCACAACTGCCTCCCCCCCCCCACACACACACACCCCAGTGACCCTGATTCAATGCCCAGAAAATGGCCAAGAAACCCTCCCTCTCATGATCTGCCTAAGGTCACAGAATCAGCATTGCTGACAGATGGCCATCTAACCTCTTCTTAAAAACCTCCAGGGAAGGATAGCTCACCACCTCCCGAGGAAGCCTGTTCCACTGAGGAACCACACTAACTGTTAGAAAGTTCTTCCTAATGTCCAGATGGAAACTCTTTTATTTAATTTCAACCCGTTGGTTCTGGTCTGACCTTCTGGGGAAACAGAAAACAACTCGGCACCCTTTTCTATATGACAGCCCTTCAAGTACTTGAAGATGGTTATCATATGCCCTCTCAGTCATCTCCTACGTATCTCCTTGGTATAAAAAGAGAGTTGCTTGGAACACAAATGCAGTCACATCGGCAAGAAAAGAACAGCCACAAATATTCCAAAGTAGGCAGGGGTCCCGAAGAATTTACCAAATCAGAAAGAGCTGCATCTATATCATAGAATCATAGTTGGAAGGGTCCACCAGGGTCATCAAGTCCAACCCCTGCACAATGCAAATAATTCACAACTACCTCCCTCCCCATACCCCCAGTGACCCCTACTCCATGCCCAGAAGATGGCCAAGGTGCCCCCCCTCTTATGATCTGCCTAAGGTCATAGAATCAGCATTGCTGACAGATGGCCATATGTGAAAGGCATTCTGGTGATAACTTTGCAAGAGTAAGAAACAAGTCTTCTACCTAGGTTGTGCAGTGTATGTTCAGTTTAGGATTTAATGCATTATAATTGATAATGTTGGACTCGTAACTTCACAGTCCATAAACCAAAATCGTAGTTCTATAGCATGCTTAAAACACAGTCTGTTAAGCACTCTTCAGTCTGCTTGACAGGCACGTTTCAGAGATCAATCAGAACTGCATTAATAAGAATAGAAGATATACTGCGGTACAAAATATCCACAACTCTTTCCAGCCTCAATGGCAGATGCATGTAGAATGCAACATGGACACCCTTGTAGTATGTGGAAATAGTGACTGAGAAAGGATCGGGTCTCTGTTTTCATGCTCTGAGGAGCATCTGTCAAGTTCTATGCAAACTCTGAACTTGGCAAAAAGGCACACGTGTTTTTCAATATGGCAGATATGCTGGAGTGTAAAATACAAAGGCACTGAAGCAAGTGAAGCTCAGTAAGAGGTAGCCTTGGCTAGCGAGGGGCTCCCAAGTAATATGTGTTTCATCCCTTCATGTAAAAATAGCCTGACTATTATGGTGCAAAGGAGCAGGATGGGACAGAAAAAGAGCGGGACACAAACACTGCTGAAAAGATGGCACAGAAGAATTTAGAACATTGTTTTTGTATAGTATTTAATTCTCCACCTATATCTAAAAGCAGAATATTTACACTATATACATATATATAAGGACAATGTACTACTGGTAAGACAAGTACTGCTAAAACGGCAGCTAGTCTACTAACAGAAGAAGCGAACAGAAACACACCAGGTTCATCAGATACGAAAAGGTTTTAGGGTTAACATTTGTGTCATGAAGACAGCTCAACAAAATTTGCTTCACTCAGATTTCTGAGAAATGTCTCGTGAATACCAAGACTTGCTTAGCCTGCTTCAATTCTTCCCTGTTTTGGGAACGTGCCATTTCCCTTCCTTTGTCCTGAAATTTCAACCATAACATTGAGATTGCTCAGATCACAACCCCACCCACCCGAGAGTGAAAGGTCACCAGTACTACAGGCTGCAAGGAGCCCGTGCCAGAGCATGGATGGCACCCTTCCCTGCTCTTCCAAAGCAGCCAGACCTACTGCAAGTTGGTTCCGCCCAGTTAGGGTTGCCAACCTCCAGGAACTACTGGAATTCTCAAGCACTTATGGCAAAAGGCAGATACAATTTTGCTGATAATTAAATCACTATATTGTACATACAAGCACAAAGTAGTGGTACACATATCAATTCCGATTGAAGTGATACAAAAAGCCCATGTGTCTTCAGGTCCTTGCAGCTTATAAATGAGTCCTTAAAGCTGCAAGGACCTGAAGACACACGGGCTTTTTGTATCACTTCAATCGGAATTGATATGTGTACCACTACTTTGTGCTTGTATGTACAATACAGTGATTTAATTATCAGCAAAATTGTATCTGCCTTTTGCCATAAGTGCTTGAGAATTCCAGTAGTCACATTTGGGGCACTAGCTCTTGTTTCGGTTGCACAACCTCCAGGAACTAGCTGGAGATCTCCTGCTATTACAACAGCAGACAACAGCCAGCATCATAGATACTCCCCCCTCTCCCCGTGCGAGTCTTGTCTGGACATCTTCTGTTTGCTACCTCAGACCCACAAAAAGGGGCCCTGGGTGCCCATGATTTCAGGAATGGGTACTTTCACCAACAGACCTCTTGGCTGCCTCCTCAGGCTCTACCAACAGGATACCACAGACTTCCTGAGAAAACTATAGCCCCCTGGCTATAGTTTCTACAGACTTTACCCTAGCTGTTCTCGTTTGACTAATCCTGTTTTATGTTAAAGACCCTAACTGACCAGGCTTGACAGGGAGCCACACTGTCCAGGATGGGTCCAGCAGGTAAAGTGACAGAAGGGCCACCTGCAGCGCTCCGCTAAAGCCTCTCCGTTGCATCGACTGTGATCTTCAGCCCTTCCTGGAAGACGATCCTTCCTCCTCATAGGCCTTTGGGGGGCAGGCAGAGGGGCTGGCCCTCGCTTTACAACAGTCCTCTAATCTGGAGGACCAAATCACCAGTGGTAACAGACCACCCCAAGGAAACAAACCCAAGGGTCAGCCTCTGCATAAAGTCCCATTTCCAAATTAGTCCTGGTACCACATGAAGCTGCCTTCTACTGAATCAGAACATCAAGGTCCATCAAAGTCAGTATTGTCTACTCAGACCGGCAGTGGCTCTCCAGAGTCTCAGGCTGAAAAGGGTCTTTCACATCACCTCCTTGCCTAGTCCCTTTAACAGGAGATGCTGCCCAGGATTGAACCTGGGACCTTCTGCATGCCAAGCAGATGCTCTGCCACTGAGCCACGGCCCCTCCCCAATTGTTGAAGGTGCCAGAAGATTCCTTGTGATTTTGGCTGCAGCAGGCCTTCACGGCTGGCCCTCCGGAATTTCCCACTACGGATTTCTGAATGGCATTATCGGAAGTTCAGCCTTTCGGTTTCACTTCTTCAGCAATCAAATGGCTGTCAAACTTCAGATTTACTATGAAGATGTGATGGTACTACTCTTCTGAAGCTAAGACAAGTTTTCTTGGCGATGAGGGAACTGTTGCTGTGCCCAATCCTCTGAACTCATTCTTAAAGGGATCGTTTGTAAATATGTTGGAATTAAAAGTTTGGCAAAGAGGGGAATCTCTGCTTGTATTTGCATTACACTGACCTGATCTCATAGACTCATAGAGTTGGAAGGGGCCACCAGGGTGATCTAGTCCACCCCCCTGCACAATGCAGGAAATTCACAACTACCTCCCCCCTCACACCCCCTTTGACCTCTGCTCCATGCCCAGAAGATGGGGGAAACCCTTCCAGGATTGGCCAGGGAGGAAAGTTGCTTCTTGACCTCAGAACAAAGGTAATCATTATACTTGTGCTTTCAAAAGTTTGGGATCACACTTTATCCTTAGCCCAGGGGTCCCCAACCTTTTTGAGTCTGTGGGCACCTTTAGAATTCTGAAACCCGGAGTTGTGGGCACAACCAGAAGACGGCTGTCATGGGAGGCATAGCCCCCCCCCCCACAGAGAGATGAAGCCCAAGTGCAGGAGAGAAGAAGAGTAATTTTTAAAAATACATGGGGAAACAGCAGTAAGAGAGAAAATAAAATTAACACTGTGGTGGCAGCTGCCACTGAAATGGTTTAAAATATGCACAGCCAATCAGATCTCCAACAGCCAATCAGATGCTTGCTAGGCAAAAGTCCCACCTGGCCTCACCCACTGCCTAGAAAACACCTGGCGGGTGTCCGTGGTCAATCCAGCGAGTTTCCATGGCAGAAGTGGGGATTCAAACCCGGGGAACCCAAAGTCCAGTCCACCACTCTGCCCACTACGCCACACTAACTCGCTGGCAGCGGCTCTCCAGGTCCTCAGGCGGAGGTCTTCCACATCACCTACCTGCCTGGTCCTTTTAACTGGAGATGCCGGGGATGGAACCTGGGACCTTCTGCGGGCACAGCAGAGGCTCTGCCACTTGAGCCACGGCCCCTCCCAAATTTTTGGAACTCTGAACAACTAGATATGTTTTTTAAGCTCCCCAGATTCCTAAGCTACTCTGCAACCCTGAGGAATGGCACTCAATTCTGCCCAAGAAGCCGTGTTGTGGGGCGCTCGTGTGGCACCACCTTCTGGCTTGGCCTCCATCCAGCTTGCCTGCCCCACCCTCCCAGCGGGACGCCCAATTCTGAAAATGCCAACAGGGAATGAGTTTTGAGGATTTAACAGCAAGCTCTCCTTTGGGCCACAAATAACAACAGAACGGCTCGTCTGACGCTTACCCACAAACTTCTGTGGGGTGGAGCTTTTACGCTTTCCCATGTTGCTGGTCAGCTTCTCTATAACAGCAGGTCTTTCAAAAGGCACCAGAGTAACATTGTTGTCCATCACAGGTTCTTGTTCCTTACAATCTTCCATAGTAGGTACTACATAAAACCAAAAATCCAAATCAGAGAGGTCTACCAGAACCAACGGGTTGAAATTAAATCAGAAGAGTTTCCGTCTAGACATTAGGAAGAATTTTCTAACAGTTAGAGCGGTTCCGCAGTGGAACAGGCTTCCTCGGGAGGTGGTGGGCTCTCCTTCCCTGGAGGTTTTTAAGCAGAGGCTGGATGGCCATCTGTCAGCAAGGCTGATTCTGTGACCTTAGGCAGATGATGAGAGCGAGGGCATCTTGGCCATCTTCTGGACATGGAGTAGGGGTGACTGGCGGTGTGTGGGGGAGGTGGCTGTGAATTTCCTGCCTTGTGCAGGGGGTTGGACTAGATGACCCTGCTGGTCCCTTCCAACTCTATGATTCTATACCTACGCTTCCAAGAGAAACGTAATAAATAAACAAAACGGTCAATGTTTTGAAGTCTGGAAATGCTCGTTAGTCAGGAGAGTGATTGTGTGGAGAGACTAGAGCTGTGGGGTAATGGATCAGCCGGGAAGTTATCTCCGCCAGGGATCCGGCGCTTTCTCTTCCACTTCTTTAGTCCCAGCCCCACCGCATTATGTTATTTAATAGGGATCTTTGCCATTTCGGCTCAGATGTTGTCTCCATATTTTGTAATCCGCTGATTGCCTGACTCGCTTTATTTCACCAGGAATCTTTGCTGTTAGATTCAAATGTTATCATTCAAAGGTTGCTACCGTATTTTGTAACTGGCTTATTTTATTTGTTTACTTACAACAACCCTGTGAGGTAGGGTAGGCTGAGAGTGTATGACTGGCCCATGGTCACCCAGGAAACTTCCCTGGCAGAGTGGAATTTGAACCTGGGTCTTCTAGATCCTAGTCCAACACTCCAACCATTATACCAAGCTGGCATGTTGGTAAACTGAATAGATCTATCGTACTTGTAATCTGCCTTAAGTCCCAATGAGAAAGGCAGAATATAAATGCAATTAATTAAATAGAAATAAACCAGGGCCTATAGAGGCACTAGTAAGTTTGGGAAGTCAAGGGTACTCTCTCACGTTTGTCAGGTATCAGTGCGGATCTGTGGAAGGCATCCGTCTCCTCACATCTGAAACCGAGTCTGATGAGACCACAGACAAGGAGCTCCTCCACCCCCCCATTGCAGGGAGGAGAGGAGGGGATTTAGGAATGTCAAAACAGGAGGGATGATATGGACACAGGACTTAGTAAGTCACTACGCAAACAGAATGGCTGCATGATTTCCAGAAAACAATTTCTGAATTTGTGAACTGAACTCATGGTTCAAAGACATGATGATTTAAAGTGCACATTCGAAGACTACACAAAGACTGTTCTGTCTGTGATCATAAAGAGAGCAGTCAGATTATTATTATTATTATTATTATTAATTGGACTTATATCCCGCTCAGAGCAGTTAACATCCAGTCAAAACACAATACAACAAGATATTTCTACTTGTTAAGCAAACAATCAGACTTCTGTATTAGCCTCCACATTTCTTGCTTCCAAAATGATTCCAGCTCTCCTGTAAGATATCAGCGGTTCCAAAGTAGTTATATGAATCCAACACCCCAAAGGAGGAATAAGGGCAGACTGTGACTGGCAAACTTCCACCATCGAGAGAGCAAATGATTTTGGAAGGTGAAAAACCTAACGGGACAGAAAACTGCAGCTGAAGCAGCCCCAGAACAAAAATGTTGGGGGGGGGAGGATAGGGAAGGGACTGAATATGGAGACAGAGAAAGACATCTCTAATGCAAGAGCTCCTCTCTTTGATCAACAAGAAGCCACCAGGCATTTCTCCCAGGTAAAAGAGCGACTGCAGACCTCCCGCTTTCCATGGGTCAAAAGAGGAGCACGGCCCCTACGCTCCCCACCGGAGTCATACCGTTCCCTGCAATGCTGTTGGCTCAGCTCCACTCACTGGGTGTGGTGTTCTTTCAGCCGAGATACCCTGAAGCAGAAGGTGTTAGCACACTGGCCACAACCATGTCCTTTTAAAAACTTAGCATTCACCAGAATTCAAATAGAACACCTGAAACAGGCTACACCAACATGGCGCCCATGGGTGCCATGGCACACACCAAGACCCTTCCTGGAGCCCGCCAAGTGTTTTTAGGAAGTGGGTGGGGCCAGGTGGGGCTCTTGCCCAGCTGGGCTTCTGATTAGCCACAGGAGATCTGATTGGCTACACAGATTATCATGTTTCAGCAGCAGCAGCAGCTGACACCACATTGTGGGTTTTATTCTTTCTCACGCTCCTCCTTGGGCTTCCTCTGTGTTTCTGTATGTGGCTCCACCTCCCATGGTGCCCATTTTGTGGTTGGCTCCACCTCCTGTGGTGGTTATGCCCATCGCCCTATGTCAGAATTCCAAAGGGGACCACAGACTCAAAAAGGCTGGGGGGACCCCCGACCCGAAACAAAAAAATCTAGCAGTGTTTCTTACAAAGGGAGGTGTTCATGGGGGGATGGAAAGAAACCAGTGACCTGGGGCATCTGACATATCTTGCTCCATTCTGAACCAGGCTATTCTGTTCCTTCAGGCCTGCTGAACAGAGTCCAGAAGGCACAGATGGTGCCCCTCCGGGTGTTTGACCCCTGCCCACCTTCGTTCTGCTGTTACAGGCAGGCAGCAACTACAGGAGGTAGATTAAACATCTGGGGACTGCCTTAAATGGCTATGTTCCCCTTAACGGGGATATCAGTCTGATACAATGCACCTGCCAGCTCTCTAAATACGGATGCGAGGCCTTCAGAGTGCAGAGGAGGACATTATTTTATGTGGCAAATGTTTTACTACAGATTTACAGCACAGCGCTTTACAGAGTTCATTGTCAGACGTACAATGGGCAGTTGGCCACCACCAAGTGGAAAGTGCACATGACTTGCCCACGTCTGACCACTTCGTCTCCACGACACCATCATCAAAGTTCAAGTCTAGGGCCAAACGGGATGTCGCCCAGGAAACACGAGAATAACATCGTGATGGAAGTTCTGTTAGAGATGATCAGCAACCAGGGGTGGGGACTGCTTGGCCCTTTCCCAACTGGACTTTTTCTTCTCAATACTGCGTCTCCTCCCCAGCTGCTTTTTTCTATCCACAAGAGGAAAAACGCTGGGGGGTGGGCCAGTTCTGCATGGAAAAAACAGTCTAAGGGGATACAGAAAAAGGTCCTTCTGTCGATCCAGCAGACTCCTGCAGCAGCTTTTCATTAGGAAAAAAATCCCCCAGACTCTCCTTGCATCTCCTGCATAGCATCTAGGACACTGTCCAGCGAGATCTCCTGGCGATTTGCAAGCCCTTTGCCCAGACCAGCTTATGAACTGTTTGGCTGAAGTGTACGGCACTAGTGTCTCAAGCGCGGATTCTTCCGTAGCCTCACCTCGTCTCTGCGCCTTTCATAGAAAGCAGCAGTTACTACATCTTCATCCAAGGATACCCTGGAGCTAACTGGATGGCAGCAGAAGCATAATTACAATAGTCAATCAAAAACTTGGCATGTAAACAACTTGCAAGAAAGCACTGCGTGAAGCCTGTCTAATCTGAAGGGCCTGTAAGATTTCCCCGTACGTTCAGTCCCAGTCAGAAACTGGGACATGCTGGCAAATTCTCAGGAACTGGGGATTAGTTGTGATTCTCATCTCTCACATCAGGCTCTAACACAGATGGCCCAGTGCACCATCTGGTCTGTTTATTGATCATTTCAGCCTGGAAACTGTGAGGGATGTTGATAGGATCTTGGGATCTGCGAAGACCACCACTTGTACTCTTGATTCCTGTCCATTCTGGTTACTGAAATCTTTGAGGCCCACACTAATGAGACCCTGACGTTCATAGGGTTGCCAGGTCCCTCTTCGCTACTGGTGGGAGGTTTTTGGGGCAGAGCCTGAGGAGGGTGGGGTTTGGGGAGGGGAGGGATTTCAATGCCATAGAGCTCAATTGCCAAAGCGGCCATTTTCTCCAGGTGAACTGATCTCTATCAGCTGGAGATCAATTGTAATAGCAGGAGATCTCCAGCTACTAATTGGAGGTTGGCAACTCTATACATGGAGCCTCATGGGTGTAGGGTTTTTCACCCTCATTTTAGCTCTACTCTTTGCACAAGCATTAAGACTTTTGAAAAGTGAAGGTGAACTGATCTCTATCAGCTGGAGATCAGTTGTAATTACAGAAGATCTCCAGCTATTACCTGGAGGTTGGCAACCCTAGACATCCATCATACGGCAATCATCGACTCAGGGCGCCTTTCCTCGGTGACTATAACGGGTGGTCTTCCACGCATTACTTTAGAAACCATCACTAGAGAAGAACTGCCCTGGCTGGGTAAGGGGATTGAGAGCGTGGATGCAGAAGAACTCCAGGTCTTTCTGGATGCCTCGTCTGCTGTTGACCCCTTTCAGTTTGGCTCCGGGGCAGGCTATAGGGGTGGAGACAGCGCTGGTGGCTTGGGCTGATGATCTCTGTTGGAATGTAGACCCCAAAAAAGCCTCTTTGTTGTTCTTACTGTATTTATCAGTGGCTGTTGATGCTTTGGACTACGCCACATGGTTGAGGATATCTGAAGACCGAGGGAGGTAATATGGGATTTGTTTTGGATTGGTTTAGATCTTTCCTTATGGACAGGACTTGGAGGGCAGCTGTTGGAGACCAGCTGTTTGTTAAAAAATAATTCTAACAGTTAGAACAGTGGAACTGGCTTCCTCGGGAGGTGGTGGGCTCTCCTTCCCTGGAGGTTTTTAAGAAGAGGTCAGATGGCCATCTTTCAGCAATGCTGATTCTTTGACCTTAGGCAGATCTTGAGAGGGAGGGCACCTTGGGCACCTTCTTGGCATAGAGTAGGGGTCACTGGGGGTGTGTGGGGGAGGAAGTTGTGAATTTCCTGCATTGTGCAGGGGGTTGGACTAGACGCCCTGTTGGTCCCTTCCAACTCTATGATTCTATGATTCCTGTCGTGCTAGCGAGCCATACAGAAGTTTAAGAAAAAGAGATCTTAAAAAACACAAAAAGGTTTATGAAACTGCAGAACCAGGGTACCAGCACTGTTTTACAGAGTGACACAAACCCTTAGTGTGTGAAACTAATTCTTTCACACACACTAGGAAGCAAATTTAAACCCTAATTTCTGAAAGTGATCCGGAAATGGGCCTTGGGGGGGAAAGTGTACCCTGCCATGGACGCTCTTCAAAGTCGCCCATAACATTTAGACGTCAAGCCTACACGGATCTATTTTGGGACTTCCAGGTTATGGGTAGACTGAATCACTACAAACAAAGCCAGTTTGACCAGAAAGCATGACAAGATAGGAAAGAAGGGGGGGAAATACACCACCCGGCTGCATTCACACCAGCAGCTATTGTTCCACCCCCACGTCTCTTAACCGCTATCATTTGGGTTCGAGCAGCTCTCACCCAACAGAGGTCGGCAAGGGGTGTTCTCAGGGCTGGAGGTGCCACACCCGGGAGCACTTCTTCCCACCTGTCTCTTTTCATAAGAACAAGAGAACATGAGAAGAGCCCTGCTGGATCAGACCAAAGGCCCATCAAGTCCAGGATGCTGTTTACGCAGCAGCCGACCAGCTGCCTCTTGGAAACCCACAAGCAGAACGACTGCAGCAGCATCCTCCAGCCTGCACCCCCTAACAACCCATGTAAAGAGGCACCGTTCTGCCCCTGGTACTGGAGAAAGTAGAGATCCATCAGGACCAGCAGCCATAAATTATGCACACAAGCAAGCACACTACAAAGAGGTCTCAAGGCCCAGAAAAGGATTGGGAACCACAGCAGAAATGACAGAGCCGAGTTTGAATCTGGCCACTGGCAGTCTCTGTCTAAGTATGAGCTTATCTGGCTGAACACCAGTGGAGGTTCATGCTTTGCATTTTTTGTGGCATCCAGCTACTCCCCAAACCCACGGGCCCTGCCCCCACTGTGGCTCCCGGTCTGACTTTTCCCATTCTGACGTGGTGGCACCTCCACGGCTCACCTACGTCAGTCCTCCACTGTACCACTGAGCTCTTGGAGAGTGAGCCAAACGGGCATGGGGACTGCTGCTACCCCAAGGCTGTGTGACACTGGTCAGAGCCGAATTGGCTGTATGAGCAGTATCACGAAAGTAAAGCTACCCCAAGGCACTTGGAGCAGACATGGCTCCATAAGAACATAAGAAAGGCCCTGCTGGCTCAAACCAAGGTCCATCAAGACCAGCAGTCTGTTCACACAGTGGCCAACCAGGTGCCTCTAGGAAGCCCACAAACAAGACGAGTGCAGCAGCAGCATCCTGCCTGTGTTCCACAGCACCTAATATAACAGGCATGCTCCTTTGATACTGGAGAAAATAGGCATGCATCATGACTAGTATCCATTTTGACTAGTAGCCATGGATAGCCCTCTCCTCCATGAACACATCCACTCTCCTCTTAAAGCCTTCCACCTTGGCAGCCATCACCATATCCTGGGGCAGGGAGTTCCACAATTTAACTATGTGTTATGTTTCCTTTTGTCTGTTTGGATCTCTCACCCTCTAGCTTCAGCAGATGACCCCGTGTTCTGGTATTATGCGAGAGGGAGAAAAGCTTCTCCCTGTCCACACTCTCCATGCCATGCATAATTTAATGTCTCCCTTATCAAGTCTCCCCTTAACCACCTTCTTTCCAAGCTAAACAGCCCTTAGCGTTTTAACCGTTCTTCATAGGGCAGTTGCTCTAGCTTCCCAATCATTGTGGTTACTCCATTCAGACATAATGTCAAGACATCGTTTGGCAAGCAGGAGCCTTGTGGACACGTGCGGAACACATCTCATCGTTCACGAGTGGATTTTCTCCTCCATCTCCTTATTTGACGTAACTGTATGTGTGCTACAACACCTGGAACTAGAAACTATGGCTACCACCTTGCCTGCAGCATGCTATGAACTGAAGCCATAGTTTGAATTTGCACATCAGGGCAAACTAGGGTTGGCAGCAACCCGGAAGTGGAGAGGAGAAGGAGGTTGGAGGGGGTGTGCTCCCAAGCCAGCGTTTGCTTTTGGCTAAAAGAAGCCCCGGGGTGGTACCGGCTCCCCTCCCAGCGGACTGCTAAGGTGCAGAGATGGGAGAAGCTGCCTCCCACGGGAAAGGCTCGCTAAATCCTAAAAATAAAACCTAAAAACATTGTGGCCGACAGAGTGAAAATCTGCAGCTGCGGGAATCCCTTCCCCAAAATGTGGGGAATTCCGCTGGAACAAGTTTGGGATTCTTTCCGTTTGCTGTTTAAAAATCATCGCTACTGCCCAGACACCTCGGAGAGAATATTTTGCAATTGACAACATCAGGTTCATCTTGTACTTGACGCTGCTACACAGGCAACGCAGCCCTGACTCACCCAGATTAAAACACTTTTCCTTGATTAATAACAATTTAGCCTAAACACCCAAGAAGCAAGATTAATGCCTGTCAAATTTAACATCTCATGGCACAGGTCATGATACACCATGTATTTTTTTTAAGTACCAGTTTGTAGTCCTACCCAAAGCCTTGCTTGAGACGCCAATGCGCCCGAGTTCCTGTGGTGTTTTGGCTGCCCCTCCGTTTTAAGCAAAGAAATGCGCAGGCAGCTCCATGTGCAGACCCCCGGCTATGGCAAATGGCGAAATCGTCAAAATTACACTCATATCCTGCCCTTCACCCTCACCGAAGTGTTTTACTTCAAGACTGCCTTTCATTTCATCACTATCCACCAAAATAAGCCGCTGCTGAGCTCAGCCGGCAACCTGACTGTACAATGCTAATTCTGTAGGCCGGAGGGCTGTCATATATATACAGGATGGTGCCAAGTTGTTTTCTGTTGCCCCAGAAGGTCGGACCAGAACAAATGGGTTGAAATTAAATCAAAAGAGTTTCCGTCTAGACATTAGGAAGAATTTTCCAACAGTTAGAGCGGTTCCTCAGTGGAACAGGCTTCCTCGGGAGGTGGTGAGCTCTCCTTCCCTGGGGTTTTTTAAGAAGAGGTTAGATGGCCATCTGTCAGCAATGCTGATTCTATGACCTTAGGCAGATGATGAGAGGGAGGGCATCTTGGCCATCTTCTGGGCATGGAGTAGGGGTCACTCACGGTGTACGTGGGGAGGTAGTTGTGAAATTCCTGCATTGTGCAGTGGGTTGGACGAGATGACCCTGGTGGTCCCTTCCAACTCTATGATTCTATGAGTTTTTAGTTAATCTTCAGAATCCCTTTGGGTATGTGAACCTACTTTTACAAGTGCTCCCCTTCCTGTCTTTGGGGAGGGGGAGCAAAAACAGGCAAGGTTTATGATTTTGGGAAGGTACAATCACCTAAGCAAAAGCAAGAAGGAAGGAAACGAGTCAGAAGTGAAAAGCACCCTGAAGTCGGGCTTCTACTCACCATGGTGACTCATTACTGGCCCTGTAGCTTCCATACTGACATTCTGAAGGTAGTTGTGACACCGTTCCTTGTGTTCCTCCAACGAGCTGCGCTGCTTGTAACTCCGTCCACAGTAGTTACATTTGTGAGGTTTACCCACTGTGGAAAGAACAGGGGGGCGTTGGGTTAAGCATCACCGCCATGCCGGCCCGCAGCGCCTCGAAACCCCGCCCGCAAAAGGTCATTCCACCACCCCCCGCCTCTGCTCCTTTCTCGACTTCAGTGTACCGCTGCCCTTGCCGTTCTTCAGCCACACCGTGAACAAACACCTGCCAGATGCTGCAAGCAGACTCACAACAGTGGAAACAGATTTACGTGCAGCTTCAGGGACACTTTCCTTTCCATAGGAAGAGTGAGGTGGAGATTCCAAAACGGGATACAGAGAAGAACCTCAAGCAAACTCTTATAATTGGGGCTTTTTTTTATGTACCAGTTGCTGTGGCCATGAACCTCTACCTCTGGTAATGGCCGACAGCTTACGCTTGTAGTGGTTTGGCCATATAAAAACAGAGGCCGTTGTACATGTGCAACATTCCCACAATCTGCGGTGTTGCACCAGGAAACAAAATCACGTAGGATGTAAGATGAGCATAGCAACTTTGGACAGCGCAAAAGTCCGGTGTGAACTAGAGGGACCATCTTAATGTGCTCTACGGTAACCAGGCATTTACTGTGGCCTTCGGAATGGTTTCCACTCACTGTAAAAGTGTACTAGGGAAAAGGCTTTGGTCATTTATGCATGGCCGCTTTTATGAACCTCCTTTATTAGATACAAGTGCTTTGAAACAACCTTTAGAGCCACTTCTAACATCTAATTTTAAAATAAAATGTGTAAACCAGATCTCCTCTGTTTCCTGGTTTGGGGTCTCATGGGGTGTGTGAATGTACCCCATGAGGAATGTGCATTCTGTCCCTGCATTGGGAAGGAACGTGTCTCCCCTCTTTGTATCAAACCCAGAAGGGGGGGGAATCACAGCACACGCAGCCCCTTTCCCCTGACTGAGGGATGCACAAAACCACCGTGATCTGGAACAGATCCTTTCCAAATGCTGACAAAACAGCACAAAAAGTGAAAATTGTTTTTGAAATCTAACATACAAAAACTACAAAATAAAACCCTTTAAAAAAACAACAACGACAGAATTATTATTGTAGTAGAAAAGAGCAAGGAGCCCAGTAGCACCTTAAAGACCAAAACAATTTTCTGGTAGGGTCTGAGTTTTAGTGAGTCACAGGATATCTGAAGAAGTGAGCTGCTACAGACATCCGAACACAGCTACCCATCGAGAAAGATGACTGATGATCTTTTAGATCAGTATCTTCACTTTATTTATGGCTGTTTTGGTGTAGACGACCACTGAATATCGACGGTATCTGGCACTGTCAGAAAGACTAGACTGACTTCCTGTACGTATTATCATGTTTGTAGTGACTGAACAAATGAGGAGTCTTAATAATGTATCTGATCTCAGGCTGAAAGACCCTCTGTTCAACCCCCTTGCCTCTCTGTCACTGCGTGGATTTCACCGAATTTTAAAATGAGTAAATCCCAAACTTTTGGTTTTGTATTTACTTAAGTGAACCTTCACTAACCTAAAATACAGATGCTTATCACATCAAGGTTGTTCCTAAATTGGTAGCATTTTAGTACCGGGAAGAATAAACAGTTGTGAAGGGTTACCTGATTTTTGTCGAAGGCTTTCACGGTCAGAGTTCATTGGTTCTTGTAGGTTATCCGGACTGTGTGACCGTGGTCTTGGTATTTTCTTTCCTGAAGTTTCGCCAGCAGCTGTGGCAGGCGTCTTCAGAGGAGTAACACTGTCCTTCAGCTGCTGGCGAAACGTCAGAAAAGAAAATACCAAGACCACGGTCACACAGCCCGGATAACCTACCTGATTTTTGTTCGACTGCTTTTGCCATTACTTTACACGGCAATTCTAAATTGTTTTTAAAGTGAATCAAATATAAGATGTTTTAAAACAAGCCTAGCAGGCTGATACATGCACTCCCTTTAAGTAAGTGACCATTTTTGCTCTTCATTCATGGTTTTTGTTCCATGAAGTTAACATTCAACCAAATAAAATCAACACTCTACTACCATGAGCCTAAATCATAGAATCATAGAGTTGGAAGGGGTCATACAGTCCACCCCCCTGCACAATGCAGGATCCAACCTAGAGCATCCCTGACAAGTGCTTGTTCAGCCACTGCCTGAAGACTGCTAGTGAGGGGGGGGGGGAGCTCACCACCTCCCTAGGCAGCTGGTTCTGCAGCTGAACGACTCTTACTGTAAAATAAAAAATTCTTCCTAATGTCCAGCTGGTACCTTAAATGAAATTGCCATCCTCTGGAGATGGACTGCAAACAAAATCCTGAGCAGTTCTGAGTGCGAGAGAAAACAAACATACATTTACTACACAGGTTCCAGCAGCTGATCACTGCACCACGTTTTCCTCCGAGAATCAGTTACAAGACCACATCCTGGACTGCTTGGTCATGAGACACTCTAAAATTTAGACACGAAACTCTGACGCTTTCCATCAGGTCGCAGGTGCAGCCTTACCACACCGTCTATTTACGAAGCGAGCAACTGCAGAAACGCTTGTCGGCAGCAAAGCCACAAGGACAAAGAAACGGATTCCGTCCCCTTCACCTCCCTTCTCGTACTAGCTGCTGCGTTCAAGGAGAAGACGGCGGGAGATCCCAAAGTTAAGGCCACCAGGTGTCCCGAAGTTCAGACTCTCAAATGCAAGGAGTGGAGCTGGGAGCTAGAGCTGGCACCTGGCAGATCTGGGTGGCGTTTGGGATGGAGCTTATCGAGGCCTGGAGAGGGCAGTGGACGCTGCTTAGCTTACTGGGCAAACCCAGCTTTGTGTTTTGCTTCTGGGTTAAGACAGCTGGGGGGGGGGGGGAGGAACAGCAGAAGCTCAAAAGCCAAGCAGAAAACGGCTGGCCCCTGCATGATTCTATACTGCAACAATGAAATTTAGAACTAAGACCCTGAAGTTTCACATCTTTCCTGATTACCTCCCTGTGTTCAACGGAAAACCTGTGAGGTAGGTTAGGCTGCAATTGCGTGCCTGACCCAAGGTCACTCAGCGAACTGCCACGGCAGCACGGGGGTTCGAACCTGGGTCTCCCCAACCCAAGTTTGACACTCTAATAACTACCCCACCCTGGCACACCTTGGCTCAAAATGCTGTTCCCCTGCCTCCTGAACCACTGAGAAGACCATACTGGCATCTTGCAAATGCATCTGTACAACCACTTATTTATTTAAAACATTTATCAGCTGCCTTTCTTCCTTAGGGTGCTCAAGGTGGCTTACAAACATAGATAAAACACACAGGAAAAAATACATCAAAAAAACTATTAAAACCAAAATTTAAAATCACAACTCACGACTGCTAGTAAATTGAGCCAAACGCAGTCCTAAATAAAATTGTCTTCAACTGCCCCCCGAAGATCGAACCTTGAGGCTAGACGCACCCCCCTGGGGAGGTTGTTCCGTAATCATGGTGCTGCCCCTGAAAAGGTCCTCTCGCGCGTACCCACTAAACAAGCTTCTTTGATCAATGGGACTGTCAGGAGGACCCCTCTGCGTGATCTTAATTCCTGGGCAGGAACATCTGGGAGGCAATGGTCATTTGGCAAGAAACCTGCCTAATAAAGGACCTCAGCGGCTTTTGTGGTGCCAATTAGGCATAGCCTCCTTGGGCAAATGCTTGTGCTCCTAGAACGCCCCTCTAGCACATGTTCCCCACAGCTCCTCACTTGCTCCTTTGCCTCGGGTGGGTGGGCAGCACCTTTCTCCCTCAGCATACGGGTCCTCCCTCCAACTGCTTTCCTTCCTCTCTGCCCACGGGCTCTCCCGGCAAGCAATGCAGAGCCAGCAGCAGCAGGCAACACTGGGTCTCGAGCCTGGTACCGGAACCCAGCTGTAATGCCACAGCCCTGCCTACAGCATATGGAGGTGTTTGGGATTACGTCACCTCATTTCCTTTCATCGGTGTAAGTTTTTTGTGTGTGTTCAACATCAAGGAATATGCAGGCAATTTGCCAAGAGCTTGAGGGCCACAATTAATTTGAATATAAATCTCCGTTTATCTGAGGCAGACGGCCAAGATGTTTGCTGGAACCTGCACTTTCCTTGAGAGTATAAAGTGCCTCCTTTGTTTTCTTCGTAAGCACTGAGAAAGTATTCAACGTGGAAGATACAGTTATAAACTATAAGGATGTTGCTTACTCAGCTGGAGGAATCTAAAGGAAGGGAAAGTGGTCAGTAAGGGGCACTAAGAGGAGGAGGAGGAGGAGAATATTCTGGGGGTCTTGGTCTCTCTGAAGCCAAACAAGTCATGCAATTTTTTTTTGAGTGATGCTTGAGTTGGGCCCTGGGGGTCCGGAGGGCAGAGGGGATCTTCGTCCGGGGGCCCATGGCAGTTCTAGACAGCTCTGGCCAAGACTCAGTGGTCTGCATGTAGAAGGTTCCAAGGTCAGCCTTCAGTCTTTCCACTTTAAAGGATCTCTGGCGGCGGCTTCTCTCTGCCCAAGACCCTGGAGAACTGCAGCCATTCAGGACAGACAACGGCAAGCTAAGTGGACCCAGGTGAGAAGGCAGCTTTCAACTGATTCAGCAAAGATCTGAAAAAGTCAAGGGCCACCAGCCGCCGTAAAGGTAAAGGTCCCCTGTGCAAGCACCAGGCCATTCCTGACCCATGGGGTGACGTCACATCCCAACGTTTACTAGGCAGACCTTGTTTACGGGGTGGTTTGCTAGTGCCTTCCCCAGTCATCTTCACTTTACCCCCAGCAAGCTGGATACTCATTTCACCAACCTCGGAAGGATGGAAGGCTGAGTCAGCCTTGAGCCGGCTGCCTGAAACCGACTTCCGTTGGGATCAAACTCAGGTCGTGGGCAGAGCTTGGACTGCAGTACTGCAGCATTACCACTCTGCGCCACGGGGCTCTCACCAGCCGCCTACATAGAATGAAATTCTGTGAACTTAGGCAGATCAGGAGAGAAAGGGCAGGAAGGGATGAGTCAGTGTTTGGCTCTCGTGGCCCTTTCTTACATGCCCAGGGAAATGTTGATCGCCACTTTGGGGTCAGGAAGCAACTTTCCTCCAGGCCAGATTGGCCAGGGATCCTGGAGGGTTTTTGTTGCCATCTTCTGGGCAGGGAGTAGGGGTCACTGGATGTGTGTGTGGGGAGGTAGTTGTGAATTTCCTGCCATGTGCAGGGGTTGGACTAGATGACCCTGGAGGTCCCTTCCAACTCTATGGTTCTATGAAATGGGAGTGGGAGGCCAAAGTGTTGTTAATGTAACAAAACAGGAAGAACCCTGCTATACCAAACCAAGGGACCATCTCATCCCCCCCTCCCATGCCCAACAGCAGTAAGTGTTCCCAGTAAGCAGGGCACAGAAGCAACAGCTCTCCTGTGTGGCTGTTCCCTGCAGCTTGGATTCAGTGGTACACTGCCTCTGAACCTGGAGGTTCCAGTTAGTTGTCATGGCCAATAGCTAACAACAGATACTCCACAGATTTGTCTGATCTCCTTTTTAAAGTCATTGGCTATCATCATATACTGTGGCAATGAATTCCGTCATGTATTATCCGAAGAAGCGCTTTCTTTGTTCCTGTTTTGAATCTACTACCCATCAGTTTCATTGGGTGAGTCCAGTATTACATATGAACACTTTGTCTTAAAAAAAGGTGGTACACCCCCTGGGATCATAGGCTGATATATCTATGCAGTTCCTTTCTCCCACCTATAGACTTCTTATCTTTTGGAATTGGAGTACTGCCGTTTAGCCATATATGGACTCACTGAAATTCATAATGACCTACATTATTACAATTAAGGTCAGGAATTTTAGTATACAGTCTTTCTAAAGCTAAAGGGGAATTTAGGATAGGGCCAGAAACAGAACAATGAAATAGGTCTAGGACTCTAGCTGTCTTGCAAACAAGACAAGAGAGCAATCCGTCAGCAGGATGGATTAACACTTTACAGAACAGAACAATATTAGGGCAGAATAAAACTAAATATTTTATGCTAACAAATATTTACATTAGTCAAAAAGGGCAAGAGTCCAGTAGCACCTTAAAGACTAACAAAAATATTTTCTGGTAGGGTATGAGCTTTCGTGAGCCACAGCTCACTTCTTCAGATATCTGAAGATATATTCTTCAGATATCTGAAGAAGTGAGCTGTGGCTCACGAAAGCTCATACCCTACCAGAAAATATTTTTGTTAGTCTTTAAGGTGCTACTGGACTCTTGCCCTTTTTGACTACTGCAAACAGACTAACACGGCTACCCACTGTGAAATATTTACATGTTAGGTACATGTTATATAAGCATGGTTTGGCTTCTCCATGGCCTTTATTCTTCATGACAATTGTAAGGGCAGAAAGCAGGGCTCTCAAAACAAACAAACAAACAAACCAACCAACAAGCTAAACCAAACAGGTTACAATACTAAGGTCTGAGTATGTATTCCACACTGAATTCAGATTTCCAGGCTGTGAGAGAAACATAATTATTCTTGGGCCCAAAAGACCCCAGAAAAATTGATTAGGGTTACAACATTATATATCTGGTTACTTGGAAGTAGGTTGGACTCATTGAACTCAGTTGGACTTACTTGTGAATATTTGAGCCCAGGAGCACCTTAGACTCAAAAATATTGTTCACAAGGTTGGAAGAGACCACAAGGGCCATCCAGACCACAAGGGCCATGCAGGATCCCACAATCAAAGCACTCCTGACAGATGGCCATCCAGCCTCTGCTTAAAGACCTCCAAAGACGGGGACTCCACCATCCTTCGAGGCAGTGCATTCCACCGCCGAACAGCCCTCACCGTCAGGAAGTTCTCTAAGGCGCTACTGCGCTCAAATTGTTGTTCTCTAAGGCACTACTGCATTCACATCAAGCTGTTCTACTGCAGACCACTACAGCTACCCTCTGAAATGGATTTTTTTTTACTAGAAACCCAGTTGTCCCTGCAGGCCTTGCTTGACGATTAGTGGTGAAACGAACCATGAGTTTTTCCCTTCAAAATGTATGCCCTCACAATCCAGATCAGAATCATAATTAACTTTTCCAGGGGATTTTAATCTATTCATTTCATACCTTTCCTTTCCAGATTTAAGGCCCAGTCCGAAACATGTTTTCTCAAAAGTTTAGCCCTGCTGAGTTCAAGGGGGCCAACCCCCAAGTAAGCATGCATAGGATTGTGGGGTCATGAAGAAGGAGAAGAAGGAAAGAAGAGTTGGTTTTTAAACCCTGCTTTTCTCTAACTTCTTCTCCCTTAACTTCTTCTCCCCACAACAGACACCTTGTAAGGTAGGTGGAGCTGAGAGAGTTTGGAGAGAACTGTGACTGGCCCAAGGTCACCCAGCTGGCTTCATGTGGAGGAGTGGGGAATTGAGCCCAGTTCTCCAAATTAGAGTCTGTCGCCCATGTAGAGGAGTGGGGAAACAAATCAATTTCACCAGATTAGACTCCGCCGCTCATGTGGAGTGGGGAAACCAACCCAGTTCTCCAGATTAGAGTTCGCCGCTCTTAACCACTGCACCACACTGGCTCTCCTCTGTATCTAACAGGGGGCTTTAATTTTGCTTTCAAGATGATCTCTCTCATTGCAGAGGAAAGGAAAAGAAAATACCAGAGAAAGAAAGAGCAAAGAGCTGCTGGGCTTACTAAGATCCACAGGATCTCTGTGTGCATGTAATGAAATGCATAACTTCGTGGTGTATACTGTATATGCCCACAAGCCCTCTGTGACATCTTACTTTGATAATCTACTCCTAATATCTACAAGAGCCAGAAGTAATGCTTGGCAAGAAGGAACAGGTTTCTGGACAAACAGGTTTTTCTGACTCACCTGCACGGATCAATTGGGAAAAATAAAAAAAGGCCGAGGGTGGAGATTACAGAGAAGGGAGAAATCACAGGTAAGAGGAGTGAGTCACACAGCTGGCACGGGGCCTGGTAACACTTGCTCCTAAGTGCCAAGGATGTCAAGCTACAGGCTCACCTCTCTGGGAGGAAGAAGGGAAGAGGAGGAAGTAGGAGAAAGATAGAGAGGAGGTGAATGCAGCTGGTATAGTTAGTTCTGGAGGTGGGGGAGGAAGGGAGAACAACATACCCAGTTAGGGTGTGTGTGTCTGGGAAGGGTCTTCAAGTCACAGCCAGCTTGTGGCCACCCCCCCCCCATGGGGTTTTCAGGGCAAGAGATCAACAGAGATCGTTTGCCATTGCCTGCCTCTGTGACCCTGGTGGTCACATATCCAAATACTAACCAGGGCTGACCCTGCTTAACACCTGTGATCTGAGGAGACCGGGCTAGCCTGGGCCATCCAGGTAAGGACAAAGACAAATAGAGGTGGTTTGCCATTGTCTGTCTCTGTGTGGTGACTCTAGACTTCCTTGGTGGTCTTCCATCCAAGGACTTAACAGGGTCGACTCTGCTTAGCTTCCAAGCTCAGGCTAGCCTGGGCTATCAAAGTCAGGACACACAGTTGGGTAGGGGGTTATATTCTAGTATCCTTCTAGTATCCTTCTAGCAAGATTGTCAGGGATGCTCTAGGCTGATCCTGCATTGAGCATGGGGTTGGACTAATTGGCCTGTATGGCCTCTCCCAAGTCTATGATTCTATTATTCTTAACCTACGTTTTGGACTCGTGGCTACATTGAGCAGGAAAGCGTTTCACAGATCAGTCCTGAGCTGGACTGAAAAAATCTGATTTCATCTGCTTCAGTTTCCCACTTACATGTTCCGTCCCTGTCACATTATTGGGGGTTCCTTACTAGATCTTCAGGAATGTGGCTTTTCCTGACCCACAGCAGAGACTGTGTATCTAGCAGGTGAACTCAGTAAGAGATGGTCAAATAGGCAAACAAAAGAAGTTTTCAAATGGACCAAATAGCAGCTGGTTATTTAATTCCTGATGTCCAGCTCCTCCAAAACTATTTGATGCTATTTATTTAAAAGTGGCAACTTTAGTTCTATCAAATGAAGTATGAGTCACTGAACGATGGTTATACAATCGGCACGTACATAAAAACGATACCCTTGTGCAGAAAGATAATAGTATAAGGAAGTGTACCAAAGCTTTTACAGAGCAATATGGACATTTACCTTCAATCTTGATTCCCGGGGACAGGTGCCAGTTAATTTCACAAGAGGGACCAACCCAGCCAAATGAGCCCTTGAAATCCCTACAGACTTTGGCTGGTTTCCCAACACTTCTTGAAGGAATTGTTTCTTCCAGGATTCCACCAAATTTTGCCATACAAATGCAGCATTCGTAACAGTGGCATTATTAAAGAGTACAGGAGTTTGGAGACTTTTTTTGGGTAGGGGAAAGGTCTGTTAGGTAGACAGAAAACACCGATTGCATGCAGCAGGAGTCCCCAACCATTTTGAGCCTTTGGGCGCCTTTGGAATTCTGGCACAATGTGTTGGGGTGAGCCACAAAATGGCTGCCACAAGAGGAGGAGGCAGCCACAAAATGGCTGCCGCAGCTTACCTTCAGTCCCACACTGAAGATAAGAACATAAGGAAAGGCCCTGCTGGATCAGACCCAGGCCCATCAAGACCAGCAGTCTGTTCACACAGTGGCCAACCAGGAGACTCCAGGAAGCCCACAAGTAAGACGACTGCAGCAGCACCATCCTGCCTGTGCTCCAAAGCACCGAATAGAATAGGAATGCTCCTCTGATCCTGGAGAGAATAGGTATGCATCATGACTAAGAACATAAGAACAGCCCTGATGGATCAGACCAAGGCCCATCAAGTCCAGCAGTCTGTTCACACAGGGGCCAAGATCCTTGTGCTGTGATGCCGGCTGCTGCCAGAGCAATGTGTTTTTTTTTTAAATCTGCACAGCCAATGGCCAATCAGAAGCCTTGCTGGGCAAAAGCTCCACCTGGCCTCTCCCACTCTATAAAAACACTTGGCAGGCACCAGGAAAGGTGTCAACGGGCACCATGTTGGGGACCCTTGGCATTCAGTGTTGTGCGCGCGTGTGTGTGTGTGGCCAGAATGATGACTAGGAACGAATATCCAGGGACTTCAACAAAAATCTCCTTTGTGGTCCTTAATGGCCTTGAGTCCAGCTTCCATAGGTTGTCACAGTGAGGGGGCAGGACAGAGACAGAGTTCAGCCAGATGTGACAGAGGCAGGCAAAGTTTGAGCTGATGGATCTGCTGTCTATGGAAACCTGATGAAAGATGAGCAGCTGCGCTCTCTGCTTCCTTCACAGTGACCTGCTTGTGCAGCTGCAGATCAAGTTGGTATCCCCAACTTTACTGCATTTGGTCCTATGTTATGTACAAGAGTACTTTTCTTCAAGATGAGGCGCATCTTTCCAAATGGCCTGCCCAGTGTATATGACATTTGCTGTTCTCCTATCAAAAACACTGTTTGAGATTTCAAAAGATTTCTTTCCGCTTTTCCTTCCATCTTTTTTTGCACCTTTGCTTATTTCTTTTTTTCCTGCCTTTATTTATGCTATCCCAACCTCTGAGGTGTGAAGATATAAATCTCTTCCTTTACTAGACATGGTTTGGGTACCTTTGTTGGGAGTCAACACAGCACAGTTATGCAAAACGTTTGCAAAGGACACCTCTTGTGGATTCCACCTGTATCAGCCCCCAACAGTAAGGAAGGAGAAGTACAAGTGGGGAAAGTTCACACTTGATCAAATACGGACATTAGAGAAGGGCCAGAGAGCTAGAACCAAGCTACAAGCAGGGCCTTAACACAGTAACCTTATAGAATCTATAGAGTCATAAACCTATCACGAATCATGATGAATGCTCTCTGCATACCTTCCTTTTTAAATTGCATCTTGAAGATGCAATTTTAAAAGGAACGAGTGCGGAGAGCATTCATCATGATGCATGATAGGTTTATGACTTGTTGGCCATCTCCTTCAGAAACCTCACCATCTGAGGTTTAGGAAGAGCCGTCCTGCCTTACCAAAGATCACTGTAGGAGAAGGCCTGATCTACTCCCGCAACAAAAAAGAATGTCTTTAGAGGTAGAATTCTGAAGTGGAGTGGCCTACACCACTTCTATGGATGGAGAGGGTCACTTATTAATACTTCTCTCATTTAAAAGAAATATGAAAATATACATATTAGCATATCATAGTCTCAAATGGGCCTCTCTGAGAGCCATGAGGCAAACATCACTGATCTAGAGTTTCCTATAATGAGATAAAGTAGAACATATTCTATCACCTACCCCAAACAGTAGATGAGAAATCAAACATTAAAACTGTGTCAAGGGAATTTCTGCTGTTCAATTTCCTATGCAAGCAAAAGCAAAAATATACTTTTTCTGTTCTAATCTACATTGAAAGACCAAAATTGAAAGTCAAGAGAGACCGATAGCTTCAATGCCTTAAGATGATGCTATCCCCTGCATACTAGGAGATATACCTACACCTGAGTAGGCCTTATGCCTAGAAGATTTATTTCTTCCTACATGGCCCAATGCCATTTTCTTTTTCTGTGATGTAAACACAATTTCTTATTTTGAAGCTGCTGTTTAACATTGTCAAGGAAGGAATTATCTTGTAACACTAAAGCAAAGAGCCCAACCTAAACTTCATAGGAGCCCTTCAAATTACTTTCTTTTTATTTATTTATTATTTTGACTAACTATCCTGCTCTCCCCGGCCAAAGGCCAGGCTCAGAGCAGCTATCTTATCAGTAGGAAGCAGATCTTTGGGGTTTAACATCTAGGGACTGGCTTACAATTCTTAACAGTTAAGAGTGCAATCCTAGACTGAGTTATACTTTCCTAAACCCATCAACCTCAGTGGAATTAGAACAGTGTAATACTGCTTAGGATTGCACTGTTACTGAGGAATCTTAAAAAAAAACTTTCCACTTCCTTTAAGGTAAAGAAAACCCAGACAATTCTAGATCTATATCCTTTAAGGATTTTGGAGTACATAGCCAAATTCCCACAATTAGCACAAAAGAGCTACCCATCAACAACCAACACATCTATCATTTTCCATTTTCAGAATGGATCAAAATTAGCCTTTTCAAATCATTTGCAAGTAGTCTTTCTTTGGATATTTTGATGTTATTGACAATACCATCAGTGCTGAAGGCACCAAATATTTCTGCCAGACTGACCACCCGGGGCATTTTTCACACTGCACTTGTGTGTCCAAATGGACACCCCAATGGACACAAATTGACAATCAACAACAGATCCAAGATTACCTTAAAAGGTAACTTTCAGTGACTTACAATCTGAACACCAAGTGTATGACGTGTAAATGAAACTGAAGAGAAACAGTAGAATATAGAAGCATACTAACAATAATTCTTAGGATTCATACCCAAAAAAAGTATTTTCAGAAATTTTTTGAACAAGCTCTTTCTCTGTACACTGTGATGTATGGTTCTCTATATCTTCACCCTTTATAAGAATTTGCTACTGTAGGTCATGGATCTTAACTAACATTTCCCGTACTGTTTTTTAAATTTACTTCATTTATATCTCACCTTTCTCCCCAACTGGGACCCAAAGCAGTTTACATCATTCTCCTCTCCTCCATTTTACCCTCACAACAACCCTGTGAGGTGTGTGAGACAGAGAGTTTGTGACCGGTCCAGGGTCACCCAGCAAGCTTCTATGGCAGAACGGGGATCTGTAAAACCTAGTCTTGGAAACCCTGATCCCACACACTAATCACGGCACCAGGCTGGCTCTATTCCTAGATTCTTCCTAAGATATACAATATTTATTTTATTAAAACATTTATATTCCACCTTTGCTCTTGGTTAAAGGCAGCTTACAATAATTCTAAGATATGATTCTTCCTAAGATGTAAAGTGAGGAAATGTTATGTGACTGTAGTTAAACACTACTGCTTCCTGTTGTCACGGAGTAGGGAGAAAGTGACAAAACAGAAGCAATTTTTGTAGCAAACTTACACGCAAGGAATCAGGGTAGTTTTTAAAAAATGCATGGTTGACATTTCGATATGTTACAGAATGATACGATTAATGCTAAGTTGTTAGAAGCCAAGCTGCTTTTAAGAGGAAAATCAGGCACAAGCTTAACTCTTCCCAATTATAAAAGACTGAAAAGTCAAATTTTGTGTAACTGTATGTTCAGGTAGATTTTATGAGCCCGTATGCTCTCTGGTTATGGGTACAAAAGGGTTGTTATAGTGTACCCAGTCCACTGCGTTCTTGTGAGTTTGCCCCAGTTCATCAACATTTTATGAGATGGAATTTCATTGATTTAAAACATTTGTTCTCAAAAGATATTTAAAGAATATCACAATGAGTTTTAAAACCATCAGCTAAATACACAACACTGTAATCATATAATCCAAAGAAAAAAGGCCTCCCCTTCATGATCCAGCTTACCATGTTTATGGTTGGTGACTCCCAGGAAAGCGTTTTTAGGATTGCAGCCTAAAATTCCCAGCAACATAATGCAGATGTTCTAATTGCCACAGACTGAAAAGATCTCACAAAATCATTGTGGGATTCTGGAGATGGCAAGCGAACAACTCAAAACACCAAATACATGTGGTAGCTCTTCTAAATGAACAAACACGTCACGTGAAAATAGAAGACTCTCCAGGGTGTATATACTAGACCAAAGAGACCACTTATCAAGTGTATTAGCCAGATTTAAATGCCTTCCTAAACAATCTGGCCTTGCAAAGCCTTCTGAAAGATTAACAAGTGAACACAACAAAAGTGATGTTCTTGGAAAGGCAATTCCACAATGAAGGGGCCACCACTGTAAAATCCCTTGACTGAGTTTTACACATCTGCATAAGGGTCTGGAGAGGAGATACCAGAGATGCTGGAAGGATTTGTGCAGGGCTTGGGGTATTAAGGAGGCGCGTATAAGGTACAATGTCCTTCAACATGCTCTCCTGATGGCCTTTCTAATAGTGCCTTTGCTGTTAATAATAAAGGTTGAAGGGCTCTTCATAGATTGCTTTCTCTAGAGTTTTGTTCACTCTCTCTTTAAATATTTCTATTTTGTTTGTTTGCATTTGATAGGTTTGTTTCCAAAGTAGGCTGGAGATGGCCAGGATTATTTCCTGGGTGCAGGAAGAAGGGCTTGTCCAAATACAAGCCCAGGCAAGCTGAGAAGACATGTGCTATGTGCATGAACACCAACACACAGTTACATGGAGCACACACCTCTAATACAGCCCCACCGGCTCTGAAATTCAGTGGCCATGCCCCCTGGAGCCTTGGAAGAGTAACAGAAATGAGCAAAGCCAATTCAATGGTTAGTGCAGAGACTATTCAACAAAAAGCTCTTTAAATTTTGGTTGCTATGTTTTTAATGTATTTTATGTGTTTTAGAACCATAGTGTGGGCCTGAGCTAAGGGTTAATGAAAATAATGAGCATTGGTTTTAAAAGGTTGTTGGCCAACAATAGAATCATAGAACTGGAAGGGGCCATACAGGCCATCTACTTATCTGTCTTGCAAGCCACCTTGAGCTCCATAAGGAAGGAAAGCAGCTAGCAGATGTTTTAAATAAACAAACAAATGGCACGTTTTTCTTTTTCCATTGTCATGCATGTGGGGAGGGGCAGCCCTAATGAAGGGGCCTTTATTCTTAGAAGAAGGGAAACGCTCATAAGCAACGTTGACAGGGTGAAACATGCAAAACTATGGGTTGAAAACAGACCCAGTTAGTTTCTTTAAAAGTGCCCAGATACCAATTGGCATGACAGGAGGATCCACATAGAACAGAAATATAATATCATAGAGCTGGAAGGGACCACCAGGGTCATCAAGTCCAACCCCCTGCGCAATGCAGGAAATTCACAACTACCTCCCCACCCCACACCCCCAGTGACCGGAAGATGGCCAAGATGCCCTCCCTCTCATGACCTGCCTAAGGTCACAGAATCAGCATTGCTGACAGATGGCCATCTAGCCTCATGCGTTGACATAGAAAAATCATTACTTTAAGTCATGAGTTGACCTATCAAGTACTTAAAAGGTAAAGAACTTTGTGTATAAAAAAAGAGAAATAATATTGTTGAAATTATTAAAGGAAAAGAAAAATGAGAAACAATATAAAAAACACCTTGTAAAAATCCCAGGAAATTCCATAGATTACCTGTGAAGTTTAGAATCAGTGTGGATTCATTTTGAACAACTATCTGGGACTGAATTGGAATGGACAGAGAACTGGGATGAGATCTGTACATGGAAGCATGGTATTGGCAAAAGTCACTTTGGGCATCATTATTAAGATTTAAAGGGGAAGGGTTGAAGACATGCATCCGAAGAGATCTTCCAGCCATTGGTATGGAAAAGAAGTGCCAAAAAGGGGCTGTCCACCCTTGTTCCAAACGCTTTTGTTTAAGATTTGAGCTTTTACACAATATGTGACTTTTTAACAGGATCAGCTGCTCAGAGTTACTTTGACACCTCACCCCAGAATGATGGAATGCCTTTCCTCTTGGATTTTGGAACCCGTATCACAGACAGCGAGTCCATCTCTACGCTCACACCATGAATCAGAAGCACGGTTTTTATACTGCTTGGCTTACCCGTTTCTACGCATGCCCATTTCTTCAAAATGCGGCTTGGGTTTTGTAGTGTTCACTACATGGAAGAGATTATCGGAGATAGTGGGGCATGAAAGCATTACTATACTGTGAGAATGCCCATGTCATAAGGGTACTTGCTGATGGAGACAGGGAAAACGTTAACATTTCCTGAATGAATGGATGGCAGATTCACAAAAGCAGCGGGAATTTCAGTAACACCAACAGAGTTGTCCAGGGGCTGGCATGAACTTTGCAGAGCCATAAAAATTAACTAAACTTCAGAAGCAGCATTGAGACTTAGTCGCAGGGAGAGAAAAAAGCGACTCACTTGCCTCTAGTTTACTTCTGACACCCTAATAAAACATCCTTATATTGCTACTACATATCACAGTTTAATTTAGAAGTGAGAGAGAGAACAGAGACTCACCAGAGTGTGTCCTGAGGTGTCCTGTGAGGGCGTCCCTTCTCCGGCAAGCATAGCTACAGAAGGGACATTTAAATGGTTTCTCCCCAGAGTGTAATTTGATGTGCCTCAGGAGGTTGCCTTTTTGTGTGAAGGAAGCTCCACATTGGTTACAGTGAAAGGGACGCTCACCTATGGTGGAGAAACACAACAGAAAATAACTGAGAAACCAGGGACAACAAACGCACCAATTCAGTACTCCTATATATGGATGCATTCGTAAATATATCTAATTCAAACCTACAAAGATTACAAATTTAATATTATATTACACTTAATTGGAACAATTTCATTGGTGGCAGTTTGGTACTAGAGAGTCAGCTGAGGAACCTTTTGAAGTCATGATTTTCACCATGGAAATCAAACACTCTGGAGGTTCATTCCGCCCTCTTTGCCAGTTGGAGTCGGGCTCAGGGCGGCTCACATCAGCAATAAATCATAAAACACAATAAAAACATTCGATTTCATACAATATTAATATAAAACCAGAAATTCTCAATTAAAAAGTAATTAAAACTCAATTGAAAAGTAAGTACTGGATATATTTCAGTTTTGCCCCAAATTTAATTCCTGCTCCCCTCCCACCAACCCCACCCCCTGCAAGCAAAACAGGGGAGAAGAGGTTTCTGGAAAATTTACATCTCTAGATTTGGAAAAAGCCAACCTTATTTCTATTTTTTTGACAAACAGCTTGGCTTCCCCAAGTCCAATCCCAGATCAAGCTGAGGGAGGCAAGCCCCATCTCCAGTAGGATCCATCTGAGTAGCTCATTCTTCCCTCATTCTCCTGTCCTGCATGCAAAGCGGACCAATGAACTGACGGATGAGCAGAGCAGAGCCCTGCCTGATTTGTGATTCTCCTCTCACGAGAGAAGCTTCTTTTCTTCCAAATGATGCCAAATTCTGGCCCGAGACCCTCTGCCAGTCAAGCAGACTTTTGGCCAGTCAACCACCATTTGCAGTCTGGGGACAGCGAATGAAACCAGCTCTTCTAGGAGTCTCATTAAAGACAGACGGAACAGAATGGGATTATGCGCGTGCCAGGTTCCTAATTGTTCCTAAAGACTGCTAATTAATTAAGAGGTCACCAATCAGTCTGTGGTCTCCCACATGCTTGAAGAGACATGGGCTTTGAGACAAAACCCTTGGGGCATGCTCGCCTTGCCACGTGACTAATCCAGCAAGTTCTCCTGGAGTGAACTTGAACAACGGGGTTCTCCATCACGACCTCTTCAAAGACCACTCCATTTATTTGAACAAGGCCCAAACAAGCTTGGCTCCGTCATAAGGGAACCTGAGTAGGTAACTACAGCGTAATGTTATTATAAGGTTCTCTGGAACAAGTGCTTCAAGTTGCAGAAATACAAAAGACATATAATGAATTTTTTAATTAAAGTTTCTGAATTAATGCACACTGTACACCAGCGTGGTGTAGTGGTTAAGAGCAGAAGAGTCTAATCTGGGGGACTGGGTTCGATTCCCCACTCCTCCACATGAAGGCAGCTGGGTGCCCTTGGGCCAGTCACAGTCCTCTCTGAACCCTCTCAGCCCCACCTACCTCACAAGGTGTCTGTTGTGGGGAGAGGAAGAGAAGGAGATTTGTTTGAGCAGTAGTGTGTGTGAAAAAGATCTTGGGGTCTTAGTAGACCAAACACTGAACATGAGTCAGCAGTGTGATGCGGTAGCTAAAAAGGCAAATGCAGTCTTGGGCTGCATCAACAGAAGTATAGTGTCCAGATCACGCAAAGGGATGGTATCGCTTTACTCTGCCCTAGTTAGACCTCAACTAGAGTACTGTGTTCAGTTTTGAGCACCACAATTTAAGAAAGATGTAGACAAGCTGGAACGTGTCCAGAGAAGGGCAACAAAGATGGTGAGGGGTCTGGAGACCAAGTCCTATGAGGAAAGGTTGAAGGAGCTGGGTATGTTTAGCCTGAAGAGGAGAAGACTGAGAGGGGATATGATAACCATGTTCAAGTACTTGAAGAGCTGTCATATAGAGGAGGGTGCCGAGTTGTTTTCTGTTGCTCAAGAAGGTCGGACCAGAACCAATGGGTTGAAATTAAATCAAAAGAGTTTCCGTCTAGACATTAGGAAGAATTTTCTAACAGAGCGGTTTCTCGGTGGAACAGGCTTCGTCGGGAGGTGGTAAGCTCTCCTTCCCTGGAGGTTTTTAAGAAGAGGTTAGATGGCCATCTGTCAGCAATGCTGATTCTGTGACCTTAGGCAGATGATGAGAGGGAGGGCATCTTCGGCATCTTCTGGTCACTAGGGGTGTGGGGGGGGAGGTAGTTGCGAATTTCCTGCATGTGCAGGGGGTTGGACTTGATGGCCCTGGTGGTCCCTTCCAAGTCTATGATTCTATGAGATTGTAAACCAGTTTGATTCTCCTTAAAGGGTAGAGAAAATTTGGGCATGAAAACCAACTCTTCTTCTTGATGTAGGTTTCTGGGAATGATTTCCCTCCTACATTATGTAATCTTGGAGGATGAGATTAATTCGGCCTGTGCAACTAAATCCTGGCAGGCCAGTAGTAGTATTTTTGTTCTGGATTGGTTAACTCTGGCTGGGTATGCAGTGGCCCCAGCACCTTGGGGCAAATGGGGAGAGGGTGGCCATAATCCTCCTGGAGGCTTTCACAGATGCCTGATCCAGACAGCGGCTGGCCTTGATTCTTTGTTCCCTTTGCTGGGCTCCAGGGGCAGGGGAGCAATCTCCCTGTTGTTCTCATCCCCCTTGCTTCTCTGAGCTCCCTGTTAGAGCTGCTGCTGGTGGTGGTCTCCAGCCTGGTAGTAGAGACTTCCCCGTGGTTCAGCGGTGCTGGGATTTTCCACTTCCATGCCAAGTCTTACCCACCTGGCCATGCTTCGGCCTTTTTGGCATCACCAAAAAGTGAACCTGAAATCAGGTCAAGAGGACAACAGGCGGTATGAAAGCGATTTAAAAGCAATGAGAGCCCTGCATACTCCCTGAATTGTATAAAGCTGTATCCCTGAATTGTATAAAGCGGTCAGTTAGGCAGCTTTTGGCAGACGCAGGCCTACTTCTGTACCTATAACTCTACAGCATCCTTTTGTATAAAACGAATATATGCAACTTGCTCGTGACCAACTGTAAGACGGCAAGGTCTGCGTGGCCATTCACAGACTTTTCCGAGAATCGGCCTCACGTTATCTCTCAGCTGCACACTACTTTTTCATGGGTGTGCAGTTTGAAGATCAAACAGTGACAGGCGCCTCTCTTCTACGCTAGGGCTGCCCGTCGTCTCGGGGCCTCCTGATACAATCAGAGAATGAGAGGCCAGGCCAGAATCAAGCAGGCAGGATGTTTGCTGCTCGGCTTGAACGTTGTGGCCATTACGCCTCCCCCTCATGTCCATCTGGCTTGACTCTGCAGCTCCAAGCACAGTCAGACACATTCCCTTGACCTCTCAGGGGACTTTAAGGCCTTACGTGGCTTGGGACCGGGGTAGCTGGAGGACCATCTTCTCCCTTTCATTCCTGCCCAGAAGTTAGGATCACAGGGTGAGGCCCTCCTGACTCTCCCACCGACCCAAGAAGCTCATTTGGTGGGTACATGAGAGAGGGCTTTTTCAATGGTAGCCCTATGTCTATGGAACAATCTCCCCAGGAAGGCGTGTCTGGCCCCCTCACTTTCCAACTTCAGGAGGCATCTGAAGACAGTTTTATTTAGGACTGCATGTGGTTAAGTTTAGTTGCAGTCCTGAGTAGTGGTTTTAAATTTTGGTTTTTGTCTCTTTTTAATTATTATTTTTTTGCAGCCTCTTTCCAGGCTACTGTTTACCAAACAGATGTCCTGACTATTTTTATTGATACACTCTAACATAATATAACAAGATGCTCACATGATGTTTAAAATCAGTTGTATGTAGCCCATCTCTAGCACTGCGAGTGTGGGTACTGTGTACCTTTTAAATGATGAGAACCCCCATCTTTACCACCAGGACCATCACTGGTTTCATTTGAAGTACCGTCAATGGTACTTACATGTAAAACTTGGTCAGAGCTATCTTGCCTGGTGTGTTGCAGTATTGATGATGTTCTGAGACAAAAAATCAAATGTACATATTCTTACAAGTGACCCATCAGTAGATCGGAAAACTGCTATCAATAATATCAGTTAACTGACCACTAGGTGATTTGGCCATTGGTGTTTTTAAAATATTTTTAATGTGTTTTATCTACCTTGCAAGCTGCTTTGCACTCCATAAGGAAGAAAGGCGGCTAATATGTTTTACATAAAATAAATAATAAATAAAAGCTGCTGTCCCCATCTGAGAGCCAGCGTGGTGTAGTGGTTAAAAGCGGTGATTGGAGCGGTGGACTCTAATCTGGAGAACCAGGTTTGATTTCCCACTCCTCAACTTGAGCGGAGGAGGCTAATCTGGTGAACTGGATTTGTTTCCCCACTCCTCCACAGGAAGCCAGCTGGGTGACCTTGGGCTAGTCACAGTTCTCTTAGAGCTCTCTCTGCCCCACCTACCTCACAAGATGACTGTCAGGGGAAGGGAAGGTGATTGTAAGCCAGCTTGATTCTTCCTTAAGTGGTAGAGAAAGTTGGCATATAAAAACCTACTCTTCTTCTTCTCTAGATCTCCTGACGTTCAGACCAGGGCAGTTTAAAGAAGAATCAGGGAGTTTAAAGGCAGGAATCATTCCTTAGCTCCAGGGCAACCTGCATGACCATACAGTTGTGAGAACCCATCCTAAGAAGACAGTCAACTGGGCAACACTTGGATGTCACTAATTGACATCTGGTTATTAAGAAAACGTTAATAAATGTCGTCGGTTTTGGCAGTGAAGCCAGAGTCATAATGCAGGTGCATGGAAGTCCCCTAGGTGATGCCTGGCACATGCTCATGTCATTTCCAGAGAAAGCCAGATAACTAATTACACTTCAGAGCCTCAATTACTCCTTATTTAGTTGCTTACGTTATACTGGCCTGTTACATCACCACAAGTAAGAACTGCCTCCAGGAGAGCAGGTAGGGAGATTTCAGTCAACTGGACCGGTTGGACCTTTCCCTCCCCTGCGTGTTCAGGCAGTTTGATGTTCCACAGGTGACTAAAAAGAAGGGCACTCAGGTAGGCTAGCAAACGGTTTGTGGGCTGTGACCTGGGGCTGGCTTATTTGCAAAGAGATTTTTGAAAACTCGGCAAAAATGAACAATGAATACCAGTACTTAGCAGTTGCTGACTACACTTCAGACTGCACAAAAGCTAGAATGCATGGTGGGAGAGCGGAGAGCAGGCTGCACCATTGAGAGGGGTGGTCGTGTTAGCTAACTGTAGGAAGAAGGAGAAGGAGAAGGAGAGGAGGAGAAGGAGGAGTAGTTGGTTTTTATACCCCAAATTTCTCTACCTTTAAGGAATCTCAGACCGGCTTACAATCACCTTCCCTCTCCCTCACCACAACAGACACCTTGTGAGGCAGGTGGGGCTGAGACAGTTTGGAGAGAACTGTGACTGGCCCAAGGTCACCCAACAGGATTCATGTGGAGGAGTGGGGAAACCAACCCGGTTCTCCAGATCAGAGTCTGCCACTCTTAACCACGACACCAAGCTGGCTCTCAAAACAAAACAGCAAAACAAAAGTCCAACGACAGCTTAAAGACTAACAGGATTTATTCCAACGTGAGCTTTTGTGAGTCAGAGTTCATGTGTGGGGAGCAAAAGGGTCGACAAAAGCTCATGGTGGAATAAATCCTGCTAGTCTTTAAGCTGCCCCTGGGCTTCTGTTTTGTTTTGTACCATTCCGACCAAAGATGTGGGACCCTCCTCCCATCTGAAATGCTCCATCCCATTTGAAAAAGAATTCCCTGAAAATAAATGCACCAACATAACCATGGAGGAAGATTCTCATTCAACCTGCTCACTGTTCTGATCCTTTCTACTCTCGGGGAGATCATTTCAGAGAGTAGCTGTGTTGGTCTGCCATAGAAGAGCTGGATTCAAGCGCAGAAGTACCTTAGAGACCGGCAAGATTTTCGAGGTATAAGCTTTTGAGAGCCAGAAACCTTCATCAGCATTGACTCTCAAAAGCTTATGCCTCAAAAATCTTGCTGGTCTCTAAGGTGCTTCTGGATTTGAATCTAGCTACTTTCAAGGAGATTTTCACCTACAGATAATCCAAATACATGTTCTCCTGTCTGTAGGATGGAGGGGGTTCCCACCCCAGAACTCAATACATCAAACCCATTTCCTTCTGATGCTTGTGTAGACCTGGCCACAGAAATCGTTGCAAGCACCTTGAAAGAAGCCACGGTATGATCAGCCCAGCATTGGAGATCAAATGCAAGCTTTTATATAAATGTGAGCTCTAGCCCTGCGGCAAACCCATAAACAGATTCCAGCAGATGGCAAGTCCATGAAAGCAGTTTTATTGGTTAACATTGACAGGTTACAGAAGCCATATTCAGAAAGACACTAGTAAGGGGCTACGGCAAGGTACATGGCATATATGGAAAAGCAAAAGGAGATAACCGGTAGTCCAGGCAACCCCCCCTCCCCCAGAGGCAGGAAGGAGTACTTGGCAATTCCCACACTAAAGGAATCTATGAAGGACTCTATGAAGTCTAAACACGGGGCACGGGCTGGCCTTGGAGAGAACTGCAAAACAGCACCTGGAAGCACAACCATGAACCGTCTTCATGGCCTGCTCCTGACAATAGGATGGAATTGTTTTTCTCTTTTAAATTAAAGTAGGGGATTCAATGTGTACAGGAAAACCCATCAAGAAAAGTTCTGGATCATAAAAAACTGAAGTGGCATTTGGAGTCAGCAGAAGACAAACCACTTCTGCACAGCTGAGAATATTTGAACAGCCGATGCATTTGCACAGGATGAATGGCGGCCATTCCTCTGTGCAGGACTTCTAACAAAAGGGAAGCTTCTTACGGAGTTCCATTTCTTTTCTTTTCTTGTCACGATGCTGCTTCAAGAAGAAAGCCCTGAAGTGCTTAAGGCATTGAATGTACAAATCATCTGTACACTTGTCCACTACCACAATGCAAGGTAAAATCTGAAGGGGCGCTTCACAGGGACGGCCTGTGATTTTCTTCTGTGGCCAGTTCAGTGGCAGTTATTCTGGGCCACTACCCTCCATTCACCTGCATGCCCAACCATGTGCCCCTCAGGGACATCAAAAGCCGCCTTGAGCTGGAGAACCAGCCTTCCTAGCCCATTCAGGTAGGCTGCAGGTAGGGTTGCCAGCTCTGGGTTAGGAAATACCTGGAGATTTTGGGGGTGGAGCCTGAGGAGGGCGGGGTTTGTTGAGGGGAGGGACTTCAATGGGGTATAATGGCATACAGTCCAATGCCAAAGCAGCCAGGGGAACTGATCTCTGTCGCCTGGAGATCAGTTGTAATAGTGGGAGATCTCCAGCTACCACCTGGAGGTTGGCAACCCTAGCTGCAGGTCTCCCACAGAGGGGGCGCTGCCAGGGACTGAGCGCCCACCCAGGGCATCCCCTATTGGCCCTGGCAGGGTCACCCAAGCAGCCTTTCACCCTGCAGACGTTTCTCAGCCACACTGGTCAGTTTTTCCTCTGAACGACAGTACCCTCTCCTCTTTTCACCCCCACTCTGTTCTTCTTCCTTCTTCTTCCTATTCTGCTTACTCCTTCTCCTTACTATTTTCATACTGTCAGTGAGGGCACCCAGTCGGACCCGGGATGAATAAGCTCCGTGCTCATTCCTCCCCCCTTCCGATCCCATGGGAAAAGGGATGGAGACTGGGAACTGTAACACCTCCACTTCAAAGCCTTCCCGTTGTAAATCAGAGATCGACTTTCCTAGTGTCATTCCTAACACCTTGTGGAAGCTTCAAAGAGACTTGATGTTTTTGCATTTCAAAGTCTACTTGTAATTAATTCTTTGTATGTTCTATATATGCTGTGTCTTGTCTTTGCCTTGCTATTCTGTCGTTGAATTTCTCAAGGATACTGATCTCGTATGCTTCTCTGAAATAAACTTTAAACTCTCTGTAACGTCTGGAGGGAAGTTTATGCTACTGGAATGCTACGAGGTACTGAAACCCTGACACATACCTTCATACTTAAGTTCCTGAGATTCTTTTCTCTCCACCCCTACCCCAAATCCATATATTTAATTTGTTTTTAATTCCTGCATCTACACGCTGTGGAGCTTGAGAATGAAGCTTTGTAAGAGAGCCAGCATGGTGTAGTGGTTAAGAGCGGTGGTTTGGAACGGTGGAGTCTGATCTGGAGAACCGGGTTCGATTCCCCACTCCTCCACATGAGCGGCGGAGGCTAATCTGGTGAACTGGATTGGTTTCCCCACTCTTCCACATGAAGCCAGCTGGGTGACCTTGGGCTAGTCACAGTTCTCTTAGAGCTCTCTCAGCCTCACCTACCTCACAGGGTGTCTGTTGTGGGGAAGGGAAGGGAAGGAGGTTGGAAGCCGGTTTGATTTTCACTTAAGTGGTCGAGAAAGTCTGCATATAAAAACCAACTCTTCTTCTTCTTCTGTAAATATTAGTGAAGGATCAGCTGCTGGTGGGTCATGAACCGGCTGCCGTTTGGACACGGTGACACGGAGCCCAGTCTTTACGGGCAGCGTGCCACGTAACCTCCCGCCAGTACTCACAACACACTACATGTGCAAACCCACCCACCCCCCATAAAACAAACTCGGCTTTGTGTTTAATCTCTGAGTGAGGGCGAGGCAGGCAGGAAAAAGTCCTGCCTCTTCCACAGCCTGCCCTGACCTTGGTGGCCCAGGCTAGCCTGATCTTGTCAGATTTCAGAAGCTAAGCAGGGTCGGCCCGGTTTAGTACTTGGATGGGAGACCTCCAAGGAAGTCCAGGGTTGCTACACAGAGGCAGCCGATGGCAAACCACCTCCGTTCACAACTTGCCTTGAAAACCCACCAAGGTCGCCATAAATTGGCTGCAACACCACGGCGCTTCCCGCCACCGTTCCACGACCTGGACGCTCTTGTGTGCCACAAACGGCTGTTACCGGTGCCCACTGCATGCAGTTGCTTTGTCTTATTAAAGAAATAGCCAATTTACTTAGGGTGGTGGGGGGGGGGAGGTAACGCACCTCTATGCGGTGCCCTTGCCGGCTATTTCAGCTCAGATTATCTGAAACGGATCCTCCGGGATGGTTTGATCTTCCGCTTGCGATGTCTTATTATGGAACTTCTACCGGGAACAGGGCAGGCTTTTCAAGGCAGAGTGAGCTCACTAGCGGTATTCTCCCTATATTTACCCTTGCGATGCCTGCAGAGCAGAGAGCCACGGCTGCCCGTCGAAAGCCATTTCCTTGCAAATTCCATCAAGCCTCATAAGACACACTTCGCATGAATGTTCCAGAGGGGAAGGTGCATTAGTCTATGGCAGTAAATATAAACTACGAGTTTCAGATTTGGTGAGAAGGAGGAGGAGAAAGAGAAACAGAAGGAAGAGATGGTTTTTAATACCCCGCCTTTCTCTACCTTTAAGGAGTCTCAAAGTGGCTTACAATCACCTTCTCTTCCCCTCCCCACAACAGGTAGGTGGGGAGGTAGGTGGGGCTGAGAGAGTTCGAAGAGAACAGTGGCTAGCCCACAGTCACCCAGCAGGCTTCATGTGTGGGAGCGGGGAAACCAACCCAGCTCGAGGAAGAGGAAGAAGAAGAGTTGGTTTTTATATTCCGACTTTCTCTACCACTTAAGGAAGACACAAACCGGCTTACAATCACCTTCCCTTCCCCTCCCCACAACAGACACCCTGTGAGGTAGGTGAGGCTGAGAGAGCTCTAACAGAGCTGTAACTTGCCCAAGGTCACCCAGCTGGCTTCGTGTGGAGGAGTGGGGAAACAAATCCAGCTCACCAGATTTGCCTCTGCCGCTCATGCGGCAGAGTGGGGAATCAAACCTGGTTCTCACATAAACACATGAAGCTGGCTCATACTGAATCAGACCCTTGGTCCATCAAAGTCAGTCTTGTCTGCTGAGACCGGCAACGGCCCTCCAGGGTCTCAGGCAGAGGTCTTTAACATCACCTACTTGCCTAGTCCCTTTAACTGGAGATGCTGAGGATTAGAGTCCAGATTAGAGTCCACCACTCCAAACTACTACACCACACTGGCTCTTAACCACTACACCAAGACTACGATCATGTTATGCTTGCATTCACTTTCATGGAATAGAGCCCATTCCTTCAGGCTCAATGAGAAGATTTCCATCATACATTCATTTTACGTAGGGGTATGGAGGAGGGGGGAAACCAAGAGCAAATAAACAGCAAGGTTACGTAAGGGGTCATGAAATTAAAGCAGTCCAGGGTGAAATGTAATTATATAAAATTCAAACCAGTCATCAAGAAAAAATCACACAAAGAGCATGCTATTCTAACACCTGTAGTTAACACCTGTAGCAGGTGGGAAGCACCAGGTTTTGCCAAGATAGTTAACACCAGGAATGAGCGAAGCCAAATAAAAGGGTTCAGGGTTAAGGGCAGAGACTGAACTCTTTCTTAATAGACACACTCCGCCATATCTGAAAACGACTTGCACGAACAATTAAAATGGAAACAAATAAATTATGCATGCATTTATCAGAAAGACGCAAAATAAGGACAATCCTTTTGGATCAGAACAAGGGGCCACCCTCCTCCGTCCAAAGCAATGAGCTTCAGGGATCGGCTGCGTCCTAACACAGAGTTTCCATTTAGCAATATGGCTAACAGTGGCAGACAGATCCATCTTCCATGATAGGTCTTACCACTCATGCCATGTTTTTAAAATATTTTGCATAGTGAAAAGTGTCCTGATTTTAGCAGTAGAAAAGAGCAGGAGTCCAGCAGCACCTTAAAGACTAACAAAATTTCTGGCAGGGGATGAGCTTTTGTGAGCCACAGCTCACCTCTTCAGATACAGCTAGAATGCGAATCCATCTATCCTTAAGTAGAGAACAGTGAATTAGACACACAATGGAAATGGAAATGTGAAAAGCAAGTAAATGACATTAGTGGGCGTGATTGGATTGGGTGTGATATGCAGAGGGATAGTAGGCATGGAGAAATTAGCACTGGTAATGAGACAGGAATCCCAGATCTCTATTCAATCCAGGAGAATGCATAGTCTTGAGCTTCATTATTTGTTGTAATTCAGCAGTCTCGCTTTCTAATCTCCCTTTGAAATCCCCTTGTAAGAGAACTGCTACTCTTAAATCAGCAACTGATTGTCCTGGAAGGCTAAAATGTTACCCCACAATAAGCAACTCTTCTTCTTCTTCTTCTTACCCAACAAAGGGAGCTTTGTGTGACTCATGAAAGCTCCTACCCTGACAGAAATGTTATTAGTCTTTAAGGTGCTACTGGACTCTTGCTCTTTTCTACTGCTACAGACAAACACAGCTACCCATCCTGATTTTAGCAAATATCCTATTCTTGGCAAGTGGCTCAGGCACTTGAACACTTGAAGGTAGATAGGAATTTGCAATGGAGACCAGCTTTAAGAAAGCTGGTGGGGAATGTGCCCTTACAAAGAAGAGCAAGATTCAAGTCCACCCGCACCTTAGGGACCAACAAGATTTTTGAGGTATAAGCTTTCAAGAATCAAAGCTCCCTTCATCAGGTAAGAAGAAGAACTGGATTTTATACCCTGATTTTCTCTACCCTTCTAAGGAGAATCAACCTGGTTTACAATTGCCTTCCCTTCCTCTCCCCACAACAGACACATTGTGAGGTAGGTGGGGCTGGTAGTGTCTGGAGAGAACTGCGACTAGCCCAAGGGCACCCAGCAGACTTCATGAGAAGGAAACCAACCTGGTTCTCCAGATTAGAGTCCGCCACTCTTAATCACTACACCACGTTGGCTCACCATAATCCATAAAAACCATAATCCATGGAATCCACACTGGGTAACTGACGAAGGGAGCTTTGACTCTCGAAAGCTTATACACCGAAAATTGTGTTGGTTTCTAAAGCACTACTGGACTCGAATCTACCTGTTCTAGTGCAGACAAACACTGTTACCCACTAAATCTGTCTTCACAAAGAATGACACCTTACGGGGAAATGATATTTCTATTGCTGTGAAGTGGTTCAGTCTGCAAGTCTATGCTGTGATCCCCCCCTTCTTTATCCACATGAACACATGAAGCTGCCTTATACTGAATCAGACCCTTGGTCCATTGAAGTCAGTATTGTCTACTCAGACTGGCAGCAGCTCTCCAGGGTCTCAAGCAGACCTCTTTAACTGGAGGTGCTGGGGATCGAACCTGGGACCTTCTGCATGCAAAGCAGAGGCTCTTCCACTGAGCCACATGCCCTTCCCCGCCAACAGACATCCACTCTGAAGAGCAACACCATCCCTAGCCCCCGTTGGGGCACAGAGAAAAGCAAGAGAGCACGTCAGCAACATCAACACGAGAAACCAAAGGCAGTCATCACGTTTTTCTTTCGGCTGCTTACCAGTGTGACTCCTTTTATGTACCATAAGCACATTGGGACCAATGCAAACCATGCCACAGACGTCACATTTCAGTTTACCATTCGGAAGCCGGATTCCTCCCTCGCCCGACAGCTCCTGCAGCTTCCTGTGGTCCACCATCTCGTGGTTCTCAGAGAGAGGCTCCTCCAGGCGGCCCCCTTCGTCGTGGCCCCTGAGCCCGTCCTCCTGCTTCAGGGGCTTCCTGTCAGAATCCTCATCATCACTTTGCATTTCTAGCTTTATGGAATTTGCTGCAAATTAAAAAAAGATGACATTACTGTTAATTTTGTTTTTCCCCGAACTGCTAGAATAACGAACAAGTGTTGCTGTTTATGTTAGTTGTAAAAGTTGGAAGATTCCAAAACTGGTTCACGGGACATTTCCCAACACTAGCACACTGTGCATTGCTTGAGGGTCAGTGTTGACTTACTGCAGGGGTCCCAAACGTAGTGCACGTGGCACCCATTAAGTGTTTTTATAAACACTTGTTTGTGGGCTTCCGAGAGGCACCCAGTTGGCCGCTGTGTGAACAGACTGCTGGACCTGATGGGCCTGGGTCTGATCCAGCAGGGCTTTTCTTGTGTCCTTCTGTATATTTTTATGTAAAGTGGGCAGGACAAGGTGGATCTTTTGCTCAGCAAGGCTTCTCAGTGGCCACTGGAGAACTGATCGGCTGTGGGGATTTTCTTAAAGCAATATTTGGACAGCAGCGGCCACCACAGCACAAGGATCTTGACCGTGTGACTGATGGGTAAGCTGCGGCAGCCTCTTTCTGGCTGGCCCCACCTCCTGCGGCAGCCATTTTGTGGCTGTGCCCCTCACGCCGTGTCAGAAGTCCAAATGTGCCCACCGGCTCAAAATGGTTGGGGACCCCTGACTACCTGTGAGGCCAAACTAGCTCACCAGGGAGGAAGAATGGTTGGCCTTATTTGACTACAAAACATACAAGCTTGTCTTCTTACTATTAAGCTCAGTCAAATCATAGTTTAGTTAAATAATCCTTGAAAACTTTAACCAAAAGCATTATCAGCGGGAGAATAGTTTGAGAAAAGTTTCAGTCAGCCTTCACTGAAACTTTTTTTTGCCACTGAAAATGCTTTTGATAAAAGTTTTCAAAATTTATTTCACTAAACAATAGTTTAGATCCCATGGAGTATTTCCTCAGGCAGAGGGATATGCACTTACAAAACGAAACTTTCTCGCCTCCTCCCACCCTGTGGCAGCCTGAAATGCCCCCTAAAAGTTGTTCCTGGGGGACCTCCAGTGATAAGATTGGGGGGGGGGGTTGCTGAAGGAGAGAGGTGGCGAGAAAGTTGCCTTTCATGAAGTGTGTACCCCTCCGCCAGAGGAAAAAACTCCATGGGGTCCAAGCCAATGATTTGACTAATCTTCGTGAGAAGACCATTTTCTGTTCCTCTGAGCACTGATCTATATTTTGGTTCTTGCTCTTCACCCTGCCTCTTAAACAACAAGTCTTGATTTTCAGAAGGGTCAATTCCTCACCAGACACATCCACTGGAGTGACAGATTGTGGTGGTTTGCACATCGGAAACCAACTGACAAAACACACTTAATACTCGAAAGATTTCCTAACAACCCCTTGATTCGCCTGTGATGTTCCATTCTAAACTCTGGCTAGAATCCAGTTGGGGAGAACGGCAGGGCAAAACAGCAAGTCCGCTTCCACTCAAACACACCGCCTGAACCCACTTGCATCCAAAGACATCCACGCGGAGCAGAAAAGGTATGAAGTCACCCATCTCCCTTCGCATCACCTCGGCACCAAAGCCAAGCCGTGCGCGCTTGCTGCGAAACATCTCCACCCTCCCTGTCCTCAGACCTTACCCTTGTCGGGAACCTGCCATTAGAGCTTGTTGCTGAGTGAAGATTTCCTCTCCACCTGGGACCGGCAGGTCTCCAAGGAGGGGAATGCTGCTACAGCAGGGATCTCCTCCGCTCTGCAGAAGTCGTTTGCTACTTAGGTAATTCCCACTGCCTTAATCTTACTTCACTCACCTTCAGATACACATGTATATTTATATAATTGTTTATATAATGAACAGAGGATACAATCCAGTAATTTTAATAGGAGAGATTTGCATGCATGCGGCAATTTCCTACTGAAATCAGTAACACTCCAAATCACAACTCTGTGAGGACCATGAGTTCTTTTTATTTTGCAAAGCGCTTTAAACTGTTATTGGGTTGACCACTGTATGTGGTTAAGCCTTTGCAAAAATACTGTTAAGGAAGTGGGGAGGAATGGCCAACAGGATAGGTAGGACTTTATTTCGTTAACATCACACATTTCTTCAATGGAACTCAAGGCAAATTTTGCATAGCAGAAGGTCCCAGGTTCAGTCCCCAGCATCTCCAGTTAAAAGGACCAGGGAGGAGGTGATGTGAAAGACCTCTGCCTGAGACCCTGGAGAGCCGCTGCCAGTCTGAGCAGACAATACTGACTTTGATGGACCAATGGTCTGATTCAGTATATGACAGCTTCTCTCCAGGATCAGAGGAGCTTGCCAAATATAATAGGTGCTGTGAAACACAGGCAGGAGAATGCTGCTGTAAGTCATCTTGTTTGTGAGTCTTCCTAGAGGCACCTGGTTGGCCACTGTGTGAACAGACTGCTGGACTTGATGGGCCTGGGTCTGATCCAGTGGGGCTTCTCTGATGTTCTTATGAGTCAGCGTTTATATCTCGTGGTCCTTTCTTGCATGCCCAGGGAAAGGCTGATCGCCACTTTGGAGTCAGGAAGCAATTTCCCTCCAGGGCAGTTTGGCCAGGGATGCTGGACAGGTTTTTATTGACATCTTCTGGGCATGGAGTAGGGGTCACTGGGGTGGGGGGAGGTAGTTGTGAATTTCCTGCATTGTGCAGGGGGTTGGACTAGATGACCCTGGTGGTCCCTTCCAACTCTATGTGTCTATGAGTGCAGCAGCCATGTGGACTTCACAATGTTAACTAACACCTCTGAGTTCCACACGTCCAGTCTGCTTGGCATCCTTTGACAAAGTGGGCAACAGCCCGTATTAGTTCTCATGTTCAGTTTTGAAGCCTAGACTAGTTGAGATGACTGGACCAGTGCATACGTTCCGTCAAATTAAACTGGCAAAATATGCAATTAAATAGCTATTAAAGATTTCCCCCCCACACACACACACTATATGTTTCTGGTCTGTACTTCTTGTTCCAGCGACAGATGGCAATGAAAAGAAAGAAAGAAATGTAAAGTTACTCAGGAATGCAAACTTTCCTTCGCTTCTGTGTGTGCCGCAGTCTTTACTGTAAATAAATGGCCTTGTGGTACCTCATTAAGTCCATACATCTGTGTAGCAACTTGCAATTTCTGGATATTTTCTGACACAATGTTTAAATCGACAGCTTTTGCTCACATGTTTCCTTTCTCACAATACCACAAGAAAGGCAAACAAAAGCAAAGATGTCCTGTAAATATTTCACAAGTGCTCTTATTTGCCATTAATCTCCTCTGCTTGTCTATAAAAGACCGTGAAGCGTAGCAGCAATTAGGTTTTTGCTAATCGGGACGTGCAGCCGAAGGAAGCTTTCCTCTGTTAAACAGTCCCATATGCCCGGCCTACAGAGCAAACTATAATCCCGTTCAACTTCATCTAGTGGCAAATGAAATAACGCCGGGCATCCCAAGTTCAGAAGTGGACGTGTTTGAATACGTTCGAAGCCACAGCCTGCGTTTGCTCTTGCTGGGCACGAGGGCAGTTTGTCGCCCGACCCCCTTTTGCCAGTTTGCGGGCAGAAATCAAACTCCAGTCAGCAGAAACGGCGGAAATGCACCTGTACCTTTCCTCACCCAGTTCAGATTAACAGCAAACTGTGACTTCCTGAAAGCGAGGAGTTCACAGAGGGAACAGGAGCACGCAGTGGGGATGAGCACATTCGTTTCTCTTTTTTTAAAAAAACTGACCACCAGACTCTTCCCTCATGGCTCATCCAAACTGTTCTTGAAAATTCTCCCATTTCTAAAAGCATTGTGAGCTACATGGCATGGGGAGAGGGCTAATATTCAGGAAATACAAGTGCAAAGAAATGTTTTCACATGGAACTAGGAAAGCGTTTCTTTGGACCTTGGCTGCGAAATGCAGCTCCCTGGCTCTCGAGCAAGGGGGAAATCAAGACGTGAGCAACACAGCGGTGTGGGATTGTGGCACATGCATGTAGACAACAGTGACCTGGCTGACATTTTGACAAGGTACTTCACCAAATACTCCTGAGTAAACTCAGCATGGTGTAGTGGTTAAGAGCGGTGGTTTGGAGTGGTGGATTCTGATCTGGAGAAAAGGGTTTGATTCCCCACTCCTCCACATGAACGGCAGAGGTTAATCTGGAGAACCCGGTTGGTTTCCCCGCTCCTACACATGAAGCCAGCTGAGTGACCTTGGGCTAGTCACAGCTCTTAGAGCTCTATCAGCCCCACCTACCTCACAGGGTGTCTGTTGTGGGGAGGGGAAGGCAAGGGGATTGTCAGCTGGCTTGAGTCTCCCTTAAGTGGGAGAGAAAGTCAGCGTATAAAAACCAACTCTTCTTTAACATTTTTAGGATAGAAAAAGGGCAAACGCAGATTGCTTCATGATGGCCCAAGGAAGCAAGAAGATCCTGGCATTCCCCTTCTTCAAAGAAAAGCAGAAACTAAGATGGCTGCTGAGATAGAAGAACTCTGATTATGTCACACTCTGGTCTTCAAGGCCTTATCTGGGCAGAATTTGGCGCAACAAATGAACGGGGTCATTATTTCAGGAATGCTGTTTTTCTTTGCCGTTTAGGAGCCGATACCACGAAAAGTGTCCCTAGGAAACAGGATCCTCGGACTGCCTGCAGTGGTGTCTGAACCCGTTTGCCTGGGACTGGGCCGGCTGAGCTGCGGCTCACTGGAGCTTTCCTGTTCTTCCAGATGGTGATATGATTTCCTTCACTTCTGTGCTACAACTGGGATCGGCCAGCAGAATCCAGCCAGGACAGGAACGCTTCCCCTCTCGTCTGCGAGAACCTCGGCAGAAAGAGGAACAAACCAGCCGTTGTTTTCCAACTACATTTTATGCTTCCATGAACGTGTCCCAAGAACACGGGGACTGATGGATGGTGTACAAAGGGGAAGCAATAGCAAAAGCTTTTGTTAAGTCCCTATTCCAGCAGATTTTCACAGGGGGGTGGGGAAGAAAACACAAAACTGTAAATTCTGGTGTTAGAAAAACCCTGATCTTACAAAGCCAAACGGTCAAAGAGACAAACTCAAAGGCTTTAATTTCACATTCAGAAACCTACATACATAGATATAGACATATAGAGCCATAAGGGGTGTATATCTAACAATTTGTAAATAGTAAACAAGTTTGAAAAACGCTCTTAGGTTGGTTTTTTTCTTCCTGAGGGCAGCTAGAAAATAAGGGTTGTTTACAATGGAAGTTAAAGTTTTTAGAATCCCACAAGACCTTCTAATGTCTGAGTTAAGGGGCATCATGGCAGACATTCGGCTTGCCAGGCATGGCCCAGCAACCAGCTTGGGAGGGTGCCATCAGGCAATCAGGGAAGTGGTGTCACGCCTCTCTAGGAATCGCTAGAAACTCTACGCCAAAACAGCAGACTTTCTGGCAACCCCTACAATAGACTGAAATAACTTTTAAAGATTATTTTAGGGTGTTTTTTTTTCTTTTTTACATTATTTTTCTCCTGCTGGCAGCCTGAGCAAACTTCTTTGTTCAACTGTGGAGATAACAGAAATGGTACATGGGACCATGTCCCTGGCCATAGGCACAGTGACAGCACAGAAAAGGAATGCAAAATCCCCCCCCCCGCAATCCATATGCTGCTCCAGTAACATGATTAACCTGCCCTATGGTTTCATCCCACATGATTCTGGTAAAAGAGGAATACAGGAATACAGGAAACGATAACCATCTTCAAGGACTTGAAGGGATGTCACATAGAGAATGGTGCCGAGTGGTTTTCTGTTGCCCCAGAAGGCCAGACCAGAACCAACGGGTTGAAATTAAATCAAAAGAGTTTCCATGTAGACATTAGGAAGAATTTTCTAACAGTTAGAGTGGTTCCTCAGTGGAACTGTCTTCCTTGGGAGGAGGTAAGCTTTTCTTCCATGGAAGTTTTTAAGCAGAGGCTGGATGGCCATCTGTCAGCAATGCAGATTCTATGACTTTAGGCAGATCGTGAGAACGAGGGCATCTTGGCCATCTTCTGGGCATGGGGTAGGGGTCACTGGGTGTGTGTGGGGGAGGTAGTTGTGAATTTCCTGCATTGTACAGGGGATTGGACTAAATGACCCTGGTGGTCCCTTCCAGCTCTATGATTCTATGATTCTAGGAAAACACACAGATAGCTATATTCTGAGATTAGAAGTCAGAGCTGCAAAAATACATGAAAGATAAATAGCTCAAGCCCAGCAAACTGGTCCTGACCTGATATAAAGAACATGGAAGTAAGGTCACCCACCCACACCCCCGCCGCTGTGGTTTATGGACATGGGCCAAACAATAACCAGTTCCTGAAAGGCTGTTTCCAAAAAATGTTAGGAAGCATGGAACAAGTTCCTCCTCTAATCCTTAGAACATAGAATCATAGAGTTGGAATGGACCACAAGGGTCATCTCGTCCAACCCCCTGCACAATGCAGGGAATTCACAACTACCTCCCCCCTCCACACCCCTAGTGACCAGAAGATGCCCAAGATGCCCTCCCTCTCATCATCTGCCTAAGGTCACAGAATCAGCATTGCTGACAGATGGCCATCTAGCCTCTTCTTAAAAACTTCCAGGGAAGGAGAGCTCACCACCTCCCGAGGAAGCCTGTTCCACTGTGGAACCGCTCTGACTGATAGAAAATTCTTCCTAATGTCTAGACGGAAACTCTTTTGGTTTAATTTCAACCCGTTGGTTCTGGTCCGACCTTCTTGAGCAACAGAAAACAACTCGGCACCATCCTCCATGTGACAGCCCCCCAAGTACTTGAAGATGGTTATCATATTCCCTCTCAGTCTTCTCTTCAGGCTAAACATACCCAGCTCCTTCAACCTTTCCTCATAGGACTTGGTCTCCAGACCCCTCACCATACTGGGAGTAAGCCCCACTCCCCACTGAGTAGACTTGAATAGGATTCTGAGTAGACCTGCTTAGGATTGCTCTGTAGGTTTCGGAAACACCAGTGGAATTAAGAGTTGGGGATTGCAGTATACTGAAACTGGCAACAATGAGAACACCCTCACGCACACATTATGGCCAAGACCATCCGAACAGCATATGCCAGAGCGGAGCACCCCCTCGGGATTTCACCAGCTGCAGCCGCACTCGGCATTACACCACTCTTTATCCTCAAGGGGACACATTCGCCGTTGCAAAAGCAAAGGTAAAATCCCCAGCGCATATGCACGCTCTCTCTTCTGCATGCATTACTGGCTCTTCAGAACTAGTCACCTCAATTGCTGTTTATTGCACTTCAGGAGAAGTAAACTAGATAATGGGAAAGAAAATAGCCTTTAAATGATCAGGAACAGGTTTTTATCACAGCTGTCAGGAAATCAAATTTTCCAGTTTATGCAAATTGTGGCTACCCAGGTAGTGTTTTACTTTGGTGTCAGGACTGCAGCATGAAAGAACGATGGGGTTCTCAGATCTTGCTTCTGTAAAGATGCCTCAAAAAGAACTAAGCCCCACTCACCACTTACTGATGATCACCTTACTGAGTGTTTATATTAGTCACTGGCTGCTCTTATTTATTTATTAGTTTCCTCTTCTCAACCATTTTTCAACCACGCGGCCCCACAAACACACACGGACCTGCCTTATGCTGAATCAGACCATCAGTCCATCAAGGTCAGTATTGCCTACTCAGACTCTCTAGGCTCTCAGGCTGAGGGTCTTTCAAACCACCTACTGCCTGGTTCTTTTAACTGAAGACTGAAGCTGGGACCTTCTGCATTCAAAACAGAAGCTATTCCACTGAGCCAAAGCCCCTCCCCAAAACAGGAAGATCAGTTTTTGGATCTCCAGTATCACATATGAAACTGCCTTATACTGAATCAGACCTTTGGTCCACCAAGGTCAGTATTGTCTACTCAGATTAGCAACAGCTCTCCAGGGTCTCAGGCAGAGGTCTTTCCCATCACCTACTGCCTGGTCCTTTTAACCGGAGATGCCGGGGATTGAACCTGGGACCTTCTGCATGCAATGTGAAAGTAGGTGATGTGAAAGACCTCTCTGCCTGAGACCCTGGAGAGCCGCTGCTGGTCTGAGTAGACAATACTGACTTTGATGGACCAAGGGGGGTCTGGTTCAGTACAAGGCAGCTTCATGTGTTCATGTGCTGGATGGAGCAAGACTGGCATCATTTTTATGGGGAAGGGCTGTGGCTCAGTGGCAGAGCATCTGCTTTGCATGCAGAAGGTCCCAGGTTCAACCCCTGGCATCTCCAGTTAAAGGGACCAAGCAAGTAGGTGATGTGAAAGACCCCCGCTTGAGACCCTGGAGAGCTGCTGCCGGTCTGAATAGACAATACTGACTTTGATGGACCAAGGGTCTGATTCAGCATAAGGCAGCTTCATGTCTTCATGTGTTCTTCTAGATTCGAGTCCAGCAGCACCTCAGGGACCAACCAGATTTTCAGGGTAGGAGCTTTCGAGAGTCAGAGCTGCCTTCATTGGATACCTGACAAAGGGAGCTTTGACTCTTGAACGCTGATACCCCCAAAATCTGGTTGGTCCCTGAGGTGCTCTTGGACTTGAATCTAGCTGTTCTACCGCACACGCCTATCCCCTGAAACTACCTACTAGATCTTCACTCTCCACAGAGTTCACATGAGAAAAGGTGTCTTGTCATGGAACTACTAAACATTGTCAATTGAAACATTCTCAGGTGGTAGCTTGGCACTAAATCCCACTAGGTTAGGAAGATAAAGGTCAACATAGTTCCTTGAGGGCTTATGATCTAGAGCAGGTCTATGTAATTTGAGATGCACCAAGTCAAGCAGCTGTCTATCGGGGCTCTGTGAAGCCCCTCGTTTTCACAGTTTTAAGACCTGTCGGGCTGCTCTGCGCGGCTGGTGCCCACACTGGGATTTGGCAGCCCACCTCCTGTTGGCACACCACTGAAGAAGAATGAAGAAGTCAGTGTCTCCGTTCCAGATTCAGAGTTAACTACTTCAGTCTCCTGGGACTGTTCAAATAGACATTTCTTAGAACCACTACGACTGAAGTAAGTAAGGAGAGAGGAAACAGCCCAGTAGGAAATTCGATCAGCAGTATCTCTAGCATGTGGATGAAACAAAGACCAAGCAGGCTGCATAGTACCATTTTGGGGGCCGGCCCAATCTGGGTCGCCCACCAAGGTCTCAATCAACCTGACTTTGTTAAGCGCCTGGCAGGCCCCGACATGGGCTATACTGGGTTGGGTGGCTGAGGTCTCCTATAGCAGGAAGCACCGGAATAGTAACTCTCAGGGGAAAAGATGAGAACACACAAATACTCGCATAGTATCACTGTGACCTAACAACAGCTGGGGGGAGGGAGGGCTCATATTCTATAGCGCTGGAACTAGAAAAGTCAGTCTAAGAATGTCAGGTGCCTGATTCTCTACTCTGCGGTGGGAAAAACAAGGCCTTTTGTTTCCCCATTCCCACAGGGAGGAGCGCCTAGAGAGAAACAGAGAAGACATGCACACTTTAAAAGCCTTCTAGGAAAGCTACCGGTGGTTCTCCCCTCTGCTAACAAATACCTCCGCGGTGATTTGTAAAAGAGGGTCCTTCATGACATCGCCACAATACAGACACGGTGAACAACAGAGAAATGTGCTCAGGGGAGAAACATTCTTTAGGTAAAGATGTCCTAAACTTATAAAATTAGAAATACCCAGTATGAATACTTCTTTATTACCCGTTTTCCCCCAAAAGAAGCTAAGGTTGCAGCAAGGAATCCTGAGAAGAATGAGTCTGTTTTGACAATAAATGAATAAAACCAGAGGGGGTTCCCCCCCTCTATAATCTACTGCATTTGCAATAAGAATGTATTCATTCTGGACAAAAAGTTTCGCCAATGAATCTGTAAAATAGTCAATTATTCTAAAGCATTAAATTTAGAACAAAAATACCTTTCAATTATTATTTTTTTAATTTGAAAGATAAATTTGCCATTGTTTGGTATCCTTTTTAGAAGTGCAAATGATTTCACTGAACAGTTCTCTATCTTTTTCCTCCTTGCAATTACAAAACAAACAAAATAAAACAGCGAGAATTATTTAGAAAGGAACCTGTGTGGAGATGTCTGCTGCCAGGTTTGCCCCCAGATCGGCTGACAGACAAGATCCTCCTGAAATGACCACGGCCGAGTAACACCTAACCACACCTTGGCATTCTGACCATGGTTCGATAACCAGCGGCCAACAGGCAGTATGCACCAACCTGTCGGGGCAGTATGCTATGTGCGAACTCCAAAGAACTCTCTGATTTACTATATCTTCACTTGCTCCTGCCCTTGAATCCAGGGTCACACACCCCGTCCTCATGTATGTGTGAGTGAGGGGCTCCACCAGGAGAAGGTACCTTCCGCTCACTTTCTAACCACTGCCTACTACAGGGGGCCCCTAACCTTTCTGAGCCTGCTGGCACCTTCGAAATCCTGACACAAATTGGTGGGCGCAGCCACAAAACAGCTGCCCCAGCTTACCTTCAGCCACCACAGCAAAGATCCTGGTGCTGTGGTGGCAATGGCTGCCAAAGCAACACTTTCCAAAATCTGCGCGCTCAATCTAATCTCCAGTGGTCAGCCAGAAGCCTCGCTGGGCAAAAGCCCCACCTGGCCCTGCTCACATTCCGAAAACACTCGGTGGGCACCAGGAAAGATGCTGGCAGGTGCCCTGGTGCCCACAGGCACCAATTTGGGGACCCCTGGCCTACTAGCGCAACATCTGGATGGAGTGAGCTCATAATGAGAAGAGAAAAGGAAGGGACAGCACACACGGTCTTGGACATCCACGCCTCTAAAAATCCCAGTTTTTTAAAAAATTGCTGTACTGTGCTCAAAACTGAAAGTTGAGAATCCAGCACACGTTACTCTGACCCTTTGCCAGCCGCTTCCATCCAGCACCTCCAATCAATGGCAGGGCTTCTCAAAGATGTGATGTTTCATCTGCCCTGCTAATGTTCTTTAAGTGCAGGTACTTGGCTGAAGGTTAACTGTCAGTCACGTTTATTTCACAGCAGATGATAAATTCATTTATCGCACATCTCTCCACGGGCCTCCTTGGCTTTCTTGAGCAAATCACTGCGGTGATCCATCAAGATCCACCAACAGCTACATTACCCTTAGCCGGAAACACTAGGCTAGGTGTTCTGCAGGCCGGAGCCTCCTTCTCATTCGAGTAAACAGACTCTCAGGTATTCAACTGGGGCATCAGAAAACACAACAGTTAGGAAAGCTATTACACTGCCCAAGGAAGTCATGTTTTTTGTATCAAAAGCAAATGTTTGTTCAAGCCATCTGTTACCCAGAGGTACCAAGTCCTTTGGCTAACACCATGCAGGACTTCACGGCTTTAAAACAAGTGTTGACCAAAGTCTTCAATCACCTCCTATCATCTCACAGACAAATACTTTCTGCCTCTGCAGCAAACATCTACCAAATTCCAGCTGTTCACTGAGTGGTCTGGGAATAGAGGAAACGCTCCACCCCCTTTGAAATTTGCCAGCTGTGAAACTAGCAATCTTGGATCAGGGCTAGTGCTGCAGAGACAAGGAGGAGAAGCTTCCTCTGCTCTACAGAAAACCTTCTCTACATTAACTTCCACTTCAGCGGGCAGCTTCAAAAAAGTTCAGCTCAGCAGCTGGAAAAAACAGCTCACTGTTAAATTCCACACCTTTCATGTAATGTCTGTTATTTAAGAATCAGTAACATTATTCTGATGTGACAAGAAACTGAAGTGCTAAGAATACAAGCAGTCTTGCCTAATTCAAATATTACACTAGGCGGGGGGGGGCAACATGGTGCCCTCTGACACCTTTCCTGGCACCTGTCAGGAGTTTTTAGAAGAAGAAGGGTTGGATTTTATTCCCCACTTTTTCTCGACCGTTAAGGAGTCTCCCCACAACAGACACCTTGTGAGGTAGGTGGGGCTGAGAGAGTTCGGAGAGAACTGTGACTAGCCCAAGGTCATCCAGCTGGCTTCATGTGGAGGAGTGGGGAATCGAACCCGGTTCTCCAGATTATAGGAGGAGAGGGGAATCGAACCTGGTCCTCCAGATTAGAGTCCAACGCTCATGTCGAGGAGTGGGGAATCAAACCCAGTTCTCCAGGTCAGAGTCCACTGTGCATAACCACTACACCACAGGACGGGGCTAGGTGGGGCTTTCACCCAGCAAGATGTCTGATTGACTATGAAGATTTTTTTTTAAAATAAAAAAACAGCTTTGACAGCAGCTGCTTCCACAGCACGTGGATCTTCACTGAAGGGAAGCTGCAGCAGCCGTTTGTGGCCGGCTCCACCTACCGTGGCAGCCATTTGGTGGCTGCACCCACCACACGGACTCAAAAAGGTTGGGGGGACCCCTAAAATAGGCATTTAGGTATTAAAAGAGATTCTCTTTTTTTTATCGTATTTTCAATTCTCAGCTAAAAGGACATAAATAAAGGCAGGCCCAGTCCTTCCATTGTTTTTGTGATGGGATTGCCTCCACAAAGACACCACCCTGCTTTGGGCTCACAAGCCACTTCACTCACATGTTTTCCTGAGTGTGTCATCTCTACGCAAGACTCCCCGCTCCCCAGTCAGTGGCAAAGCGCAGACTCCTAAGGCCATGAGCTCTGTAAGGAGCGTTAAGAATCCCTAGATGTCTGGCTCTTTTCTGACTCCTTTCAGACATACAGATATTCTTAAAACAGGAGCCAGGGACTGATGAGGAACACTTGACCCAATTTCCATCGGGGCATGAAGAAGCTTCCTCGGTCCATAATATACAAATAATGTGGTGCTGTATTTCAGTATTTGTATCTTGCTTTTCTGCTCCATGGAGACTCAAAGCAGCTTGCAGAGAAGCAAATATAACACGCAACAACAAAGACGGATCACGATGGGTAGCCGTGTTAGTCTGTCTGTAGCAGCAGAAAAGAGCAAGAGCGCCTTAAAAACTAACAACATTTCTCACAGGGTATGAGCTTTCGTGAGTTACAGATCACTTCTTCAGGTATCTCACGAAAGCTCACACTCTGCCAACAACAAAGATGTAAATGAAACTTTACTAGACTTTCTATCCAATTTACAGAATGATGCTGTTTTTGTAAGAGGGCAAGAACATCTGCTTGGCATGCAATAGGTCCTATGTTCAATCCCTGGCATCTCCAGTTAAAAGAATCAGATGGTAGGTGCTATGAAAGATCTTGACCCGAGACCCTGGAGAGCTGCTGCCAGTCAGAGCCGACAAGACTGACCTTGACAGACCAACGGCCTGCCTCATACATGTAAGCAGCTTCACGTATGTATATCATCTACCAGCCTCAATGTCACGGCCTTTTTCTGCGCACAGTACATTCTTAACTCACTTTTGGATCAGAGGCCCAACAGCACACACCCGAGCAATTCTCCCCAAGATTTCATTGACCCCCCACCCCAAAGTCAAAAGTGTCATCTTACTCCAATAACAAAAAGAGGGGAAGTGCTTTTCCCACCCTTCTCCTTCACTTACATCCATCCGAGTAGCCCAATCTTCCTGTCTTTCCACATTTTCTAGCAACCTAAAACCATCCCCAAGGCATATCCTCAAGGATCTCAGAAGACGGGACAGGTTCTCAGCTTACAGTTCATCCCTGTATTTATCTTATTAAAGTCTTAGTGGAATGATACAAACAGCATTTCATCCAAAGACTTAATTCCACCCCCTCCCCCTCGAATTAACGTTGCCATGAAAGTCACAGGATTTTTCTGAGCAGGAACCCATGGGGCAGGTCAGCCTTGGGGCAGGTCAGCCACTCTGCTCAGCAAAGCCTGAACCTTTCCCTCCAGCCTAAGGAGACTTCAGCCATCTTCAGTGGCTCAAGTTGCCAGGGGAAGAGCTGCTGACGTCCGAGAAAGGCTTCAGAGGAGGGTGGCCACATTCACACCAACAGCACTGGGTCAGAGCAATCCTTAAGGGGTGTGTATGTGAAAGGCTTCTGGAGGGGATGTGACCCCAGCGCCGGTGTAGATGTCACTTGCAGTGTGAAAATGGGCATCTACGCAAAAACCATGGTGCAGCCCCATGTAACTCAATGGGGTGTTACATGGGGTTTTGGAAGAAAATACATTTTCAGGTATCCCCTTAGGATTGCATTCTAAGTTAAAACAAAGAGACTCAAGTTGCAATACTGGAAGAGTCAAGCCAGTGAAATCAATGTGATTTGCCCAAACAGGATGATGAAGAAGAAGAGTAGTAGTTGGTTTTTATATGCCGACTTTCTCTACCACTTAAGGGAGAATCAAACCGGTTTACAATCTCCTTCGCTTCCTCTCTCCAAAACAGACACCTTGAGAGGCAGGTGGGGCTGAGAGAGCTCTAAGAGAGCTGTGACTAGCCCAAGGTTGCCCAGCTGGCTTCGTGTGGAGGAGTGGGGAATCCAACCCGGTTTACCAGATTAGAGTCCACCGCTCATGAGGAGGAGTGGGGAATCCAACCCGGTTCTCCAGATTAGAGTCCACCGCTCCAAACCACCACTCTTCACCACTACATCACAGTAAATGAAACAGAAGAACACAACAGGAAGGTGTTTGTGTGTTTGGGGGGGGGAGATTTTGGGGGCAGAGCCAGAGGAGGGCGGGGTTTGGGGAGGAGAGGGACTTCAGTGATCTCTATTGGCTGGACATCACTGGTGGCTGGAAGCTGGACGCCTTCAGGTACCTGCTTTACTCATTCCCGAGTTTCAAACCTGCCTTGCTTTACAAAGAGTTGTCAAGGGCACTACTGATAAACAAGCGCCATTCAAATCGCCTCGCTCTATAGACTGGCTAAAAAAAAGGCAACCTGGCATAGCCAGAAGCGGAATGATGCAAGCAGAGAGAGGATTATAATGTGAATCCTCCAGGGAGAACATTTTATTCACTCCGGCTTTGTTTGCTCAAAGGTTTCCTTGAAGGGAAATGTACGCCAGGTCTTTCCCTCAACACCGGCATCCCCCACTCCTGGAATTAACAGCTGTGGGAATCTGCAGCCTCCGAGGTAATCGCCCTGAAAACCAGTACCTCCACCTGCCTGCTGCGTAGTTAGTCTTTTTTAACACCCTTGCTTTACACAGAATCTCCAAGCAATCACAGTTCGATTCCTACCGCTGTGTAAGCACAGGCAAACACCTACACAAAAGGGGGATCGATACTTACAAAAAACAAAAAAACTATTGCCCAGGCTGGTGGCCCAGGCTTTTCTTAATCCTAGTCAGGGTGTGTGCAGATCCAAGTCTATATTAAACAAATATCACCACACTGAGACTGTATAAACTTCCCACAGGAAGTTGATTATTCTGGGACAGGAATAATGCAGAAGGTGCTTGGCCAAGGAGCCTTGCCCCTGGAATTCATTTACTCTCAGCGATGACTGTCTACAATTACCCTTGTGAACAGTGGAAGAATCATACATTACATAATACAGGCGAGAAAACTGTGGTTATTTGGAAAGCCCCATGTGAAGGAAGAGACTCGCAAGCTCTTCCCTGTTCCTTCTGGTTGTTCCCTGGAAGGTTGGGAAAACCCACGGCCGTCCCAAGTCTTCCCTTTACTCCCTAAGGGTGTCAAAAACAAACTGGGTAACTCCCACTGCCACCAACGACTCTGAGAGTATCTCCTGCTAAACTGAGTTGTAAGTCTAACTCCCTAAACCTGCATTGCCATTTAGAGGCTCCACCTAATGGCTGCACCTCCCACTATACTCCAACAAGCTAGCACGGGGATGAGAATTCATAACTTCACAATTTGCAGCTATCGTGCTCCGGGCATGGTGAGCTCACCCGCTGACCCTCCCCATTAGACTGTAAAACTGAATAGGAGTGGTGCATTTCCACGGGTCAGGCTTAGAACATTCAAATAAGGAAGTCTGTGAATAAAAAGAATACACACATCCTATTCAAGCATTCTGGCTGAGCAAGGAAACAAAGAAAATGTGAAAACACACAGTCCCCCTTTCTTCACACTAGTACTCATCCTAAACTATGTTTAATTAGAGCAGGCTAGTTTTACTTGAAGCAGCACTGGTTCAAAGTTCAGCATCACCTCAGTCCTCTGGGTTGGGTCTTCTCCCCATGGTCCCTGGTCACATGGACAGGAAAAGATGGAGTCCCTACGCAATGCTCAGTCCTTCGTAGTTTGTGCTTCCCAGGCCAAAAGCTGGAAGCTAAGAGAATTTCTTCTCTGTGTCATGAGAATTTATAATCTCCTTGGGACAGCCCACCTGCTCCCACCCTGAGTGGAAGTTAGTCATTCAGATCTTCCTGTCCTATGAGGAAGAGAATACATTCTAGCAATTTGGCTGTTTCCCCCTCTGTCCCTGGGAGTCATCTTCCAACCAGGTGTGGGGTGATCAACCATTGCCCTGCTTCAGCCAGAGCCATCAGCAAACCAAGAGCTTGAGTGATCTGTGCATGAAGCTTGATGGCTCCTTCCCTTAATCCCCGCCTTTCTGCAAGCTACAAGTTTGCATCTGGGCTCCTGAACACATATAGATTGTAGAAACAATGACTGAAACACCTGGATGAATTCTTGGGTGAAGAGCATTTTCCAACAGACCCCTAATTAAGAAAAGTATGCTTACATCTGTATCAGTGGCCTGGCTGCTGTTGCAAGCCCCTCAAAAGCCATCATTGTGGGACAAACACAAAAATCTGCTTTGCCAATCCTTGCTTCTTCTGTTAAAGGTAACCACTTTGTCATGCTATTAGTGCTGCCCAAATAATTCCTTCAGTTGTATGTTTCTACAGCCAGTATGATGTAGTGGTTAAGAGCGGTGGACTCTAATCTGGAGAACTGGGCTCGATTCCCCGCTCCTCCACACAAAGCCTGCTAATTGACCTTGGGCCAGTCACGGTTGGGGGGGGGGGGAGAGAAGGCAATTGTAAACTGTGCAGAAAAGAACAGAATCCATCGTATTGGATAATCTTAATCTTTTCCTCAAAACTCCATGTTTATTTATGTTCCCATGCTACTTGACTGCAGCGTTTCCTCATGCACTTGCGAATGGGAACAGCTCACTAACCAACATGGCAGCTCCCCCCCCCCCATTGTAACCAGTTAGTTATGACATGAATTACCTTGACCTGCAGGGGGAAAAGGGAGAATTATTGTGGGCCACCTTCTCTTCTTACACCTATAAAAAAAGCATACCCTTCTTCAGCTTCTACCCAAAGGTTTTTGTGAACAAGAGGAGTGGTGTGCTTCTGCATTGTGCTGTTCCCATTTGCTGAGTTATTTTAAACAGCAGACCTATTGTGAGGATCAATGGAAGATCCATCTCTATTGTCTTCATTCCTTGGATTACGGGTACAAGCTCTTTGGCTTCCATTCGCTTTATTTCCAGCCTCAGGCTCACAGCCTCCCAGCCGCACCAGGATTGCTAATGCAACGCTGAAAGCAAGCTATGTCAACTCTTGTTTTTTAATACAGGAACCCCAGAAGCTCTCTGCTTCATTGTAACGATGCACCAGAAGAGAACCTTTACTTATTTTCAATTCTTGAAGCACCCCTTTCATGCAATTTCACATGAGCCCTGTTTCAAATTAAGACATCCAGAAATCACAGGTGAACACACACATGAAGCTGACTTATACCGAATCAGACCCTTGGTCCATCAAAGTCAGTCTTGTCTACTCAGACCGGCAGTGGCTCTCCAGGGTCTCAGGCAGAATCCATCACCTGCTTGCCTAGTCCCTTTAACTGGAGATGCCAGGGATTGAACCTGGGACTTCTGCATGCCAAGCAGATGCTCTACCACTGAGCCACAGCCCCTCTCCGAGGCTCTCCAGGGTCTCAGGCAGAGGTCTTTCACATCACCTACTGCCTAGTCCTTTCAACCGGAGATGCCAGGAATTGAACTTGGAACCTTCTGCATGCCAAGCAGATGTTTTAACAGAAAAGAAGAGAGTTTAAAAATGAATAAGGCTTGGCTTCCTGTCCTGAAAACCTCCAGATTAACAAAGACTACAATCCACAATAGCCATGCAGATTAGCTTTGGATTTAACACATTAACAGATCACTTCAGGATACAATGGTTCCATATTAACATACCACACCCTCATTAGCACATTATCTTGATACTTACAGGACAATGATTAGCCCATTACCTTTGATACTTTTTGCAGGACAATGATTCAGCTCAAACCCAACCCCTTTCTGACTATATATTACTCTTCCTACACACTTGACAGAGAGACACTGTCCTTCAGTGTTACTCCTCTGAAGATGCCTGCCACAGCTGCTGGCGAAACGTCAGGAAAGAAAATACCAAGACCACGGTTACACAGCCCGGATAACCTACAAGAACCAATGAACTCTGACCGTGAAAGCCTTCGACAATAAAATCAGTTTTCTTTACAAATATCCATTCACAGGGAGGGAAAAAGAAAAGGATGCTGCCTCACCATACGTCGTCATTTTAAACCAATTGGGGGGGGGGCTGATGGGGGGGGCTGATCATATTGCACAACCTCAGAGAGATGCCTTTTGCACTACACCTCTCTTCTTTGTAATAATAGAATAATAGTTAGAAGGTACCACAGAGGTCATCTAGTCCAACCCCCTGCTCAATGCACGATGAACCTAAAGTATCCCTGACAAGCGTTCGTCCATTCGCTGCTTGAAGACTGCCAGAGAGGAGGAGCTCACCACCTTCCTAGGCAGTCGATTTCACTGCTGAACACCTCTTACAACACGATGGGTAGCCGTGTTAGTCTGTCACTAGTAGCAGAAAAGAGAAGGAGTCCAGTAGCACCTTAAAGACTAACAAAAGTTCTGGCAGGGTAGGAGCTTTTGTGTGTCACAGCTCACTTCTTCAGTGCTTGTCTCTACTTAAGGACAGATGGAATCACGTTCTAGCTGTATCTGAAGAAGTGAGCTGTGGCTCACGAAAGTTCACACCCTGCCAGAAATTGTGTTAGTCTTTAAGGTGCTGCTGGACTCCTACTCTTTTCTGCCTCTTACAACAGACACTCATCAACTGACCAGAATGCCTGTCTTGGGGAGACCACTGGACAATCCATGCCAATTCGCAGGGACACTATTAATTGTTGTGGGGCCAGAAAGTGTTGGGCACACAAGTGCTGAACCGTCCTTAGCTTCCTGCTCCAACTCCCCGCTCCCTTCTCCTCTAGCTGCCTAATTAGTTGTTTCCATTCTTAGAGCCGCTCCGCTTCCCAGTTTGGTTAGAGGCCCACACTAATCAGAAGCCGAAATCTAAACGGATGATTTCTGAAGTCTCAACAGATGCAGAAACCAGGGGGAAGCAGACAGATGCGTCTGCTGCCTGTGTGTTCAACGAGCCAAAGGAATGCTTTAGTGAGGGGGGGGACCACTCAATCCATCATATTGATTATTTTATTCCTTTTTTCTATTTATAACCCGATTTCTGCCGAATCTGTGCTCTGTTTACATCTCACGCACCCGAGCCAGTGATAGAGCATCTGCTTGGCACGCAGAAGGTCCCAGGTTCAATCCCCGGCATCTCCAGGTAGGTGATGTGAAAGACCTTTCTCAGCCTGAGACCCTGGAGAGCCCCTGCCGGTCTGAGTTCAATGGACCACTGCTCTACTAGGTTGATACCTGCACACATAGTATATGATAGACATATACTAACCAGTATTACAACTAGAACCAATCTGACCAGATGTTTGAGTAATTGGTAATAGATTTTACAACCTATACACATGCCTGGTTGGGTTTCAACTGTCTGTGTATGTATTTATTTATTTCTGTAAATGTGTGCAGGCTTAACATGTGTTTTAGTTAACCACTGATGAAGGCCCAATAGGCTGAAACACGTTTGGTATGTGGTTACAGAGATCAACCCTAGGAAATGCCATTGTGCTATTTTAATGTTTTTAAATATTTTTAACCTTTACATAGCGCTTCTAATAAATTATATTTTCAGTATTTATACAGTAAAACATCTTAAGCCACAAATAAAGGTAGGATATAAATATTTTAATAAAGACTTTAAGATTTTTAAAAGACCGCCATTTTTAAAACTAATGCATTTGTTTCTATAACCAAGCTGTGGTTCAGCTGTAGAACAAAGATGCACTTGATTCATAATGTTACTTTATGCCCCTCACTACTGTAAGATGCTGCAATCGCTCAGACGCTGAGGGTCTTCTTAAATAAACACAGCATAACTTCACTCACAATAAATGCAGAGAGGACAAGGCCTAACTAGGGTTGCCAACTCCGGGTTGGGAAATTCCTGGAGTTTGACACCCCTGTTGTAGGGCTATTGTAAGAATGACTGAACTCATATACTTTGAAACCCTGATACCTAGAAAAAACAAAGAAGTTTTACTACTTCTGAACCTGGGTCATAATTCTATAGGCTGCTGGTGAAAGCATCACAAGGAGGTTTCTTTGCATAGCTGCCCCGCTGTCAAAACAAACTTGGCATTGGGAGCTTGGAATGTCTATTATAATACATCTTCCATTTAACTGACAGAATGTGATGTTATATTACTGAATTGTATCTTTAAAACATACTTCCCCTACTTCATCTCATGGACTGGTGCGTTCCCCCCCTCCCCCGAACTTCATTCACAGCCACAGCCACACGCCAAGGCTTCCATGAATGCGGGAGCTTTCTCCTATGGCTGAGTAGAACTGGGAGGTGAAAAACCCAGCTGAGGGGTCCGTATAGGTCTGTGGGGCAGCTCCGCAAAGGACTCTTTGGCCTTTTATGCATGGCTGTTTCCTCGCAGTCACCTGACGACTTTGGGTCTTTGTTTTGATTATGCCTGCCGTTTCCAACAGTCAGAGGTCGCCTCGCTCTCACATGAACACATGGGGCTGCGTTATACTGAACCAGACCCTCCTTGGTCCATCAAAGTCAGTATTGTCTACCCAGACCGGCAGCGGCTCTCCAGGGTCTCAGGCAGATAAAGTCTTTCTCAGCACTTACTTGCCTGGTCCTTTAACTGGAGATGCCAGGGATTGAACCTGGGACCTTCTGCATGCCAAGCAGAGACTCTGCCACTGAGCCGCGGCCCTTCTCCCCGCTCGTTTCCACAAAATTTGCCCACGTTTTCAGGGACCTGTTTTATCACGAATTTGAAAACGTGGGCAAAATATGGAGAAATGAAGGGGAAGAGCGAGGCAACCTCTGTCCGAAATGGCATGCATAGTCAACACAAAGACCTGAAGTCGTCGGAGGGGGGACCGCAAGGGGAAAAGCCATGCATGAAAGGCCTATGTGTAATCCTGGTTGCTCCTTCTGTTCCTTTGGAAGCACCAGAAGTAGGAAGGAATATAACCAAAATAAAATGCAGCAAAATGCAAGGATTAAAGTTTAGAACTCAACAGCTCAAGATCAGTTGATCTTTCTTGAATCTCATCACTAGCAACATTTCCCTATTTATCAATCCTCTGACAAAGCTAAAGTCTGATCTAGGAAATCAGAAGAAAAAAACATGCCCGGCAAGGAATAGAAGCTGCATTTCAGGGCAGGATGATTATTGATTTCTTAATGGATTACTACTGGACAAAATTTACACTCCCACCAAAAGCATCAATCTTGGGATAATAATTACAAACTCTCTCTGTGTTGAACATCCTGAGTGAAGAAAAAACTTATTACTTTCTGCCGGGAAATGGCCCAGATTTCTATTTCTCCTTTCCCAACCACATTACGGCATAGATTAAAAATATATGCTATTATAGGATGGTTGGTAACAACTGAAACACATATCGTTGCAATAAAGTTACATTAAGGAGGTATCTGGCTGAACATTTGAGGAAGCCAATAAACCGAGCTAATCATGACAAATTAAATAGGATAATAGCTGCTTTGTCATTAATTCAATACCAAGTAATTCATCCCCACAATGCCCCGCCAGGTCTGCTCTTACATGGCAACTTCTTACACTTAAGAACAAAGTCACAGAAAACTTTAACTGCAATTTCTGCATCTTCACTCACTCCATCTGTTCTCATATAGTTGGATACACACAAAATTTAATGCAAAACAGATTACAGTTAACACATTTTAATTGCTTTCTACACAATCAGGGCATTCCACCATTAAAATTAGGGGCGTCAAAGAATTGTGAATAGTGTGGAGAGAGACCGTTGCCTCTTAAAACTACAACCTGGTGTGGTAAGTGAGCTCTCTGCAACGCACTAGGGAAGAAGGCAGAGTTGCCACATCTGGGTAGGGAAATGCCTGGAAATTTGGGGTGGAGCCCAGAAAGCCCTGCTGGATCAGACCAAGATCCACCAAGTCCAGCGGTCTGCTCACACAGTGGCCAACCAGGTGCCTCTAGGAAGCCTGCAAACAAGACAACTGCAGCAGAAGCATCCTGCCTGTGTTCCCCAGCACACAAGATAATAGACATGCTCCTCTGATACTGGAGAAAATAGGCATGCATCATGACTAGTATCCATTTTGACTAGTAACCATTGATAGCCCCATCCTCCATAAGAACATAAGAAAGGCCATGCAGGATCAGACCAAGGTCCATCAAGTCCAGCAGTCTGTTCACACTGTGGCCAACCAGGTGACTATAGGACGCCCACAAGCAAAACGACTGCAGCAGCATTGTCCTGCCTGCGTTCCACAGCACCTAATATAACAGACATGAACCTCTGATCCTGGAGAGAATAGGTATGCATCATGACTAGTATTTGTTTTTACTAGTAGCCATGAGAACCCATGAGCCATCAGTTAGTGCCAGAGAACCCCAGCTCACTGTATAGTTTACAATGTTTTATGCTTGGTCCCTCCCGCCTAGGGCTGTCGATTTGGTTCATCCGAACCGAATAAACAGCCGAATTTCCCTCGATTCAACGGTTTTCAGTTCGGATGGTACCAAACTCAAAAAAGGGGGGGAAACAACGCGCCGAATTCGGCGAGTTTGGGGCGATCGCCAAATAAATTCGGCAAATTCGGGGTCCCCGAGTCAGCAGCATAACCGTCAGTAAGCAACTAGCGGCATTCTCCTGCGGCCAATCGGTGGCCAAGCTGGGTCTTCTTCTGGCCAATCAGTCACGGTTGAGTGTATGAGCCCAGCTGCTGCGTGGCCCGGGGAGAGAAAGAGAGAGCGTCTGTTTGTGTGTGAGAGAGATCCCCGGGGTATGTGTGCACATTGGCGGCATTCCACGGCTCCGGGGGGCATTTTTGGGGGTAGAGGTCCCAAACTTCCAGGGTAGCTTAAGGGGACCCTTCTTGCAAGAACCCCCACGTTTTGTAAAGATTGGGTCAGGGGGTCTTGAGATATGGGGCCCAGAAGGGGTCGCCCCCCAAAAATCGCCCACAGGAATAAAGCCACTTCAAGCACATTGGTGGCATTCCGCGGCTCTGGGGGGGTATTTTGGGGGGTAGAGGTCCCAAACCTTTAGGGTAGTTTGAGGGGACCCTTCTTGCAAGAACCCACAAGTTTTGTAAAGGTTGGGTCAGGGGGTCCCAAGATATGGGGCCCGGAAGGGGTCGCCCCCCCTCAATCGCCCACAGGAATAAAGCCACTTAAAGCACATTGGCGGCATTCCGCGGCTCCGGGGGGGTATTTTTTGGGGTAGAAATCCCAAACTTTCAGGGTAGCTTGAGGGGGCCCTTCTTGCAAGAACCCCCAAGTTTTGTAAAGATTGGGTCAGGGGGTCCCGAGATATGGGGCCCGGAAGGGGTCGCCCCACCCATCTGCTCAGCCGAGGGTCTGGCTGCCTCGGCAGTTGGGCTGTACCATTACCCCGGCCTGGAGGAATAAAGAACTTGGGGGTTCTTGCAAGAAGGGTCCCCTCAAGCTACACTAAAAGTTTTGGACCTCTGCCCCCAAAAATGCCCCCCGGAGCCGCGGAAAGGAGCGAATGCGTTTTTAATGGCTTTATTCGGATGAATTTTTCCCCGAACTCGGAACTTGGCGCTGAATTCCACGGATCCGTATTGGGGGAGTTCGGACTTCGGCATTTCCCGAATTACAATGGGCTGAATTTTGCTGAATCCGAATTTTACCGAATTTTTTTTCAACAGCCCTACTCCCGCCCCTTTAAGCATTATCGTTTGACCAGCCCATTGGGATGATGCACTTAAAAGCCTAAATAACTGCTGCTTTTTTCCCTAGTTTATTCTGTGCAGCAGAAGAATGCACGGATCCAGCCAGTCCTCAGTCTAATCACAAGGCTTCTATGTCTGGGCTTGTTTTACCAAAAAAAATTTAAAGAAGGTTTTTGTGTTTTATTGCTGTATACAAAATGATTTTATAGATCCTTGCAAACTATCATGAACATTTGGAAAAGTGGTGTATACACCTCGAAATAAATACATATTACATTTTCCCCATTAATTTCAACTGGAAAAGCCAACAAGGAGGGAACAAGAACGAACTTCAAAATGCAATACAGATCCTTAACAATATTAATCAGTATTTCAAGACTTCGAGAATCTATTTGAGGACAATGTTTTTATGATGTATACAGTAAAGAAATGCTATCATATGTCAGTTTTTAAACAACAGAAGCCAGAAGTTCAACGTGCTTTAAGTTACTCACAGTGCAGTCCTAAGCCAAGTTATACCTTTCTATAACCACTGAAGTAAACGGGCATTGAATGGTGTAACTCTGTTTAGGATTACACTATTCATTTGTTAGGCTGGATCCAGCCATCTTTTCCACCCAAAAAGCTATGACGGGTATCACGGGCATGCGTGGATGAAAGTCATGTGGAACAAAGACTATAATAAAGAGGGAATTAGGGTGAGTTTGAGTGGGAAAGATGGCTCGATCCAACCCATTAATCTACACTGGATTGGATTTTAGGTGTCAAATGTCAAAGTGTTCATCTAGGACGCATGTAACATTGGTGGTGGTGGAAAATCAAGTCTCAGATTACTTACAGTGACCTCGTAGGGCTTTCAAGGCAACAGACATTCAGAGGTGGTTTGCCATTGCTTGCCTCTGCGTAGCAACCCAGAACTTCCTTGGTGGTCTCCTATCCAAGTACAAACCAGTGCCAACCCTGCTTAGCTTCTGAGATCTGATGAGATCAGGCTAGCCTGGGGCCATCCAGGTCAGGGCCACATAGCATTACTCAATTTCACTTCTGCACTTTGTATACATCAAAATCCACGATTTGTATAAGCATGAGGGAAAATATCCTTAAGATTATCTATCAATGGATTTGAATCTGCTAACAATCAATAAAAATTTTACACGGACTAACACATATGACCGAAATGTGGACTAAGAGGAGTAGATTTCAAGCATATGGTGTGGCCGTGCCCAGCAGTAAAGAACTTTTGAGCATAAAATCATAGAGGAAATGAGACATATGACTGAGACATTCAAAATATCAGATCATCCAAAGCAAATGCTAAAGGGTTTATAGGGAGATTCAGTTTCAGCAGTACATAGGTACATGATACAAAATTCCTTGATAGCAGCAAAAATGGCATTGGCTAAATGCTGGAAAAGTACAGAACAGTTAAATATTAAAAAACTGGATATTGCAGCTGTGGCAGACGACTAAATTGTACAAACTAACTGAATTAATTCAGTTGAGAGAGGGAAGCGTAAAGAAGCCATAGTTTTCAATAACTTGTAAGCCCGTTTTTGAGAAGTTAAAGCTATCAATTGAGTCATATAATTGTGTAACCCTGCCAAATTTCTTGTGTTGTGCGTTAAGGTAAAGGTAGCTCCCTGTGCAAGCACCAGGTCATTACTGACCCATGGGGTGACGTTACATCACAACGTTTACTAGGCAGACTATGTTTACGGGGTAGTTTGCCAGTGCCTTCCCCAGTTGTCTACTCTTTACCCCCAGCAAGATGGGTACTCATTTTACCAACCTTGGAAGAATGGGAGGCTGAGTCAACCTTGCACCGGCTGCCTGAAACCGACTCCCACTGGGATCAAACTCAGGTCATGAGCAGAGCTTGGACTGCAGTCCTGAAGTTTACCACTCCGCGCCACGGAGCTCCTGTTGTGTGTTATGTGCCGTCAATTTGCTTCTGACTTATGGTGACCTTATGAATTATCTCCAAAATGCCCCATCATTAACAGCCTTTCTCAGGTCTTGCAAACTGAGGGTTGTGGCAAATTTCTTAGATTTTCCTTTTTCTTTATGAAAAAAAAATCACCTAGAATATGACAAATTGCACAAATAACAAAGAACTGTGCATTTTGTTCCATCATACCATATATTGATGGTCTGTAGGAATTTTTGCTTTGTATATTGACTTGTATGCATATTTTCAAAATAAGAAATGAAAAAGTTTTAAAAAAGAACACTCATTAGCATTCTGTGCTAAGTAGGAAACGGAGCGGCCCCCTTTTGTCTGTGGTTCACAGAAAAACGCCACCCAGGCAGCCCCCTCCCCCACAAAAAACCACTGTAAAAAAAGGCAGGCATTATTTGAACCATCTGTCAATAGACTCCTAGCAACAATTGCTCATTTACAACTGGAAATATATCACATTATTCCAGCCCCACCTATCCCCTATAACACCCAGCAAGCTGTCAGAGATCGTGTTACAAAACAGTTATTGTAAGAGATCCCCTTAAGCAATGAAATTAATTTGACCTATTTTATTACCGAATTATTACTCCCACACAACTTCTGTATAGTAGATATCTATCAGTGTTGACATCGGCATTCTAGTTAGGTGCTCTCGGCAGCAGGCAGCCTCCGCTGTCAAAGAGGACCGAGGAGATGTGAAATAAACACTCTGACACCAGACGGATCGGGCTGCCTGCATCGCTGCAGTCGATAATCTACATACACCATATAGAGTACAAATGAACACCCGAAAACTAAGCCTAAGCATGCTTATTTCCCATGGTATCTGAAGGAGCGATCTGTGACTCACGAAAGCTCCTTCCCTGCCAGAAATTTTGTGAGTCTTTAAGGTGCTACTGGACTCCTGCTCTTTTCCGCTGCTTACAGACAGACTAACACGGCTACCTGTCGTCATCTATTTCCCATACATTTGCTCAGTGCACGATTGGCTTTCATGTCTACATTTCAACTTTGGCAGAAACTGGCAAAGCAGCAAGGTGATGGCAGGGAAAGTGAGATGGGAAACTGTGGAGAAAGTGATGGGATTTGAGGTTGTGGGCGGAAATAAACCCATCTGGGGCTCGCAGCTTCTACGTTGCAAACACCAGAACACGTTGCAGCTTCTGCCTGTACACTCTCAAGCATAAGACCACCGCTAAAAAGCCTGCTGGCAAGTCTACATGGGAAACAAGAGTTATAAGACTCGAAGTAAAATTCAGCATGTGTAGAATTACAACAGATGATAGTATTTTGATATATTTAGTAGCGAGTGTGTGGATGGCCCAGGCTAGCCCGATCTCAGAAGCGGAGCTGGGCTCTCCCTGGTCGAGTCCTCTCCGTCACCGACCTCGGCTCCTCAGATTGGATTCGCTGGGCCGGTCAGAGGGGGTCATGGGAGAGCTCCATCTTCTCCACCCCTGTGCTTCCTACCCCAGAACTGCTTCGCCTCAACAGTTCCTTCTCAAGGAGACTCCCAGTCTAGAAGGCACAGGAGCACAGTGGTTTCAGACTGAAAACACCTTCTCCACCCATCTCCTTCCCTGACACCCCCCCCACACACACACACACACACCTCGGACAGATTTGGCAGGATGCGAGTTTAATCCACTGTCTCCATGTGCTGGACTCTTGTGAATGCCGTGACTCTTGTGTCATAGTAAGTGTTGCGGTGATATGGCCGAAGTTTACACCACTCGGTTCAAGTGTATACCATGCATCTGTCATCATATCGATCCAGATTTCTACCTCCCTCCAGAACTGGAAGAGTGAAAGACGAATGAGGCCAGCCCTACAAAGTGACAGGCAGCCAGAGGGGAGGAAAAGCCCTATGGATTGCCTTCAACCCATCCCTCCTGTGTCCGGATTACCAGATTAGGACTAATATTCTTTTTTTTAAATAATGTTTTATTTTTAAAATGGAGCAAAGGGGTAGGCAAAATACAGGAAGGGGGGACATTCGAAAATAGAACAATTCAGATAAAGAGGAAAGGGGGGAAAGAGATTACTTATGTGCATACAAGTTACATGGCTGCATGGCCTACATATATCAAGACAGTTTACCCAACATAGAAGTATAGTTTATAGAAATATCAAGATTTTGTCAGTTCTAGCCTTCTAGCCTCAATTGTTCTACTATTAAACCTTTATATGTTAAACTAAATTATGAAAATATATACAGGGACTAAGATTCTTAATGCGATAGCATGCTCACTCATATGTTTCACAGGCCACCCAGTAAAAAAGAAAATAAATCATAACCAACCATCTCCACACACCATCCATAATTTTAGAAAGAACTTTACAAAATGATGGTTGATTAACATTTTGTGTGTGTGGGGGGTTCTGTTTTAGAGAGAGCACAGAGGACAAGAATAATCCTCCCAACACACAAACCACTGCAAAGGCCACACACGTCTATGGGGGTATTAACCTCATGGACCTCACTGGGCCAGTGTTAGAGTATTAGATAGACCGTTGTTTCAATCCATCAAAACTCACGTGGAGGAAGAAACTGCAGATTCCAAAACGAGCCAACGAGTCAAGGAAAAAGTTGCTTATTTCCCCACTCCTACACACGAAGCCAGCTGGGTGACCTTGGGCTAGTCACAGCTCTCTTACAGCTCTCTCAGCCTCACCTACCTCACAGGGTGTCTGTTGTGGGGAGGGGAGAGGAAGGTGATTGTAAGCGGGTTTGAGTCTTCCTTAAGTGGTAGAGAAAGTCGGCATATAAAAACCAACTCTTCTTCTTCTATCCGCAAATGTTAGTTGCACAAATCTGAAGAGCAATCTAAGATACAGTTTGGGCACAAAATATATTCTTAAAAACAGATCCAAATCTTCAACATTTAGCAAATGCCGTAAGAATGCAAGCAAGTGAGCTTTTACATTTTTAAAGTGTAATAGGGTGTATGATGGCTAAACATATTCCTTTTTCACTTCAAAAAACACTGCTAACTGCACATATCGGTCCAGCGGCTGCTAACACAAAACAGTTATTTCCTCACTTTATGGTGACCAAAGCCTCTGACAGAAATGCTCTCATTTCCAGGACTGTAATCAGGGGCTCGTTCACATGCGCCCTGCGTGGAGGGAGTCCTGTTCTCCTCTGGTTCAATCCTACCTAGCACTGATGGTTTTTCTGCCCGGAAAAGCAAATGGAGGGGATGGCAACTTGGGAATAGAGCATAGGTCAGTCACAAAGCCAAAATGGTGTATTGGTTAAGAGTGGCGGACTCTAATCTGGAGAACAGGGTTTGATTCCCCACTCCTCCACATGAGCGGCTGACTCTAATCTGGTGAACCAGGTTCATTTCTGAGCTCCTCCACATGAAGCCAGCTGGGTGACCTTGGGCTAGTCACAGCCCTCTCTGAACTTTCTCAGCTCCATCTACCTCACAATATGTCTGTTGTGGGGAGAGGAAGGGAAAGTGATTGTCAACTCGTTTGAGACTCCTTAAAGGTAGAGAAAATCAGGGTACAAAAACCAACTTTTCTTCTTCTTCACGTACAATCCCAAGAATCTCCTGTTAAGGACCAGGCATTAGGAGATGGGAAAAACTTCTGCCAGAGACCCTGGAGAGCCGCAGCCAGTCTCAATAGACAAGACTGACTTTGATGGACCACCAGTCTGGTTCAGTATAAGGCAGCCAGAGGCAGCCCATATCTGAACTACAACTGTCCCTACTGTCGTTTACATGGAGAAAGGCTCTGGAGATAGCGTGAATACAGTGCGGGGGGGGGGGGGAAATGTCTGGAAATAATTTAATAATCCTCCGGAAAAGCCCTTGGGAATTCTCAGTGTAAGCAGGATGAGCTACCTTTGACAGGACTCTTGCAAAAAAGAAAAAAAAAGAAAAAAAAAACATGTGCAGCCAAGAAACCAACAACCAGATATCTGTCCATGCAAGTGTGTGTGTGCATATATACACGCGCACACTATATAATTTCACCTCTATTACTAGTAAGCTATATTTAACAAGCATTACACCCAGTAATGAAATTTGACAAACTTATGGTGAGAGGGAAGAAATAGTCTCAAACAAGCTTTACAGCATTGCTATACAATTACTGTATGCAAATTAGGCAGAATCATGTCATATGCCAATTGGGTGAGTCATGTCTGGGGTAATGATCCTCCCAGGAAAGCAGATAACTGTCTGTTAAGCCCTTCATAGGCCAGTTTGGGGTGGGTGGGAGAGAATTCACTTACTAAATCCATTTTCTAAAAGATACCAGCATACAGGTATTAAATCTTGAAGCAGTTTTGTCTGGCTTACTGGAAAAACAGGGGGAATTGTTAGAAATATCACACACAAATATTTTATAAACATCACAGAATGCTTGTATTTCTAAATAGTAGCCGTAAAAATATATATATCTCCATTTTCTGCTCCCAGAATACAAAGATAGGTGTAACACAGACGCACACAAGTCTGCTTCAAATGGTGCAAACCACTGTTGGGAGAAGGCCCCTCTCAGTATGGCCAAAGCAGGTCAGATGTTGACACATATGAAGCTGCCTCATACTGAGTCAGACCCTTGGGCCATTAAGGTCAGTCATTGTCTACTCAGACTGGCAGGTGCTCTCCAAAGTCCCAGGCATAGGTCTTTCATATCACCTTGTATCTAATCTTTTCAACTGGAGATACCAAGGATTGAACCCTGGACTTTCTGCAAGCCAAGCAGATGCTCTACCACTGGGCCACAGCCTCTCCCTAACTGAAGCTGCCCTATATGGAGTCAGACTCTTGGCCCATCAAGGTCACTGTTGTCTACTCCTACTGGCAGTAGCTCTCCAGCAGAGGTCTTTCCCGTTACCTGATCATTTCAACTGATTGAACCTGGGACCTTCTGCAAGCCAAGCAGATGCTCTGCCACTGAGCCACAGCCCCCTCCCGGACACTCCTCGCTGCACACGGCGGCTTTGTGCAGAGGATGTTCCCGACCGTGTGAAGCAGCCTGCCCCCTTCCCCACCTACCCTGCCCCAAAGCACTTTTCTCCTCAGCCCCACCCTCTTCCTGCACCAGGGCAGCCCCCACCCGCCTCGTTTAGCCCAAAGATTCCAAAGCAAACAATGTTCGACGCTGAATGAGCAGCCACCAGACACGACTTCCAATTTCACAGGGTGTCAACCTGACGGCACGACTGTTTTACACGCACACAACAGGAGAGCAGGGTGTGACAGCCTGCACTTTATGACCGGGCAATCTCCCCAAAAAGCCATTAATGTGGATATAATCGTATTCAGGGAGATTAACCAATGAGTCAACCACACCCTGGCAATAACCTTTGACGAGAGAGGAATGGCTGAACAACCGAGGCGCTGGCACCTCCGGAGCATTTCAAGGGTTTTGCAGAGGTGGGAGAGCCAAAAGTTGCCCCCAACCTCTTCTACAAACTCATGGGGAAGGGGGGGTGCTGTTCAAGGGGGGAGAGAGCTCATCTTCAAGGAAGTTCTTGCCTTGGCTTTACATACCGTCAAAAACATTTTTTCATATATTTTTTAAACTTTTATTACTATGATTATTTTTGTATTTTGTTCCTCTGCATATCACCCTGAGCATTTTCCTGAAAGTGAAAGGTGGTATATAAACGGCACAAATAAAGAAAGTTGGGAATGACCGTTCCAACAGCGCCTGGTAACGGGTTCAAAAAAATGCAAGCCCTCTGCCCATTTTTCTTTGGCAAACCCACCTCTGAATCAAGCAGCAGAAGATGGCATCTCTAGCGCAGACAGTCGCCACACTGAGAAATTTAGAAGAGTTGGTTTTTATACCCCACTTTTCTCTACCATAAGGAATCTCAAAGCGGCTTACAATCTCCTTCCTCTTCCCACAACAGACACTCTGTGAGGTAGGTGGGGCTGAGAGAGTTTGGAGACAACTGTGACTGGCCCAAGTTCACCCAGCAGTAGGGTTGCCAACTTCCAGGTAATGGGGGAGAAAAAGGCACCACTGTACCAATATCTAAAGATAAGGAACTTAGTACAGGAGCGAAACATACAACGAAGTGCAAAAGTACAAACTTTATATGCTACAAAAATAACCCAAAAGTGACAAGGTGTCTATATAAATAATACACCAACAACAAAGACAAACAACGTGGCTATGTACAAGAAAAAATAAATGTTCATGAAGTAAGGTAGTTTTCTCATAACATGTCTTTCTATAGTAGATGGGTAGCCTCCGAACATGAGGGATCCAGAAAGAAGAAACTTCACAATGAGGAGACGATCGTTTCGAGTTCCACAAAGCAACTCTTCATCAGTCCTTCCTATATTTCATACAAAAATGTATACTAGATATTTGTTCATACAGTCACAATTTTTAAAAGGAGTACCAATAAAAATTATACTTACAAAAATCTCTTATACAATCATATGTTTAAATGCATTCCCATTCCGGGTAAAGTTTCAAAATGCCAAGTTTGTATAGCTTCCCCAGCTCTTACCCCTCTGTAATACCCATGCAGCAACAGGGATATTAGCTAATAAGAATGGGGACATGGATTATGGCTAAGAGATTATTAAAAGCCCGCAGTACACGTACATACAAAACAGAACCTGAGAAGAAGTGCAACAGCTTGGTCCTTCGTCAAGTAGCCAAAATCCCATCCAGCTCAGTTATAAATGATGCATTTCATATTGTTAAAGATCTAAAACAGCGGTTCCCAAACTCTTTGAGTCATGGAGCACTTTTCAGGAGAGAAATTTCTCACAGAGCACTAATTTTCACCTAGCACCTATATATTAAACTGAATGACAGTAGTACTTTTCTTTCCAATCTCTTTACGGAGCACTGGGAGATGTTTCGCGGAACACCAAGTGCTCCGTGGAGCACAGTTTGGGAACCACTGGTCTAAAATGAGGCTTGAGAAGACAGTAAGTACTGCCTACATTTAGATTTTTCTCCCAAATTTCTTCTGTTTTGTTTGAAAAAAGGGTTTGTCCATGGCTTCAAAATTCCCAGCAATTTTACATCTCTAGCAATAGATCAAGCCACACAACTGGAAAACACAGGATGGCAAACTTGAACAAAAGGCAGCCACTTGAGTCTCCCTGCGGGGGGCTCATAAAATCACACGTTCTTCCATACAAAGACACCCCCCCCCAACAATCTGGTTTGCTGTGTGGAGAAAATGTCGTTTCTTTCCCACACAGGAGCATTCGATCCTATGAGCCCATCCCTAGATCCTGAAGCCCAAGAGTCGAACCATAAGAGGAAGCATTTTCGTAACCCTCACAGGCCTCAAGGAAGGCCTCAGGCATTCATGGAGACCGACGTCTGCTCTGGTGCCATTCAGCTCTGGCAAACACGGATGACTGTTAATCGAGCAGAAACTTAGCCCAAGAATATACAGGCACTGCCTGTCAGTACCGATTCCTTGTCTATACATCTGTTAACCAATAAAAATAACAGAATATACGGATTTAAGTAAGAAAAGCAATTGTCAGATATGCAAATGTAATAACTCAAAGAAGGTAATATTTGCATTGCAATTATAAAGTAAGTTCCAGTACAAATTCATAATTTGATGATTATGTTTGTATGTTTTGTTTTGGGAGGGGGAAAGTACCGCCTTCCAAGTGGTGAGGGGAAGCGGAATATTTTTCTGTTCTCACCTGGAAAACCAGGAAGCAATTCTCCTCACCACCTGACAGAAGACTGGAGATCTCTGGGTTACCAAGCGGGAGCCCGTATTCACCCTCCTCCCCATTTCTTCCACTAAATATTAATTTCTTCCAAGTCTAGAACTCCACATCTCTAGCCTGCATGTGCGTATCTGCAGGTAAAATTCCATACTGAGTAACAGAGAGATATCACTGCCTGGTAACCACTATATCGCTTACTTGCTGAGGATAAAACCAAAACAGACACCGCCAACCACACTTGGATATGCGTCCATTGAAAAGGCAGATAACATTCCAGCAGCAACCACCATTTCTTACAGAGAAAACGACAACATGCAAATTAGGATGCATCTTTCTAAAACTTGGTCACCCAGGAACCCCACAAGTCACCTGAACTGGAAAAAAAACAACTACCTCTTTATCATAATACATCTTTTTGTTTTTCTAACAGTCTTGTTCTGTCCTCTTCATTATAACAGAAGAGGGATCTTGGCTTCAACTGTGATCTACACATGTTCTATGTAATTAACGATGCTGTAACAAAGAGACACACCTGACATCTCTCCAGCATCTGCCAAAAACTTTTGACCTGCAACCTTTTGGAAGCAAACCTGAATACATTCATGATTTAGCCAAGTCTTACTCACTTGGAATTGCCCGTGGCTAATACCAAGGGGAAAACCCTCTCTCACAAGCATGCCGCTTTACTATAGTTGGTTTGTTTCGAACAGTGTCGTTTCCCCCTCCTGTCTGGTGCGCACACTATTGACAGTACATAAAAAAGGCCAAGAAAACGGCCTGTTATGGCTTCCTGCCTTGTTTCAAATGGATACAAACACAGCGAACATAAATCAAGGGGCATATAGTCCTAAATGGTCTACTCAAAACAGTCTCTGTGCAGAATCTTCTAGGATTTATTTATTCATTTATACTCCACCTTATCCCCCAACAGGGACCCAAAGTAGCTTACCTAATTCTCCTCTCCTCCACTGAATCCTCACAACAACAACCCTGTAAGAGGGTGAGGGTGAAAGAGCGTGACCGTCCCAAGGTCACCCAGCAAGCTTCCATGGCAGAGTGTGGATTCAAACCTGGGTCTCCCAGCACCTAGTCCAACATGAACCATTTCACTACGCTGGCTCATTAATGTTTGGAATAGTGGAAGAGCAAGAGACTGCGCTGCTGAACTTGAGGAACAATATAAAGCCCCACCTTGTTTTTGTTAAAGCTAAAATAATAAGCCAAGATTGTGTGTGTGTGTGTGTGTAAGTGCCATCAAGTTGCAGCTGACTTACGGTGACCCCGTAGTGTTTCCAAGGCAAGAGACGTTTGGAGGTGGTCTGCTATTGCCTGCCTCCACGTCACAACCCTACCCTTCCTTGGTGGTCTCCCATCCAAGTACTAGCCAGGACCGACCCTGCTTCGCTTCTGAGATTGGACGAGATCAGGCTAACCTGGGCCGTCCAGGTCAGGGCAAGCCATGATTACCATGTACGAAAGTGCAAGAGGGTCAAATATCACCACCAACACTTTGTGCATCAGTCAGTAGCTACATAAGTAAAAACGAAACCAGGACGGAGTAATTTCTGTTGCTTTCAAGGGAAGGGTAAACAACACGGAGTAGCTCTCAGGCCCCAATAAGCCATCAGCACAAGCTGCCCAGCCCAGTCCCCTTGGGGAAAGATAGGATACACTTTAAAAAAAAAACAAAAAAAAAAACACCTCGATAATCCCTGTATTCCAAAACATGCAGAAAACATGAACAGCCACTGCATATTAAAGCAGATTCAAAGAGCACGGTTTTTCAGGGGCTGAACAGGCACACACACGTCAGAGCAGCGATTTAGTTTGGGGGTGAAAACACTACAGGAACACAGAATGGCTACTGGAGCACGGGGTGGGGGAGAGATAAGAAAACATCTGCACTCCATACTGAGAAACCCCAGCGTCAACTGGGTTCTGCATCTCTACCGAGCTGCACCTCAGCGAAAAGGACCCTATTTTATGCATTTCGTTGTATTGCAAGCCGCCTTGAGATCCATACATACAGAAGAAAGGAGGCTGATAAATGTTTTCAATGAAATCAATCAATCACGGATGTCCAATGGAATCACAGATGCCATACAAATAAAACGGAAATTTCTGTACCCCAATTCTGATGCTACTAGGGACTCCCAAGAGAAGCACATACACACTTTTCAGAAGACCTATTTTTGGGGGTAAAAGGTAAAGGTAGTCCCCTGTACAAGCACCGGGTCATGTTAAAATCATGGGGAACGTATTCACATTATTTCAACAACCATATTTTAACTCAGTACATAAATGGGCGGGAGTTTATTGTCTAGATGATGATGATGATAATATTTTATTAATATTCCGCCCTCCCTCACGAAGTATATGTAAGGCAACAGAATGAATTCTCTTTCAGTATTAATAAAAGCAGAAAATAAAAGAAGTGAGTAGTACACTTTTATAATTCATTAAAATATGTATCTGAATCCCAATTCCACGTTGTCTAAATATGCTGAATTATGAAAGACTGCCATGCCATATAAAGTTTGCCTAAGAATACTAGCAATTATGTTCTTTAACAACATGTATATAATAATTTAAGATTTCATAATAACCCTACATTTTAATGCTCATAAAATCTATGTTTTACTCATAAGTTGCTGGAGGACAAGAGAAATGTCTCCGTGTGGCACCTTCCTCTCAGTCAGGAAATGATTGGAATATCATTTTTACAACAAGCTCATTCTGAAAGTTTCATCTTCCTCACAGAGCGGTATTTGCAAAATAAAAATTCACTTAACCAGTAGTTTACACATGAATGCACACCCAGAGAAGGGCAGATACACAGAATACAAAGTTGTAAATTCAATATTCTCAGTTGGATAGAACCTGGTCAGATGATTATTAGATTTCTAATCAACTGCAAAACAATCCACATTCCTTAATAAAAAAAATATTTTTTGTGCAATTACAGACTGTACTTTTATATTCTCTGTCTTAAAAGCAAAGAAATTGTGAGAATGAAAACACTGTCAATGAGAAGAATGTCTCAAAGCTGCCGAGAAAGGAATAAAGCACCAGAACAGGAAAAAAATATATTCATTGAATCCTGGACCATGCTGGACTAAACCCTCTCTGTCTTTGGTTTGAAATCATGCCTTAAAAATGTTTTGATTGCAAAACCTAAGGGACCCCAACAAGTACTAGGTTTTTTCCTACCTGCTTCAGGTAAGGACCACCTCCCATAAACCAGCCTAGGATAACTCAGATAAACTCTCAAGTTCATTGGTTCTTGTAGGTTATCCGGGCTGTGTAACCGTGGTCTTGGTATTTTCTTTCCTGACGTTTCGCCAGCAGCTGTGGCAGGCATCTTCAGAGTAGTAACACTGAAGGACAGTGTCTCTCAGTGTCAAGTGTGTGGGAAGAGTAATCTATAGTCAGAAAAAGGTTGGGTTTGAGCTGAATCATTGTCCTGCAAAAAGTATCAAAGGTAATGTGCTGCTAATCATTGTCCCGTAAGTATCCAGATAATGTGCTAATGAGGGTGTGGTATGTTAATATGGAACCATTGTATCCTGAAGTGATCTGTTAATGTGTGAAATCCAAAGCTAATCTGCATGGCTATTGTTGTTATTTCCTATGGGATAAAGAATTTTATGAACAGATTGATGGAGTAGCTATGGGAAGTCCACTCAGTCCAGTAATAGCAAACTTTTACATGGAATATTTTGAAAAGACAGCATTAGAATCGGCACCTTACAAACCTACAGTCTGGTTCAGGTTCGTAGATGATACATTTACTATTTGGAGCCATGGGGAAGAAAAATTAATGGACTTTCTAAGCCATCTTAATAATATCCATCCAAACATTCAGTTTACCATGGAAAAGGAAATTGAGGGTAAACTCCCATTTCTTGATACCCTTGTCATCCGTAAAACAAACTTTCAGTTAGGTCACAAGGTCTACCGGAAACCAACTCACACAGATCGCTACTTACACAAAAACTCCAACCACCACCCCCGACAGAAAAGAGGAATAATGAAAACATTAATGGACCGTGCAAGATGGATCTGTGAACCACAGTTTCTCAAGGAAGAAACTAATCATCTAAATCACGCACTGCTAGCAAACGGCTATTCCAAGAATGAAATCAGAAGGGCCATTAAACCAAACAAAACCCAGAAAACTCAGGAAAAACAGTCTCCCATAGGAAAGGCATTCTTGCCATTTATTAAAGGAGTCACTGATAGGATGGAGAAACTTTTGAAAAAACATAACCTATAAACAGTGTTTAAACCCACCAAGAAAATACAACAAATGCTACGATCAGCCAAAGACAAAAGAGACCCCCTCACCTCTGCGGAAGTATATCGTATACCTTGCAGTTGTGGACAAGTTTACATCGGGACCACAAAACGCAGCATATAAACAAGGATAAAAGAACATGAAAGATACTGCAGACTTGGCCAACCTGAGAAATCAGCAGTGGCTGAACATGGACTGACACAAACAGGGCACAGGGTCTTATTCCAAGACACTGAAAGACTGGACAATTCTACAGACTATTTTGTCAGATTGCACAGAGAAGCCATTGAAATTCATAAACATCAGCACAACTTTAACAGAAAAGAAGAGAGTTTAAGAATGAATAAGGCTTGGCTTCCTGTCCTGAAAACCTCCAGACTAACAAAGACTACAGTCTACAATACCCATGCAGATTAGTTTTGGATTTCACACATTAACAGATCACTTCAGGATACAATGGTTCCATATTAACATACCACCCCCTCATTAGCACATTATCTTGATACTTACAGGACAATGATTAGCACATTACCTTTGATACTTTTTGCAGGACAATGATTCAGCTCAAACCCAACCCCTTTCTGACTATATATTACTCTTCCTACACACTTGACACTGAGAGACACTGTCCTTCAGTGTTACTCCTCTGAAGATGCCTGCCACAGCTGCTGGCGAAACGTCAGGAAAGAAAATACCAAGACCACGGTTACACAGCCCGGATAACCTACAAGAACCAATGAACTCTGACCGTGAAAGCCTTCGACAATATTCTGAAGTTCATGTTTAGAGAAGACAGTGACACCAACAAGATCAAATCTATCCTGTTCTTCCCCCGTCGCTCGCATTAGTAAACCACAAACATGAGACCAATTAACTTGCTTTAAAAAAAGAAAACTTACTGCTTGTCATGTGACTGGGTGAGGTATGCTGCCCATTGGGGGTGCTTGAGGTGAGGTCAATCGCCATATTTGAGTGTTCCCTTTCGGGCGAAAGTTCGTTGTCACCTGTGCCGCAAAAAAAAGAAGCTATTATTTCTATTACAGGAATAATTGTCGCTTTTATGCAAAAAAGAAAGCATAACCTCAAGAAGGGGGAAGCCTTATCTTAACCCACAGCAGGAATAGATTCTCCCACTGTTAGTTTGAAGGGGTCCCACCCTAACGTTTGCAGATCTGCTGACACAAGAAACGGCAGCAAACGCTTGTTTTGCTCGGGGTGAATCAAGTGGTTTTATATTCCCGTTCTGGGACAAGCCCCCGAGGCTCTGCCATGCTCAGCTACCTGAGTTTACACACAACGCACAGTGGAATGTGTCAGCCGGCAGGGAACTGCACAAGCACCCGCCTCCAATTTCAGTTTTACAGGCTGTCCCTTTTCTGCTCCCTCCGGTGCAGGCAAGCCTTTACGGACCCACCCCCCTTCCCCCAGCCCTGGCCAAAGCCAAGTCCCCCCCCCCTTCATGAATTCATCAGGAAGGCAGGCGAGGCGAGAGGCGCTTTGTAACGTTTTGGCTCTTCAGGGGGAAAATGCTGCGAGGGCACAAAGAGGAAGAAAGCCGATACTTACATGGCATGTATCCATCAGTAGCCTCTGCTTCCATACTCAAAGTGCAGTGCTGAAAGGCAAAAAGGGCCCCGGTCAGAGCTGCGGCTGCCCCCTTTCCCCCCTCCGCTCCCCCCAGTGCCTGAGCAGCGCAGACCCCCCTGCCTGCCCGAAGCCGGTCTGCAAACTCCAGGCATGGCTGCAAGCCCCCCTCCCCCCCCCCCCGGGCTGCAACTGGCAGGAAAAGTCAGCTGATGTGCCAGGAACAAACCTGTCCTGGTTGGGGGGGGGGAGGGAGGGAGAGAGAGAGAGATCCCACTTGGACTGGAGAGTTTCTCTCTTCTTCCCAGCAAGGTCCTGCCTGGAGCCCTTCCTGCCCTCCCCAGAAGCCCCCCGGTCTCCTGGGCACCTGGCGGCCCGGCGGCCCGCCCCGCTGGCAACTCCAACAGGTGGAGCCGGCCCCTTCCCAACTTTCTACCGGGGAGGGAGGGAGCCGCCTCGTCCTGCCCCTTCCCAGGTGGGTCTGAACGGCCCGGCCCCCCGGAGCCCCCCCGTCCCCGTTCCTGGGCGGCGGCGGTTCCTTGCCAGTGGCTGGCGGCGGCGGGCCAAGTACCGGGGGATGAGCCGGGCCGCGCATCGGCCGGCCGCCGGGCCAGGAGGGCTGCGCGAAAGGCCACCGGGCCGCCCCGCTCGCTCCGCTCCCCGCCCGGCGCTCCAGCAGGCAGCTAAATTATTCACCAGCAGCAGCCGCCGCATCCGAGCCAGCCAGCCAGCCGGCCAGCAGCCCCAGCGGGCATCGATCGCTGCCGAGTATATTTAGCCGCGGCTCCGGGCAGCGCCGCGCGCCTTCCTGGAAAGGGGGCTGCCCGCGCCCCCCCCCCCAGCCCAGCCCGCGCCTCCAGCCCCCCGGCCCAGGGAAGAGGCCCGCAGGGGCGGGCAGCTGCCCCGAGAGGCCGGCGGTGGGTGGGGGGGGGGGAGCGCCCCCCCCCCATGAGGAGGGCCGGAGGAAAAGGGCCGCCGGAAAGTTGCCTCACCATGGCCAGCGCCGCCGCCGCCTCCCGGTCCCGAGCGCAGCGCCGGAGGGACGGAGGGGGGGGAGGGAGGGAAGTGCGGCGCCCCAGCGGGCGAGGGGAGCCTTCGGAGAGCCGCCTCCCTGCCTGCCTGCCTGCCTGGCTGCCTGCGGCGGCCCAGGGAGGAGGAGGGAGGCGGGCAGGTGGGGCAGGCCCGGCGGGGAGGAGGAGGAGGAGGAGGAGGGGGAGGAGGAAGTTGGTCGCCCTCCTCCCGCCCGCCCGCCCGGCCAGGGGCCGCGCCGCCCGGCGGGCGGGCAGGCAGGGGACGCGGCGCACCAAGGGCGCCCGCCAGACCGCCCGCCCGACCGAGGGGGCAGCTGTGGCGCGCCGGCTGGTGGGCGCGCTCCTACCTGGGGGGCCGGCGGCGGTGGCGTTGGCGGCGGGGCGGCCCATGGGCGTCCGAGGCGAGGGGCCGGCGGGGGCGGCGGCGCCCACCTACCGCCCGCGCGCCCCGCCGCTGGCCGAGCCGGGGCCGGAGGGGCAGCCCAGCGCCGCCCGCCCGACGCCCTCGCCCTCGCCGCCGTGTCCGGCCTCCATCTTGGTGGCGCAAGGCCGGCCCGGCCCGGCCCGGCTGGTCAAACCCCGAGAAACCGATGCATGCGGCCCAAGCAGCGCGCCACATCGCGCCCCCCCCCCCCCGGAGCCCGATGCCCGCCTGACTGGCTGGCTGGCTGGCGAGCGCCCCGGCGGGCGGGCGGGCGGGCGGAGGCGGCCGCCGCTCAGCCCACTCGGCGATCGATTGGAGGACGAGGCGCCCCCCCCCCGCCACGCGCGCCGCCGCCCCCCCCCCCCCCGGCCGGCCTGCCGGACGGACAGCAGCGGCCGGACGGACAGCCAGCCAGCCGGGCCGGGGCGGCCAGGACCGCCCGCAGAGGCCGGCGGCGGGGCTGCGAAGGGGCGCTTGCGAAACCAACGCGCCGCGCAGCCCACACAGCCGCGGGCGGCGGAGGGGGGCGGCTGGACAGGCCGGCGAGGGGAGGGGGACGGGGGTCACTTCACGACGCCTCGGCAGGCCGGCGGCCGGGAGGGGCGCGCGCACTCCCCGGGGGCCAAGGCAGGGGCTTCAGGTCAGCCAGAGCGGCTTCAGACGCGGCCGGGCCCGACGGGAAGGCAGGCAGCGCGCACGGGCCAGTGGCCGGACTGGCCCTCTCGGGAGCCACAGACAGGGCCGAGCGCCAGGCCGCTTTGCCGGACCACACCTTGCCTGGCCTCCCAGTGCCCCGAGAGTCAGCACAGGTGGGCAGACGCCCCAGTTTCGGGCCTGGACCTCCAACAGGTGCTTCTTGGCAGTGCCCGAGGGTGGGCCTTTGCCCAGCAGCCAAAGGGACTGTTCCTGCCTTGCTCTTCTTCCAGGAACACCCCCCCCCAAACCCTGCCCCGAGGGGAACAGCCCTGGGCACGAGGAAGGGGTCTGCAGTAGGCTGCAGGGGAAGTATTTTTGTGTTGTCCAGCGCTGGCCCCCCAGATCCATCCCACTGGGGGTTTAGTATTCAACAAGCCGGTATACATCTGCCCCAGATCACCTCCATGTGGCAGAGGAGTCTGGGGCACACCTTAGGATGGACAGGCAAACACCCTTGGTGCTGACATTTCCCTCTGGGCACCCAGAGTGTCCTAGAACTGGGGATCCCAACATGTTCAGGGTAAGAACATAAGAAAAGCCCTGCTGGATCAGACCCAGGCCCATCAAGTCCAGCAGTCTGTTCACACAGGGGCCAACCAGGGGCCTCCAGGAAGACTCACAAACAAGACAACTGCAGCAGCACCATCCTGCCTGTGCTCCACAGCACCTAATGTAATAGGCATACTCCTCTGATCCTGGAGAGAATAGGAATGCATCATGACTAGTATCCATTTTGACTACTAGTAGCCCTATCCTCCATGAACATGTCCACTCCCCTCTTCAAGCCTTCCAAGTTGGCAGCCATCACCACATCCTGGGGCAGGGAGTTCCCCAATTTAACAATGTGTTATGTCTCGAAATACTTCCTTTTTTCTGTTTTGACTCTCTCACCCCCCAGCTTCAGCAGATGACCCTATGTCAGGGGTCTGCAAACTGCAGCTCTTTGGCCCGTTGAGTGCAGCTCTCCAAACTTGGTTCGGAGCCCCTGCTCTCGCGCCCGCTCGCACCGGCAGCCAGGCTGCGGAGCCAGCGCGCCTGAGAGAGAGAGAGAGAGAGCACGAGAGAGCAGGCAAGCGGGCACACTGTCTCTCCCCCCTCCCCCCCGCCGTGGAGAATGGCCAGGTCCCCCTTTCCCTTGCCCTCAATGGTTGGGAGGCTAAAGCCTTCCCTCCCCTCTAGCCACGCGATTGCTGGGCGGGCGGCTCGGCGGTTCCTGCCCCCCTGCCTTTCAGCTGTTGGGCGGGTCGGGCTTCCTTTGGTAGACCTGGCCTCCAGCTGAGTCCCATTGGGAGGCCATGTCTACCCATTGGCTTTCTTGGCAGTAGACCTGTACTCTGAGGAGGGGCCAGGTCTACCAATTGGCTTCTATGGGCCTCTGGAGGCCAGGTCTACTGCCAAGAAAGCCAATGGGTGGACCTGGCCTCCCAATGGGACTCAGCCGGAGGCAAGGTCTACCAATAGGCTTTTATGGCGGTAGACCAGGTCTCCAGACGAGGACTCCGGACGGGGAGGGGGAAATGGCAGGGACTTACAATTTAATTTGTATCAATAAATAAGATCACTATTAACTATGATATCAAGTTTTATTCAGTGTACCTATAGTTTAATTAAGACAAAACTTTAATTAAAGTTTATTAAGTTAATAAACAGTGTACCTACCTATATAGTTTAAGTTTAAGAAATTTGGCTCTCAAAAGAAATCTCAATCGTTGTACTGTTGATATTTGGCTCTTTTGACTAATGAGTTTGCCAACCCCTGCCCTATGTTCTAGTATTATGAGAGAGGGAGAAAAGCTTCTCCCGGTCCACTCTCTCCATACCATGCATCATTGTATAGACCTCTATCATGTCTCCCCTTAACCGCCATCTTTCCAAGCTAAACAGCCCTAAGTGTTTTAACCACTGCTCATAGGGCAGTTGCTCCAGCCCCCTGATCATTTTGGTTGCTCTTTTCTGCACCTTCTCAAGCTCTGCAAGAATGGAGACCCACCAGTCCAAATTTACTTGGTACAGTGACCCATCTAGAGCTGACCCAAAGGTTTGTTGGTGCCCTAGACAAACTATGACCTTGGCACACATCTAGTTCAGCAGTCCACTTTCTACAGGTGCCAAACAGATGTTTCTGAGAAACCAACAAACATCGTACAAAGGGTACAGCTGTCCCCGCTATGAACCCCAAGCAAGTGGCATTCGGACATACACTGCCTTGGCATATGGAGGTTACATTCTAACCTTTGACCAACCTCTCCTTCTCCGTTACTCCCCCTAATGGCCCCAACAAATTTAAGATGCTCGCTCTAGTAACCATCAGGACACATTTTACTTGATCGTTGTGTATGCAGTGAACAAAAAAAATGCCAACTAATGTGTGACATGGAAGATACAGTTTGCAGGGTCAGATCTTGGTGTCCCAAATACAAAAGAGAGCAATGGAAAGGCGAAGGGGTGGCCATTTGGGAGGGCTGACCCACAACCAACTTTTGGGTCCTGACTCACAGGCTGAGAAACACAGATCTAGAGTACCCCCAGCATCCCCTCGTGGCTGGCTGGACAAGCTGTATCCTACCTTCTCTTCCTACTAAGGATCCTCTGGCAAGCGTTCAGAGATTCTCGGGTTGCCAGAAGATAGTCTGTAAACCACACACGCATTGTAATTATGGTCAGTATGCAGCAGCAGTTAATATCTTTTTTAAAAAAAGAAGTAAATCATTTTAAATTAGGAACTGATGCCTCATCCAGAAAAACCTGCAGCTGCATGACCGCTGCTCTCTCAACTACCTTACCCAGGTACGAAAGATTCAACACTGGGCAATAGTTGGGCAGTTCTCTAGAATCTAATGATGTTTTTTTAAAGAACCGACGCACCACTGCCTTCTTTAACCCCCCTGAGAAGGTCCCATAAAGGACAGGTTGATAATCTCTCCCAGGGGGTCTGTGCTGCTTCCCAACTGGCCTTAACCATCCAGGCGGGGCACGGAGGTCCAGAAGGCAAGTGGTGGGCCTTTCAGATGACAGGATTCTGTCCACATCATCCAGAGAAAGCCGGCCGAAGTAGTCAAATACTGGACCTCAAGACGGGCAAGAGACCTCCAGCTTCATTACTGTATTAAAGTTGGCCGGGAGGTCATGGCGAAGCAACAAGACTTTATCCACAAAATAGCTCAAGAATGCCTCGCCGCTGTGGGCCGAATCCAAACTTAAATTTTTGCTGTCCCTCTAATAGGGACATTAAAGACCTAATAATTCTAAAAAATCTTTTTGCCAGGTGAGAGCTAGTGGACAAAATGGGGGCTGCATAATATTCCTTTTTAGTAGCGTCCACGGCCGCCTCGTCGGCTTTAATAAGCATCATATAAGGTGCTCTTGAGGCCTCGTCACGAGCACCCAGTCAAACTTGCTCTAGCCCTCTAAACTCCCGCTTCATATCCCTGAGCCCCTTGGTATACCACCAGGCCCACTTTCTGCGGGGGGCAAAGAGGGCATCGGGGAGCGATTTCATCAATGGCCATGGAGAGTCAGCCATGCCAGTCCTCTACAAGCACATCTAGAGAATCGCCAGGATTTATAGGATCCCACAGAGCCCTCTGGAATCCAGCCGGATCCATGAGTCTCCAGGGACGAGCATAAATCAGCTCATTGCCCAAACAGGGAGGGAGTGGAGAGTCAATTTGGGCCTTCAGGACAAAGTGGTCTGACCAGGGTACTTCCTCTTTTGGCATCAGACCCACACCCACCCCTGCCCCGAAGATCAAGTCCAAAGTGTGTCCTGCTTGAGCTATGCTAGACCATCTTGGGAATTACGCTAGACAAATGTCACCTTAATTTGTAACTAGACAGTCTGTGTATTTAAAGGCCAAACCCAATATTACAGGTATCTGTTTTCCTTACCATTAGAAAACTGTGTGTGTGTGGCGGGGGGGGGGGGCATTGAGGTCGGTGGAGGAAGCCATACATGGGGGGGGGGAGACATTAAACTGCCCCTCCTTGTGGTGCTGTGGTTCTGATCCAAACCAGCATCCCTTTTCCTTGTAGCCGTCAAGCCACAGCTGACTCAGGGTGACCCCGCAGGGTTTTCATGGCAAAAAGAGACATTCGGAGGTGGTTTTGCCATTGCCTACCTCTGCACAACAACACTAGTGCTTCTTGGTGGTCTCCTGTCCAAGTACTAACCAGGGCTGACCCTGCTTAGCTTTTGAGATCTGACGAGATCAGGCTATGTATTGTAATGTTGCGTTTGGTCCTATACCAATAGGGCAGTGCCCTCGGGCTGCCCAGAAAGAGGTAAATCTGGCTCTGAGAAAGAAGAAAATTGCAAGAAAATCTACAACTCCCTGTGTAAAAAACAAACAAAAAACAAGCAATGAAATCTTCCTCTGCAATGAAGACTAACACAGCAAGAAATAAATTCGTTAACCAGCGTGCAGTAAATAATTTCAAACATAGTATCCGCCCGGCCATTATTCTGCCCCTGAAAGAAATGAGCATAGGACTGATTTATTCCTCTCCTCTTTCTCCCAAGAGGCTGGTGATTTTAATCAACAGCCTGAGTCCATCCATTCTTGTCACCGACCAGATTTTTAAATCAGTTGACATATTACAGTTGGCTTCCTTGCTCTCTCCCCCCACACTGAGGCTCCAAAGAGGCAGGAGGTTGGTTAGAGGCTATAAGTTCCCAAAGATATTCCCATCACACGGAAGAGAAGTGGGCAGGACAGCCTCGTTTCCTGTCAGGAGTCAGTACCCTTGAAGGGAAACGGGATTGTTACCAGGAACACACCATGCACGGGAGGGTTCTTCAGGTCTGATGCCACGGAGTCAGAATTTGTGGTTTTGGAACTGCAGGTTGAGAATGTGAGGCAGCTCTTACAATGACGGCACGGGTTCCTTTCTCTGCCTGTTTTCCGGAACGGCTTCCATCAATGCACCCCACTTACAGAACTCTTCAGTTTCTCCTGTCAGTACAACACATGTCCCAAGGGCTATGTTCAGCTGCCCCTGTGAAAACCACGGTTTACTTTAACTATGGTTGGTTTGTGAAGCCAGAGTTTGACTCACTCAAAGGCTGACTTCACTGGCTTTGCCCTTCCCTCCATTCCAGCCTCCAGCGCCTAAGAGCAAAGTTGCCAGTGGCCTTTAGAGGGCAGGATGGGGAATGACCCCTCTGGTTGGGGAGTAGGGTTGCCAGCTCCAGGTTGGGAAACTCCGGGATATTTGGGGGTGGAGCCTGGGGAGGACAGGGACCTCATTGGGGTACAATGCCATAAACTCCACCCTCCAAAGCATCCATTTTCTCTGGGGGGATTGATCTCTGTAGGATGAAGATGAGCTGTAATTCCAGAAGATCCCCAGGTCCCACCTGGAGGCTGTCACCCCTAATCGGTCATGCTCGGCCGACCCCCCTTTCTCAAGCTACCAGGTTTTCCTCATGAGTCCCCTTCTTCACCGCAGCAGACCCAACATCCCAGTGCTAATTTAACCACACCTTACATATGCACTCCCCCCCCTCTTGAAGTTCTGGGGCCTGGGCTACTTCTTATGGTGGAAAGTGTCATCAAGTCGCAGCCAATTTATGGCGACCTTGTAAGGTTTTCAAGGCAGGAAGAAGAACAGTTGGTTTTTCTATGCCGACTTCTCTACCACGTAAGGGAGACTCAATCACCTTACCTTCCCCTCCCCATAACAGAACCATGCTGGAGATGTTCAGAGATGGTTTGCCGTTGCCTGCCTCTGCATAGCAACCCTTTCTTGGTGGTCTCCCATCCAAGGACTAACCAGGGCCAACCCTGCTTAGCTTCTGAGATCTGATGAGATCAGGCTAGCCTGGGCTGACCAGGTCAGGACTTCTCTACTTCTGCTTTAAGAAAGGACCGAGATGCCTTTTGCACAACCACAGCGTTTCTACCAGTGTCGGTCACATCTGTTTCTGCTCAGCAGGGCTGTCAATTCGGTTTGTCCCGAACCAAAAAACAGCCAAATTTCCCCTGATTTGGCGGTTTTCAGTTCGAATGGAACCCAATTCAAAAAAAGGCGGGAAAACGACGAGCCGAATTCAGCGAGTTCGGGGCACCCCAAATAAATTTGGCAAATTTGGGGGCTCAGAATCAGCAGCATAACCGTCAGTTAGTAAGCAGCATTCTCTCATGGCCAATGGTGGCCAAGCTGGGTCTTCTCCTGGCCAATCAGAGCAGGGATTCTCAATTTTGAAATGGCCAGAAGAGTCTAAAAACTCCCGGCCCTCCCCTACCATCCTGACAGTATTCATTGCCTTCCAATTTGGTGGCGGTGCTGCTGAGAGATCCGATTCCTGACTGGGCCGAGCTGCTGGTGCTTACCGGAATAGGATTGGATTTACTTCTCCTCCATGCTCCTGCTAGAAGACATCCACACAGTTTGATTTTGGGTTTTTTCTCTATACCTTTTCTCCTGTGTGTGTGTATGTGGGGGGGGGGAAGCAGAGTCTGTGTGTGTGGGAGGAGCAGTTTCTGTGGGTGGGGGGGAAGCCAAAGGGGGCTTTCACCCATTCTGCTGAGAGGTGCCCGCTCACCTCTGCGGGAGTGTGTGTTCTGCTTTTAAAGTTTTAAAGTTTAAAGTTGAGTCTGTGTGGCGGCTAGCGAGTCTCTCTCCGCTTAGCACCCGCGCCTCCTCCACCTTGGTTTTTCCCCCGTTTGGGGTTGAGCCGAGCCATACTGGTTTGAGGGGGGGGGCTTTGCCCGTTCTGCTGAGGGGGGTGTGCCCGCTCGCCTCTGCGGGAGTGTGTGTTCTGCTTTTAAAGTTTTAAAGTTTACAGTTGAGTCTGTGGGGCGGCTAGCGAGTGTCTCTCCGCTCGGCACCCGCGCCTCCTTCTCCTTGGTTTTTTTCCTGTTTGGGGTTGAGCCGAGCTGTACTGGTTTGAGGGGGGGCTTTCACCTATTCTGCCTGGGGGGGTGTGCCCGTTCGCCTCTGCGAGAGTGTGTGTTGTGCTCTGCTTTTGTTTTTTGCCCCTAGCCTGGGGTTGAGTGCGACTGTGCGGCTTGCGTGAGTCTCTCCCCAGCGCCGCTCGGCACCCGCACCTCCTCCTCTGTGATTTTTTTTCCGTTTGGGGCCAAGCCATACTGGTTTGAGAGGGGGGAACTTTATGGCTTTATTCCAATGAGGAAATGGAATAAAGATGCACATTAAGGATTGGGGGACCCCTTCCGGGCCCCATAATTTTGGACCCCGTGACCCAATCTTCACAAAACTTGGGGGTTCTTGCAAGAAGGGTCCCCTCAAGCTACACTGAAATATGGGACCTCTACCTTCAAAAATGCCCCGCCACGGAGTTACGGAAAGATGTGACTGTGCTTTATGGCTTTATTCCAATGAGCGAATGGAATAAAGATGAACATTTAGGATGGGGGGACCCCTTCCGGGCCCCATAACTCCGGACCCTCTCACCCAATCATCACCAAACTTGGGGGTTCTTGCAAGGGTCTCCTCAAGCTACAGTTAAAGTTTGGGACCTCTATCTTTAAAAAGGCTACCCCCGGAGCCACGGAAAGCCGCAAATGTGTTTGTAATGGCTTTATTGCAATGGGCAGATGGCGGGCCAATTCTGGGCCCCATAACTTGGGACCCTCTGCCCCAATCGTCACAAAACCTGGGGGTTCTTGCAAGAAGGGTCCCCTCAAGCTATGCTGAAAGTTTGGGACCTCTACCTCCAAACATGCCCTCCCGGAGCCACGGAAAGGTGCGAATGTGTTTTTAATGGCTTTAAACGGCTGAATTTATTCCCGAACTCTGAATCTCGTGCCGAATTCCATGGATCCGAATCGGGGGAGTTCAAACTTCGGTGTTTCCCGAATCAAAACGGGCCAAATTTTGCCCAATCTGATTTTTACCGGTTTTTTTTTAACAGCCCTACTGCTCAGCTAGTCTTGGCTGAAATTTTGCAAGCCCCGTCAAAGCCGTTCGATCCGCTGCAGGGTAAGCATGTCGGGCAAGAACGAAGCACCTAAACTCCGTCCTTGATTTGCATCATCAGAATAACTGCGCTGTATCCTCTTGCACTGGACACTATAAAATTGTATATGGCTTAATCTGTGCATTATGCCCTCTTTCCCCCCTACATTACACATTTCTTATAAAGTATTCCTTTTTATGTTTAGATGCAGCAATACCAATAAAAAGGCCTATAAAGAAAATAATGACTCTCTTGAATATTTGCAGGACTTGTCCTATTAATTTTTAAAGGGATCTTATGCATGACAGCGATTGTTTTCCATTACGACAGACTACTGTTTTTATTAAAACTCTGGATAGTTTGGGTGCATATGTATTGGATTTATAGAGAAAGTCAGAGTCTTTTTTTTTAATTCAGATTTTTCATTCTGTTTTCTTCTGTGAGAGGGAGAAATGTCTGTTTTCATAGGAAATTATTCTGCTGCACACTGGGTGTTGGGGGTATGTTTCTGTTGTACTCTTCACTTCCCTGAGCCACAAGAAGTCCCGATCTTTGGAGCAAAGAAAGTTGAACTGGGGGGGGGGTATTTTTGGAATATTATGCTTTATTTACAAGTATACTAGCAGAGCACAGGTGGATGCAATGCAGAGTTCCTACAGGCCAGGAGACGCACTGCCCACCCTACGTAGGGGATCTCCTGAAACTATAACTGATTTCTAGGCAACAGAGATCAGTTCCCCTGGAGGAGGAGGAGGAGGAGGAGGAGGAGGAGGAGGAGGAGGAGGAGAGTTGGTTTTTATATGCTGACTTTCTCTACCACTTAAGAAAGAACCTAACTGGCTTACAATCACCTTCCCTCCCCCTCCCCACAACAGATTCCCTGTGAGGTAGGGGAGGCTGGGAGAGCTCTAAGCTAGCTGTGACTTGCCCAAGGTCACCCAGCAGGCAACCCCAGGATTCCTTTCATAGAAAAGAACAAGTGGGTAGAGCGGGAAATAGAAACTTGAGGCACGATAGGAAAAGCTTATTGAACTTCATTCGATAGCTTCGTCTTTGAGAATGCAGGCGAGGCAACCATTTGCCGTTTCATATATCCCAACATACATCAGCTTGATAAGTCACTCAGTCTTTTGATCCACGAGTGTTTAGCAGCACCTGTTGCACCCGAGGCAACCCTGAACAGTTCCAGCCCCAGTGACTCCAGCCAAATTCCTGATTTCTGGATTCCTAGATTTCTATCAGGCAGCTGTTTCTCGAGACTTGAAGTCAGGTGTCAGTCATGTTAACAGGTCAGGCTGTCTTTTGACTCCACAGTACCCGAAACACGGCTCATGTGTGCACTGCGCCCCTCAACAGGTTTTTTTGTCACCAGCAATTTCTTGTGTTGCTTGAGTGTTTAGGCTGGATTTGGGTTTACTAGTCCTGAGGATGCTAGCTGCCTTCTCTTGCACTGCCGGCCCGAACAGGTGGAAAGTGCTTTACTATCTGCAGTGGAAAAGCCATTTATACTTACAGATACTGCCAGAGTTTTCCAGCTTTTCTTGTTTTGATAGTAATTGGTTTTGTTTTAAGCTGTTGTATAAAAAAATGCAAGCTCCGTGTGCCACCAGTATTGAATGGAGGGCAGGGTGTAAATGCCCTGAATAAACACCATAGTCCTTGCATGACCCTTTGAGGTTTCAGGTGTTATCTTTGACACTGGGCTGGAGGAGGAGGAGAAGAAGAATTGGTTTTTATACCCCGCTTTTCTCTACCTTTAAGGAGTCTCAGAGGAGGGAAGGCAGCATGGTACAGCCCAATCTTGTCAGATCTCGGAAGCTAAGCAGGGTCAGCCCTGGTTAGTATTTGGATGGGAGACCACCAAGGAATACCAGGGTTGCTGTGCAGAGGAAGGCACTGGCAAACCACCTCTGTCAGTCTCTTGCCATGAAAACCCCCCAAAAAGGGGTCGCCATAAGTCAGCTGCGACTTGAGGACACTTTACCCACATACACAAGGAGTCTCAGAGCAGCTTACACTTGCCTTGCCTTCCTCTCCTCACAACAGGTGGGGCTGAGAGAGCTCAGAGAGAACTGTGATTAGCCCAAGGTCTCCCAGCTGGCTTCATGTGTAGGGGTGGGGAAACCAACCCGGTTGACCAGATTAGAGTCTGCTGCTCATGTGGACGAGTGGGGAATCAAACCCGGTTCTTCAAATTAGAGTCCACCACTCCAAACCACTACACCATGCTGGCAGATCACAAGTTGTGATCTGCTTGCAACTCAAACATGTCCCGCCTTCCCCCTGTCTTCTGCATTCCTGGCTGTGCCACACAAAAAGCCGCTTCTGAGGTTGAAGGACTTTCCGGAACAGCGTGGGAGGCCAGAGGGCTGCAGCACAAGGGGGAAATCCATGGAAATCATGGCTCTCCCCTTTGTGTAGAGGAAGGTCCTTCTACTCACGCAAGGGACGTTGTATCCAACCTATTCTTGGCTGTGTGTCTCTGTGTGTGTCTTCTGTCACCCACATCTGTCATATTTATGATTGTCATAGGCCAGGGCTCTGTGCCTTCCTCACCAGGCAACAATGCCAACGACTCAGCTGGTCCTTTGACCACCACCGAAGGAAGCATCCGAGATGTCTCCAGGAGGACCCTTTGATGTCCAGGATGCATCCACGAAACTGGTTCAGCTCACTTAGGACAAAATCTTGCCTTCTTCCTTAGACTCTGGGTCCAGATGCAGCCACTGAGGTCTCTCCCCAACTTACCACAAGCTCCACAAGTCAAGAAACCTCCCAACCCCTCTGGAGCGCTCGCTCACTGCTCTAACCAAGCAGGGTACCTTTAACAGCCAGCAGCCTTTCTTTGGCTTACATTTTCACTGACAAGTAAAAGGACTTGATAACTGCAGACATTAAAAGATAAATACTGTTCGTCACACACTTTGAACAGGGCCTACACAGGATTCATCGACATTCTTCTCCCCCTGCTGAAGTTCAAACCACCGCACCGTCTCCAGAATGTTCTTCTAGGCTCAATATCTTTCTCATTCTATGAGAGAGAGAGTGTCTGAGGAAAACATCCAAACAGGTGACAGCAAAGATATATATTTGGAAATATGTGGAAAAGAGAATAATAATTATGAATTAGTGATTTAAAAAAAAACATGGAGCGAGGCTTGAGATCTCTCTTGAGTTGAAGGAAGGGCCAATGATGTTACCTGTGCTTCGCTAGGCCTCTGTCCCTGGAGATTCAGGAGACCTGGCAAGCCACACTTCCCCCGGCTCTTCCCCAACATTTTCTCTCTCATTGTTCTTCCTTATTCCAGTGCCTGGAATATATCTTTTTCAATAGATGAAACTGCCTGGCGTTGTCTCCAAGCAGTTTCCCAAGGTCTCAGATCCCTGATCTCCAAGACGGTGTGAATCGTAGAATCCCAATATATCATACCTGGCTTTAACAAAGAAGGGACAATGTAAGAACACGGGTGAGGCATTTTCTATTGCTCCAGAAGTTCAAGAACACTTGAATCACAGAATCACAGAGTTGGAAGGGGCCACACAGGCCATCTAGTCCAACCCCCTGCCCAATGCAGGATCAGCCCAGAGCATCCCTGACAAGTGTTTGTCCAGCCTCTGCTTGAAGACTGACAGTGAGGGGGGCTCACCCACCTCCCTAGGTAGCCGATTCCACTGTGAGTAGAAATACCACTCGCCCTGGGATCTTACGTATGCAACATCACAGAAGAGTGCTTTGCCGTTTATACCTAGCTACTGAGTGCTACACTGACTCTGAAATTATAGTCTTGGGGAAATTTCTTTTTCCATTTAATTGTTTTTCCTGGTAATTTAAATGGCTAAACTTTATGCATATTAGAGTGAAATGTCCATAGGGCTGGCAGTTGATTAGCACTGAAACACCCCACATCTGTTAATCTTGTGTCTGACTTATTTTTTCCAGATAAGGGCAGTTAACTTTGATTTCTCTTTGCTGTACTTTCTTATTGATCGCAGGCCCTGTGGGCGTAGCTGATTTACGGCATCTGTTGCATCCGTGGATTCAGACATATTTGCTACCAGGCAGTTGAATCCTTGCTAAGATCTAAACGAAACAAAACCTGAGCTATTGTATTCATTTTTAATCTGTGTAACAGTGTTAGGTATCCTATTATGTCCTTGTTTATGTAAATTCCAGATAGTGTAGTTTCAGAGGGTAGAGCATCTGCTTGGCATGCAGAAGGTCCCACGTTCAATCCCCAGCATCTCCAGTTAAAGGGGCTAGGCAAGTAGGGGATGTTAAAGACCTTTCTCTGCCTGAGACCCCGGAAAGCTGCTGCCAGACTGAGTACACAATACTGACTTTGATGGACCAAGGGGGGGGTCTGATTCGGTATAAGGCAGCTTCATGAGTTCACATTGTCACCCACTCACCAATTTGTGGAGATCCTCCTGGAGCTCTTCACAGTAATCCTGGGTTTTCACACTCCTGAATGTGTGAAAATTTTGTGCCCGGATTGTGTACTTATTTTAGACATGGCACTCTATGTAAGGAATGGATGCATACTTTCCCACAAAACTCAAAGTTTTCCAATTTGCAAAAATATTGTGCAGTCGCAGTTCTGAAACGTATTCCTAACAACTGTCAGCACTTTCCCGAAATGAGGAGCTACCACATTTGACCCAGAAGCACCCTCACCTCTTCCACAATAACAGTATTACTGAAATAACTTTACACCGCTTGATACCTACCGCCGATGGCAATGTACCATGTATTGATTTTGGCATTTTAAAACTTAGTTATGATTCTCACCATATAAAAAAACTGTTCTAGAAGAGGGTCTCTACTATAAATTGCTTTTATGTTAAAAAATAAAATTCACTGTAATGCTAGTCTGGGATTTCAAAGACTTATCTTACACAACCATGAGGTTATTCTTAGAATATAAATAAGCTCCAAGCGTTATAAACAATCATTCATTTCCTCCCCTCCCAGCTAGTTTGATTGCAGAAGAGAATTTCCATATAGGCTACCCAGTTTTTCCCTTGATATATTCTGTGGGTGTCTTTGCATGATGGAGATCTACCCTACACTTTTAACGAGACACTCAAACCCCAGCCCTTTCTGTCCCGCCCAACTCCTTTCCTTGTCTGCTGTCAGGCACACCTGTGGTGCTGGGAATTACACCTGATGTCCAGCTGCATCAGGGCATGTGAAGGTCCCACGCAGATCTCAAAGCTGGTCCCCAGCAATCCTGTGAATTGGAAACCAGCAACTCAGAAGAGGCCAATTGGGGCCTACCGTAGGGTGGCCAACCACCAGGTACTAGCAGGGGATCTCCTGCTATTACAACTGGTTTCCAGCCGATAGAGGTCAGTTCACCTGGAGAAAATGGCTGCTTTGGCCATTGGACTCTATGGCATTGCAGTCCCTCCCCAAACCCTGCCCTCCTCAGGCTGCACCCCAAAACCTTCCGCCGGTGGTGAAGAGGGACCTGGCAACCCTTGCCTACAGTTTTGCCTAGTGGCTTTCCCTGGAAAAGGCCCGCCTCTGAATGCTGACGGAACCAGCATGGCCACTAAATCTGAGTTCACTTCCCTTGAGTTCAAGCAAGACCACAGTTAGACATTGCATGAGACTAAATGCCAGAATTTTAAGAGAGTGGCATAAGCAGACGGAAAGTAGTTGCTAGTTTTTGAAAGTGCAACAGTAGAAGTTTGGAATCACGCAATATATCACCCTAGATGTTCTGACAAGAGCTGCCCGCTCCAGGTTGGGAAATACCTGGACATTTTGGGGTGGAGCTTGAGGAGGAGGGGATTGGGGAGGGGTAGGTGTCAGGTTGCCAGGTCCCTCTTCACCACCGGCAGGAGGTTTTGGGGCCGGGCCTGAGGAGGGTGGGGTTTGGGGAGGGGAGGGACTTCAATGGGGTACAGTGCCATAGAGTGGTGGCTGGAGATCTCCTGCTATTACAACTGATTTCCAGGTTTTAGAGATCAGTTCACCTGGAGAAAATGGCTGGTTTGGAAGGTGGACTCTATATGGCATTATATCCTATTGGAAGTCCCTCCCCTCCCCAAACCCCACCACCCTCAGACTCCACCCCCAAAATCTCCAGGTATTTCTCAACCTGGAGCTGGCAATCCTAGGAGGGTAGGATTCTAGATAGGAGCACCTCCCCTCAAATCCACTTCCAGTTAATATATGCTTCTCAGGTACAGTCTACCGCCCCTTCTCCCCTGTTCTCTCCTGCTCTTCCAGTCTTCCTGTTGTGGGGGTCCTAGAATATAAACCTATGCAGAACAAGGATTTGCAGGCCCCACATGCAGACTGCTGTTTAGAGGTGGGGGGAAATTGTGCCCCTTGGACACCCACCCCCTTTGCTAAACTAATACCAGTATCAGAGATTTCCTGTACTTTGAGTCTGGAGACTCAAGTTCATGTTAATCTGAAATATTAATTTGAGGAGATTCCTTCACATAGAGCAACAGTATTGAGTCTTAGTGAGAAAGGTAGAGTATAAATAACATCAATGAAATAAATAGAGTGGCCATGCCCGAATTATACAGGGTTTAGAACAGATATCTTCTTGTACAGCCGAGGCCGTTAAGAAGAGATCTTTCAACTCCATTTCCTTAACAGCTCCTTAGCATTTTGCTGGTTAAACGATGAAAGCATACTAGAAATTAATTTGCAAATACTTGTTAAACTTGATAGAGTAACATGCATACTGGAAAGAATGCAGACCTCAAATTCTACATTTAATGCCTTGAAGTGATATAACCTCTAAGCCTGGCCCTTTACACAGGTTACTGTTTGTAATGAACTGATCAATAAATGAGGAATGACAGAATAAACCACAATACAGCCCTACCCAATTAAATATATGTTGGTATATATACTGGGGGGTGGGGCTGTTGGATTAGCATTGAAAGAGTTACTTCAGTTTTACACTTTAAAAAACTGGTGATCTATTGGTCTATCTTTAAAATTTCATTTTTAAAATTCAGTGCAGCACTAAGTTTCATTAAATGTTTATGATGCTATTACATGATACATTTTTAGATAGCTATAATAAAAATGAAGTTGATAAAACTTCATTATCTGGTGTCAGAGGAAGAATAAAATCTAATATCTACAAAGTTTGTCCATAATATTTGTTGCGATAGAGCTTCAGGGGGAAAACATTCCTCTAACCGCATTTAATGTCACAAGAAGACACTTCTTGGTTTTTTTGATGCTAACAACAAAAATAACGAGTGGAAACTTGACTAAAAAGCTTGAACAACATTTTTGTATTTGTCGAAGAAGCAGTAGAGGTTTTAGCCCTCAGATATTGGCTGCCCTGCTCGAATGTCAGAGACCACCGTCGTTACCTGCCAGTTGGTATAGAATTTGAGATTAGAATTTCCAGCCTCCAGGTGGGCCCTGGAGATCTCCTGGAATTACAACTGATCTCCAGACTACAGAGATAAGTGGAGAAACAACTGCTTTGGAGGGTAGACTCTATGGCATTACAGTCCCCTAAGGACACTCACCTCTCCAAACCCCAACCTCACCAGGCTCCAGGAATTTCCCAACCCAGGGTTGGCAACCCTAACTGAGAGACCATCAAAGTTTTGGAAATGCTAATGGACATCCTGATCGGAGACAATTAAAGGGTCAGCTCATACCTTAACTGGGAATCTAACACCTAGAAAGGACAGAGAGACTAGGGGGTGTGAGGAACTAAACATAGAAACATAGAGCTGGAAGGGTCATCAAGGGTCATCTAGTCCACCCCCTGCAATCTGGCCTGGAGGAAAATTCCTTCCTGACCCCAATGTGGCGACCAGCCTTACAGATCCCTGACCTTTTTGAGCCCTCAGGTGGGCTCAGCAACAAAAGGGCTGCCCCAAAAGGGCTGCTGCAGGAGGCGGAGCCAGCCACAAAAGACTGCCACAGCTTAGCTTCAGTAACGCAAATGTAGATCCTTGCGCTGTGCTGGCAGCTGCTGCCAAAGCAACATTTTTTAAAAATCTGCACAGCCCATCAAATATCTAATAATCAATCAGAAGCCTTGCTGGGGCTCACCGTCTTTCTAAAAACACTTGGCAGTCACCAGAAAAGGTGTCTCTGGGCACCATGGTTTATGGACTACTAATATTAGGGTTGCCAACCTCCAGGTACTAGCTGGAGATCTCCTGCTATTACAACTGATCTCCAGCCAATAGAGATCACTTTGTTATGTATGTAAATAGTAGGGTAGTAAGCAGGGGGAGAACATAGGAGCTTGAGTCCCAGGCAAAGGCTCCTAAACCCTGCTCGCGCAATTGGCCCAAGCCAGCGCGCCCCATTGGCCCTAAGCCAGGTCGTGCTATTGGCGACCCGGGGGTTGTTCCCCCCCTATCACGGATTGGGGGGGGGAGTTGCCGCAAGTGGCCAGGGGGAATATAAGCAGGGCCGGTTTTCACAGTTCTCAGTTCTGTCTTGTACTACAATAAAGCATTGTTGTTAGAACTCCGTCTCGACCTCGTGTGTCCTCCCCACACGGACTTAACAACTTCACCTGGAGAAAATGGCTGCTTTGGCAATTGGACTCTATGGCAATGAAGTCGCACTCCAAACCCTGCCCTCCGCAGACTCTGCCCCAAAAACCTCCTGCTGGTGGTGAGGAGGGACCTGGCAACCCTAACTAATACTCCTCGATCCTTTCCACACATACTACTGCCAAGACAAGTCTCCCCTATCCTATAATTATGTGTTTGATTTTTCCTACCTAAATGCAGAACTTTACATTGATCGCCATTGAAATGCACTTTGTTAGTTTGAGCCCAGTTTTTCAGCCTGTCAAGACCATCCTGTATCCTGACTCTGTCTTCTGCCGCATTTGCTACCACTCCCATCATAAGGTCATTAAAATGACCTTGAAACAGCGCCTCCCGATCCCCTCCCAGATAGATGGTCCAGAAAGATACCAAGATTGATGGTACTGAAAGCTGCTGTGAGGCCCAGGAGAACATGACTCAGGAAGACCACAGGTTGTAAAGATCCAGAAGCTTTAAAGGGCCGAGAAGCAAACATCAGGGCAGGGCAGGTCCACATCTGTCTTCCGTGATGTTTGCTCTCTCTCTCTCTCTCTCTCTCTCTCTCTCTCTCTCTCTCTCTCTCTCTCTCTCTCTCTCTCTCTCTTGTATTTTGAAGTTTAACCGACTTGACATGCATAATCTCAATAATCTGTACGACAGCCCTGTCCGGTATGGCTGTGTTGTTCTTCTCATATGCCAAGTTGGCTATTGAGGCTGAGAGGAAACGGCCTGAAGCGACTTGGTGTAATTCATGGCTGCGTGGAGATTCAAACCGGGGATTTCCCAGCTCACATTCTAAGATGCTGCTGCACACCAGCCCACCGAATGAGTCCTGTTCAAATGCTGTGCTTGTCTTTGAGGAAAAGGCCTTCCAGCAATTCCTCAGACTCCACCTGAAAATACAGTGCAGACAACCACATCTTAATAGGGTTGCCAACCTCCAGGTAGTAGCTGGAGATCGCCTGCTATTACAACTGATCTCCAAGTGATAGAGGTCAGCTCACCTGGAGAAAATGGCCGATTTGGCAATTGGACTCTATGGCATTAAGTCCCTCCCCAAACCCCTTCCTCCTCAGGCTGCTCCCCCAAAATCTGCAGTTATTTCCCAACCCTGGAGCTGGCAACCCTACATCTTAGTTATGACGCAGGGTTGCCACGTTCCCCCTGGCCACCGGCAGGGGATTGGGAGGGTGGGGTTGCCAGATCCAGGTTGGGAAACTCCTGGAGATTTGGAGATGGAGCCTGCGTAGGACTGGGGCCTCAGTGGGGTACATACAGTCCACTCCCCAAAGCCTCCATTTTCTCCAGGGGAACCAATCTCTGTAGTCTGGAGATGAGCTGTGATTCCAGGGGATCCCAGGTCCCACCTGGAGGCTGCTGGCATCCCTATTATGACGGTGTATTTCTTTTACTTTCTGTCTTTCATGCTAAATATAAGACATTTTAAAATCAAAGAACAGGCGAGTGGAAGGCCATGGGTCTTCAAAAATTACTAATTTTTTATTGTGGCCTTGAACTTTTAGGAATATGCCTAAAAGTCAAAATAAGCAAATACAGAATCAATATCAATTTTTTTATTTTGAATGCCCCTGTGGGCCCTTTTTCACAAAATGGTGCTGTGCTAATTCAAACCGCCTAAAACAATGGTAAAATATAACCACTATCGCAAAATATCATCAGATATGATAGAAAGTTCCAGGTCATGTTAAATATTGAAGATAAAGCTACTATCATCTGTTAGTTATTGGAATTGAGAGCCCGGCTTTTTTTATTATGCACTAGGTGAGGAGTACTTTATAAATCACAATAACTCCTGACATGCAATAACATTCCATCTTATTAATATAAACTGCAGGGATTTTTTGAAAAGCCTGTTGGCAGTAAAACCGGCCTTTGCAGATAAATTTGGCATTCACTCATCGCCTGCAGGCAGCCCATCACCTTGAAGTGCTACAGATGATCTTCAGCGGCTCAGCGGGCGCCCTGCCAGAGAGGGAGACCCTTTCCACGGGTGTGTCTGCTACACACACACACACACAACTTTCTCTCTGGGACTCCAGCAGCTGTTTGTCTGAAAGAGGAGGAGGAGGAAGAGGAGGAGGAGAGACTTCGGATTCTTCTGTGATCCTGCTTGGCCCTGCTGCCACCTGGATAAGGTTGCCAACCTCCAGGAACTAGCTGGAGATCTCATGTTATTACAACTGATCTCCAAGGTGATTGAGATCAGTTCACCTGGAGAAAATGGCTGCTTTGGCTATTGGACTCTATGGCAGGGGTGTCAAACATAAGGCCTGCGGGCTGGATCCGGCCCCTTGAGCGCTCTTATCCGGTTCGCGAGCCAGCCGAGGCAGCCACCACCCCCATTTTTGCTTTGGGCTGGTGAGGCCCAATCAAGTGACATGTATGTTATATCTGGCCCTTGTAATAATTGAGTTAGGGAAGGGGTTGTGGCTCAGCTTGTAGAGCATCTGCTTGGCATGCAGAAGCTGCCAGGTCCAATCCCCAGCATCTCCAGTTAAAGGGACCAGGCAAGTAGGTGATGGGAAAGACCTCAGCCTGAGACCCTGAAGAGCTGCTGCCGGTCTGAGTAAACAAGACTGACTTTGATGGACCGAGGGTCTGATTCAGTATAAGGCAGCTTCATGTGTTCATGAGTTTGACACCCCTGCTCTATGGCACTTAAGTCCCTCCCCTCCCCAAACTCCACCCTCCTCAGGCTCTGCCCCAAAAACCTCCTGCCAGTGGCAAAGAGGGACCTGGCAACCCTGTACCGCCTGGACCTACCCACAAAGGCCAAAGCAACAAATAACGTTTGTTTTGATCTTAACATTTGCTATAGTCCGTTCAGTCTTAAAATATGTGAACTGGGCAACTGGGAGAAGCTTCTAAAGGTCTACTACACAACTATCCCACACATCTTTCGGAGAATTTTCCTTTTCAAATGTTGCACCTGAAGAAAATCTTCAAGTGTGTTTTTGGAAAAGAATACGAACCACCCCCACTTACACAATGAAATGAGATGTACAAGAAACAACTTCAGCTAATTTTCAGCAAAGTGTGCATTGCCCTACAGTTTTTTTGCATGCTGCCAGAGATTGTGCAGAAGCGGAAAGAAAGACGTATCAGCAGCCTGACACTCTTCAAAAACTGCAGGCATTCTGCTGCGGGGCAAGAAGGGTTAGGCCACCTAGCCGTCTTGTCTAGGGAGTGCGAACTTGCAAGAGAAATGGACTTCGGGCGGGGGGGATAATTCATGAGTTTGCAATGAAAAATAAAACTTTGAAGTTAATTGGCCTCATGTTTGCAGCCATATGGGTCCATAAGAAATAGGGCTGCCAACTCCAGGTTAGGAAATTCCTGGAGATTTAGAGGTGGAGCCTGGGGAGGGTGGGATTTGGGCGGTGGGGACCAAAGTGGAATATAATGTCATAGAGTCCACCTCCAGAGCATCCATTTTCTCCAGGGGAACTGATCTCTATAGTCTGGAGATTAGTTCTAATTCCAGGAGATTCCCCAGGCTCCACCTGGAGGTTGGGAACCCTAAAATAAAAATAATCAGGACATTGACAGGATAACGACCAAAAAGTTACAAAATAGTTAGCAAACTTGTAGCGCTCTCAGGCTTGGTGTTATTATTTAAGCAAAGGATGACATTTTCCAGAAATGTAGAATATGTAAACTGCTCAAGATGGTGTGTTCGAGATGAGGGATTGTGGTGTCCAGGTGGGGGCGTTTACACCCTTAGGTCTTTGGGGGCAGCCTCGCCTTCCAGCCCAGTGGCCAAGGCTCCAAGATCTGTCCCCGCCCCCACACCAAGAGTGGATACAAATCTGGTGGGGTGGTTCAAAAAGGGAACAAGAACCCCAAAGGCAAAGCCATATTTTGCAGCATGCCTGGGAGTACTTTTCTGACCTCGGTGCCTGGCCTAAGGTTGCCAGGTCCCTCTTCACCACCGGTGGGAGGTTTTCTTGGCAGAGCCTGAGGAGGGAAGGGTTTAGGGAGGGAAGGGACTTCAATGCGATGGAGTCCAATGGTCAAAGCGGCCATGGCAGAGTGGGGATTCGAACCTGGGACTCCCAGATCCTAGCCCTACACTCTAACCACAACACCTCCCTGGCTGTCAATTCAATTTAAATTCACTGTATCAAACAGTACTCCCCCCCCCATGCAGATAATGAATGAGCGCAATGAGGCCAAGCTAGGGTTGCTAACTTCCAGGTACTAGCTGGAGATCTCCTGCTATTACTACTGATCTCCAGCCAATAGAGATCAGTTCATCTGGAGAAAATGGCCACTTTGGCAACTGGACTATGGCATTGAAGTCCCTCCCCTCCTCTAAACCCCACCCTCCTCAGGCTCCACCCACAAAACCTGGTGGTGAAGTGGGACCTGGAAACCCTAACTTTGTAAGGTTATCAGAATATATTGTTCTGGCTTTGCTTGTTGATAATGGGTTTGCTTTGGGCTGGCTAAAAACACCCCACCTGAGGACAAACCAAGAAGAATGATTTATTTATTTTATTTTATTACATTTCTATCTTGCTCTTCCCAACCCAAAGGGTTGCTGTCTGTTAGTGGCTGTGCAGATTTCCTTAATGAGCGCCAGTAGTCAAGCTGTGGGCATCTGACTGCTTTCTCCTCCTGTTCAAGGATGGAAGGTGCTGCCCTCTCCCGGTGAAGAGTGCGTGTAAATGAAGAGCAGTTTCAAGCTGTGGAAGAGACAGAGAGAGACACGAACAGCATGTTGAAGCATCTTGGGGTCTGTCTCCCCCAGACTACTGGGAAGAGGTGCAACCCTGACCAGAGCAATTCCCCTTTTTCTCCAGTAGATGTCACTGTTGCCATGCTGCCAGGAGGAAGAAAATTTTAAAAACTGCTCACATTCTGGGATGGAACAGTTTTAATTTTAAAAAGCTACCATAAAATCTAAAGAAAACATAAAAGGCCATTTCAATGGAGTTCATAACATAATGCTTTTAACAACAATGGCAATATACATATATACATATTTAATCACATGAATGCACTCTTCAGAACAATAAGATCTACTCACCTGTCTAAAATTCCTTACTGCCCACCATATTGCAACCAGAATATGCTGTTTTTAAAAAATCATTCCTGTGAAACGGGAGACCTAGATGTGCCTTAATAGAGAACTTTTAATAGAGAAGGTCTTTTCTTTGCAGTCGGCTTCAGTCATTTATGCATATAGTTAATTTTAGTAAGTGTGGGGAAGAAATGAAGAGGAAGGTATGTAGACAAATTGAAGTCAGAACCCCAAACAGGAAATAAAGAAGGAACGCTGGAACGCTCGACTAATTTATCACTCTGCTGCGAATGCTGAGTAATGACTGAGCCACTGCCCTTTATCAGGAGGCTGAAGGCGTGTGTTTTGTACTCGGCCACGCTGGGCCCGGACTCCTAATTAACAGTCCGCCCCGTGAGGCTAGGGTTGCCAACCTCCAGGTGGTTAGCTAACGCTTGTTTACCAACCTCCAGGTGGTGGCTGGAGATCTCTTGCTATTACAACTGATCTCCAGCAGATAGAGATCAGTTCCCCCGGAGAAAATGGCTGCTTTGGAGGGTGGGCTGGCTCTACAGTGTTGTACCCTGCTAAGGGTTCTCCCCCCAACCCCCGCTCCTCAGCTCCCCACCTCCAGGAATTGGAGCTGGCAACCATAGCTCTGTGTGTGTGTGTGGGGGGGGAATCTTTTCCCTTTTTCTGTCCAACCTCAAACCCCCCCCCCCCCATGTGGAACTTTCTCACGAAGCTGGTAACGTCTCCAGATCTTTTTATGTTTATCTGGGATTGATTTCAACTGCTAACTGAACACGTTGAACTTTGCACCAACTTTTTAGATGTGGTTTCTCACCCTAGCTTTTAATTAAATATTTGATTAGTTTCCATAGTAAAAAGAAAATTTCAGCTTTACAGCAATCCTATTGTTTTTAAAATTATTGGCATCTTTGACTTTGCAAGTATCACATACATAAGATAATTAAATGTCAGTTCTTCCTTAGTCACCCAGTTCTTCCAGGAACTCGCAACACCAGTCTCCCACAGTCTTCTTCGAGAGCCTTCAGACCCCCTAAAGAACGTATACCAATCGCAGTCAGATTTAAGCAGTCTGTACAATGCTTAAATCCCCTGAGACAGTGACTTAGTTCTACACAGCTAACATTTTGTTTGTTCAGTGTGATCCTAAACAGTTGCACCCGTCTAAGACCAGTGACTTCAACGGATTTAGAAAGGTGCAAATCAGTTTAAGATTGCATTGTTTGTGTTGCAGAAAGCAAGCACTAGTTTACCAGTGGCTAGGGTTGCCAACCTCCAAGTACTAGCTGGAGATCTCCTGCTATTACAAGTGATCTCCAGCCGATAGAGATCTGTTCACCTGGCAAAAAATGGCCGCTTTGGCAATTGCCGTCTAGGGCATTGAAGCCCCTCCACTCCCCAAACCCCGTCCTCCTCAGGCTCCACCCCCAAAACCTCCCGCCGGTGGCGAAGAGGGACCTGGCAACCCTACCTCCTATTGAGTCCAACAAATGGTCCATCCAACCCAGCAACGCCCACTCTGACCAGCAGTGGATTTCAGCATCTCACCAACAGATCACTCCAGCCGTGCAACCCAGGATCCTTTTACCTAAACACACCAGCATGGGAACCTGGGGATCTGCATGCAAAGCAGATTTCTTTATCTGGAAAAAGTGCATCTTAAAAAGGTGGCTCCGCTTCCGGTTGCCAACCTCCAGGTACTAGCTGGAGATCTCCTGCTATTACAGCTGATCTCCAGCCAATAGAGATCAGTTCCCCTGGAGAAAATGGCCGCCTTGGCCATTGGACTCTATGGCATAGGAGTCCCTCCCCTCCCCAAACCCCGCCCTCCCCAGGCTCCACCCCAAAAACCTCCCGCTGGTGGCAAAGAGGGACCTGGCAACCCTACTCTGCTCTATGAGCTCTTGCCAACAGAAGGTGTTTAACCCGTCATTGAGTTGCTGCAGAACTCCTTTTCACTTTTGGGATAAATTATTTTTTGCATGGAATTTGAACTAAACATTGTACCGGCCCACTGAACAACAAATGGCTAGTTGTTTATGACAAGCTCAAATACTTTTTGTGGTACAAACCATATGAAATTATTGATTGCCCCAAATTTCTTCTCATGTTGTGAAAGAAATCTCTCTCCGAAAATGTCTAAAGTGGTAAAAGTTATGTATTTGCGGGCACAAAAGTGTAAAAATATGAAAGGGCCAGAGTTAACAACAAAATTGCTTTAAATGTAAACATAATTTCATGCGCTTGTTAATTTAGATAAGATTGAAAGCATTTTAGTATTGACATTTAAAGAACTGTTTCCTTTTTATCTTCATCTGCCCACCCCCCCAGCCTTCACCCCACCCTCTTTCCTCTCCCCTGGCAGCCTATCCCTGGGAAAACCCCAGTCCAGGTGCCCAGTGGCCAGGGGGGCCATCCCTGGAAAGTCCTCTTCCATCAGAGGTCATGACAGGGGAGGGGGGGGATGGACCATTTCCCAGAGATGCTTTGGCTCCAAGCCCACCCCTCCTCCATGGCTTTGCTTTACAGAAACAAGGCTTGGAAAGCTCAGTAGTGTGATAAAGTTTATTGTCTGTGGCCGAAGGCCATCACCATCCACCCACCACGCATTGTTGTAGTTGCTTAGCAACCTCCGGAATGGCAACTGAGAGCTCAGCGGGTTTTGTTTCTAAAAGGTACAGATGGTGTTTTTAGTATTTCGGACAATTTCAATTCTCCCATCTGTTCCTAACTCCATTTTGAAGAGCTATTGATCCACATTCTGTGGCCCAGCCACTTCCAAATTAGATATATGACGTTGTGTTTAATTGCTTTTGTTTAATATGTCTTACATTCAGCCCAAGGCACAAATAATTCCATAGATTTAAACTAATTCCATTTTTAGATTAGGGATCTATAGACTGTTGCCTTAAGGGAGTATCAAAAACCACAACATTTCGCTGACATTACAATGAATTACAGCTTTCAGAAAGGCATATAATAGTTCAGCAGATAGGGCTGTAGGAGCATTGTCTAGGGTTGCCGGGTCCCTCTTTGCCACCAGTGGGAGGTTTTCTTGGCGGAGCCTGAGGAAGGTGGGGTTTGGGGAGGGGAGGGACTTGAATGCCATAGAGTCCAATTGGCAAAGCGGCCATTTTCTCCAGGTGAACCGATCTTTGTCGGCTGGAGGTAGGGTTGCCAACCTCTAGGAACTGTGAATTCAAAGTGAAAGCACAAGCAAAAGTAAACCCACAATAAGGTTGCTACAATACAATATTGCTGTTTAGAAAAATATATTGAGAATAAAAAGCTCACAAACACAACCTCAGTTGAGCAAACAGGAAATTTGCAGTTGGTCTAATACAGACCCAATATAACGACGCAAAAAGCGTTACAAAATGGTAAGTATAGGCAAAAATGCTCAATTCGGTTCAAGTCCATACATATAAATTGCAACAATCAGGCAACGGAAACAAGACGTTGTGCAATGGAAATCCGGTATAATTCCATTTCATGTGAAACTTTTTCAAGCTCTTAGTCCTCCCGTGCACAATTCATTCAATATCCGAAGGAGTGTGCCTTCCTTGTATGCATGGACTTCCTTCTTTGCCAATTGGACTCTATGGCATTGAAGCCCCTCCCCAAACCCCACCCTCCTCAGGCCCCGCCCCAAAGTCCTCCCGCCGGTGGCAAAAAAGGGGCCTGGCGACCCTCCCTGGAGGTCACTTGTAATAGCGGGAGACCTCCAGCTAATACCTGGAGGTTGGCAACCCTAGCATTGTTCCAGCTATTCCTTGCCAGTATCTGACACATCATTCTCAATTTTAGGAGAAAGAGGTGTTACACCTGTATTGGACGTGGGCTGTGATGTTATGCTACTAACACATTTAAATCCAGACAGGTATAACAGGACATAGGTTACATCTAGGATCCACAGGGGAAACAAAGGGTCAAGGGCGAGATTTGTTTTATGAGCTGCAGGAAAAGCCTGTTGGACGACCCTTAAAGGTTTATTTCCCGCCATCGGGGTGCCCTATGTGTTGCTATGGTAACGGAGCCTGGGGCGGCGGCGGAAGGGTCTCCGCCCTGGGGCTTCGGTGGAGAAGGGAAGTAAGAGAGCGTCACAGCCCAGCCGCAGATCCCTCCGCGCTCAACACGCCGGGCGGGCCGGACTTCTTCCCACCCACCCCAGGTAGAGCGAGCGGCCGGAAGTCTGGCGCTGTGGGCGCGACGCTCTGCCCCCCTCTCTATGGCGGAGCGGAAGCGGGCCCGGCGTTGCCCGTAGCAACGGGGGACGCGCCGTGCGAGCGAAGGGGAGGCCGAGGGGGCCATGGAGGAGGTCGCCGCCGCCGCCACCCCTCAGGGGGACGCTTTCTGCCTGCAGCGTATCCTTCCCCGGGGGGGGGGCGCTTGTAGCGTAGGGGGGCACCGGCAAAAAGCCCCCCACCCACCCCACAGGGGGTCTCCTGCTTCACTGTCTCTCGGGGGGGAGGGGGAGGGGGAGGGGGAGGGGGAGGGGGCTGAATAAATCTCAACCAACTCTTCCTCTGACTGCTGAACCGGCCAGCACTTTGCACATGCCCAGAGTACTTTATGAAAGGGCTTTCTCCAGAGAGAGAGGCCGGTGCCTGGTATGAGGCGGGGGGGGGGGAGTTGCCAGGCTCAGGGGGCTCCCGTGTAGGTGAGTCATAGCAGAACTGAGGGCCACCGCACAGCAGGCCCTGCCAGGTCTCTCTCTCTCTCTCTCTCTCTGTGTGTGTGTGGGGGGAGTTGGCACAAGTCAAAACAAGGAAGGAGGAGCAGCAGCTGACTCTCCCCCTCCCGCCCGCCCCCATAGCAGGGGGCAGCCCAAAGCACAATGATGGTAGCTTCACGAACTCCTAAAGCCCACTTCCATGCTTGTAGGCCTCTTAGGTTTACCCTAGGGTTGCCAGGTCCCTCTTTGCCACCGGCAGGAGGTTTTGGGGGCGGAGCCTGAGGTGGGTGGGGTTTGGGGAGGGGGGGGCTTCAATGCCATAGAGTCCAATGGCCATTTTCTCCAGGGGAACTGATCTCTGTTGACTGGAGATCAGTTGTAATAGCAGGAGATCTCCAGCTAGTACCTGGAGGTTGGAAAGGAAAAAGACACCACTGGGCATGTACCTGGAGGGTTTGGAAATCAGCACAGGAGCGAATGACTATTACAAAGTACAAATATTTATATAAATCGCTACAACATATAACATAGAGTCACAACTATACATTTATTGAAACAAACAACCTAAATAATCTATCCTACTAGATACAATGTATGTTACAACAATCAGGCTGGAATGAACCAGACTGAAGATTCAAAGTTGCTAAAACAGATGAGAAAGGTTAGCGTTCTTCCCTTTCACACACACCAGCAAGCTATTTACTAGCTAGCAAACTAGGAGTATACTGCTACACATCTGCGTTACCCTATGTGGGAACTGGTTGAAATTTATCCTGCTTGAAGTTTTAGCAAATATGCAATATGTAAGCTGGAGATATTACATGATGACTGATTTTTGTAAGTCTGTTTATAATGATTACATGTGAATTTATGAATGCCTATTGGGATGATATTACATGAGTAGCTATTATGTTTTTATATGTCAAAGGAGGGACTGATGAAGAAATTTAAAGCCAAAGAATTCGAAATGGCCGTATCCCCTTTTCATTTTTTGGCATCATCTCATGGTAACGTCAGAAACACCATTTAAAAGCTTGAAGAGAAATCAAGGACTTCCCTGTGATGATTGAATATAACCTAAGGACTATACCTATACTTTGAATCTTCAGTCTGGTTCATTCCAGCCTGATTGTTGTAACATACATTGTATATAGTAGGATAAATTATTTAGGTTGTTTGTTTCAATAAGTGTATAGTTGTGACTCTATGTTATATGTTGTAGCAATTTATATAAATATCTGCACTTTGTAATATTCACTCCTGTGCTGAGTACCTGGAGGTTGGCAACCCTAGTTTACTCTTTATAAACCAAATCAGCCACCAATGTGACTAAGAATAATAATTAAAAAAAATTAGAAGAAGAAGAGTTGGTTTTTGTACCCCAATTTTCTCTCCTTTTAAGGAGTCTCAAAGCGGCTTACAATCGCCTTCCTTTCCCCTCCCCACAAAAGACATCTTGAGAGGCAGGTGGGGCTGAGAGAGTTCAGAGAGATCTGTGTCTGGCCCAAGGTCACCCATCAGGCTTCATGTGGAGGAGTGGGGAATTGAAGCCAGTTCTCCAGATTAGAGTCTGCCGCTCTTAACTACTACACCACGCTGGCTCTGAAGCACCAAAACATGAGATAAAGTTCTTAAAGTGTATGCACTGCACTTTGAGGAGGGAATACGGCAGAGCTGGAAGATATTCTTTAGTACCACACTGATCTTTGTGTGTGTGTGTGAAGTGCCGTCAAGTCGCAGCCGACTTATGGCGACCCCTTTTGGGGTTTTCATGGCAAGAGACTAACAGAGGTGGTTTGCCAGTGCCTTCCTCTGCACAGCAACCCTGGTATTCCTTGGCGGTCTCCCATCCAAATATTAACCAGGGCCGACCCTGCTTAGCTTCTGAGATCTGATGAGATCAGGCTAGCCGGGCCATCCAGATCAGGGCACACTGATCTTTAGCCCTGCCACAATCTTCCCTCCCTGCCCCTCTAACAGATAACTCCATTAGCTCAGGATTAGACCTTTCTGCTTCAAAGGTCCCATTGGATGCCTCTTTGCGTCCTCTTCTATGGTAATGTTTTTCCTCCGAACCTTTAGAAGCCTCTCATGTTGCTGGATGAAATGTAATCACTGCCATGAATGAGCTAGAGTCCAGTAGCACCTTCAAGATTTCCAGTGAGATTTCCAAGGGTCTGGGTAAGCATTTGAGAGTCAGAGCTCCCACGAATGAGGCTGAGTTGCTGTATACTTGCATAGTGCAAATATTTAGTAGGAGAAAGCTATATCGGACGGGGCTGTGATGAGAAAGAATATCCAGCAGGGGTCACCCTAGAACAGGGGGACTCATCATGTGGCTCCTAGAGCAAAGCTTCTTAAACTGTGGGTCACAACCCCATATGGGGTCACATAACTGAATGTGGGGGTTGCGAAAAAATCGGCATTCATCTGCAAGATTCACTGCGGGGTCTTTCAGATGACTTGGGGAGGTAAGCCATCTCAGCCCCTGTAAAGCAAGACTCGGAGCCACCTACCTAACATGGCTGTCAAGAGGCCAAAGCTCAGTGAAGATTTTAAAGTGCTTTGAAAATTACAAAAACGATCAGCAGCATGCTGTGTCCCTAGTACAGTAGTCACACTACAGCTGATCCATATGAACTCAAGGGTCTCAATGTTTTGCCCGCTGTGCCTTGCTGTCCAGCCCACAAAGGCTAAAGGCACACTTCAGAAAGTACGTTCAGGTCATTCTTTTTGAAGCGTAAGTCTTGAGAGTTCAGTTCCAGACTGTCTATCCTGCAGGCTGTAGCCCCCAAGTTTATGAATGAGAAGGCACTACAGTACTCTGAGGGGAGCAGGTGTAGAGCTGCCCAGCGTGATTCTGACTGGTGGGAAGAGCCTGATGTCGCAAGGTGGGATCTGGTGATGCCATACTGAATAGTAGTATTAATGGTATGGGATGCAGAAGTAGCTGTTGTACTGCATGGGATCTGTGAATGTGATCGGTCATTGTCAAGAGAGAATCTGTCTTGGAGGAATTTTCCAGTCTGAAGTCTTTTGCTGACTTCTGCAGGTTCAATGGCCTCTTTCCAAGGACAGGTTCTCAGGCTAGCTAAATTAGGTCATACGTTTCAGCTACCGACCTAGTATGGGAGGGGGGAGCTCACTCACACCCTGGAAAGTACCATGGATGCAGCCCCATGATTGGTTGTAGAAATCAGGAGGTTAAGGCCAGCTTTCTCCATAGGTGTAGCTAGTGAGAAAAGTTTAGAATCCCTTGACCTCTTCCTCTTACCCCCTCGTTGCTGCAGAAAGACACTTGTATTATGCTCTGGAAAATGTTTGCCTCAAGAACCAGCTTTGCTGTGTTAGGGCTCCAGTAAGTAAGATAGCTTTGTTATTTTATTGCCACTGAACTGTATGCCTTGTTTGTAAATATCTTTTCTAACTTCCTTCAGTAAAGCCTTATTTAGCTTTATGGTGTGTGTTGTTCAAGGAGTTACTGGTACCAAACCCAGGTGAGCTTGGTTGCATTGCCGCACCATGGAAAGCCAATCCTGTGGCTTTCAAGAGGTGGGATGTTTACTGCGCTTAAAAAAAACATACTTGGAAGTTAATCATGTGTTTGAATGTAAAATGTAGTTGAGGTGCTAGTATCAGATTATTGCCTTCTATCTCTAATTGACACAGTTACCACAAGCAGGCATGCACAGACACCATCATGCGCTAGCTGACAGCTCTGGTGTTCCAACCGGTGGCCCTGAGAATGAACCACAAACTGGAGTCTTGCTGGGAAACAAAGAAGAAGGAAGTCCAGGGCTCAGGGGGAGAAAGGCGAGGCCATGAATTTGGTCAGTCAGTTTATGTCTCCACAGCTGGGTTGCAATTACCCCTCCCCTAAAGAAGAAGAAAAGTTGGTTTTTATATGCTGACTTTCTCCACCACTTAAGGGAAACTCAAACCAGCTTACCATCACCTTCCCTTCTCCTCCCCACAACAGACACTCTGTGAGGTAGGTGAGGCTGAGAGACCTCTAACAGCTGTAACTTGCCCAAGGTCACCCAGCTGGCTTCGTGTGTAGGAGTAGGGAAACAAATCCAGTTCACCAGATTAGCCTCCGCTTCTCATGTGGAGGAGAGGGGAATCAAACCTGATTCTCCAGATCAGACTCCACTGCTCCAAACCACCGCTCTTAACCACTACTGCTCCAAACCACCGCTCTTAACCACTACACCACACTGGCTCTCTCCCTGGTCCTTCCCACACAATCGAGCTGAAAAAAATGTTTGCCAATTTTTTTATAGCTCTGAGTACAGTTTATTACTTTTTGTTGTTAAATTTAATATAGGAATTCAGAGAGGAGGCATGGGGTATTGCTAAGGGAGTGCTATCCCCTCAATCCTGTAGGAGTGGACTTTAGAAATATTGTGATCACACTAGAAGCAAAAGGAAAAGTGTGAATGCAAGGAAGTGGAGTTTTTCGCATTTCTCCATGAGGAAGCAATTCAGTGGATAGAGGTGTGGAAATCATACAGTCCTAATCTTAGCAAATTCTGCTTAGTCTATGATTGGGAGCATTTCTTCCTAGCCTCAAGGGCTATACGTGTTCTAAAACATTCAATTGGGATTGGTTGTTGGATGAGCAACAGCTCTGTGAATAGCCCCTGACAGCTACAGAAGGCATAAAATCTGGGGAGCCAACGATAGCATCACCAAGAATGGAATCCAATTCTATGATTGGAGAAAACAGCCGTGTTGGGGTTCAGACTGTATTGTTATATCAAGGCAAAGAGAGGCTTAAGTAGTGCTTGAGGCTAACGGTGCCATCCTAAGCAGAGTTGCCCACTTCAAAATCCATTGAACTCAGTGGGCGTGGAAGGGTATAAATGTTCGTAGGATTTCACTGTTGGTCTCGTTGAGTGATTTTTTCTATGATGTGTTCATTGGCAGCCAAGACGATAGCTCTGAATAGATGGAGTTGGCTTCTGTCAAGAACTGCAAAGAATTTGTTTCTGAATGAACAGCTTGACACTGTTCCGATGGCAGAGAATTGATATATAAATTGTAAATAAAACATGCTATGAAATCACGTTTGAAGTAACACAGTCGCTATTTTCCGCTTAACCGAACATGCAGAGATTACACTAACAGAAGGCTCTGAAGATGACTATCAGTATGAAGAGGTAATAATCTCCCTTTGCCTTAATTTGTAGTTGCACGCTGTAATATATATATAGCTGGCAAGGATGTTGTTTATTTTATTGTTTGCAAAATATGTACATGTAAAATATGTAAAAATATTTCACAGTCAACCAGAGTTCAGATCCATGTTAGCTTGGGTGTGCAGTACCTACATGCACACAGATATCTGTAGAATCTTGTTCTTTATCCCCAATTCCCCCCTCCTCCCGCACTCTTTCTGCTTCCCAGGTGTGATTTTTCTCAAGCTCTGAGGTCAAGTAAATTGTAGTAAATTCTCCCAAAAAGGGAGAAGTATTAGAGAGGTGTAGACCGGAAGTGTTTCTTCCGGCCTTGAAAGGTTCAGTGACTCTGTGGATGCCCTATTATGTTCCTCCCATGAATGCTTTACCTATGCTAAGATATGTAGTGTTCTTCACTTTTAAACTTACTGTTGTGGAATTGTTAAAAAATTGTTTTTTAAATATACTGCACCAACATTTTAGTGCAATGGTGTGAAGTTCTTAAGCTGCCCTCAGCAGTCCCAAAAAGTTACTTGCTCGAACAGGTAGAGTTGAAGCAGGTAAATCTTTATTGAGGAGCTTGAAGGTACACAGCATGAGCAATTCACGGAGTCAAAGCTGCTAATGGTGGCCAGAACTACGAAGCATAACTTTAAGCATGACACCATCCCAGGTGCAGAGCTAAGCGGGTTGGGAACCAAGAGATAACAGCGCCTGGTAGAAAGTAAGGGAGTGAACCAGCCATAATACTGAGAGGCCAGCTAGGGGCTCAAGGTCAGAGTAGGGAGGGAGGATGGGAAAGTGGGCTGCGTGAACAGTACAAAGAAACGAAACAAAAATGAGATGTGTGAACAGCAATGGGCCTAACTCATGTCAAGAGCCTGTCAGACTGCTTGACAATGCACAGTGAAACAAAACCACCTGACCTGTTGCTTGACAGAACCAGGCATCAGACCGTCAGAAACCTGATACAGCGGTCAGGATCCTGACAAATGGAGTGACTGTGTTGGTTGGTGGGTGGGAAGGAGAGAAGAAAACAGGAAAAGACAGCAGGGATAGCATATAAGGGCTTTCAGGAAAGAGGAAGAAGAAATGGGGGGGGGGGGGAGGAAAATCAGGTGCTGCCCACAAATCTTTTTTTCCTTGCCTACAAAGGAAAACTCTTTCCACTTTTGGGTCTGCCATGTCTCCTCACTGACAGAAGTGCAGCAGCCCGTTCATGCACAGAAGCCTGTGCCTTTTGCAGCCCCGTTCTGAGGATTTGTGTGCCTTGGCAGTGCCATTAATTTAAGTAGAGGGGGCCAAGTAAAAATGTGTGTGGTTTGACTTTGCCTGTTGAGTTGAATACAGAAGTCATTTTAGACAAAGAAGCGATAATATCAAGAGCTGCCTGAGAAAGAATCAAGCCACTAGCCCGTCTACCCAGTACTGTGGCTGGTAATAGAACTCAAGGTTCTCAAGCAGAGGGTTTTCCTAGCTCTGCCACCCAGGATTATTCTTTCTTTGAGTGTGTGTGGAGATGCCAGGAACTGAGGCTGGGGGACCCAGGCCCTTTGCACAAGATGGATGTGAACTTTCAGCGTTCTTCTCCACTGGGCTCACGTGGCTGATCATTGCAGTACTCTATGTGCTGTTTTGTGTCCAAAGAGGTTTTCTTGGATTCGGCGAGCGTGCTCATTTTCCATGTCTTTCTTTACCATTGTGGCTTAGATACCAGCAGATGATGATTTTAGCCTGCACGAAGGTGATGAAGACCTGACAAAAGCTTTGCAGACGATGGAAGACCAGGCCATCGATGCCCAGATTATGGTAAACGTTTTGTTCTTCAAAATGGCTGATCAGTGACCCGCTTTGCAGTTCATAAAGTGATACTTGTGTACATGATACAGATGAGTGAACACAGGCTTACTTTTATGTCATATAGTGTACAGCATGTGCACGATTTATACACAGAAAGAGGGAGTAACATTTAAGGATAAAAGATGATATTGCTTTGAGGATGCTGGAGAGTGCGATTTACAGCAGAAACATAAATGACATTTGAACTGAAGCAAGTTGAACTATTTAATATTTCCATGAAGTGTGGTGAACTTTACAATGGTGTCCAGAGCAAAGGCTGAGGTAAAATGTGGCATATTGTGATCTTTCATATTCAGATTGGCTGACTCATCGTCTAGTAGCACTGAAAGTAACGGGATCGCCGATTGGGAATAGATGAAATGTAATCCAGTGTCCCTGCCACCAGCCAGGCTCAAAGGAGTTGTTCTCAGCGGGCTCCCTCCTCCCTTTGGACAGCAGGGCCCCATGCTTCATCACAAGAGAGCCAGCGTGGTGTAGTGGTTAAAGTCGGTGGTTTGGAGCGGCCGGAGCAGCCGGAGCGGCCGACTCTGATCTGGAGAACCGGGTTTGATTCTCCACTCCTCTGCACGAGCATCAGAGGCTAATCTGGTGAACAGGATGGGTTTCCCCACTCCTCCACATAGAATCATAGAGTTGGAAGTGACCACCAGGGTCATCTAGTTCAACCCCCTGTACAATGCAGGAAATTAACAACTACCTCCCCCCACATCCCCAGTGACCCCAACCCTCGCCCCACAATGCAGGATCCCACAATCAAAGCACTCCCAACAGATGGCCATCCAGCCTCTGCTTAAAGACCTCCAAAGGCAGGAACTCCACCACCCTCCGAGGCAGTGCATTCCACCATCGAACAGCCCTCACCGTCAGAAAGTTCTTCCTAATGTTTAGGTGGAATTGCTTTTCTATTAGTTTAAATCCATTACTCCGTGTCCTAGTCTCTGGAACAACAGAGAACAAGCTAGTTCCCTCATCAACATGACATCCCTTCCAATATTTAAACATGGCTATCATGTCTCCCCTCAACCTTCTCTTCTCCAAACTAAACAAACCCAACTCCCTAAGTCTCTCCTCATAGGGCATGGATTCCAGACCTTTGACCATTCTGGTCGCCCTCCTCTGGACACGCTCCAACTTGTCAACATCCTTCTTAAATTGTGGAGCCCAAAACTGGACACAGTATTCCAAGTGAGGTCTGACCAATGCAGAATACAGTGGTAGTATTACTTCCCTTGATCTAGACACAATACTCCTATTGATACAGCCCAGAATTGCATTGGCCTTCTTAGCCGCCATAGCACACTGTTGACTCATGTTCAGTTTGTGGTCCACTAAGACTCCCAGATCTCTTTCACATGTACTGTTGTCAAGCCAACTGTCTCTCATCCTGTACCTGTGCCTTATGTTGTTTCTGCCTAGGTGAAGTACCTTACACTTCTCCCTATTGAAATCCATTTTACTACTTATGGCCCAGCTCTCCAGTCTATTGAGGTCATTCTGAACTCTGACCCTATCCTCTGGGGTATTAACTACCCCTCCTAACTTGGTGTCATCTGCAAATTTGATTAGCATGCTCTCTATTCCATCATCCAAGTCAATTATAAAAATATTAAATAGTACCGGTCCCAGGACAGACCCCTGTGGTACCCCACTAGTCACTCCTCTCCAGGATGAAGTTGTGTCATTAATGAGCACCCTTTGGGTTCGGTTGGTCAACCAATTACCACTCCACCTAACAGTAGCAGTGTCCAGCTCACATTTTACTAGCTTTGTTTCAAGAAGATCATGGGGGACTTTATCAAAGGCTTTACTGAAATCAAGGTACACATTCCCTTCAGCTACCATACTTGTCACTTTATCAAAAAAAGATATGAGATTAGTTTGGCATGACCTGTTTTTGAGAAACCCATGTTAACTGTCAGTGATCACGGCATTTCTTTCTAAGTGCTTACAAACTTTAATTATCTGCTCTAGTATTTTACCTGGTATTGATGTCAGGCTGACTGGGCAATAATTGTTTGGGATTTCTTTCCTCCCCTTTTTAAAGATGGGGACCACATTAGCCCTCCTCCAGTCTGCTGGAACCTCTCCATGAATTCTCAAAGATTATTGCCAGTCGTTCTGAAATCACTTCAGCCAGTTCTTTTAACACCCTTGGATGCAGTTCGTCCGGCCCCGGAGACTTGAATTCATCAAGAGTAGTCAGGTATTCCTGTACTATCTCAGATTCTATACTATGCTGTAATTCCCCTATTGCAGTGATGGCGAACCTTTTAGAGACCAATTGCCCAAACTGCAACCCAAAACCACTTATTTATCGCCGAGTGCCAATGCGGCAATTTAACCTGAATACTGAGGTTTTAGTTTAGGCATTCCCGCACATTTGGAGTCATGCATAGTTTGGTTCAAGTCCTGCAGCACCTTATAGACCAAAAAGATTTGCGGGGGGTGGGGGGGGAGAGATCTAGCCATTTATGCATGGGAGGTTTTGGCTTGGATTTGCCGCTCTCTGGATGCGCATTTCCCCCATCCGAATTCTCAAAACAATAAGCTTCCATGTAGTTTTGAGAATTCAGACTGGGGAAATGTGCACCTAGAGAGCAGCAAATCCAAGGCAAAACCTCCCGGGCAAGAAAGGACCTCTCTCTTTGGAGAGCCAGAGGTCCCTTCCTCAGATACAAGCAGGAGCGGAGACCCCGAGCCCCTCTATCCCAGTCAGAAGGCGGGGAGGGGTGTTGCAAAGAAGGGATGCGGGGGGACAATGCAAAATTGCCAGCAGCTTGGTTAGAGCCGGGGAGGGGGGTGTAGAGGGAGCAAGAGAGAGGGCGAGAAGAAAAGGAAAGGCCATTTACGCATGGGAGGTTTTGCCTTGGGATTTGCCGCTTTCTAGATGCACATTTTCTCCATCTGAATTCTCAAAACTCTGCTCTCCAAACGCACATTTGCCCCAGCCAAATTCTCAGAACTCAACAATAAGCCCCTGTGCAGTTTTGAGAATTGATTTAAATTGCGCCTTCTATATCTTTCTTTTAAGAATTTCCCATCCTTCATGTACTCCCTTCTCATTCAATATTCTCACCCACGGGATCACACCCAGTAGTTCCCTAAATTTATTGAAATCAGCTTTCCTAAAGTCTAGAATGCATGTTTGACTATTTCTTGCTTCTCCTTTCTGCTGTATAACAAACTCCAGGAGAACATGGTCACTCCCACCTAAAGATCCCATTCCTTCTACCCCCGTGTTGGCGAACGTATGGCACGCGTGCCGCAGCTGGCACACCGAGCCCTCTCTGGGCACGCGTGGACCCGTCTCATCTGCCTAGGGCTGTGCCGTGTTGCCGTGGTGAGGGCGCTGAGGGCGGTGCTCCTCCCCAAGCCCATGCTCCCCAAGCCTGCGCTGGCGCCCTCCCTCTCCTTGCACCCGGGGCAAGCCCCTCCCTCTCTCTCAGCTGAGCTGCGGCCGCAGCTCAGCTGTTTGTCAGGGTGCCCCGCCCGTCTTCAGTTTGGACCGGGAGGCTGTGGCCGAGCACCTTGCCACGCCCCCCCTCTCAGCTGAGCTGGGGGGCAGCTCAGCTGTTTGTCAGGGCCCCGCCTGACCTGGAGGCTGTGGCTGAGCACCTTTCTTCCCTCCCTCTCAGCTGAGCTGCGGGGCAGCTCAGCTGTTTGTTGGGGCCCCTGCCTGTCTTCAGTTTGTCTGGGGCCCCGCCCGTCTAAAAAAGCATTTAGAAAATTCTACAACATTTGCAGCAATCCTTCAAGCCATCAGGAAATCTACAAGGAATTTTCTAGCATTGTAGCAGCTGCAAAGGTGAATTTTAGTAACAGATTTTTACAGTTCTGTAAGATGGAGACAACCCTGTGTTTTCTTACTTCTCCAGATAAAGCCAAATTTGAAGAACTTGATCTTTCCTGCCTACACTGGTTAGATTTAGAAAATCTGGAAATGGAGCTAATAGAATTTCAAGAAAGCTCTATCTGGAAAAGGACAGCACAGTTAGTTCTGAAAATGAAATCCTTAAAGTTTGGAATTCTCTGCCAAATAATTTTAAGTCAGTGAAAGCACTTGGGATTGCTTTCCTTACTTTGTTTGGATCATCTTATGCTTGTGAGCAGCTGTTTTCAGCTTTGAATTATATCAAATCTGACACCAGAAACAGGCTAACAGGTGACCTGAGTGCTGCATGTGTTGCTCTCAAACTTACAAAGTATGAGCCAAGGGTAGACAAATTATCAGCATGCACACAACAGCAAAAATCACATTAATTGTTCAAAAAATTTGACGATGTCCTCAAAGATGTCACAAAAATGGTGAATTATATCATGGCTCTTGCTCTGAATTGTCGACAGTTTCAAGCACTTCTTGAGGAGGTTCAGGCACAATATAATTGTTTACTTATGTACAATAATGTCCGGTGGCTGAGCAGAGGACGAGTCCTGGAGAGATGTATGCCAAATGCAAACTTTTACCTTTCAATAAAAAGTTGTTTGTATCATTGAAAGCTCTGTTATTGTGTTTTTCTTTTAACGCAAAATACGTGAATGTATGAGTTGTTTTTTTCCTAAACTAAGGCCTCAGTATTCAGGTTAAATTGCCGTATTGGCACTTGGCGATAAATAAGTGGGTTTTGGGTTGCAGTTTGGGCACTCGGTCTCTAAAAGGTTCGCCATCACTGTTCTACCCCATAAACAGTCATCATTATTGGTTAAGATCAGATCCAAAATGGCTGTTCCCCTTGTCGCTTCTTCCACTTTTTGGACTATGAAGTTGACTGCAAGGGAAGTGAGGAATTTGTTGGACCTAGTCGTTTTGGCAGAGTTAGCCTTCCAACAGATATCAGGTTAATTGAAATCTCCCATTACTACTACATCTCTCTTTCTTGAATGTTTGGACATCTGTTCCAGGAAAGCATCATCTAACGCCTCAGTCTGGCTTGGGGGTCTATAATATACCCCCACAACAACATCACTATTTTTCTCCCCCTTAATTTTTACCCAGATGGTTTCAAGCTGGGTTCCAGTGTCTAAGACCTGGATCTCCTTGCAGATGTAATCATCCCTAACGTATAATGCTACTTCTCCCCCCCTTCCGATTTGGTCTGTTTCTCAGAAATAGGTTATATCCTCCAGTTAATATTCCAATCATGAGACTCATCCCACCAGGTTTCCGTAATGCCTATTATATCATATTTGCTTTGTACTATTAATAGTTCTAGTTCATCCTGCTTATTTCCCATGCTCTGTGCATTAGTGTAGAGACACCTTAGACCACAGGTCCTTCCTCTTGGCAGCTTATTTAAGATTGTTTCCCTCCCATAGTTAAGTTTTTGAACTGTCTTTCCTTGCATCTGTGCTACCCTCTGCAATTCGTTCCTATCTATATTTGCGGTTATTGTCCTCACTTGAGGCTTTAAATTAACGTCTCGCTCTCCCAGGAAGATTTAGTTTAAAGCCCTCCTTATCAGGTTTCTTGCACACTCCCTCAATGGTAACCCTACTAAAAGCTTCACGACACTCCCAGTTTCAGAGTAAACTACAAATACAAACTTTGTTTCACGACCCCAGGCTAAGAGCCACAGGTCAAGAGCCCTTTGGCGAGCGCAGGCTTCTAAATGAACAACTCTCAGTCCCACCCCTCAATGCCAACAACAGAGGGCGGGGCCAGCAATTACCCCCAGCAATTACACTGCCCTCTTCACTCTGGAAACCACACTAAACAAAAGAACAAAGAGAAACACTCAGAAACCCCTCTCCAACAGGCCCCAAGCACCTCACCCACACTCTCTCTCACACACACCAGCCTCAGCTGAAGCTCCGAAACAGCTGAGGAACAAGCAAAAGCAAAAACTTACACTGACCTCTTTAGCAGCTCTGAGTCCTGCAGAATCACAACACAACTGCCTGTGGCGAGCGCAGGCTTCTAAAGCCTCCTGGTGACCTTGGGCTAGTCACAGCCCTCTCAGCCTCACCTACCTCACAGGGTGTCTGTTGCGGGGAAGGGAAGGCGATTCGAAGCCGGGTTGATTCTTCCTTAAGTGGTAGAGAAAGTCGGCATATAAAAACCAACTCTTCTTCTTCTATGTGGCCCTCCCGTAAGTGGCTTGTGATGGAGGGCTCCCATTGGAGAAGCACAGCTCCCTTGGCCCTTTCCTATCCTGACTATGCATTTTGTGGAATCTCTTGCTGCACGTGTCTTTGGAGGGCTATGAGGAGAGAGTTGCTTTAGGGGAGTGAACACCGTGTCGTTGTCCCCATTTCAGTAGCAGAATGATATGGGAGGAGAAGTGGACTTTTTTTTTGATGGCATGCCTATGAAAAACCCCTCATCTTGAATTCAAGGAAATGCTGCGCTGTGATCACACAAGACATCAGGCGTTACTGAAGTGCCAAAGTGTTTCCTTCAGTTTCCACACTATTTTAGTAATTCACTATGTGGTTGAGGAGGAATATTTCTAGTCAGTTACATACTGATTTAGAAGGCGGTTTTGGCATTGGATCTAGCCATTTTGGTAACACCGCAGGTGCCATTTTGCTCTGAGGAGGACGTTTACCTCATTCTTGACCTTGTGGCAGCCGCTGTTTTCTTGACCCCCCACCCTGCAGAGATGCTCATGGATCAAGTGCACTGATGTGTCTTCTCTTCATGGGCAGGGTGCACGCAGCATAGTCAGTCAATAGCCATAATAAATGAAGCTTAAGGAGGATGGATCTTATTTCCCATTATTATTTCCAGCTACAATTGGTAACGGTTTCCTTTTATAGACAAACGTATATCTACAGAAGATAGCTAGGGAGCGATGTATGTAAAAGCAGACTCTTGCTGACGTGGGTGTGGCCACGCATCTGGCTACATGTTTGCATCCATATCATGGGACTCAACGTGGGCATCGCTGATGGCTGGATGTGCCGGGTGTTTGTGGAAATGCACAGGGGTTGACCCTGAGTCACTGATCGCTCTCCAAGGGACTGAGTGGTTGTTGTTAGGACTGACTGGGGCCACTTTTTACTTAAATGAAGCACAATCCAGTGCAGTTATTACAATCAGAGTAATCTTGCATGGGATTGTGTTGTCAGGCAGCTAAGAGGAGCTGTGTTTTTTGGAGAAGTTCGATAAAAGCCACATGGTGTATTTTGATTCTGAGGAGTGACGAACTGCTGTCATTACACTGTAAGGGGCAAAGATACCCACAAATCGGTGTTCGAAAGTGTTTTCCTGAAAGCAATGGTGATTAAAACCAGTCCAGCACATTTCCAACAGTGGTACCTGGTTTTATTTTGTTTAAGGCTCAGCGACCAGGCCAGGCAGTGAAGCCTTCCCTGTCTGATATACCTGAAGCTGTGGATGACTTCCTCTGCAATTTTCTCGTCAGGATGGGGATGAACAGGACTCTGGACTGTTTTCAGACCGAATGGTAAACCTTTCCGACTGCAAAACTACAGAAAATAAATGTAGTAATGCTTGTGAGCTTCTATTGCTAATTATTATCAGTTTTGAAAAACAGAAGTGCTTATTTTTTTTGTCCCCCCCCCCTTAATGATAGGGAAAGATTCTCTGTGTCAGTGCAGACTTCAAATCAAAGTTGTAAAATTACTAAACAGACAACCATTGGTAAAGCAATAAAGCCTAGGATCATGGCTTTTTTAGAAAAGTTAAGTTTCCGCCCTCCCCAACAGTTCAGCCTTATTTGCTTTCTGAATAGTGGATAGACACTCTGGACTGGGTCTTCTCTGTGCCTATAAAATGGTGCTGGTGACTCAGATTCTAGGCCAAGGAGGCTGAATTCTACTACTGATGTAATTGTCCCAATTAAGCAGATTTACACATCTTTGTAAAACATACTTTGTAAAACATACTTAGAGCCAGTGTTGTGTAGAGGTTAGAGTTTTTGACTGAGTTCTGGGAGAGCCTGGCTCGAAACCCTACTGTTCCTCCATATAGCTGTGGTGATGGTCCTACTCCGCAGGGGACATTTTTGAGCTGAGAACAAGAGAGCCCACAGAAATTGCACATTTCCCCTGCTAACCAGAAGAGCTTGAATTCTATTGTAAAGGCCGTGTTCCACGTACCGTGCTTTGTTTACAGCCATTTATTACTCCAGATCTGAGGGTGCATATGTGAACGTTTTCTGAATCAGTGCTTGTGATACTGAAGCACCCATGTTTAATATCTTGTGGGTTAATGTCCTAAACATGTATTCCATAAATGTTTCTAAATTGCTTTTAAATTGTTAATTGGCGTCATTAATAAGTAAAAGCAAATTACAGTCATCACATTTTTCTTTGTACAAGTATTTTTCTCTTGCTAATAGGAAGCAGATCCATGCTGTGATCAACCTCTAATGGGATTTGAAGTGAGAAAATAATTAATGCTGAGAAAGTTGATTCATTTATACCTATAAGGCCTCAGCTCATTTATTAAATGACCCTCTTGGATATGAAAGCCTGCTTAAGAATTAATTAAATTAGGCAAGTTAATTAATGTATTTACATCACAGCTTGTGAATTATTTCGATTGTCTATTTAGATATAGAAGCTTCATTTTTTACATTAATATTAATGTTTTAATAGACGCATTAAATAATGACACTATTTTCTGTGAATTGGTGAGTGGTACTAAATTGCAAAAATAGAACTTTTAACCATTTGAACAAAAGTAACGCTTAATAAAATTTAAAAGGTATTTATTTATAAGTGTGGCTTTTAATGCCTAATGTGTAGAAATGGGCAATTGAAGTTTTTGTGGCATGGAGGGTAAATAATATCACCTAGTAAATAACATGCCATTAATCTGTTATTTCTCCAGGCCCGGTAGGAACCTCCTAACGGGTAGACATTTAAAATTGCACTTACAAATACTTCTTCAGCTTAGCTTTATTAGGCTGTATGGTTTCTAAAAGTCATGTTGACCCAACATTTGTATAGCAATTGACAATAGGACACAGTTGACAGAACTGAAGATGAATCTGAGGATTTTATTTATTCAACTATATTAATTTTGGCTCTGACCTGGATGGCCCAGGTTAGCCCCATATTGTCAGATCTCGGAAGCTACGCAGGGTCAGCCCTGCTTAGTATTTGGATGGGAGACCACCAGTGAATACCATGGTCGCTATGGAGAGGGTTTCCTTGAAAATTCTAAGGGGTCGCCATAAGTCAGCTGCAGCTTCATGGCACTTTCATATTGTTATGGTGTAGTGGTTAAGAGTGGTGGTTTGGAGTGGTGGATTCTGATCTGGAGAACTGGGTTTGATTCCCCACTCCTCCAAATGAGCAGTGGACGCTAATCTGGTGAACTGGATTTGTTTCCCCGCTCCTTTACATAAAGCCAGCTGGGTGACCTTTGGCTCGTCACACTCTCTCAGCCCCACCTACCTCACAGGGTGTCTGTTGTGGGGAGGGGAAGGGAAGGCGATTGTAAGCCGGTTTGATTCTTCCTTAAGTGGTAGAGAAAGTCAACATATAAAAACCGACTCTTCTTCTTCTGACCAAACTGGTTTTATCCTGGATCAGTTTTTGGCCTTAAATATTAACATTCCAAGCATGTTAAAATTGCTCTGCAGGTCATCTCCTTCCATTCTTCCGCGCCCCACCCCCCACTTTGAACTTTCTCAGATGTAAGGAGGCAATACTTGAATGGCATTCTAGGAAGGAAGGAAGAAGAGTTGGTTTTTATATGCCGCCTTTCTCTACCACTTAAGGGAGAATCAAACCGGCTTACAATCCCCTTCCCCTCCCCACAACAGACACCCTGTGAGGTAGGTGGGGCTGAGAGAGTTCTGAGAGAGCTGTGACTAGCCCAAGGTCACTCAGCTGGCTTCGTGTGTAGGAGGAGTGGGGAAAACAACCCGGTTCATCAGATCAGAGTCTACCCCTCCAAACCACCGCTCTTAACCACTACACCACGTTGGCTCCCACTACACCACCGCTGGTGGGCTGTATTTATCTGCAATTAATTACAAATGTTTTACAACTAATAGCTCACATCCATTTCATCAGTTATTTCTTTATGTGCCTTTAGAGTGATGTTTTAAGTGTATGGCCGGCACCCTGAGGCTTGCCAAAGGGTTTGCTTTTTGTTTTGGGAATTCCAATGTAGCAGTGATCGATATAGTGTGGTCCAGGCTTGGTGCTGTACTCTGAGTAAAGTGTTTTGTTGGTGTGTGTTTTTTAATCCTAATGGTTGAGAGTAAAAAGAAAAAACCCTCTATGTGTTCACATAATTTTAGGTATGAACTGATGCAGAGAGGTTTGCTTGAACCTAAAGACATTGGATTTGTTCCAGATGCATACACCTGCAATCAGCATTTGGAAAGGGAAAACAAATGTTTAAAGAAGGAACTAGAGAACTACCAGCTTGTAGCCACGTATGTTTTTACTGTTGTTAAATTGGTCTTCTGTTTTCTCTCCTGACAAAATAAAGCACAGTTAAGTCCTGTTAATTTCACTTGAAGAGCTAAGCATTTGTCTCAACTTTTTATTTGCAAAATTTATAGATAGTTTTAATTGCAGCAGCTTTAAGCAGTGAATTGACTGCAGCAGCTTTAAGCAGTGAATTGGAGTTGGTGGGTTTTAAAATGCCTGGCTGTATTGTGCCCATAGAAAACGTTGTACTAAAGTTCAACAAAACATGGAATTCGTAGTTTCCTGAAGAACCCTGTTAGGGGAAAGGTGGTCGAAAGTGTCGGGACGGCATGCCAAATCCCAGGCCCACAGTGACTCATTAGGATCTAGGACTGAGAAACCAACAGCCTGGGGCCTCCAGGTAGACAGAGAACTGAACGGGTTCAAGACCCAACAGGAGAACAGGATTCTAGTCTTCAGGCAGAGCAGGCTTCCGAGTCCAGATGGGGAAGGGGTCACACTTATCAAAGTACCAGGAAGCAGCATCCATCGAGAGGACCCCGCCCCTCTCCCGGCTCTGAAAGGCTTCTCCATCTTTTGATGCAAATAGTTCTTTGGCAACTAATTCTTCCCACTAGGCAGTGTGCCCTTTTAAAAGTTAGCATTCACCATATTTCTTTTGCCACTACAGTTACATAGGAATGTCTTCTCAGTATGAAGATCAAGGAAAGAGAAATGCTAACAGTGGAGGCCATATAAAGAGCACTGAAGAGAAATCGCCATAGCACTGAAGTTAATATGGGACTAAGCTACTGTTGTTTTAGAATGTAGCTTTGAATTCAGTGACTAGTGATAATTATAAAGCCATTTAGTGTATACTTTGTTGTCCTTTTAAAATGCTGCCATGCCCACAGTGTCCAAGAGATTAAGTGCTCCATTTATTACATGCTGAATCAGATTGGGTGTTACAAAAGCGATCCTATGCCTGATGAGGAGTGAGGGGGGGTGTCTGCCTGCCATTCCTGTGTGATGTGCCCCCCTCCCCCCCTCCCTAAGCTTAACATCCAAATTGGGTATTTGTGTTTATAGATCCTCCAGCTGATTTTCGGGCAAAACCCAGGCATTGGCTGTGAGGTTGATCTGTATATCTAAGCCCCTGTTTGAGTATTCAGATTTGGGAAATTGGTGCCCCCCCTCCTCACTGCACTGTGTAATCATAATGACTGTGTACAGAAAGAACATTTGCTTCCTTTTATGTTAAATTCTGAATATTTTTGAAAAGCAAAATAGCTTTTGAATTTCAGAAGGGAAAATTGTATAGAATGATTGATCGTTTTTGAGAGTGTATGCAGTATAGAAACATTTATAAAATACCAAGCAATTCACATATTTTATGTAAGAAGGGAAAAATCCACTGGCTTCATGCTGGAGAGAGGCAACAGAAAGCGATCCTTGGAGAGGCATTGTTCTTTAGGAAGAGTTTGCTACATCTGCCTTTGTGTTCATTCTTGGCACAAAATGACCCTGCCAGAGCTCCACCATGCACATTGACGGGGGCGGGGGGGAAATGCACTGAGCAGCAGTAGTTTCACAAGCCTGGATGTTCCTCAAAGTGCTAATGTTTGTTTGGGATTGTACTTCCTTCTGGGCACTGATTACAGAAACGTTAAGCAGTTGTCACTGCTTGTGATGTTCTGAAGCAGTCCGGAGTGAGGAAAAAAATAACAGCAAGCAGGTCTCACAAGTAAAATTGTCAGTCAAACTATGACATAACTATAGTTAGCCAGAGTGCCAGGTCCAGTAGCCAAAAAGGCATCAGATAAGGAGTGTTCGGTGTCAACACGTACTCCAGACAAGACATTATCAGCTAGCAACAAAGCCAATACAAGGCATGGCAGAATAAAACCATTGTATTGTGGAGTCATCTCCTCTCTCTCTCTCTCTCTCTCTCTCTCTCTCTCTCTCTCTCTCTCTCTCTCTCTCTCTCTCTCTCTCTCTCTCTCCTGTTAATCAGTTATGTATCTATATCTGTTAATGACTTCTTTTTCTGGCTGAACTGCAGGTTGTTGTGATTTGGGTTTGATCTCAAGTGCCTTTACCTCTTGAGCTTTCACAGTCCTAGTGTCTGGGTGTTATAAGAAGAGACCCCTTCCCTACTAGTTTCAAGTTGGAGGTTGTTTACCCATCGTAATCTCGTGCTTGATATTCTCCTTCCCTTGATAAGTAATTTATTTTAAAAGACCAGAATTTCCTTCTTCTTAATTGATGCAGCAAGGCTAAGGAGGCACTGCTGAAGATGCGGAGAGAGCGGGACTTCCACCGCATGCACCATAAACGAGTGGTCCAAGAAAAGAACAGGCTTGTTAACGATATTAAACGGTAAGTGATGATGACTGAAGTGACCTTGGTTTTTAAATCCTGGTTCTTAACCCGTTTGGGTTTCAAACATGGCCTAAGGAAGATCCTCTTTGCAAGCCACAAAGGATCAGTTGTATAGGTACTCAGCAACATATGGGAAACAATTCCTCCAAGTCCTGATTACCAGCACAGCTTGGCAGAACTGTAGAAATAGTAGAAATGGAAGTTGTGAGCTTTGGTGGTACTGTTGATGCCAAACTTTCTACTGTTGAATGAGTATACGAGCTCTCTGTCAAAGTGGCTCTTCATCAAATAGAGTGCTTATTTCTCCACATGGTCACATTTTAAATTATGATTTTAAAGCCCGCATACCCGAATGACCACCTTCCCTGCAATGGGCTTGTGTGCCATCCTACGCCTCTGCCATTGGTCGCTTCAATTTTTATCCTCCTGGTATCCACCAGGAGTTGAGCTTCTTCTTGTACAGCCCCAGCCCTGTTCCAGCCTGCCTGCTGCGTTTGTGTCACCGGCTTGATCTCTTTTAGGGTAGCTTGCAAAACATGCCTCCCAAAAGGATTGTGCAGGCTAATTAGTATTCATTTCTGCCGCTTAATGATGTTGACTGTATTTTGTAGTGTGATGTTGTTTCTTTGGGTATCTAGTTTTGGTGGGATTATTGGACATTTATTAGGAGATTGTTTTGCATCATTTTATGCCATATGTTTTGCTAGCTGCCTTGAGGTTTTTCTGGGATAGGCAAACTGTAAATGTTTTGAAACAAAGCCCATTCATCTGGGTGGCCCCCATAGCCTTTGTTCTTGGGCTTTCTGCTGACCGGGCCCGGCAGCATCGGAACCTGAGTTGTTGAATCACTTTTTCCATTCTGATTGCAATTCATTACAGTTATTTTTTTCAGAATTCTGAGGTGGAAATCAACATTTTTAGCCTTGCCAAATGTCCAAAATATTTCTAAATGTTAACATATGAAATGTACAGTAGATATACCTGAAATAACAGCATGGGTTGCTGGTTGCTTTTACAGAAGATTTCAAATAATTAATGTTAAAAAAAACTCACTCTGTGCTTGATCTCTGTAAATTAGTCATTTGTTTTCCCAATTAGAACTTATCAACCATGGAAAAGCTTTCACCCTCGCTAGGTGCCAGGTCTTACCATCGGTGGTATTGGAGGAAAGATTATAAGAAGGTCCCTATAGCAGAAGGGCTTTACCCTTGTGGGTCAGGGGATATAGAAACTTCAGAACATGTCTTGATCTGCTGTTCATTCTACCAAGAGGTTTGCAGAAGGGTTCTTCCCTCTTTGCTTAACACTTTCCCTGACCAACCAGATGCTCCTAACTGATGAAAAATCACAGTTTACACTCTTGATTGCTAAATTCTGTGCTGTAGCTATTAAAATACGTCATACCCTGACAGGATAAGAGTAGCAGAAATACTTTATTACTCAAAATATTCAGGGGGTCAGACCAAATTGTACAATGCTTATATAAATTTTATTCATACATGTAATATGTAATTTTTAGGTTTGTTTAATTGTAGTAGCAGTAGTAGCTGTACAGATCACTAAGAGTGTTTTGATGATTAGGAAAATCACCGGGGGAGTGCGTGGGGTGTGGGGTGGGGAGAGCTTGGTTGCCAGCAATAAGAATTCTGCAAAGGAGAGGCCTTTTCCCTTTGGCACAGTTGGGGAGAGTGAGATGCTAAGGAATATTGCTTTTCTCTTGTGTAGTGACCTTTCTGTTATTTTTCACACCACTTTTTTTCTTTGTAGGCTGAAAACACATTATGCATCTTATGAGCCGATGTTACGGCAACTGAATGAAAAATATGAGACTCTGTTGAGACAGAAGATGCTCACCACCTTGGAAAGAGACCGAGCTGTTGGGCAGGTACAGCTTCAAACACTTTTGACTGACAAGTTCATACAGACCCTTGGCCTTTTGGGCTTATTTGATTATAATTACAGGTTTAAGTTTCTGTTCTGTGTTATCCTGAAAGTTATCCTGTGTTATCCTTGGAGTGGGTTGCAGAAGAGCCCTAAATGCATTTTATGTCTGATGGAATAGATCTCATCTCAGAGGTTTTGAATTTTTCCTGGATGCCAAGTTCTCATGCTTGGAAATTGCTTGGTCGTGTATTTGAAAGTATAATGAAAATATGCTATTAAAAAGTTTTGGAAAAAGGTGATAAGAGAAACTAATAATTTGATTAATATGAGAGTAAAAAGAAATCCTGCATTTTGCTTATTGGGGGATTCCTCAAGAAAACATGGATAGAAACGATAAGGTCATCTGTCAATATAGTTTTGCTGCTGCAAGAATTGTAATAGCTAAAGTTTGGAAGCAAATAAATAAACCTTTAATTAGGGACTGGAGAGAAAAATTATGGATGTATATGAGGATGGCCAAATTAACAGAATTCCTACACGGAAAAGATATGGAAGAATTTAAAAAAACATGGGCGAAGGCCGTCACATATTGGGATAAACTGGCAAATATGGATTTTACTAAATTAGTTGGTGAGTTATAGAAACAGGTTTTGTATATTTTTTACATTATTGTTAATAATGATATTCTTAAAACTGTTTAGACTCTTCTTCGGAAGTCCGGTGATGGGACACTTTTTATGGTGGGTGGAGGGGCAAAAGAGTTACTTGAATTCTCTAATTTTCTAACTTAGATTGTATTAATGTAGATTATTTTATTGATACTCTTTTGTATTTTCTTTTATATTTTCTTTTATTATTGTTTTTTGTCTTTTTTACTTTATGTTATAAAAATAAAAAAAAATTATAAAAGAAAAGAAAAGAAAATATGCTCAGAGAGGGAAAAGCCTTTCTGCAGAGTGGAACAAGCTGGAGTGGAACAAGCCCTCCGCTTGCGAGTGAAAACTACAAGAGGCTTTGTTTCGAAGCAGTTCATTTCTCGATGTTTTGAGACCTTTGGAAACACGATTTTTAAAAAACAGAACTGTTAAAATCAGCCATGATTTCTATGCCAGGAGACAGCTGTTTTTCATCTAGGATCCTTATATCAGCCTAATTGTTTCAAACTGAAAATTAAGATGTCATTTAGGGGTTTTATTTAAAAAAAAAAACCCACAACTGCCATAGTTGTACTTAGGGCAGACAGGGACCCCTGTATCCTCAGCCGGATTACACAGTTGGTAAAATAATACAATATACAACATAGTGGCACTAGATGCAGAAATTGGTACCAGTGTTTTGGTTTAGACCAGGGGTGTTGAACTCATTTGTTACGAGGGCCAGATATGACATCAGTGTCACTTGGTCAGGCTGGGTCATGCCTCGCTAGTCCAGATCAAGAGCAGGGGTGTGTGTGGCTAGCTCGAGAGCCGGATAAGAGCTCTCAAGGGGCCGAATCCAGCTCCCGGGCCTTGTGTTTGACATCCCTGGTTTAGACAAACAAACAAACACTATGGTCATGAGTTCATTAAATTGGTGAAGAAAATTATTTTAAACTCACACACAAGATCCACCTTTTCTTCAGTGGGGGTGGTATGAAGTACAAGGCACCCCGGGATGGATCCAGCCACTGGCCTTGGCAAAGTCTGAAGTGTTCCATCAGCTTCTGTGGCTCGGCACAGGAGGAGGAGGGCTCCTCAGGCGGGAGGAAGGCTTCAGGCTTTGCTTAGTAGAGTGGCAGGATCCACCCCATTGAATTTAATGGAGGCCATACAGCAGTAGGTCTGGCTGGAATTTGCATGAGTTAGGCATGGGCACCGCTCCCAGCCTGCATCGCTGGGCCCACTGCAGCTTCTCCTTCCCAGTCATCCCTTCCCCCAGCCACCCCCTTCATCGTTGCTGCCTGAAGGAGGTAGGGTACATTGTCTGCACATGCTCAGACAACGCTTTTGTTTTTAGGGGATTTATACCCCCAATGTGTTTTTAATTGATTTTAGTTTCTGCAAACGTGGCAGGGATCCCATAAGGTCAGATAAAAATCTCCTTTCTGCCATTGTGGGCCCGATCTGCAGATTTAGGTATCCGCAGATGAGCCCACATGTGACTATTAGATATGTAGATTGCTTATAATTTTCTTGGTAAGGGGAAATAAAAGTTCTCAAAATGTCTTCTTTCTTCTCTCTCATTGTTCAGATTACTGGCTTGAGAGCCACCTTGGAAAGCTTAGAACCTGGAAGCAACATACAGATATCGATGTCTAGAGGTAAAAATTCTCCTATATACAGAAATCCAATACTTGGCAAGAAAGATCTGCATCTGTCGCCCATCCCGGTTCATGGCCCATGCATGGAAGGATTGCTGCAGAACTCAACAAAGCCTGATCCCGCCACTACCCCTTGCAGGAAATTCACAGCTACCTCCCCCCACAGTCATCCCTACTCCACTCCCAGACGATGGAGGAAAATTCCACCCTGATCCCAAAATGGCGATTGGCATTACCCTGGGCATGTAAGAAAGGGCCACCAGAGCCCAGCACTGACGCGACCCTTCCTGCCCTCCCTCTCATAATACCTATAATACCAGATAGATTCATTCAACGCTGGTGATTCCATGATGTCACTCACCTTCAGTGCTTGAAATGTGAGTTCTGCACAGCCTTTCCTGTTTAAAGTCCCTGGTCCAGATAGTCTTTTATGCTTCCTTTCTACAGCCATGTCTTTTACTGTCGTTACTGATTTGGGGAGTATCTCAAAAGCTACATAATATAACATGGGAGAAGAGAACCACATGTGGCTCTCCTTGTATCTCATTAGAGATGTGCTGAATTTGTTCAAGACTCACATGTTGTGGTTGCAGTCCCTTTTGCTTAAACATGACTCATTCTCTATTTACATGGGTTATGGCTAGTTTTATTTTATTTAAAACATTCTTCACTTCTCAGTCAGTTGATTCCCAAGGTGGCTACCACAAGAAACGAATGAGTTATAGGATACCTGTTGTTATACAAACAGTGAAAATAATTAACAACAGACTGCTTTTATTTTATTGCAGGTCATCGGTGTGAAAGAGAGGATGGCTTAGAAGGACCTTCCCAGAGACGCCTCAAAGAAGCCAGGGATCTGAAACCATATTCCGGGGTTACTCCAAGCGACCCAACCAAAGGTCCAACGAAGCAGATGGGCAGGAGGTATCCAAAGGTATGATGCTTCTCATTTGGAACTTAGAATTTGGCCTAATATTCTATTATGTAATATTGACTCAAAAAGCAATGCAAGCAGCACAAAGATTGCTACATCACTGTTTGGCATAGGGGTTGTTTAGCCTCTTGACACCTGCATCCGTTCCAGAAGGACCGCCTGCTCCCGTATGAACCTGCCTGACCAATACATACTGCAGTCCTCACATTAAAGTCCCAGTGTATCCTTATCTCTCTTTTTAAAAAGGCTTTAAAATGATTTTATTTGTATATTGCCCTTTCTGTACTACTTAACCCCCGTGTTGCAGATGAAGTGCTGAGGCAAGTGGTTCGCCTGAGGCCACTTATCGAGTTCGCAGCTGGGGCAGAATTTGAAGCGGGAACTTGCCGAATCCTCGACCACTCATTTTAAAGTCCAAAGCCCTGTATGCGTGGGAAGGTGTGGTTTCAGACAAAGTTACCGCCTTCACGTTTCCAAGAGCTGGAAGTCTGTTACCACTTTGTCTTCTCCAGCAAGCCCCGCCCCGCTCCCAATTCTTTCGCTTTCTTTCTGAGAACTAGTCTTTGCCAACAAAAAGGCAGGAGAGAGAGCAGAATTCTGTTGTGCCCCCCAGCATGGGTGTGTGTTTGTTGACTCATAGTGAGTGGAGTGGGGAGGCACTGTGCTGACCCCCCACCCCCACCCCAAGACTCACATCTGCTCTGTAAACTAGACAAAGGAGACGGGGGCTGTCAAAATTTCATGGGGATGAGAGCTTTATTTTCAGTGAGCTTGTTTTCACTCTAGAGTCTGGGAAAGAAACCTTCTTTATAGACCTGTAAAGTCTGCCTGCAGCACCTGTAAACAAATTGCAGCCATAAAGTAATAGAGGACAAATTGAGACTGTCTCTTGTGATTTAAATCTGTTGCAAGCAATTTCCCTAGGTTTCCCCAGGTTAACCAGTAAAGAGAACAAATAAACAAATGAAAAAAATCCCATTATTTTTAAAACCTCGGTCACGTTCTACCAGTCTTTACTTCTTCGCATACAAATTTTTTCATGCAAATGTGGTGTCCTTCAGATAAGACAAAACCTTTTATACTTTCTCAGTGGAGGTCTTCAGTTCACGCATTAGATAGCCATATAGTCCTTTATTGATTAATAAGTTTAGCAAATAGCTGAAAATGCATCTGGTATTTAAAGGTATTTTCTTACATGCATTTAGCTGATGCGAACAGCTTAGCTTACCTTTGTTGTACTCTCACTAGCAGAATATGTATTGGATGCTGTTAAGCAGCAACCAGATTTCCAAGCATGGGGGTCCTCGCATTTCATTGGAAGAAATGCTTTCATGGGATAGAGTGTTGCTATTGGAAGCAACGAACAAAAAACATTAATGGAAGGAACCCTTGCAGAATCTTCCTGCCATCCCCATATATTTTGGCCATCTTCTTGGCATGAAGTAGGGGGTCACAGGGTGTGTGTGTGGGGAGGTAGTTGTGAATTTCCTGCACTGTGCAGGGGGTTGAACTAGATGACCATGGTGGTCCCTTCCAACTCTGATTCTGTGATTCTATATTGCAAATACCTCTGTATTAAAAATCAGTAATAGCAAGTATGTCTAAGCCACAACTTTTTATAGTATGATATATTGAGCAGCTGTTCATGAATCAAGATGGAGCTTTGTTTAGTGTCCCCCCCTTCCTATTCAGCTCTAAATGGTGCCTTCATACTTACCATATTTACCAATATAGCAAAGGCTATCCTCTGCCAAGCTAAATACAGTCCAGATTACATTGTAGTTCGTTGCACATTCCAGAAGGGAGCTGCTTTAACAACAGAGTCCAGTGTGGCAGTCTTCTCACTTAAAGTTACCTTTTAGGTATTTTTCAGGGTTCATTTGTAAAGTCATTCCATGCTACTTACACTGTCTATAGCATGAAATGCAATAAATCTCACATCTGTTAATTTAATGCTGAACACATCTCTTGCCTAACTGCATGTAAATGTCAATAGCAGGTAATAGCATTGCCATCCGGTGTCTGAATTCACTCTTCTCTGCTTAAGGACAGATGGACACATTCTAGCTGTATCTGAAGAAATGAGCTGTGACTCATGAAAGCTCATTCCCTGCCAGAAATGCTGTGAGTCTTTAAGGTGCTACTGGACTCTAGCTCTTTTCTACTGCTGCAGACAGACTAACCCGGCTACCCAGTGGGATCAGTATCCATCTCAGAACCTATTTGAGAGCTTTTGTCACAAAGAACTTTGCAAATGCATCGCAACTAGTAATCATTAGTTCCAGTGAATCCAGGAGTTCAAACTTGGGGGTCAGCAGGTGCCGCGACACTTTGAGCAGCTGCGCTGGGCGCAAAGAAGCTGATGCAGCGATAGTGGCAAAGTCGGATTGTGTTGCAGCCTTCTTCACTCTTGCCTCATCCAATCACCGCTGAGGCCAATCTGTGCAGTTTGATTTGAGTTTCCTGATAATGTCGTTCTAGGCCTCTTTGAGTCACTGAACTTGCTAGTCAACCAAGGTGGTGGAGGCTGGGTAAGGACAGCGAGGAGCAACCACGTCAGTAGTTTCCAGGAGCTCCTCACTCCACGCAGCCTCAGAAGTCCTGTTAGTTGGGATCTGGAAATCCCCGTGGGCATTCTGGAGACCAGTTGGATCCATTAGAAGCTGCCAGCAGACCAGTTTTACCAGCCCCTCCCTTTTGCAGAGTGCCGGTGCCACGTTCACCTGTGTCTTGAGCCGGCGGTTGCCAGACTGAACCTGTGAGCCCTTGCAAGGACTCCGTTATGTGTACAGCCCTTCAAAATCCAAGAGAGGCCCATAGTGGCCAGAGAGGCTACAAAATCTTGTGCTGGCCCGGACACAGTCTTGTCTGCATCCTGACTGAAATCACCCAGAACATTTGGTCTGGGGGTCTCCAGCACCAAATCTGAGATTATTTTTGCTAAATCAGACCTAGTTGGGGACTTGGAGGCTGATAGACAAGTAAAATGCTTAGTCTGTCCCTGGAACCTAATATCAGGAACAAAGACTCAACACCAGCTATGTTTTGCACCAGCAGAAGTAGAAGGAATCAGGAAGGATGATAGCTACCCCCCTTCTCAGCTGCCTGAGCAGGATTGGTGAAGGGCCAGATAACCCAGGAGGCATTACTTGAGTCAAACAGACCCCGTGATTGCATCCAAGCATGTTTCAGTCATACAAGCCAGGACAATTTTTTCCTCCCCCAGCCACCCTAGCAGGAGAGCAATTTTATATCTCCAGGATGACACATAAGAACATAAGGCCATGCTGGGTCAGACCCAGGCCCATCAAGTCCAGCAGTCTGTTCACACAGGGGCCAACCAGGTGTGTCTAGAAGGCCAACAGGCAAGACGACAGCAGCAGCATTATCCTGCTTGCATTCCACAGCATGCTCCTTTGATACTGGAGAAAATAGGCATGCATCATGACTAGTATCCATTTTGACTAGTAGCCATGAATAGCCCTCTCCTCCATGAACATGTCCACTCCCCTCATAAAGCCTTCCAAGTTGGCAGCCATCACCACATCCTGGGGCAGGGAGTTCCACAACTATGCATTGTGTGAAGAAATACTTCCCTTTCTCTGTTTTGAATCTCTCACCCTCTGGCTTCAGAAGACGACCCTGCATTCTGATATTATGAGAGAGGGAGAAGAGTTTCTCCCTGTCCACCTTCTCCATACCATGCATAATTTTATAGACCTCTATCATGTCTCTCCTTAACCACCTTCTTTCCAAGCTAAACAGCTCTAAGCTTTTTAACCACTTCTCATAGGACAGTTGTTCTAGCTCCCTGTGTTGGAAAATCTGCCCTTCCTAACGGTGTCACTTGCCTACACATTAAGAGGGGGGACTGACCACAGAGAGTCAGGTAGATAGACAGGACTCGGGAGGTATCTGTAGTTACACCTCACCCTCATTTCCTGTCCCCTTTGATGTTTAGAGATGTATTGTCAGGGAAACTTCCTCCTCTCTCTCTCTCTTTCCCTTTGCCCATCACCCAAGCAAGACCTAGAGCCGGGCGCTCCGCGTGTCCAGGCCTTCCCACCCCAAGATGGAGTGGAAGGCAGATACCCTTTTATACCTAGAGAATTAGCAAGGTAGATCAGGATAGGGGACCCTTGTTTGTCCTTTCCTATCCAATGTGTATTTTAACAATAAATGTACTTTAGTTTGATTAGAGCACATGACTGATGCTCCTTTTATTTTCACACGTGGGTATGCTTCTGCTGGATGCTAAGCTTGAAGCACTCTGCTAAATACAGGAATATCTCCACGACAGATATTCCAACACCCTGATCATTTTGGTTGCTCTTTTCTGCACCTTCTTAAGCTCTGCTATATCCTTTTTTAGGTGTGGTGACCAGAAGTGGACACAGTATTCCAAGTGTGGTCTCACCATAGATTTTTACAAGGGCAATATGATAGCAGCAGCATAAATGATGATGCCCTTACACTCCCCTTTCTTGAGGTGGGGTGGAGTAGCGAATTCCCTGGGGCACTAAACAGTTGGAACTAAATTTTTGTCTTCATATCTTCACATTTCCTTGTCTCTCTGTACATTTTCCAAATGTTAATCGAGAGTTAAGGAAGGATGAATATGGTACAGGTGCTTTTCAACCATACGCTGAGTTTGAGGGCCTGTGGATAGCAGAAAGTACATTTATTCTGTCAGGGTTGCAATTTTGGAAGAGATTATTGTGGATGCATCAAAAGAACAAATCTTTTGAGTGAGCTTGTGGTGCTTTTCAGAGCACAATTCGGTTTCGCCTTGCCACGCCATCTGCTGTAGCTCCCATGAATAATTTATCCCCCTGCCTGGAGATTTTAGAGTGAATCACAGGTCTCGAATAACAATTTGCACTTGGGATGGCCACAAAAGCGCATGGTGTTATGCTTTCTTGTGAGGAGGCCAGGTGGTAATAAACTGATTTTATTCTTCTCCAGCTCTTCCTGCACCAGTAAATACATCCGCTGTCGAACACAAACAAGTACACCAAACCATTTGAAACAGTATTTAAAAACCATAGTAGAAACTATAAAAAAAAACTGTAGAGGAATTCGGAGTACAAATGTTAGCAACATAACAGTGAGGTGTGGGACTCAAAATCCCTCAGCACTTTAGGGATACTCAAAAGTAAATTTCCAGTTCTTTTATGAATAGGTCATATTTGAGGAATTCCTGCTTAAATTCTTCTTTTAAACATCCTAATACCACTCTTTTGTTTAGTGCTTTTGAATAGCTTTCAACCACCTTTTTAAATGCTTGTCATTGTTATCCTCATTTTAGCACTTACTGCAAATGGCATAATGGCAGAAATGGAGGCGGGTGTTCTGCTCTGGAGAGGGACGGTGTGCCAGATTGGGAGAGGCTGCAGTGGCCGGCACGAGCCAGTCCCCTTTTTATCTTCCTGTCGCCTCAGAAGATCAGGAGACTGCCTCCTCCCAACAATTTGTTCCCACTGAGGTGGCATCAGCTGACCATTTTGAGTTAAAGAATGGTCAGCCAGTCTGAAGACAAGCTGTGCTTTATTTTTTAGCTCCACAAATTCTGAACAACAGGCATAAATATCTATATACTTGCTGACTGTTGAAAGAATTCGAAAAGGATTGTGAGGCCAGAATTCCACTTATCAAAATAACATGAGAAAACTTAGCAGCGGTGATAGATCACAATGGGTAGCCCTGTCAGTCTGTCTGTAGCAGTAGAAAAGAGCAAGAGTCCAGTAGCACCTTCAAGACTAACAACATTTCTGGCAGGGTGTGAGGTGCTACTGGACTCTTGCTCTTCAGCAATGGTGGTTAGACATGTACATTTGCTGTAAAACTTGAAGCTAGTTGGTGGCGGCGGCATTTCGTCAACTTTTTTCCAGAGAGAAGGAAAATTTGTGTGGGGGGGGGGGGATGAAAATGTGTTCAGTACTTTCTTATCAAAATTTCAAAGTATAAATGCCTTAGATTTGTTCAAACAAAATTGCAAAGGGATGCCCATGTCTTTCAGGGTCATGTCCGGTTGGGCCTCAGTGGTTCTAGCGTGGGCCAATATGTTGCCTGTACCTGGAGAGGCTGCAGGTTTCTCCATGAATACAATGTAAAGTAACACAGGCAGGCCCCCATCCAATAATTATCAATATCTGAATGAACTATCTAATTGTTGCAATAATAATTACAATAAATACTGTAATGAATGCTGAAAGGACCAAATAAAGATTCACAAGATCAAAATATTGTGTTTCAAAACACAAGAAAATACATACAGTCCTATCCCAACCAACACATCACAAAAACATGAAGAAGAATAATGTTCCAAAAATGAAAGTGATGTTATATAGTCCTGTTGCTGAAAGCACGTAGTGGAGTACTCAGATGAAAAGCACATCACAGAAAATGCCAAACAGAAGCAGAAGACGGTCTTCTAGAAGCAATCCGTTTCGTCATCTGACTTCTTCAGTTCCTAATAGTTTCTAATATATACCATCTTTTGTGATCTGTTGGTTGGGATAGGATTGTACGTATTTACTTGGTGTTTTGAAACACGATATTTTGATCTTGTGAATATTTGGTCCTTTCAGCGTTCATTACAGTATTTATTGTAATCGTTATTGCAATAATTAGATAGTTCATTCAGATATTGTTAATTACTGGATGGGGTCCTGCCTGTGTTACTTTACATTGTATTCCCATTCTAATTTAGTGGTGCTGACTTCTCCATGAATGCATTTGACGATTGAGTTTATCCATTTGAAGTAATTAATCTCACTGATGACAGATTTGACAGTTTCATTCCTGGGATGGTTTTCTTTCTTAACTTCCTTTCCCTTAATTTTGATGTCACTGTGTTGCAGTTTTGATTGCGTTTAGGATGGTTTGCCTTGACTTTGGGCTTTCTTAAGGCGCTGATCCAGCTGGCTGCCAAAAGGAGGCAATTTCCCCAGAGTAAAGGCTGCCACGGTCCAGACCCGCCAAGAACTAGGAATCCACAGCCATTACAGTGCCATGCATGTAGAGACATCTCTGAGTTTGGGTTGAATGTGAAAGGCCTTTGGCGGCTTCCTCTGAGAGTGGATAGGGAGAAGCTTTTCTCCCTCTCTCATAATACCGGAACATGGGATCATCTGCTGAAGCTGGAGGGGGAGAGATTCAAAACAGATAAAATGAAGTATTTCTTCACACAATGCAAAGTTTAATTGTGGGACTCCCTGCCCCAGGATGTGGTGATGGCTACCAACTTGGAAGGCTTTAAGAAGGGAGTAAACATGTTCATGGAGGAGAGGGGTATCCATAGCTACTATTCAAAATGGATACTAGTCATGCTGCATACCTCTTCTCTGTCAGGATCAGGCGTCTGTCCCTAGCATCCCATAAGCAAACTCATCCAGGCAGGTAGTCCTGAAGCACTAATACTTTATTAGGAACAAAAAGGCAGATTAAAGAACTGACTGTCATCAAACAGAAGAAGGCTGCTAATGGCGATACATAGGCAGGTTACATGTTTAAAAGCACTCTAGCCTGTGAAAGTAAAACAAAGCTAAGCACACCCGAGATAAGGGATTCCCAGGAAGTGTAGACTAAATATCATCACAGTTGCGGAAAACAGGATGGACAAAACTGTACACAGAGTTTACAGGCATGAGAACCAAGGCCTTGACATGGAGCCAGAGACTGGCCTACTCATGGCAAGAGCCTTTACTACAGCAACCAGCAAAGGCCTGACATTCTCTCCAGGATCAGAGGAGCATGCTGAATATATTAGGTGCTGTGAAACACAGGCAGGATGGTGCTGCTGCAGTCATCTTGTTTGTAAGCTTCCCAGAGGCACCTGGTTGGCCACTGTGTGAACAGACTGCTGGACATGATGGGCCTTCTTGGTCTGATCCAGCAGGGCCTTTCTTATGTTCTTATCCATCTTAGAGGAGCGTCTCGAATGAGCTGCAAGAATACCTAATCCTGCTATCATTTATGTCCAAGTAAGTCTGACTCAAATGTGACCCATATGAATAAGGAATCACACACCAATAAAGTAATTATTGTGCCAATTATATCAGCACCATTATGCATGTTTTATTGTGTACTTAACTATGGTCAAAATGTAGTTTTTCTTACCTAATATTTTAGAAGCCTGTACTATCTTTTTTGTTCCCGCATCAGCCCATAAACTGACTAATTCTGAAAATATTTGAACAGCTATACTAAAAGAATGTCACCATTTGTAAATGTCTTTTTAGACTGTTACACTCTTTTTATAACACAAGGTCTTGAGACAAGTTCTCTGTTGTCCTCCTATGTCTGTGAAGCAGAAAAGAAACCGCTGTATCTGTGCTATATTTTGTTTCCCTTCTCCGTGTTATGAGCAGTAGCTCGCTTTACCAGACCTTTTAAAAGGAAGACTTCTTTCAGGAGCAGTTTCGCTTTTCAATTGAACATGGGCATTATTAGTCACACTTCATATGAACAGTTGGATGAGCCAGGGCTATGAAGTCACAGCAGTTTTACAATGGCTTTTTTAATTAATCTATCTTTTACTATCTATTGCATATTATCTTTATGTTTATTAAAAAAATCTTTCAGGCTTATAAAGCTGAATGAGGGAGATTTATGTAGCCACAGCCTTTGTGAGTGATTTTTATGAGTTTTATTAGCAAGCTAAGCAAGATGTAGTATGTAATAAAGGTTTTACTGTGCTCTTTTTTCTGCGGTGGTTTTCAACTTTCCCTTGGTATTTCATCTGTTTATAAAATAATTGTAGTCATGATTAAACCATGGCTGATGACAGTGTGTGGGTGAGAAATGGAACGTTTTAATACAGAAATGCCTTCAGTTCACATATTTCCCTGTGCCTTCTTGTGCAGTTATCCTTGGTATCTTTGTCTTGCTTACATTGTATAATGGCAAGAGGTTAATTGAAATGGAATGGTAATTGAAATAAGCCACCAGATAATGTGGGAATCTCTGCGCCAAACTGCTAAGGGTTAGATCCAAAGAACCATGTGTGGAGGAAAATGGCTGGTAGAGTTCTACAGCAAACCTAGGTACAGTAGGAATGCAAAAGAGATTCTCACTTGATCTGTTCCACTGGAACCACTGTGCTTGGAAAGAAGCGTTGGCCAGGCAGAGTCCAGAATGGTGAACCATTTGTCAGAGACCAGGTCACTGGATGACTGAAGGGTCAGATCACAGAAGATCAGAAGTTATACCAGATCGTAAACTGTGAACAAAGATTGACAGCGTTAAGTCTTCACAGCAAGGGAGTATCCAGATTGGAACTTTGAAAATGTATAGTTGTAACAAAATGTTGCATCATTATTGTGTACTGTTTTGAGACAAGAAAGCATATATATAAGTAGTTAAAGGAACTGAAAGTCATCAGATTAAACGGAGCTAATTTTCTAGAAGACCATCTTCGCCTCAGCAGTCCAGTTTGGAGTGCTTTTCTAATATAGTTTTGTGGATATCACTTTGGAACTTTATAATAGCTTTGGAATTTAATGGACTTGACATTACACTTACCTGCTGTACATAATTCCCTTGTGGGTTATTACCTGGATACTAACCTGATATTGGTTGTCTTATTGTATATTTGTCAATTTCAATTGCTTGCATGTTAATATGTAACGGTAATTTAAGGTTGGCCGTTTATGTTGATTTCAATTGTTGTGTTACAGACCACATAGCAGTGCTACTAGTTTACTCATCAGAACATCGTGAGGAACCCTGTCAAAAGCTTTAATGAAATAAATTTATGTGTGTGGGAGGGTGTTAGATGGGGAAAGGATATCGTTTATTACTTATGATATTTTACTTTGCCCAGATGTTTTTTATGCCGATTGTCTTGTTGCATTACGTTATTCTGTTTTTTCCCTTTTGTTCTACAAGCTCTACCCAACTGCATTGTTTTGTCTTACTAGGAATCCTTGCTATTCAATTCAAAAATCGTATCTTGTCATCTGCTCACTGATTGAAAAGTTTTTATCATACTTATAATCCACCTTGAGTCAAAATGGCAGACTACAAATGAAAATAATAATAATAGTTGTAAATAGTTGCCTAGGGGTATCTTTCTTTTTGTAGCCAGCGTTTGTTTATAAAAATGTCTTTGCATACATAGTAAAGCAAAGAAATAGATAAAACGGGATGAAACAGCAGTTTGGGCCAACTAAATAATATTCACACCCCCTGTGGTAGAACGAGATAACTGCAGAGTTTGTTTTATCGCAGGCAGGATAACAATTTAGTTTTTTAAATTCTTTAGTGCAACTGTGTAAGGTCAAATATTCTCTTGACATTCTTAAATGAAAATGTTTTTTAATAAAGATCACTTAGCCTGCTTAATTTAATTTTCAGTCTTCTGACATGCTGATTAATCTTGAGAAAATACTTTAGAAGCAACATTGATCAATGGAATGAAAGCAGAATGTATTCTTAAGTGTATATGCAAATCTTCTGTAAAATTAAACTGATTGATTTGGTTGTTACTGTCTGTCTTCTCGATCCTCAAATATAAGTTTGTTTGCATGTATTTAGAATCATAAACTCAGCTGATTCATGTTATTTTATGTAAAATAAGTGCTCCCATTTGTCATTACTCTATTACTTTAATCTATTTGTCAATACAATTTAAATTTAGTTTCTTTTCCTTTAAATGCAACTTGGGGTGGGTAAACTAGCACAGTGGCTCTCAAATATTTTGAAGCAAGACCCACTTCTAAACTTGTTAAACCGTTCAGGATCCATTTAAAAAGTAATGCCACATTACTTTCCCAATCCCCAGCACAAAACACAGGGTAGCTATCACTGAGCAAGTTTATCTTCTTTTTACATGTAGTGTTGTAATGAACATGTGGCTGCATTTTCTGGCAGTCGTACACCTTCTGCAGAGGCAAACTCGCATTTGCAAAAGAGCCCCCCAGACACTCCCCTGCCCATTCACCCTCTTCCTCCTGGTCCCTCCTGGTCTGATCACCCACTTTGGTGCCTTGACCCACAGTTTGAGACAGGTGCCTCTGCACATGCCCAAGTCAGGGCCCTGGCTGTGAAGTAGGGGGCATAGCTTAGCGGTAGGGCATCTGCTTGGCATGCAGAAGGTTCGATCCCCAGCGGCATCTCCAGTCCAAAGGTCTAGGCAAGTAGATGATGTGGAAGACCTCTGCCTGAGACCCCGGAGAGCTGCTGCCGGTCCGAGGAGACAGAATTGACCTTGAGAGACACAGGGTCTGCTTCAGTATACGGCAGCTTCATGAGTTCATGTGTTCTATGTTTCAAGATCATGTCTCTCATTGGAATTGGGAATTTATGTTATCGAGGATCTGGCATAGGAAATGTCACAATTTGGAGTGAGAGACTGTAGTTCAGTGGAAGAGCCTCTGCTGTGCATGCAGAAGGTCTCAGGTTCAATCCCGGGCATCTCCAGTTAAAAGGACTAGGCAGTAGGTGATGTGGAAGACCTCCGCCTGAGACCTGGGAGAGCTACTCCCCATCTGAGGAGACAGAATTGACCTTGTAATTCCTGTGTTCTTGTGCTCAAGAGTGAGGGGAGGGAGGAATGCAGCCACCTTTGCATGTGCCGTCTAGTTGGCTTCTTTTCAGAGACCTCCCATGATGGCTCAGGGCATAGTAATTAAGTAGGTATGATCAGGGTTTCTACACAGAGGCAGGCAATGGCCAACCATCTCTTTTCGGCTCTTGCCCTGACCTGGATGGCCCAGGCTAGCCCAATCTCGTCAGCTCTCATAGAATCATGGAGTTGGAAGGGGCCATACAGGCCACCTAGTTCAACCCCCTGCTTATTGCAGGATCAGCCTAGAGCACCCCTGACAAGTGCTTGTCCAGCCTCTGCTTAAAGACTGCCAGTGAGGGGGAGCTCACCACCTCCAACTGATTCCACTGGCAAACAGCTCTTATTGTAAAAATATTTTTCCTAATATCCAGCCGGTACCTTTCCGCCTGCAATTTAAACCCATTATTGGAAGTCCTCTCCTCTGTTGCCAACAGAAACAGCTCCCTGCCCTCCTCTAAGTGGCAGCCCTTCAAATACTTAAAGAGAGCAATCATGTCCCCCCTCAACCTCCTCCAGACTAAACATTCCCAACTCCCTCAACCTTTCCTTGTAGGGCTTGGTCTCCAAGCCCCCGACCGTCCTCGTCGCTCTCATCTGCACCCGCATCTCGGAAGCTAAGCAGGGTCATCCCTGGCTGGAACTTGGATGGGAGACCACCAAGGAAGCCCAGGATCTCTACGCAGAGGCAGGAAATGGCAAACCACCTTTGAACATCTCTTTTCTTCAAAACCCTAAAGGGTTGCCATAAGCTGGGTGAACTTGATGGCAAGAGAAAAAAAAAGAATTGGGGGAGGCAACAGCAAAGTGGCCCCTGTCATTATCACGGAATGAAATGCTTAACACCCAGTAGCTGGCAATGAACACGGAAATCTTCCGTTCACTTCAACATGTCTTGCAGTAAGTATTAATCTTGAGAGCGAATTTATGTTTCTATTGTGTTTTTCTAGGATTCCGAGTTCCCTGAAGATATTCAAGTGAATCCTTACCTTGTCCATGCCAGAGAGTGTGTGCGGCCGCTGAAGTCTGGCGTGTACCGGCTGAGCAACACTTTGAAAGTGCATGATCTGGCCGTGAGCTGGTAGGAGAACTATAGAATTGCCAACCAACTATTTTCTGTGTAATTATGGCAGATTGTTTTTTTTTTAGCCAGCATGGAGAACGATAACACTTTTGCCAGTTTTTAAAGCTTAATCACAACAATCCCACCATTTCTTAAGGCCGTGACATAAAAATGAACATATGCACAAGGGCTCCATGTAGCAGAGTTGAAGGGTAGGGCAGCTGGCCCCAAAGAAAAGGGCCATTTGAACTGTGACATAGTATTTAACAGATGCCATGAAGGGCACGAATCCACGTCCAATCTGTCTCCTCCAAATTCCCCTCCCACATGTTTAAAATGGGAAGGGATAGTCCCCTATTACAGTTAAGTAGATTCCTTTGAAATGTGGTGTTGGAGGAGAGTGTTACGGATACCGTGGACTGCCCAAAAAACAATTCAGTGGGTTATAGATCAAATCAAGCCTGAACTGACCCTAGAAGCTGAAATGACTAAACTGAGACTATCGTATTTTGGTCACATTATGAGAAGACAAGAGTCACTAGAAAAGACAGTTATGCTAGGAAAAGTTGAGGGCAGCAGGAAAAGAGGAAGACCCAACAAGAGATGGATGGACTCAATAAAGGAAGCCACAGCCTTCAATTTGCAGGATCTGAGCAGAGCTGTCAAAGACAGGACATTTTGGAGGACTTTCATTCATAGGGTCGCCATGAGTCGGAAGCGACTTGACGGCACTTAACACACATAACACATTACAGTTAAAAGGATCTAGTGAGTCTGGAAAATCTGGGCCTAGAGGGCATCCACCTGAAAACACATGCTCTGAGTTCAGTCCTCCCCCCTTGAAGCCCCAGGCCGAAGCTAAGCAAGCAGAAAGGCTCAGAGCTGCTAGCTGCTCACTTGCCCCTGCATGCTGCTCCCACGGCAGTGTGAGGCTGGGGTGAACGTGTATGTCCCGGACTCACTGGCTTTGGCAGAAGGGTTGTTTCCTGCCCTCTGTCACTTCCCTGCACACTCGTGAGGCCTCAGGCATTGGGAGAGACTCATTCCTGGTACGGGCTCTTCTTCAGTGGAGGACAGTGGTAGGCAGTGATTATCAAAGGAATTGGATCTCTTGCAGAGAGACAGTTGAATCTGGAGGAACTGCTCTCTGGAGGACTTTGTGCCACATGAGTGTAGCCTCCCTGTTTCTCTCCTCGTCTTCTCCCTTGTCACCTTCCCCCCAATATTTGGAGCCAGGGTTTAGAAGCTGAAGTTCATGCCCGTCTGTGACGAGGGGGTGTGGGGGTGGAAGTGGAGGAGCGCCCACATCGGAGCCTCCGGCCTGCCAGGGCATTTTGAAGTGGGCTGTAAGTGGGCAACGGCTGCCTTCCCACAGCTTCCTACTTTATCCAGCCTGAATGTGGATGAGAACAAAGAAGCAATGACCTTTCTCTCTTGGACCATAGAAAACCCAACAGTTACTCAGATCTGTCTCTAGCCCTAATTGGAAGTCACGGGTCATTAATACCAGAGCCAGCTTTGAATAATTGCTGGGTTAGAGCTGTTCAAAGGGAGGCACAGAACTGTAATCTCCTTTGCATAGAGCTTCCTCAACTACCTTGTTCTTTGTTGTGGTGTGGGTGCTGATGCACCTCTGGAATGTGGTACTGGCACAGTGATTCCTTCAGAATCTTCTAGAGTTAAGCTAATAGCACATTTAGCACTGACTCCATCCACCTTGTGGGGGAGCATTACTGTACATGCCTCAAAGGGGGGGGGAGCAAAGCTTTGACCACCAATGCAGCAGTTCATAGAATCATAGAGTTGGAAGGGACCACCAGGGCCATCAAGTCCAACCCCCTGCAGGAAATTCAGGAAATTCACAACTACCTCCCCCCTCCACACCCCTAGTGACCAGAAGATGGCCAAGATGCCCTCCTTCTCATCATCTGCCTAAGGTCACAGAAACAGTATTGCTGACAGATGGCCATCTAACCTCTTCTTAAAAACCTCCAGGGAAGGAGAGCTTACCACCTCCTGAGGAAGCCTGTTCCACTGAGGAACCGCTCTAACTGTTAGAAAATTCTTCCTAATGTCTAGACGGAAAATTCTTCCTAATGTCTAGACGGAACAGTTGCCTTGTGGAGAACGTTCTTTCATAGAACTGAGAGCAAAGCTTTCTCTCATTATCTTTATTCTGTTTTTACCCTGTCTGTCTGTCTGTCTGTCTGTCTGTCTGTCTGTCTGTCTGTCTGTCTGTCTGTCTGTCTTCCTTCCTTCCTTTCTAGCTTTCTCTCTCTGTGTGTCTTTCTTCCTCACGTAGTTTGTTTGCACAGAGAACATGTGGAAGAAGAACAGGTGATATTTTCCAGCTGATCTTCTGTGCATACATACAACCTGCCCTCTTTTCCTGCAGTGGGTTCTCCATTTCTTGCTGGGTCTTCTGCTAGGAAGGTGTTGCCGTGGCCCACGCAAGCAGGTGTGGTAGCACTCCTTTCCTTGATGTGGACGAAGTGCTCTTTGCTTAACTCTAGAAAGTTCCAAAAGATTCTCTGTGCAGGCCAAGATCTGACAGGTGCAGCTGCACAGACGACTGTTTGGAGAACATGAGCTAAAGACGAGCAACTTGAGCTTAAGACTGTTTTGCAACCAGCAGCGTCTGCTGCCTCTTATGCCTTTCCCTCAGCCCTGCTTTTCCTCCCTTTTCTGAGCTAACCACAGAGCCTGAAGTAAAATTCTTAAGAACTCAACAACTAGATCACCCTTATGTGATTTTTAATTATCCTCCATACTTTTTTTTGGGACCTACATGGCTGCCTGCATTTGGGGGCGGGGGGCGGAATCTCCTAAGTTGCGATTGTGCTTGGATGTAGCTGGTGCAGATTTTTCTCCTGTTTTCTAGACTTGCTGTTGTAATACGGCAATTTTTAAAAATATGAACAGTAAGAGAACAATTTATAAAGAAAAGAAACAAATGTTCTTTTCCCAGCCCCATTCACTGGTGACCCGCGTTGCACACTGTGTGATTTTAGTTTTTCTTTCTATTGTTGTCATTCAGGGTCATTTTTGGTTTTGAGAGGCCGCTGGAAAATAAATTCTTGCACCTTCCTGTTTATTTCATGAAGATTCTTTGGGATAATACTATATATCCAACCGCTTATGATAAGCCTATTCCCACCGTGGTTATTCATTTGACTGAGTGGCTTCTCATATATCAGTCATGACACATTTGATATGTTGAAGTGTTTGTAAATGAATGCTCCATCTCATGAATTCACTCAAAATTAATTTATGCATTCCAATATTAATGTATCTGAGTGAAACTATTACTTGAAATAGTGGATAATATCACAGTTTTCATTGTGGCATCTGTGAAACCTTTCCTCCTTACACCTTTTTATTGGTTCCCTTTCATCCTTGACCAAATTCATATTTATGCAATCTGTCCTTCTGTGCTCTGCATGCCCTCTTCAAGCTCCCTTCTCTCTATTGAAAACTAAGATGACGACCAGGGCACTAAGAGCGGACCTTCCACTGCTAATGTAAGTTGGAATAATAGATCCACAGTGAGTGCAGGGGCAGCCAGGATTTGTGAGGTTCAGATTAGGCTCCAGGGGAAATGTTCAAGGTTATCCCCTCTCAGAGTTTCTATGAGTGTGTATGAAGTGGAGGTTCCAAAAGGTAAGTGTGGTTTACAAGCATGAAAAAACTTTATTTTTCAATGAAGACTGTTCGCAAATGTCATTGAGTCTCTTAAAGCCTGCATTGTGTTGTAATATAAAAACATAATAAAATGAATTACAGCACCCAGGAACTCTCCTCCTAAAGTAAGCCGCCACACTAAAGGGGATAACTTACAAAGACATTTCAGGAGTCAGATGGTGATATGCCACAATGGTATGACTGTGTGTATGTTTACATCTCTGGAAGTTGTAATCTTAGTTGATCTCTTAGTTGTAGTTGATTTCTCCGAATGCCATTGGTGGGTGTGCCCTTTGTACAAGGTGAAGAATAATGTTGGTGTAGAAGCAGCTGGTGTGTGGTCTAGTAGTTTCATCTGTCAGTCAAGCGTAGATTGGTCAGCCTGCTTGTGATTTATGTCCCATGTTGAACAAGGGATGGGATTTTGCATGATTACTTCATCCTTCACTATTGAATCCCAAAGTTTGGAGAAAAACATCCTATGTTTGAAAGTGATCATGAAGCTAATAGCTATGCTTATGCCTTTTGTTTTACTTTGCAAACTTTCCTGAATATTTGTCACAGTGTACAGATTGAAGAGTCCAAATAGCATCCTAGACCCTGCTTGAGGGGTCACCATATTCTGTCTGGCAATACTTTACATAAACACAAAGATTCCGTAATATTGAGCTGGCCCTTGTGTTATCCTTAGCTTTTTAGTTCTGTGGATGCTACTTGTTAGAAATCATCATGGCAAATGTGATGTGCAGAGGATTTTGATGTGTCTGATATTGTTGCTCTGTTCTTCAGCCACAACCAGTTTTCACAGTCATTTAAAAACTCTGAAATCTGTGTCTGCATTTGTGGACAGTAGTTTTATTTTAAAGGTATTCTAGGCACTTATTTATTTAGTCAGTTTTGTATCCCGCCCTCACTCCCTGGCTAAGACCAGGCTCAGGGCAGATCACAACTTAATAACCAATGAAATTAATACAATAAAATCAGAATAAAATCGTAAGAACAAAACATTTACAACACCAGCAATTTTACAGCCCCATAAACATTAGACCCAAAAAAAAAAAAACACACAAAATGGGGTTATTTTGCAGTATAGGGGCCGCTGCAGGGACTGCGGACAGTCAGGATTCCCACATATTAGTTGATAAATGATACAGAGCAAAGCAAGAAGGTGGGGGAGAGTCGGGTAGGGAGGCCAGCACTGATGGAAAACCATAGCTGTCCTCAGCTGTAGGCCTGGTGGAATAACCCCGTCTTGCAGGCCCTGCGGAATTCTTTAAGATCCCTCGGAGCCCTGGTCTCATTAGAAAGGGAGTTTCACCAGGCCGGGGCATGGGCCGAAAATGCCCTAGCCCTGGTCAAAGACAGCTGGGCACTCTTTGAGTTTTATCATGTAAAATACAATTTTAAATGTATGTACATATATTTTATAGATGTGGGCCTAGAGAAATGTTCATTTGAATGATCTTGAATGCAACCTGTTGGTTTGCACAATCTTTTGTAGTACCAATGGGGGATATGTCCCAAAGTGGATTTGCTCCCACCGTTCCTTGGATAACTGTGGTGATTCTAGAGCTAATACATGCCAGCGAGCATTGACCTCCAGGGATGTGTGCATTTATCACACCTGATCCTGCCAGTAGCATATGCTTTTCTCATATCTTAAGCCATACATGTCTAAGTACACACGGGCATTACAGTGAAACCGTGAATGGCTCATTCAATCAGTTATGGTTCCTTTGGTCGCTCTCAATATGCTCATTGAACGATCATGCCTGTGAAATTTGATAAACTCTCTAATCTGGGCAGTTAGTGGTGCAGTTTTAAACAGCCTTCTGACTCCACTGAAGTCAATAGGCTTAAAAGAGTGTCACCTCTAAACCTTGTGCAGAAAAAGCCCTGTGGTGGGTCATTCTTAGTGTGACTGTCTGTTGCTCTGCAGCCCCCTGCATTTATTTATTAATTTATTTTTAAAAATTGCACCCTACTTTTCTCCTGCACTGTGGCACTGAAAACAGCTTTCATAAAAGCACATTTACAGATTTAAAGCCACAATACATAGTAAATACCGGTACATGGCCTTCAGAAAAGTCAACACTTCTCTTACCCAGTATCCGAATTGTCTCTTCATTGGGGATCACGAAAAGCACATTCAAAAGTCTGACTCTGCATAATTTTGGTGGGCATCTTCCTTACCACCTCAGAAAGCTTGTTCTGTAAAACAGGAGAGGCTTATAGAATCATAGGATCATAGAGTTGGAAGGGACCACCAGGGTCACCAACCCCCTGCACAATGCAGGAAATTCACAACTACCTCCCCACATACCCCCAGTGACCCCCACTCCATGCCCAGAAGATGACCAAGATGCCCTCCCTCTCATCATCTGCCTAAGGTCATAGAATCAGCACTGCTGACAGATGGCCATCCAACCTCTTCTTAAAAACCTCCAGGGAAGGAGAGCTCACCACCTCCCAAGGAAGCCTGTTCCACCGAAGAACCGCTCTAACTGTTAGAAAATTCTTCCTAATGGCTAGACAGAAACTCTTTTGATTTAATTTCAACCCGTTGGTTCTGGTCTGGCCTTCTGGGGCAACAGAAAACAACTCTGAGAATGCCTGAGCCAAAACAGTCCCTACTACCCCACAGATGGAACTGGAAACAAAGCTTGGGGTGCTGAAGGGGTTCATATGGGTAGAGGTTCACAGATTGTGAAGGGCTTCCAGAGGTGCCCCTGGCACTTAGAATGGCACGTGGAAGCAAGCTGGATGCCAGCGTGAAGATTTCAGACTCGGGGCGATGTGCAGACGACACTTAACTCCTGTTAACAAAAGCGCTGTTGTGTTCTGCAGAGTCGAAGCTTCTGCACTGTGTTCAAGGGCAGCCCCTGTCCAGAGCGCATTACAATAGTCCCTGAGAGAAAATAATATTTAGGGGTACTTTAATGGGGGGAGGGCCATAAACACAGGGGAAGCATCTTCCTTTGACATTTTATAGGTACGCATTTCTGCGATCCCACGAAAAGCACCCCCATGTATTGTAAAATACAAACAAAGAAGCTGATGGAAAGTAACCCCTACAAAATTAGCCCCTTGAGTACCGAAAAGCATTTTTAAAAATTGGGTAATGGAGGGCTATTTTGAAGACATTATTTCTATTATTATTTTGTTTCTAGGTTACTGGAAAGTACAAGGGCACTCTTCTGTATCACAGAAACAACAAAAATAGTAATCTCTTCCAAATTAACCATTGCTAGAAAAAAACAATTTGGAACACAAAGGATGAAAGTGTTTGTCATTTTGTTTTGTCTTTACAATAAAAACACATACAGAACATGCCTCGAAATGGAAATCCATTCCAAAGTATCCCCTGTATATCCAATGCTTTCTTTTCTAGGCTTTTTTCTCCCATTGTTTTGGGGGCACATAGTGTGTTAGCTTTGAAGGGTCACTACTTGCTTGGGTTTAGCCTTACAGGGATACCAATACTCTGTAGGGGATGTAGTAATGCAATCTGCCCCCAGAGCCAGATGAACCCGAATGGCTTTCTGATGGCTCTAGGAAATTTTCCTGTCGATATGGCCGGTGCTCCTGTTGTTGCCTCGGTTGACCTCTGGATTGAGGAGATGACCTGAGCAGTTGGCACAATTGCTCCCAGTCTCAAATGTTCCATTCTTGATCAGGGTGATTGAACAGGTGGGTGGGTGGACAATTCCAAGCTTTCCTGGATGAGGCAAATTGTTTAGATCCCTTCCAATCTGGATTTTGGCCTGGTTGTGGGACTGAAATAGCCTTGGTCACTCTGGTGGATGACTTGCACTGGGAGGCAGACAGAAGTGTGTGACTCGGTTGATTCTCCTGGACCTCACAGTGGCTTTCAGTACCATAAATCATGGTATCTTTCTGGACCATCTATCTGGGAGGACATTGGCAGGCGCTGTTTTAAGGTCATTTTAATGACCTTTTCATGGGAGGGGTAGCAAATATGGTAGAAGACAGAGTCAGGATACAGGATGATCTTGACAGGTTGGAAAACTGGGCTAAAACTAATTACATGAATTTCAGCGGAGATGAACGCAAAGTTCTGCATTTAGATAGAAAAAATAAAATGAATAATTATAGGATGGGGGAGACTTGTCTTGGCAGTAGTATGTGCATAAAGGTTCTAGGGGTCTTAGTAGACCATACACTGAACATTAGTCCACAGTGTGTTGTGGCAGCTAAAAAGACAAATGTGGTCTTGGGCTGGAACAACAGAAGTATAGAATCCAGATCACACGAAGTGATGGAATCTCTTTACTCTGCTCACCTATTGTGTTCAGTTTTGGGCACCAAAATTTAAGAAGGTTGTAGACAAGCTGGAGCTTGTCTAGAGGACGGGAACAAAGATGGTGAGGACCAAGTCCTATGAGAAAAGGTTGAAGGAGCTGGGTATGTTTAGCCTGAAGAGGAGATGACTGAGAGGTGATATGATAACCATCTTCAAGTACTTGAAGGGCTGTCATATAGAGGATGGTGCTGAGGTTTTTTCTGATGCCCCAGAAGGTGGGACCAGAACCAGTGGGTTGAAATTAAATCAAAAGGGTTTCTGTCTAGACATTAGGAAGAACTTCCTGACAAAGTGGTTCCTCAGTGGAACAGGCTTCCTTGGGAGGTGGTGGGCTCTCCTTCTTTGGAGGTTTTAAAGCAGAGGCTAGCTATGCTGATTCAGTGAACTTAGGCAGATCATGAGAGGGAGGGCAGGAAGGGTTGTGTGTCAGTGCTTGGCTCTTGTGGCCCTTTTTTATATGTCCACAGTTATTCCAGTCACCACTTTGGTGTCAGGAAGCAATTTTTCTCCAGGCCAGATTGGCCAGGGATCCTGGAGGGTTTTTTTTTTTTTTTTTGCCATCTTCTGGGCATGGAGCAGGGGTCACTGGGGGTGTGGGGGGGAGGTAGTTGTGAATTTTCTGCATTGTGCAGGGGGTTGGACTTGATGACCCTTGAAGTCCCTGGAGGTCCCTTCTAACTCTTGAACACATGAAGCTGCCTTATAATGAATCAGACCGTCGGTCCATTAAAGTCAGTGTTGTCTACTCAGACCAGCAGCAGCTCTCCAGGGTCTCAGGCAGGGGTCTTTCACATCACCGACTTGCCTAGTCCCTTTAACTGGAGATGCCGGGGATTGAACCTGGGACCTTCTAAATGCCAAGCAGCTGTTCTGCCACTGAGCCACAGCCCCTCCCCACTCTATGATTCTGTGACCACGGGAGGACACATGTCTTCTTTTCTGTTCACAGATACATGCATAAATTTGGCCATAAACAGCAACAGAGATTACAAATATAACTTGTTTACCAAGGCGTGTTCAGGCCATGATCCTGGGGTACGTGGCTGCTACACATGTACAAGAAAGCTTGATATAGTCTATGAGTCGATCAGTGAGCAGCAGCATCAGGGAAACTGGTGTGTGTGGGGTGTGTGTGCGCATGCCATCACAGACCTATTTTTGTCTCTTCCTTCTCATGTCCTTTCTGTCCCACCATTTACACTTTCCCCCCTCTTCACCCATATATGTCGACTTTTTCATGCTTCTGAAAAAAAAATTGGGTCACACAATCTGATGCTACAATAAATCCATTCTTTTTAAAGGGCCTGTAGATTATTTGTTATTTTTTGTGGCAACATGACTACCCCCCTGAAGTTTTTTCTGTAAACAAATAAATGTCACCATTACCATTGACAGTTGAATGGAAACTTCCACACCCTTTTTGTGCTGCTTGGGCTTGCAGAGCCTCGGAACTGGAGAGGAGAGGGGGGTTTGCAGCATCTGCTTCTTCCTCCTCTCCACTGGATCTTTCTTGCACAGCCTGGAGAGAGAATGCAGCCACCTCCTCACTGGCCTGCTTCTGAGCCCCTTCTGAGGCTAGTGCAGCAGGTCGCACATGCTCAGTCAGTTCCCCCAACGTCTTGTGAGAACCAGCAGTCTCACGAGACCTCAGGGGAATTGTGGGCTGCCTCTTTCCCCCTCCCATTGCCTTGGCTGGGCGCCACTGCTGGTAGCTGTTAGCAGCGATTGAAGTGGAGCCTCAAAAGGTCTTAAGAACATAAGAAAAGCCCTGCTGGATCAGACCAAGGCCCATCAAGTCCAGGAATCTGTCCACACAGGGGCCAACCAGGTGCCACTAGGAAGCCCACAAGCAAGATGACTGCAGCAGCATTTATCCTGCTGTGTTCCACCACACCTCATATAATAGGCATGCTGCTCTGATACTGGAGAGAATAGGTGTGCATCATGACTAGTAGCGATTTTTACTAGTATCCATGGATAGTCCCCTCCTCCATGAACATGTCCACTAATCTGAAATCCTTGAGAAGGAGTGTCAAGATTACAAGTCTGTCAGTTAGTTTGACAGGTGCAGGATAGATCAGTGAGATCTAAGGATGATGTAATCAGCCTGGAAAGTACCTGGGGAGCTAGAGAAAGCTGGCCTGATCCAGCTATAGCCAGGTGGCTGATGCAATGCAGTAGCAATGCCAGGATAATTGGATATCTGCTGTGATTGGTGGTTGCAATCCCCAGGTGTATATATTGAAGTGAAACCGCAGTTCTATGCGGGATGTTATGAGCGGAGAGTGTGAAAAGAGTATCTGTATATATTTCTGCACTGTACAAATAAACTACACTTTTTCTATGTGGCCGTGGACTTTCTGATGGGTATCCTGGACAAGACTGCTAATCCGCTTGGCTTCCGCGTCATCCCAACAGGTCCATTCTGCAGGGCTACTGTTGCCCCATTCCTCTGCCTTGCTGCTGTTGTCCTGGCTGGCCTGGCAGCTGGTGGGTGTGGCTGTGTTGGGGCCTTGAAGGGCCCATACTGTGTTGCTGCATTTCTCCTTGTTGCCACTGCCAGAGCGGGCTTCCCTGTTGCTGGTGCCATGGGTTCCCGAGTGGGCATCTTATGTCTCCTGGGTAATTCTAGGGGCAGCTCCCAGACATGTGATTACTACAAAATGTAAGATTCTTTCCAGTGTATAAATGTTAACTTCAAAAATGAGCAAAAAGCATATACAACCTGTTCAGGAAGAAGACAAATTCCCTTGGGTATATAGCTTGGAAGGCTGAAACTAATTTTCTTGAGCACATTTCACCTGCTGGATATTTCCCAGAAGAATTCTTTCCTAGTTTGTCATCTTGAGAATGTCATTTGTAAGCCTTCAAAATAATCTTCCTAGAGATAGCCAACATTACGTCTTTAACTATCTGAGTACATTAGCAAAGAGAGGAAAAAAATTGAGGATAATTTATGAGGCAAACATCAGCTGTGAAAAACGCCATATATTCTTGTATAGGTGACAGAACTTGCCACTTGTAGAAATCCACGTAGACGTTTATAAAACTCTGCCTTAACAACTGAGTCTAATAAGAGTTTTCAGGCTCTTCTATAAGAGAAAAGTCGTTGTTCTGAATGCTGTTACATCAAATTAGAACAGCTGCAGCTAGGAACAGGCCTTGATAGTCCCAGGAAAATGTACCCGTTGAAGTACGGAGATGTTAGTCTCATCCACGTTCATAAGGCTCTAGAACATTTTATGCCAATTTATGTTTGGTTACCCCCTTTTGGATGCACACCTTACCGTGGTGAGGGGGTTTGTGTGTGTCAGGGAAGCTGAGAGCAATACCCTAAGGGGTCTAGACTCTATCAAGAGACTAAACTCCTACCAGAGTCACTCAAGATGGAATGGTCACAGCTGAGACACCAGATGAAGATGCATCCACCCCCTTAAGGGATCAATGACCACATCCGCAGAAGAGACCAGGCAGTCCCAGTGGTGATGGGGGCAGAAGAATCCTTGAAGGCTGGCTACTGAGCAGCAGCAGTAGTGGAAGGTGACAGTGGTGGAGGATCTTTTGTAGACAACAGCAGTGTCACTACAGCTAACCCTGGTTAGTATTGCGCAGAAGAAGGCACTGGTAAACCACTTCTGAACAACCTTTACCTTGAAAACCCTATGATGAGACAAGCCAAAATAAGATGGACTGACTCAATAAAGGAAGCCACAGCCCTCAGTTTGCAAGACCTGAGCAAGGCTGTCAAAGATAGGACATTTTGGAGGACACTGATTCATAGGGTCGCCATGAGTCGGAAGTGACTTGACGGCACTTAATATGCACACACACATGTTTGGCTAATTTCATTGGTGAGCTGTTGAAAAAAGATTATTTCAAGTATTCCAAACTGGCTCGCATTCTTTTCTCACTGCTGTTCAAGAATGGTAGTGTGAGGACTGGGAAAGGTAGGCAATGCATTGCCTAGGCAACCATTCCCCTTGCCTGAACTCATGATCTGCTGTTTTAAAGGGTCACACTGACTCTATGCATATCCTGCCCCCCTGGGATATATATGATTATTTTTCTAACTTGAAAATTCCTACCATTGTTATTTATTATCAAAAAATCCACACAATGGGGCCAGGTGCAGAAAAAAAAGATTCTTCTTCGCATGCAAGGGGTCACCAAAATTTGCAGAGGTTTCCCCAATTTTTTTTTTTAAATTGAGAGATTAAACCCTCCGACACTGGAGAAATGATATATATACCTGCACATACATCTCAACTTTTTAAAAAAAGTAACCAAGACCTTGTGAAATCATGAAAAGTATTACAGGGTTGTAGGTGAGAAGCTGCTGTAAGTTAGGGGACAGTATGTAAGGAAATACCTGCCACCCAAGCCTCGTGTGTGAAAGAGGTCATTATCCGGGACAGGCTGCAGATTATTAGTTATGCATTGAACTGGTTTGCGTTGTGAACCGTGGATGTTCTGTTGTTATCTCTTTTGGGCCTGTCTTGTAATAGGCTCCTTCTGGGTACCAGTCTCCCTCTGCCAGTCCGTTTCTTTATTTCATTGGATGGATGTTTTAATAGGAAGAACGCCTTCTGAGGGACAGGAGCAAATACAGTTGTAACCCAGTTCTTTTACTGTAGAGACCATGGATAGTTTGCTGTTCTGGGTGGTAGCTGGGAGCATGTAAATGCATAGGTTGTTCAGTGGTTTCCGGTATACGGCAGCATCCGAGAGCCCTCATGGAGCTGGACAGAAAATGTACCTGTTGCAGGGACTGATCCGTGGTCAGGTTGATGGTAGAGTGAAAGATGTGGAAGTCCTTCAGTTAAGTATGTGATTGCACTGGCAGAGGCAACCATTCCATGGACATTGCAGGGGAGGGAGGCCTCAAGTTCCTTTGCGCCGCTGAGCTTTCTGACCTGGGTTGGGCCAGTGAGGGAGTGCAGCTGACAGCTGCTGCTAAGGAAGCAGGTGCACCAGCAAAGGCACAACAGCACAGCAAGCTACAGAAATGGGGGCTGGCCAGGTCGCTTCCTGAGGGCTTTTTGACACAAGACGTGTGACGCAAGTCAAGTCAGGGGTCCCCAACCTGCCTGGCAGTTACATAAACCATTGGGGGAGTCACCTTAGAAAATACACCATTGCTCAATGCAACTTGGGAGGGATGCACAAGGGGAGGGGGGGCTTCTGACTTCCCTTCTGTGCTGTTTTCCAGAGTGGAAATGGCTGCCGGGGGGTGGGGGTGTCTGGTTGCTCATCTCTCAGGCTTAGATTTACCAGGTGGGGCCTGGAGATTTCCTTGGAATTGTAACTGATTGGCACACTACAGAGATCCGTTCCCCTTGGACAGAAAGCCTGCTTTGGAGGGTGCAAGCAAGATAGGGCCGCACCAAACACAGAGCGAAAAATCCCGAGAGACAGCTGGTGCGGTGGGGGAATTAATTTTAAAGCCTTTAAGATTTTTATTTATTCTTGGGCTCATTTAAGATCTCCTTGATGAAGAGTATGCAAAACTCATAGGGGTTAATTTTAATTTGACTCTTGAGTCCCCTATGAGTTTTGCATACATTTCATCAAGGAGGTCTTAAATGAGTACAAGAATAAATAACAACCTTAAAAGCATTAATTAAAAGGCATTCTTTTAAAAGGCAGAAATGACTGAGTATATCAAGAAAATAATCAATACAGCAGCATTTCAAGAGCAAAATATCCAAGCATATAACTTGTGAACCTAGGCAGATCATGAAAGGGAGGGCAAGTGTTTGGCTCTTGTGTCCCTTTCTTGCATGCCCAGGGTAGTGCCAATTGCCTCTTTGGGGTCAGGAAGCAATTTTCCTCCAGGCCAGATTGGCCAGGAATCCTGGAGGGTTGTTCCTCCCCCCATCTTCTGGGCATGGAGTAGGGGTCACTGGGGATGTGGGAGATAGTTGTGAATTTCCTGCATTGTGCAGGGGGTTGGACTAGATGACCCTGGTGGTCCCTTCCAACTCTATGATACTATAATACAAGAACTGTTTTCAGACTATTATATTTTACAGGTCAGTAATAATATGTCTGTATATATACACATACATATACACACACGTGTGTGTGTATGTTCTATAAAACCTTGTTCTTAATTAGGTATAAATGTGTAAAGTGTCTTTGGACTGTATCTGTGAAAGAATTCCTGGAGCCTGATATTATATGCTTGGATATTTTGCTCTCGACATGCTGCTGTGGTGATATTTTGGTTTATATGCTCAGGTTTTCCCCCGTCATTTAAAAGTGTGCCTTTTAATTAATGCTTTTGAGGTTTTTCTTTATCCTTTTATTAATTTCGGATTGCCCTGATGAAGCCTATGGGAAGCACGTACTGGGTCTCAGAGCTAAATTAAGATTAATTCCCCCACTGCACCAACCGCCTTTTGTTATTTGGACCGTGCTTCGGAGGGTGGGACTCTGTGGCATAATACCCTGCTGAGGTCCCTCCCCTCTCCGAAGCCCACCCTACCTGACTCCACCTCCACCCCCCAATCTCCAGCAATTTCCCAACACATCATTGGCAAGCCCACACAGGCTCCTCGTGTCTTGGGATCATGTGACTAAGGTCATGTGGAGCCCAGGATTGGGGCAAACATTTGTTAATAATAAATGGAATTGTTTTTCTTTTGCCACTAAGGGTGGGCAACTTTTTCGATGCTTTGGACCCATGTTCACATGAACACTTGAAGCTGCCTTCTACTGAATGAGACCCCACTTGGTCCATGAAAGTCAGTATTGTCTACTCAGACTGGCAGCAGCTCTCCAGGGTCCCAGGCTGAGGTCTTTCCCATCACCTACTTGCCTGGTCCCTTTAACTGGAGATGCCGGGGATTGAACCTGGGACCTTCTGCATGCCAAGCAGATGCTCTATCACTGAGCCACGGCCCCTCCCCAAAAGCTTTCAAGAGTCACATGAACACATGAAGCTGCCTGATACTGTATCATGATACTGTTCGAACTGTATCATGAGCTCCAGGGCTTCCTTGAAGGATTGAGATCAAGTAGAAGATGATGCTGTGGAGGAATATAAATGCAGAAGCTACAAAAGTGAGTCTCCCCCCCCCCCCCGTGTTCAAGGACGCGCTCTGTGCATATTAATAATGAACAGGGAGAACAAGTTGCCCTTCAAACTGCCTGATTTTTTCCCCTTATCCCTTGCTTTGCAGCTTTATCTCTGGCTTCTAATTTCAAAACTACTCTGTGTGCCCCTGAGGTGCTTTCTGTATTCGTTTATATATTCCAATGCAAATTTGCTTATGGCAACACTGTACCATGTTCTGAAGTTTGTCCTTTGGAAAGGTGTTGCTTGTGAAGATTGCTGGCATATGCAATATGACGAGAGCGTTTGTTGATTGAAGCCGCTACCTGGGAATAGATATGCTGCGCGAGGCGGTCTTGAAGAAGCGCTTCGTAGCTTCTCTGTCAGCAGCTCTGGGCCCAGCTTGGGGGGGGGCATGGCGGAAAGGAGGGGGTGGAGAGCTCTGACAGGCCTCAAAAGACTGCCCGGGGAAGCTTGGGTTGGCATCAGAAAAAGGCAGAGGAAAGTGGAGCCGGAGAAGCAGGGAGGGGTGGGTGAGGAGGAGAGAGGGCAAGAGAAAGTGGCAAGCAGGGGAGATGAGGCGGAAATGGGCCGGAGAGGTCAGCTGGAAAGTGGAAGGAGGGAGAAACAAAGTGAAAGACAGGACAAGAAGGAAGAGAGGGGAACAGTGGGCAACAGAGATTGAAAGCATGAGCGACAAGAGGGAATTACAGGGGAGAGGAGAGAGGAAGAGGCTGTGGCTCAGTGGTAGAGCATCTGCTTGGCATACAGAAGGTCCCAGGTTCAATCCCTGGCAGCATCTTCAGTTAAAGGGACCAGGCAAGTAGGTGATGTGAAAGACCTCCGCTTGAGATCCTGGAGAGCCGCTGCTGGTCTTGCTTTGATGGACCAAAGGTCTGATTCAGTATAAGGCAGCTTCATGTGTTCATGAGTTCAAGAGACTGCTCCTCAGTTGGGATGAAGAAGAAGCCAGCATGGGAAGGCTGCCAGGAAACGAGCTTGTGTGCGGGGAATTCCATGTGTCTGTTTAGGTTCCAGTAACTTAACGTGAACTCACATTTCCATCTGGAGATGGGCTTGTGTGTGAATGGCTGGCGGGAGGAGATACCTTTAATGTGTCCCTCCATGGGGATGACTGACATTCATTTGAAGAAGTGCCACCAATTAGAAGCGAGACATTCACTGTACACATTGCTAAAATTTCCTGAAACACTACAGAAAAGTCTGCGTCCTACAGAGGCAGACAAATGATCTTTCAGATGTACAGGGTGAAATGGGTATAGGTGTCAGGATCAGGCGTCTGTCCCTAGCATCCCATAAGCAAACTCATCCAGACAGGTAGAACTGAAGCAGTAATACTTTATTAGGAGCAATGAGACAGATTAAAGAACTGACTGCCTACAGGCAGGTGAGGCTGATAATGGCGAAACATAGGCAGGTTACATGTTTAAAAGCACTACAGGCTGTGAAGGTAAACATGGCTAGCAACCCCGAGATAAGCGATTCCCAGGAAGGAAGACTAAACATTAGAGCAGCTGTGGAAAACAGGATGATCTGGGCCCTTGGAGAGGGATCCGTCTTGAGAATGGGTTCACTGAGACCTGAACAGCCCTCGGGCATATTCGTGAGTCCTGTTTGAGATGTCTATTTACAGTTGTGCCATCCTTCAAAAATGGGCGTTTTGTATTGGAGTTGTATTGTTGTGGGAATGACAACCACAGATACCCCCATATGTATTTATACGCTACCTCATTTTTGACACAGCATTCATAAAAATGATAAGAAATAGTCAAAAGAGGCCTGGTGATAGCAGTTGTTTATAAAAGGATCTCCCCAAGCATCCGAAACTCTGAAGGCTGAAAGATGTGCCTGGCTCCTCAATTTGGGGGCCAGCCGCTAGATCCAAAGAACATTCGTCAAGGCCTGGCTTAATTAATTCCGTAAAGATGTCAAATTTATGTTGTGAAAAGGGATAATTTTCAAAAGCCTTTGTTGTTTTGTTTTATGTCCTTTTAATGAAAAATTAGGGCATGTTAATCCCATTTTATATTGCCTCTCTTCTCATTATCAGTCTTTTGTACTAACACCATGACATTTCTTGCCTGTAGGTTGCTCTTAGCCTGCAGAAAATACAAAATAAAAATAATTACAGCTTCCCATTAGCAGTGTAGTTAGTATACTGCAGACCAAATGAAAGGAGAGCCATTAAATGGCGTTGCAAGTATACCTCCCTAAGCAATCATGACTCAGTCATGTTAAATTGAAAGGGGGGGCATTGAAATGTTGGGGCTGGCTATTGTGATCAGGCGTCTCCCATTAACATCTCTCTCTTGTTCTGACTGCAGAGCCGGCGCGGCAGTTATTTGGCTCCTCTGATTGTTTCTTGTTATTAATGTAGATTATGCATTGGTGTAATAGGTAAGCAGCTTGGGATAAAGGAAGTCCAGTCGTGGAATCTGCAAATCCCACGATTTCTTTGGAACACAGGGAAGGCCATGTAGATACAAGTAACGATGCTTACAGAGGTTCAGAGAAATACAGCTACTTGGTTATTATTATTATCTTTTGCCGTTAAGTCACATCTGACTTATGGTGACCCTTGGAGGGTTTTCAGAGCAAGTGACGTTCATAGGTGGTTTGCAATTTCCTGCCTTCTGCGTGTTACTGTGGGTCATATTTTGACATATTTATCCCACCTTCTGCCTACTAGACAGTTAAGAAAGCCATACAATGCAAATTAAACAAGCACAGTCTGTGATAGACACCATATCTGAATACATTTTATGTTCACTGCTCCTCTGAAAAAGGACATGGGGAGAGACCTGATCCTTGAGAGGCAAAAAGTGGTCTGGAATGTTGCACACCGCAGCTGATATCCAGGGCAGACACTGCATTTCAATTTATTTTATGGGTTTTCTGGGGCCCCATGAAAATGGCTGTAGAGATTGAGCAGGGAGTTGTTACTGGAGCCAGAGTGTTGCGCTGAGCTTGTGTTCCAAATCTGTTTCTTCTGTTCCAGTAAAATGTCTCATTGCTTTTGCACATTTTCTAGCTCTCTCAAAGAATGGATGCAGAGGTCGAACTGGGGTTTTGTCCTTGAAATCCAGAATAATTGTCCTTGTCATTTTTTTATTTAGTGCACTTTTGTCCCCCCTGTTCTGCAAGCTGTTTGTGATGGCACCCTCTCCCTGCCTTCATCTTACCCTCGCGACAACTCTGTAAAGCAGAATAGGCCTAAAGAGAATGATTGGCCTGAGGTTACCCAGTAAGTCTCATATAAGGTTGCCAGGTCCCCCCTCTCCATCGGTGGGAGGTGTTTGGGGGGCGGGGCTGAGGTGATCGCATACGCCCAGTTGCATGTGACACGATTATGACACTTTGGGGTTTACCCCTAGAAGTGCCATATCGCTGCAGCCGCTGGCGTTTTGGGGATTTGAGTGCTAAAGTGGCCGCACCGATGTGATGCTTCTGGGGATTAACCCAGAAGTGATATAATCGCATCGCACACAACTGTGCGCATACAGTCCCTGCTCCAGAGCAGCCCAGTGGATTGGCGGGCAATTGTCCGCTGAAACTACCCACCTAGCAACCCTAGCCTCATAGCAAGCATGGATGTGAACTGGGGTTTCCCTGCTCTAGCCCAGCACTCTGTTCCCACAACATCCCACACTGACACACACACCCCAACATTCATTCCGTTGTTGTATTCTCTGCACTTTGCAGAGTGGTTTACGTGTTTCTTCTCCCCCTCGAATATGGGTGCAGGGTAAAGCGGGGATTTGCCCTTGAAATGTAGAAAGGAGTTTCGAATGTGATGGGAATCTTTCATTCTGGTGTCTCAGTCTTCAAGGCAAATAACGTTGTGTGCTGCATTTTCTGTTTTTCTGCTCCAGTATCTCCGTGTTCAAGACTTACGGTGCCATAAACAGAATCCTCTCGCTCTCCTCATGCTGCCACAGCACACAGGCACAAAGCTCGCACACACCCCAGTGAGGAAAAAGACCCCACCCTCTCTGGCAGGTGATCCTGATTAGAATCATAGAGTTGGAATAGACCACCAGGGTCATCTAGTCCAACCCCCTGCACAATGCAGGAAATTAACAACTACCTCCCCCCCCACATCCCCAGTGACCCCAACCCTCCCCCCGCCATGCAGGATCCCACAATCAAAGCACTCCCAATAGATGGCCATCCAGCCTCTGTTTAAAGACCTCCAAAGACTGGGACTCCACCACCCTCCGAGGCAGTGCATTCCACCATCGAACAACCCTCACCGTCAGAAGGTTCTTCCTAATGTTCAGGTGGAATCGCTTTTCTATTAGTTTAAATCCATTACTCCGTGTCCTAGTCTCTGTAGCAACAGAGAACAAGCTAGTTCCCTCATCAATGTGACATCCCTTCAAATATTTAAACATGACTATCGTGTCTCCCCTCAACCTTCTCTTCTCCAAACTAAACAAACCCAACTCCCTAAGTCTCTCCTCATAGGGCATGGATTCCAGACCTCTGACCATTCTGGTCACCTTCCTCTGGACATGCTCCAACTTGTCAACATCCTTCTTAAATTGTGGAGCCCAAAACTGGACACAGTATTCCAAGTGAGGTCTGACCAATGCAGAATATAGTGGTAGTATTACTTCCCTTGATCTAGACACAATACTCCTATTGATGAAGCCCAGAATTGCATTGGACTTCTTAGCCGCCATATCACATTGTTGACTCATGTTCAGTTTGTGGTCCACTAAGACTCCCAGGTTGAGCCAGTCAGTCACGTGTGCACGGTTAGAAGGGCCAGCTTTGAGCAATATCTTCAGGAAACCAGCAATATCTTCAGGCGATGTGCTTTCGGGAGTCGGGAGGCAGATGATGAGAGGGAGGGCACCTTGGCCATCTTCTGGGCATGGAGCAGGGGTCACTGGGTGTGTGGGGGGGGGAGGTAGTTTGGAATTTCCTGCATTGTGCAGGGGGTTGGACTAGATGACCCTGGTGGTCCCTTCCAACTCTATGATTCTGTGATTCTATAAGTCCAGGCTCCCTTCGCCAGACCTGTAGGGATCACTTCTCTGCGCAGAGCAGGGTTCAGATCCACTGAGCTGCACCCAAGAAACAGCATATTGTTTTATAGTTGTTTATTGCTGTCTCATTTATTGATCTTAAGCATTTCATTTTTATTGCTATTAAATACTATTTTTAAGTGTTTTTGTGATCTGTATTGGGTCTTCTTGAGAAAGGTGGACTGTCCATGCCCTGTCCTTTTCTTTTTCCTCCTTTCCTGACAGGGACCCCCGTCATCGGGGAATGCCCTTCTAATCCCTCGGCAGGGTAATCTGTTTTATGACCCCCCCTCGCCATTTTGCTGCGCAAGTTGCTCTGCATGTTGCTCTGCATTTTGCTGTGCAAGTTGCTCTGCCCAAGGCTCCTTGGTGGTGCGCGTGCTGTCCATCTTTTCTTTGGCCACATCGGACCTGCTTCACTTCTTTCCTCATTCTGGTGCAGCGGGTCTGCTTGTCCGCACTCCCGCTGACGACTTCGGGAATTTTGATCATCTCCTCTCCTACATTGTAGCGGTAGCCTTGGTTTTTTTCTGAGTGGCAGGCACCACTCCTTCACCGCCAGATCTTGCACCTCTAAGCGAAAAAGAGTCTCGTCTGAGGTTGTATCAGGGTTTGGACTCTGCTTCTTGTGGTGATGATTATGTTTTGGCCACTGGGTGGGACTCAAACTCTCTAAACTTTTCTCTTCCTTATTGGATTTCTACAGATATTGCTTGCAATTCCCTGGTGCTTCATTTATAATGTTTTTTAATTTAAATATTCAGCACTTCCGAGTGTGGAATGAGGACACTGTGGGTTCTAACCTGCTCCCCCTTCCGTGCGTGAACTTTCATGAGGATAGGGTGTGTAATGCCTTGGCCAGGATTCCCTAGCAGGGATTGTCTCTCAGTCCTCATGTCTCACAACACTATCCTGATGCTTGTTTCTGATGCTAAACATCTGTGCACTCCTTACATTCCTTGAATCTGAGTTTTCGTGGGTTTTGTCTTCTAGGTACACAATACTACTTTGCATGGGTGTTTCAGACTCCAAGAAGGACTAATCAGCATCCTCACACAACCTGCCCTTGTGGGTTGGTAGAGATCATCACACTCTGTCTAGAGTGTATGACTGCTTATTGGTCGTCACTGTTCCACAAAAGCACTGGTTTTCTGTGCCACGTTCCTGCATGTATTTTGGTTGGGGCTCTTGTAGAGATCTCCTTGCTCCTTTATAAGCCCCTCTGGGTAAATGTCAATTTGCGATGCTGAGCAGCTTCTGGGAAGGAAGGTCATCCATGGCCTCTTCTTTGGAGAGCTTCACACCTGTCTCCTTCACTAAGTGAGGTTGCTGGTCTCCAAGTGTGGGGCCTGTAGCTGTTGTTCAGCGGGTGGTCTTCTCTGCAGACACCCATCCTTCCCTCCCTCGTGCCCCTCTGTGAACTCTTTGTAAAACAGGGTTGCACTTACCTGTAACTGCTGTTCATCGAGTGTCTTCTGTGCAGGCACGCACGGGACTGCACTGAAAACACGATGATGAACCTTAGTTTCTTGCGGTCCCTGGTGGTGGCATTGGGAGAACCGTGGGAGGAGCGTCCCTCCTCCCGGTCATGTGATGGTTTTGTTGGGAAAGCACCAAAAGATAGAGGGATGCTCCTAGTTTTCTAGAAAGCTTTGGCAGTCTTTTCCGCAGCTGGTCCGCGCATGCACAGTCCCCTATGTGTGCCTGCAAAGAAGAAGTCTCGAGCAACCATTACAGATAAGGTCAACCCTTGGCTGTGGTTATTTTGAAAATCCCACTGCTTTTTCACTGAGAAGTATGTTCTTCAACTAATTTCACTGAACCTTGAGTAGGAAAAGCATCAACTTCTGTGAGAGTTAAAGACAATTTAACAATTCAGTACATGAATTTGTAAATATTTAATACATGAATTTGTAAATATCTTTATTGGCATATGTTTGGTTCCAGAAACCGTCATGTCGACTGTCAGCGGTGTGAATGGAAGGCAAACGGCTGCTGTGAGCCTTGACGGTGAAAACAGCACCTAGAGAGATTTAAAGGAGATCTTTAGCAAACTCCTTTCTAACTGCTCGTGCAAATGTGAGCAGTCAGCTAATCACCTCGCAATATATAACGATAGTTAAGTGTGATTAATTTACTGAAGCTGCCACGTTACTTCTTCGTGTTCTCTATTCATCACACGGATGCACTTTACATCTGTGCAGAGCTTCAGTTCAGCAACTTCTAGAGCTACTTTTTAGGTATAAAAATCCTCTCCCTCGCAGACTCAATTCAGACTGAGCCCCCACCCTGCCAGAAACATTGTTAGTCTTTAAGGTGCTACTGGACTCTTGCTCTTTTCTACTGCTATTGACAGACTAACATGGCTACCCATCATAATCAGTTCAGACTGTGCACACCCACGGGGATGATTTGGGCTCTCCTATTCAGTTCTTTTTCCTTTGCTGCTCAAGTAGCAGCAGAATGGAACCTCTGCTCAGAGGGCTGCCCTTCTTGAAAAGATCTGTTGCCAGCATCTTTCCCCATCTTTTTATCTCCTGTTCTTATCCCTTTTTTATCCTCTCCGTGGTCTTTCAGAAGGTGTCAGCAGTACGAGAGGAAGCTGCCTTGCAGATGGCAAATGCGATCTTGGGCTGTATCAACAGAAGTATAGTGTCCAGATCTGGTATCGCTTTACCCTGCTCACCTATTGTGTTCAGTTTTGGGCACTGCAATTTAAGAAAGATGTAGATAAGCTGGAACGTGTCCAGAGAAGGGCAACAAAGATGGTGAGGGGTCTGGAGACCAAGTCATATGAGGAAAGGTTGAAAGAGCTGGGTATGTTTAGCCTGAAGAGGAGAAAACTGAGTGGGGATATGATAATCATCTTCAAGTACTTGAAGGGCTGTCACATAGAGGAGGGTGCCAAGTTGTTTTCTGTTGCCCCAGAAGGTCGGACCAGAACCAACAGGTTGAAATTAAATCAAAAGGGTTTCCGCCTAGACATTAGGAAGAATTTTCTAACAGTTAGAGTGGTTCCTCAGTGGAACAGGCTTCCTTGGGAGGTGGAGAGTGCTCCTTCCCTGGAGGTTCTTAAGAAGAGGTTAGATGGCCATCTGTCAGCAATGCTGATTCTATGACCTTAGGCAGATCATGAGAGGGAGGGCATCTTAGCCATCTTCTGGGCATGGAGTAGGGGTCACTGGGGATATGGGGGGGAGTTAGTTGTGAATTTCCTGCATTGTGCAGGGCGTTGGACTAGATGACCCTGGTGGTTCCTTCCAATTCTATGATTCTAAGGTCATGACTGCAACATGACATACTCTTGAAGTCCTCCAGAGCTTCGCTTTGGCTCAAGGCACCCTGTAGGCCAACAAGTCCCACACTTCAGATACCCAACTTGTTGCATACCTCTGAGAGGAGTAATTGGGAATCCCTCCTCTGATATTACAGCCATGTGTGCCACCACCAGTGTTGCAGTGACAGTGATTCCCCTTCTACTCTCGACATCAATAATCTTTTCGAAAGGAAGTGTGTGGTTGAGTAAAACTTAGGACTTCTATTGGATAAGCCTAACTGGTCAACTTCTGTGGATAAGAATGTGTTACTTCCAGGCTGTTTACATGCTTGGGGGAGGGGGGGCATGTGCAGTCTCTCTGGGAAAACCGATAAAAACCTGTAATAATTTTTGGATGAATGCGATGCCCTTCTCCCTGGATAAGACTCTATGAAATATTGAGGGCGGATGCAATTTGTTATTGAAAAGAAGTCTATGAATGATTAAAATGTACCCCAGCTGTGTGGTGAGGGCAGGTTTCCTTTTTTTTTTTTTTTTTTTGGCAGATAATTCTTTGATAAGCCTGGCTGTAATTTTCTGCTTATTTTACAAGGCACCAAGGGCATGTGTGCATTCTAGATAAGGTTTTGTGTAATTTCCTCGTTGTTTACAAGCCCTTGAGGATACACACTAGCTCCATGGGAAATGTTTGAAGGGAGGTTTATGATCAGTAAATGCCCTTGTTAACTTTTGCATGAAAACTGAGTTTCCTTTCATTTTTTTTTTCTTTTCAAAAGAAAAACTCTTGGGTAATAGTTGGTGTAATTATTCAGTGGTTTCCAGAGCCTTGAAGGTACGTGCAGTTTTTGGGGGAAATCTTTGAAAGGAAGTTTGTAATTTGACACAATGGATTATCTTACCAAAAAAAATCAGAACTACATATTTTTGCATAAAACCTTTTAAGTAGATCTCCTCTAACATGCAGTTTCCCTGTAAAGCTGAACATCAATTGCTAGCTATACCTAAAGGCTGCTTGTCACATGACATAGAGTTGGAAGGGACCACCAGGGTCACCTAGTCCAACAAGGCAGGAAATTCACAACTACCTCCCCCTGCCACACCCCCAGCAACCCCTACTCCATGCCCAGAGGATGGCCAAGATGCCCTCCCTCTCATCATCTGCTTAAGGTCATAGAATCAGATGGCCATCTAGCATCTTCTTAAGAACCTCCAGGGAAGGAGAGCTCACCACCTCTCGAGGAAGCCTGTTCCACTGAGGAACCACTCTAACTGTTAGAAAATTCTTACTAATGTCTAGACTATCGATCATCAATCATCCTATCATCCTATCAGTCTATCTCTTCATACTTTCATATGATCAATGGTCCTGATCCAGCCAAAGTTAGCCACACTTTAAAACTTATTAATTCAGAAGGTCATCAGGGTGTCATAAGAGGTGACCAGATTTCGCTGGATGGGAGCCTTTAGCTGAATCTTCAAAAAGTACGGTGGGGGAGGCAGGGTTAGTTTGTATTATTGTACATTTTAAGTGAAATACAATTTATCAAATTTGGCCTGAATTTAAATGGTTATTTACTGTAGTCAGATATAATGGGAGGGGCCGTAGCACGGCAGTAGGGCTCAAGCTTTAGAACGGGACTAAATTCAATCCCTGACATCTCCAGTTAACAGGATCTTGTATTTGAGGGGCTCTCAGTGGCCAAGACATGGGGGAACCACAGCCACCCAGGATTGGTTGGACATTCAGTGGGTCAGACTCCATGCAAGGCGGTTTCAGGCTTAGAAAACTACTGTACAGAAGTATAATTGAAAAACACTAACCCTTTCTGGAAACTCATTTAGAAACAAATTAATCCAGTTAAATATTGATAGGTCAAAATGATGGGAGAATGTGTTGAAGCAAATGCGAGAGAATTCAAGTGGTTGCCCAGCAACTTTTCCTGAAGTCATTTTAGGCAAAACAGCTATCTTGTTAATTGGCACTTACTGGGTGCCTCTACTAAAAAGGCCCAACTTCACGTAGCCGCTTTTATTAGTAACGGCACAGTCTTTTGTCAGGTTTAATTGTGATTGTGTTTATCCAGCTGGAAAAAAGTTTGACAAAGACAGAGAGGAAGACAAGTCGGTTTACTGTCAATTAACTGCAGAAGAAAGGCAGCAGTTTTTTTGTTTTGCTAGATGTATCAAATCTGACACTTTTGGGGTTTTGTTTAGGTTAATTTAAGAAATATAGATAAAAGATGTCACCAGACTGACTCATATGAAAAGGCAGTTCGTGGAAGATGATGCATTTAAGAGCTAAGAGGAGTTAGTGCTTATTTCTTGTTATGGGAAGAAATATCACAGCAGTCTGTGGTTGGTGTAAACTGATGAAAAATACAAGTTGCTGTTAATCCTGAGTGATAGATTTAAATGGGAAAAGAAATGTTTGTTCCCTCTGTTTTGTTGGACTAATAGTTCTGTGTAAAATACAAAAGCCGTAAGCTTTGAAATATGATACTAATCAGGATGGTAAAAGTATGGCAGCTTCTGCACAACAAGCATTCTAGACATTTGCTGGCATTATTTCTGCATTCTGTGTTTTTCACAAGGAGAATTCCTTATGAGCAAGGGCTAGAAAATGAATATAGGACTACATACTAAATAGCCAAGCAGAAGCAATCATTCATCTCTATACGTAATGAGGAGCTTTCTTAATATTGAAAGGCCGCTGCTCAGAGTTATTTTCCTTTATGAGAAATATATTGCAAGTTATTTTAATTGTTCTGTAATAAGATCTTGGAGTGTTCTCTCTAAGCATCCTCATTTATTTGCTTCACCCTTTTACTTTTCTGCTTCATCAAATGATAATTGTCACAAAGTAAATGATTGTCAGGTGAGAATTTCCACAGAACGTATTTGATGGCTATTTATTGCCAGATTGCAAATTATTCTAAATTATCCTTATAATCTCTTCTTTCTTGTTCACTGCAGTGAATTGTTTGAATATAGCACTGTGTTAGCTGCGTAGCTGACTGCATTCCAAAGTCTATGATGCATCTTTCTCTGTGTGAATCTGGGCGCTTCAAATTTTCCCCAGAACAGAAGCCGTTCTGCAGTGCCCCCAGCATGGGGGTGGGGGTGGGGGTAGGGAGAGGAAGGAATAGCTCAGAAGTGCCAGGCCACACATTGAAAGGGGTTCTTGGGCTTCCCCTCTTTCATGACCAAATTTGGAAGAAAGGCGAGTGATGCAGACTGTCAAGAATGAGCAAGTGAGGTTTTACACTGCTCCAATGTATGGAGCTGGATTACATTATTTTGTGACATTATTTTGTGAGCAGGAATAACAGGCAATGTCTATCCACACAAGGTACTTGTTCGCTGTTTGTTTTAAAACGTGCATCCACACCAAGGGATTGACACATTTCTTTACTAGTTGATAAAGAACTTGCAGTTTTAGAAAGTGAAGGGACAATTCCTTCAACGCAGTTGTAAGAAACAAATCATGAGGAGCAGACAGGATATCAATAGAGCTATTTCAAACCACAGAAACAGAGTCCATCAAAATCTTAAAAGAATATGCCAACAAATATGAAAAACAAAACAATGGCCCACAGACTGGAAACTCTCAATCTACATTCCAGTTCCGAAAAAGGAGATGTTGAAGATTGCAGCAAATATTGGACCATTGCATTAATTTCCCATGCAAACAAAGTGATGCTCAAAATGTTACAAAAAAGACTCTCACCAAGAAATGGCAGATGTTCAAGCTGGATTCAGAAAAGGAAGAGGCACTAAAGATCATACTGCAAATTTATGTTGGTTACTGAAGCATACAAGAGATTTTCAGAAGAAATTCCATTTCTGTTTTGTAGATTACAGCAAAGCTTTTGACTGTGGGAATCATGAAAAGCTATGGAAGGTTTAAAAAAATAAGTATGCTTTAATATTTTATTGTTTTGATATGCAATCAATCCTCTAGACATGAGGCTACTGTTAGGACAGAATACGGGGAAGAGAATGGTTTCCAATTGGCAAAGGTATAAATCATATAAATTCTATTTCTATCTAATAATGCCTTTTCACCCATAGAATCATAGGTGTCAGACAAGGATGTATTTTATCTTGCTGTGTGTTTAATCTATATGTAGAACATATCATACTGAATGCTGGATTAGATTTAGTGAAGGTGGAGTGAAAATTGGTGGAAGGAACGTTAACAATTTGAGACCTGCAGATAACACCACATTACTGGCAGAAAATAGTAAAGACTTGAAATGACTATTGATGAAGGTTAAACAAGGAAGTACCAAAGTAGGATTATAGCTCAACATCAAGAAAGACAAAAGTAATGAGTACTGAGAAATAACACAGTTTTAAGTTTGACAATGAATGGGTGTGTAAGTTGGACAGTGAGGAAAACTGACAGGAAAAAAATGTTCAATTTGATATGTGTTGTTGGAGGAGAGCTTTATGGATACCCTGGAGCACCAAAAAGACAAATCAGTGGGTTCTAGATCAAATCAAGCCTGAACTTTCCCTTGAAGGTAAAATGACACCTACAAGTCATCATTGTCTTTTGATCTCACAATGAGTTTTGAGGTCACAAAGTGGCAACGCTAAATCTTAGTGATGATTTTTTTGCAGAGATTCTTCCACTTTTCTATCCTGATTCGAGCCTCTGCGCTGATTTAAAGCAGTCTGCTGAAATACATGAGCCGTTGGCCTCGTAAAGATGTGTGCTAAGTTGCTGTTACCATTTCATATATTGATATTAAATTCACAGTTGTTCTTGTCTACATATGTTTATATAGAATAAAAGGTAGAAGTGGACCTAGAATAACATTTAGCATTTAGATTGAAGCGGGTCGTGCTGTTCAGATGACAGGCTCTTAGAATGTATCACTTGCTGAGAAGTGAAGGTATCTTATTCAGCCAGTCATTGATTAAGCAGGACTCAACAACTTTACTTACTTTTAAAAAGCAAGTCTTTTTATTGATATACTTCTAGTAAAATATGTGTAAATGCAGATTATCAAGTCTTTAACACTTCTATAAAAACTCATAAAAATACAATGTATGTATTTCAATGTATGCAGTAAAAGCAAGCAAGTCTTACATACTATTCAGTTTCAAAATCCAACTTCTAAAATATAACAGTCAAATTATTCTGATTCAGTTCAAAGTATCTAATTCACAAAGTCTAGAGTAAAGTATTTAAGCCATACATACCAGTCAGCCTTTTCTGAGAGCCTTTTGGAAGGTTCTGATTCTCTAGCTGTACTGTGGCTGTATTTATACTGTTTCAGACTCATTAAGAGTGAAGAGGGATTTTTGTTCCCACTTTCAGACATTTTTATCCATCAAGAGGGTTACCTTTTATTCCCTCTTTCAGATAACATGAGCAGTGCAGTAATGTCATAGTTACAGCTGCTCAGCTCCCCATGACCATATATGGGCTTCCTTTCCTTTCAGTCTATTTTGCTTAAAGTATAAACACTCATTTCTGGGTTTCATGATCACATTATATACTTAATTTTTATACCATCCTCTTTGTTAGGACAATACGCATTAAATGAGACTACTTAGAAATCTGTAGCACAATATTTAACTATATAACTCATAAAACACAATTATTGCTTACATTGTCACTTTGTGACCATCTGTTCAGTTGAGCAAGGTTACAGAAAGCAAGAAAGCCTATTACTCATATCTTTGATAAGACTGCAGGAATCTTTAATGCCTTTAAGTTATAAAAAGCAAAGTTGAAGCTATTAATGCATTTTCAGTGCAGTAAGTTCTTTTCAGTAGACCTTGAGAAGGGCAAAACTGTTCTGCCTTTGAGATTCAGCTGACAGCTGAATCAGAAAAGGTGATTTTACTTACATCTTATTGACAGATAATGAAAAGTGCTCTGTTCTTCTCCCTTCAAGGACAAGACAAGTTAGTTAGTTAGTTCTTGAAAGAGCTGACCTTGAGTGAATTCTGTCAGCCTGTTCTAAGGACATTTGCAATACACAGGCTTTTCATTACACAAACCTCTGCAGTTTGTGGCTCAGTTTACATGATGGTTTTAAGCTCTTCATGGAATTAATTCTGCACATGTACACAAAATACCATAATTATGTCAGAGACCGTGACAAGACAGCACTTTCCTGTGCTTCATATACACATTCTTGCAATCTGGACAACACTACTTTCTGCAAGAGAGAGAACTCTTATCCTCTCCAAATTAGAAATAGGGAGCTGAAGCTAAGGCTTGCTTAAAGTTGCCTTGTGGTCTCTTAGCAGAAGAGTTAAGCACAGGCATTTCCTGATATGCAGCTGAATGAACCCCTTAGGCGCTATATATCAGCTCTCATAAAAACCTTACTTTTTCTCTCTATGGCATTATTCTGTGGCCTTTAGTATAGGACTTGTATGGTTTTTTTTTTTTTTTTTTTGAGGCTAGCACATGAGGTACAGAATTACAACCAATCCCAAAACATTTCTAAAATCCTTTGGAAGAACGGTAGATATACATGGAAAATCTTCAGCTCAAAATATACCCTAGTCACAGTGGTTTCCATGGAAGACTCCATTGGTCAACTGGAGAATATTTCATTAATAATAGTACTGGGACCTCATAAAGTTGCTATAAGGACTGCTGAGCTGATGTATATGAGCGCTGTATGAATGCTGAGCGCTACCTATGTGTTGCCAGAATGGAACACATCCTTTATTCACCTCTGACAGAGAGAGGGGCTCTATACTTTCATACAGTGGATCTCAGTGATACTTTTTTTCAAATACTTTTCTGTTTCATCGCTTGGAGGCAATCTTTTGAGGGTGCTGCGTTAGCAGCTAATCATCCTTGTGCATGTTAAGCGTCATCAACTCGCTTCTGACTTATGGCAACCCTATGAATTAACGACCTCCCAAACATCCTATCGTTAGAAAATATTGTCGAAGGCTTTCACGGTCAGAGTTCATTGGTTCTTGTAGGTTATCCGGGCTGTGTAACCGTGGTCTTGGTATTTTCTTTCCTGACGTTTCGCCAGCAGCTGTGGCAGGCATCTTCAGAGGAGTAATACTGAAGGACAGTGTCTGTCAGTGTCAAGTGTGTAGGAAGAGTAATAAATAGTCAGAAAGGGGTTGGGTTTGAGCTGAATCATTGTCCTGCAAAAAGTATCAAATTTCACATGTTAACAGATCACTTCAGGATACAATGGTTCCATATTAACATACCACACCCTCATTAGCACATTATCTTGATACTTACAGGACAATGATTAGCCCATTACCTTTAATACTTTTTGCCTGCCACAACTGCTGGCGAAACGTCAGGAAAGAAAATACCAAGACCACGGTCATAAAGCCCGGATAACCGACAAGAACCAATCCTATCATTAGCTTTGCTCAGGTCTTGCAACCAGCAGCGGCTTCCTTTATTGAGCAGCAGCTGATGGAGTGCCACCAGACCTGGTGGTCCTGTCTTCCAGCACAACATCTTCTGTTTTGGATAGTGTCATCATCAGGTTTTTGAGGGATAAGGGATGACCAGCTGAATGCATTACGGGCTGTTCTGAAATCCACTTGGAATTGCCACCTGGTCCCTTTCCATTTAGTATAACCTATTAATTTGCAGGAAACCCCATATAACTTAAAACTAATCTTCAGAATAGCCACCAAATTGTTCTCATTAAGACGTTAGTGTTAATTTTAAGACTGTTTATTTCGTTGCTTTGGTTTAATGTCTAATTAAAACACAGCCCAGGCCTCAGTACAACCTTCACAACTGCCAGGCTGTGTTCTCCAAGCAGAGGGCACGGGGAGCTACATTCCTGCTAATTATCTTCATCAGAGATCACTTTACAAAAGGGCAAAAGGGGCAGGCTTCCTGGCGCTATTTTATTGTTAGGTACAAACTAGTTTTCACTCATTTCATTGCCACAACATTCATCTTTATTAATGATATGTCAGGCTGGAAAACTCTGCATAAGGATTCAAAAGACTGCCAGATGTCTGATTCAGTGGAGTATAAAAAATTTGACTACTCTGTATTGGTATTTACTAGGGCAATGCCAAAAAATGAATAGTGTTAACCCAGCAGAATTGTATAACTGTGACTTTGTTTAAAAGTCCTTATCGGATTGGTTGGCACATGTTTCTTTCTATAAATATTTTTTTCTAGTATGTCACTAAGTGATTGCTGTGAAAATGCAGTTTTCTTATGGAATAAAAATTAATGTTATAAATTGAGTTAGATGTCTATGAAACACCACCTCCAGGTGGCCCCAGAGAATTTCTCATACAGGCCTTAGGCTGGGTTTGACTAGAAGTGCAATCCTAAAGCAGGTGGGGGGGGTAGTTTTGGGAGCTGACAGACCCTTAATCCAGCATTTCTTGGAGATACCTGCCATGTGGTGGCTGTGCAGCTACTCAACTCAGAAGCAGCGCTGCGCGCCAGTGTTGTTGTGGGTGGATCGCAGGGCGTAATTGGAGTTACTCTGCTCTCAGATGCCTTTAAGCTCAGGAATGCCCCTGACAGAGGCGCCAAGATGTGCCATGAAAAAAGGTGGTGCAGCCAATAGACAGCCATAGAGCAGCAAAAAGCAAGTGACCCTCCTCACTGCCACGGCCATGCCCGTGAAGTCCCAAGTACAGCTGTGCACCTTTCTCAGTATTTTTCAAGTTTAATAAACCCAGAAAATTTTGAGAAATCTGAAAGAGCCGAATATAAGGGATTAGACTTTTTCGAATAGTTGAAAATTTTTGAGTTTATTAAACCTGAACCCGAAAAATACACAGCACAGAACCCAGCGTTCAGTTCTGTGCTGCCTGCCCCCTCTGAAGACAACGTGGACTTCAAAGGCGGCAGGCGGCGATGAGGGAGAAAAAAAGGTGGGGCCAAAGCTGCCCCAAATAATGCAAAAATAAATAAATGGCATTATTCGGGATCCGCTTTTTGGCTCCCTTTGATTGTCGTCATTTTTTTTAAAACCGGTAAACCACCCCCCCTCAAATTCCAAAGAAATATTTTTGGATTTTTTCAGTTTGGCTTTAGTCGAATTATCACCCCTAGTCCCAGGCAGCTCTGGATGCCGACTAAGAATGTGACCAATCACAATTCACCTTTGCTTTGGTTTAATCGGCATGTCATAATGAATAGTCTCTGCTCCTTTACAACAAGAAATTTGTACTCTAGGGTTACTATTTTGTTGTTGTTGTTTAATTACTGTCACATTCTGCTGACTGTAGGACGTGCCCTTGATGTCTTACAATAGAGCTTTCTGGTCTCTGAGCGAGTCATTCCACTCATATTTGATGAGTACTTTTAAGAAGGGAGTTGAGATTTTTCCAATACTGTACATTACAGTTACAATGAAGGCCTCCCTGTTACCATCTCCAGCCCATCATTATCATGTAGGGGTGTAGACAGGGCCCATAGAATCATAGAGTTGGAAGGGGTCAGACAGGCCATCTAGTCCAACCCATTGCTCAATGCAGGATCAGCATAGAGCATCCCTGCCATTTTATATTGTATTAGTTAGATTAGGGCTGTGGTTTTAATTATATGTTTAACTTCTAGTTTTATGTATATATCTATGGATTATTGTTGTTGTAAGCCGCCCTGGGGCCGGCTTGCTAGGAAAGGGTGGGGGATAGATTTTGATGGATGACTGTTTTATATGTAGCATATATTGAGACTATAAAAAGTTTTACATTAGAATTACATTTGCCTTTTCTTTCTATAGTCTGTATCAGAACATTCTTCTCTTCCTTAGTTTCTTTGTCCCGTTGGCCTGAATGATATTATCTTACCTTAATCCATTCCAGTTCACAGGTCTGTAAAAATAGTTCTACAAAAATGCAAAAGGTCTATATTTTACTTATAATTTACAGTCAGTTGTTGGATGCTGTTGCCCAGTATCTGAATAAAATCTTTCCCTTTCTAAAATGGTTTTGTATTCTAACATTTCCTTTGAAATTCAGTGGTCAACCAAAAGGAGGCAAACAGGACAAGAGTGTGAGTACGTATGTGAGTTGTGAGGCTGATAAAGAAGACTGGAGTACAAGAAGCCATCTTTCTTTCCTGGCATGTCAAATAAAAAAGCCAGTCCTAAGAGTTACCCCTACTATATGATCAGGCAGTAAAGAAAGGAGCTTGTGTAGAGCAGGCTGTGTTTCCATGGTGTTTTTTGGTACTCCTCGGTATTTTTGCCTTTTGGAGAATTACTCTGTATTTTTTGTCTGTGCCATTAAGTCAAGGCAAAAGAAGTTCAGAGTTGGTTTGCCATTGCCTGCCTCCGCGTCATTACTCTGACCATGCATAGCTTCTGAGATCAGGCTAGTCTGGGGCTATCCTGGTCAGTACTACCCACCCCCAATTATAGAGGTAGTTTTTTTTTCTAATTCTCAAATCGCCTGCAAGTCATTTTGCTGAACGCCCCATGCTGGATTTCTTTGTGAGTGTTTGGCTTGACGTCTTGAAAGAACAGTTTGGGTTTGGGGTGGGTGGCTCCAGTACTGCATCTGTCTTTGTTTTCCTTGTTCTTTGAGAGATGTTCCCCTATTCCCAAGTACTGCCGAAGCTCTCTGTGTGGCTGTCTGTCTGTGACTGACAGGGCAGGGGAACTTTTTCAACTTGCTCACTGCTGGTATGCAGTCAAATTAACAGCAGCAGTTGTCAGAGGCAGCAGACGCCCCGAGGCCATTCCAGTTTCATCTTAAGAGTAAAAAACTATAGACCTCAAGGGACGTGGGAGAAATATGGAACCAGCATTGTTTTTGAAAGGGCGAAGCCTTTCCCCTTGCCATTGAGCTGTTGAAAATTGCCCAGCAGCCAATGAAAGAACACTCCTCATTGGATTGCCTCAGCTCTTTCCATGCAGACAGCATTTTGAGTAGTTTTGCTTTGTGTAGTGGCAGCTGGGTTGCTGCTTGTGATGTGCGCGGAAAGTTGCTGGCTGGTCAGCCTGGGTTATGTCTTCCCGGGGACAGCGGCTTCATCATAGACCATCACCCACAATGGGAAAACGGCTGCATTGGAAGGGTGTGCGGTCCTTTTGCCCCTTCCAATTAGAGTCATTCATCCATCGGCAGTATTCGTTATACTGGTGATTGCTCAGAACTGGCCATTACTTATTAGGTTATAGGCAACCTTTAATCTCTGTTGCTGTTTCTTGATTTTTGACTTTTATTGCTTTCGTTGATTTTTATTGGTTATAAATTTAAAAAGAGGTGGTGACCTCTCCTTCCCTAGAGGTTGTTAAGCAGAGGCTAGATGGCCATCTGTCAGCAATTGCGATTGTCTTTTACCCTTATTTAATGGATAAAGGTATGCCCCACCTCCTCACTTCTGCATGCTCAGCGGCTTACAATGAACGACGCATGAAATGTGAAAAAGGCAAACAGTTGAATAGCAAAACCACAACTGCAGTTCCTGGCAGTGAGATTATAGACAGACATAATCCCTTTAGCAGATACTTCTTTCTGTGCTAGACATTTTGCTGCCTCAGTTTAGCTCAGTTTCACACAGCATCTGTATTGCAGAGGCTAGAAAAGGCAAAACAAGTCAGTGTGGGAGTATTTTCCATACAGATGTGCTAATTATGGCTGAATCAAAGAAATGAAGAAAGCCTCTTCTCTCACTGTGCTTAGAATTTGAAAAGGCCACCGATGCACCATTTATGTCCTAGCAAACTGCAGAAAATTTCTGACACATGCATGCCGATGAAGCTCTTCTGATCCCCATCTTGATCTTTCTAGAAGCACAGAAGACATAAAAGGCAGGTTGCAGAAGGATTTGAATAAACCTAAGACCGTGCCTTGACATTTTCCCCTGAGATGGGTTGTTCAGTCAGCCTCAGCAATGCTAAATTGTATGGTGAATGCAAATGAAACTCAGGCTAGACATAGGCTTTGGAAGAAAGTCTTGGAAATACAAAACGCTCCAGTGATTCAAACCTTCATAAAGTGTTGCTTCCTCTTTATGGAGTTGTTTAAAAATGCAGCTTTGCCTGCTTTTCGTTTTCTAATATAGAACTCTCTGATATTGTCTGTTAACAGATCAGCTCTAGCAGCAGGACTATCCAAGACAAAGAAAGAGGCTTTTTGTACTAATAGAGATTGATAGCCATTGAATTAACTAAATAGTTGAAGTAGTTTCAGGATTATGTATGTTTTGTTTACTATGAACCTGCTGTTTGTCTGAGAGCTAACTCACATGTCAAGGAGTTGATTCTGTGATTAATTCCCTCGTTGCCATGTCCCATTATGGATGTGGTTCTATTTAAGGAATGTGAGAAGTTTCACCTTTTATTTAAATAAACCTTTTCCACCTGTCCACCCCCGTGGTCTGGGATAGCCACGGAAATGCTACATGCAGTCTTAGATCCTTGGATCCAAATAGATTCTCCCATGGGTAGAAAGAGGGGATGCCTGATTTCTGGGGAATCCCCCATTCCTGGTACTGAGGGTCCCGCAATGCTCTTGACCATCTCTCTGTAATGCTTCGCGTATCTCATGAAGTGGGCTCTAGCTCATGAAAGCTTACGCCGCAGTTAATTTGTTAGTTTTTCAGGAACCCCAGTATTCCCTATTACTAAGTCCCACATTTTCCATGGCTGCAAATTATGGGGAAGAGGTGAGATGAGATTACATACATAAGCACCATTAAGTTGAAATCAAGGGGTTTTCAAAGCAAGTGGGGAGCAGAGGTGGTCTGCTGTTGCCTTCATCTGCAGAGCTTCCTTGGTGGTCTTCCATCCAAGTACTGACCCTGCTTAGCTTCTGAGATTTGACAGGATCAGGCTATACTGTGTCTCTTTCCCTCCCAATATCAAATTAGGAGAAGACAAAATTATTTTTGTTGAAATAAACTTGAATTAGGAAAATTAGTTTTAAAATCTCTGTTCTGCAAGGAGATGCAAGACTCGTGCATGTGTCCTGAACAAAATCACTCAGCAAGAGGTTATGTGCACTAAACAGGCTTGGTTAGATTGTCTGCCTGTTTGAAAACCATAAATGGATGCGGAACTGGCAGCGATGAACTTATTAAAGAAGGGCTCAAAACTCAGGCTTTCCAGCAAGGGGCTGGCCTGGTGGACAAGTGGGGGGAGAGGGGATCTTCCTCCAAAAGTCTTTTGGGTTCCCCACTTGTCATATATCTATTTATAAATCATGGTGTAGAGTGTGGGTTAATAGGTCAGCAAAACTGAGTTGGGGGATTTCCCTGCCAGCCTGAAATAAGTCCCAGGTGTGCAGAAAACTCTGCAATCTTAAGGAAACAATTGGGGGATTAACTCTCCCCAAACCAATAGAATCAGTGCCTGTAGCTTTGAGGGGAAAAATGCCCATTGATCTCTCAGGCACCATTTTGGAGGTTGCTAGGCAACCAGAACAGTATCGCTGAGCCTTCTACGCCTTGGTGTCTGTACATCTGAGCCATTGGGGGTGGGACCTGGAGGCTTAAAACAGCCAGTCCTGACCCCCTCCCACTTGTGTGAACTATTCAGCACCTTGGTGTTATTGTTGTTTTACTGTGACAAGTAATTCAGACATACCTCAACACTAATTTTATTACTAAAGACATCCATGCAGAAAAATGTCTTTGCCAGGTTTACATTAAGCTACCAAAATCCATGTGCCTTCTACTTGAACAAACGATATTGTGGTACTTTTTCCATTTGAAGTAGGGATAGCTATCTTGAAGGTTCATTTGAGCCATTTATCACTATCTTTTGTGAAGGTAAAATAACAATATCGCCTCTTAAAAGACCCATCAGTCTTGTGTTCTGCGCTCAGACCACAGTCAAATGATACATGTACTTCGGAATATTTTGGAAGTGAATATGGGAAACAAAGCTGAGGTTGCGAGAAAGATCTAAGCTGGAAGATTGATCAGAAAAGCCGTTAAAATGGGGTTGAGTTGCTTGGCCGCTTACTCATGCTAGTCTCTCATTCATTGCAAAAACAGGTAAGACTGTTTAAAGACCATTAATCGGTGCATGTCCTTTTCTTCACAGATAACACAAATTTGGAATAAGCAATTCCTTTATTTATTTACCTACTTCTTTATTTAGAAAATCTGTAGGCTGCCTCTCTGGACCTGTTCAAGCCAGTTAAAAACAATAAAAACTAATCATAACAATAAAACATAATAAAACAATCCAGTCAATAATAATAACAATAAATAAATAAACATGCCAATGAAGACTACCACCAAAAGAAAGCCACAGCATAAAAGCACAAGTAACAACAGAGCAATCTAAAATGATATTAATAGAACAGTCTGCAGGCTAGGATAGGGTTGCCAGGTCCCTCTTCGCCACCGGTGGGAGGTTTTTGGGATGGAGCCTGAGGAGGGTGGGATTTGGGGAGGGGAGGGACTTCAATGCCATAGAGTCCAATTGCCAAAGTGGCCATTTTCTCCAGGGGAACGGATCTCTATCGGCTGGAGATCAGTTGTAATAGCAGGAGATGTCCAGCTAGCACCTGGAGGTTGGCAACCCTAGGCTAGGAACACACCATAAAATAGCTCAAAAGATGAAACTCCTTAGTTAAAAGCTTGGGTAGAGAGAAATGTTTTGGCCTAGTGCCTAAAGGAAAGTAGGTGCCACGCTAACCTCAAGTGGGGAGAGGCATTCCAAAGGCGAGATGCCATCACTGGAAAAAAAATCCCTTTTCTCTGGTCTTCACCTTCCTTACTTCTGAAGGTGGGGGCACGGAGCAGGGCTTAAGAAAATGATCTCAGAGGATGAGCTGGACAATATGGAAGGAGGCAGTCCTTGAAGAACCCCGGGCTTGAGTCATTCAGGGCCTTACAGGTAAGAACCAGGACTGTGAATTTGTTCAGAAATAGATGGGAAGCCAGTGTATACCTTTCGTACGATCCCTGTCTCCAGCCCCAGACAATAACCTTGTTGCCACATTCTGGACCAAATGAACTATCTGAACAATTTACAAAGGCAGCCCCATGTAGAACACATTACAGTAATCTAATCTGCATGTGATCAGAACATGGCTGTTAATTAAATCTCAGGTAGAACTCTGACTTTAATCCATTCCAAACTGGTTAACCTTTAGACAAAACTTGACATTTCCGGGTTTTCTCTTCCAAATGTAATGTTGAAATGTTGTGTCATGGTATTGTAAATGTAACATTAGCACATGGAAATTTTATTCTAAGCTTTTAGTTCTTGGCTGATAATTATGCACATATTGTTTGTTGTTTCTTTTTAAATGGCATATCTAAAAGTCGGCATTTTTGGAAAGGCTGTATTTGACATCCTTGGAGTTCTCTGAATACTCCTTACCCTTCTCCTTCTCTGGCATCTGGGGGTATTTTTTGGTTAAAGGGATTAGATAGGCGCTCCTCTCCTGCAGTGAGAGGAGGGCTGCAGCAGCTAAATTTCTTTCAAGAGCTTGCTCTGTTCATGATTTGGTAGAAACCAGGAATCATTTCCTGGCAAAGAGGTGGTTTATGGACAGCTAAGAATGAACGCTCCAGCTCTTTAATTTCCTCAGTTCCTAGCACAGAATGAGAGAAAGAGAGTCACTTTGTACCCGAGATTGGGGAAGATTGGAGGCAGCAAGAGAAGCAAAGGAGGAGAGAAAGAGGAGATCCTGACCGGTTGAGGTTTGGCTGTGTGGGTTCTTAACCTAAAACCTTCCTATATTTTTTTATGTGACTCCACAGTTATACTTCCATGATTAATTTTGTACACCCCTTTCATTTAGCGGAGAAATGGAACTTGCAAATATAAAAAATATATTAAATCATTAGAATTTTCTGTGCTACAGTTTGCTTTATTATCTCAGAACTTCTGGTTCTACTTTTCTCACCTCAGAACCACCCAGACTCTAAAAACACCTCAAAGCGGTAGCTTTATCGCTTGGTAAATGTGCCCTGTAAAGGAAAGTTGAAACCTTTGTCTTTTAATTTTAGCTTGATAGTTAACTGTACTGCCTATGTGCTCAAATAATAATGAGATGATTATTGCCTAGAAAAAGTCTTTCTTAATTTAAAAATAATTTAGTGAAGAAACTTCATTGTGGTAATTATAGTCATCACTGGCACGAACTAAGTCTATAATCAGTGAATCAAACTTTAGAAGTAGAAAGTTGAAATGTTTTTGGTTCGAAAAGTTTTATGCTAATAAATTTGGAGATGCACAGAATTCTTTGAGCAGCAATTGTTTCAAGAATGGAAAAGTTTAATTCTGAAGAGTTGCCCAGTGCTTTATAAGTTACGTCCTTTTTCCTGTTAGAATTCCATTTCTCAAATAAAATATGGACAAAGTATTCTCCAATAGCCTTATGAAATGTATGAAGGAAGGGGACCCATAAGTGCCATTCCCTGATCTCCCAGGAGGGTAGAAAAGCTCAAGGAGGGTGCCTGTCCCAAGTCTCCCTTTGGCGATCTTCCTCTTCCTCCTGGGGGAATCCCAACAGAACACGCCATTTTTAATGAGAGATAAGGGAGCAAGACCTGGATGGCAAGGAGGGGTGGGTGCCTGGCGATGGCCAAGTGGAGCAGCAGGTTGTCTCCTCACAAGCCGCTCCGAGCCTGGCTTTGTCCGGGAAGAGTGGGGTAACAAATGGAAATAATAAATAAATAAATAAAGTCTGCCACCTGAGGGGGCCCCTTCTCTTGGCTTGATGGCACAGCCAGCCCTGGAAGGAAACACTCTCAAAGTTATTTTATTTACAGTATTTTAATGCGGTCTTTCCACCCGATCAGAGTCCCCAGGGCAGCAAACATAAAAAACATTAATATATTTGAACAATTAAAATACATTTAAAATTATAAAATAATTCAATAAAACACGTAAACAAACAACACCAGAACCAGGGAGAAGGGCCAGCAACTATTACTGGGGGTATGCCAAATAATAATAATAAAAGGTTTCACTTGCTGATGGAAGACATCAGTAGAGGGATACAGATTATTCTACCTGGGAAGAGAGTTCTACAGCTTCAGTGCCCTGACTGAGAAAGTGCTTTCTTGGGTTGACACCCGTCTAGCCTCAGATGGTGGGGACAGCCAAAGCAGGGCCTCTGAGGATGACCAGAGTGAGCAGGTGGGTTCACATGGTAGAAGGCAGTCCTTAAGGTTTGTTTGTCTCAGGCTGTACAGGGGTTGAATTTAGGCAGGACTTACTATGGTTTTAGGTCACAGGCAGCATCCTGGGCTCTGTTCAACTGGACTTGGAATGTTGGTGGAACATTGTCCCAGCAATATATCCCTTGAAAGGTGTTGGCCTTGAGCTGAAATTTCTTAACCATCTTCAGAAGCACCACCTCATATCATGGCTGATTAACGGGGAGTATATCTCGGTGCAACGACTGCTCAATTTTTCAAGCACCTTAGTGTCTCTTGAAAGCTCTGCAGAATTATCCTCCTCCTCCTCCTCATATTGCGCTCTCCCCAGTGAATGTTTCTGATACGGGGTTATCATAAAAATGTGAGGAAGTGGTCCTTGCTGCCTTTTTAAGAAGTGACCAAATTGTCCTTGTCAGCTTGAACTTCACACATTTTAACTGCTCCAGGATTCATTTATTGCTTAATTTTCAGTTTGGTCTTTTTAGTCTGCATATTATTCGGCTGGTCCGAGCTAAGTTTATTGGTCCCAAAATGCATGTTAGTTAAGCCATGCCCTTTTCCCAGAGATGAGAATTTTCTAAGATCTCTTTACAGCCCTTTAGATATTCAATACCAGGCATGTCCCGACATTTGAAGCAAAAGAAGTGTTCCCAGATTTACCTCGCCCACGCCAGTGTTGAAGCTGCTCAGCTGTGGGTCAAAATGCCTCTCGCTCACTCTTTCTTTTATCTTGAGTTCCCCCTCCCCCGATCCATTGCCATGATCCTTAAGAAACTGTGATGTTAGCTCTTGTCTTGAGCAGTCAGTGTGATTCAGTGGCAAAAATGGCTAATGCGGTCTTGGAGTGCATCAACAGAGGCATAACAACCAAATTGCAAGATGTCATAGTCCTGCTGTATACCATATTGGTCAGTCTGCAAGTTCTGGAAGCCTCAATTCAAAAAGGATGTGCACAAAATGGAGTGGGTGCAGAGTAGAGTGACAAGGATGATCAGGGGCCTGGAGACCAAGCCCTACGAGGAAAGGCTGAGGAAATTGGGAATGTTTAGTCTGGAGGAGGTTGAGGGGGGACAGGATTGCTCTCTATAAGGATTTGAAGGGCTGTTGCTTAGAGGAGGGCAGGGAGCTATTCCTGTTGGCGACAGAGGATCATAGGATTTGCAATTATGGGTACAAATTATGGGTGGAAAGATACTGGCTGGACATTAGGATTATTAGTTAGTTTCATTAGCTCAATGAAAGTGTCAGCCCACTATGCTGCAGTGGTGAAAAAGGCAAACTCCATGTTGGGGGTTATTAGGGAAAGGACTGAAAATAAAATGGGCAATATTATAATGGATTCATGGAGGAGAGGTCTATCAGTGGCTACAAGTCATGTTGACTAAAGGGACCCTCCAAGTTCAGAGGCAGTCAACCACTGAACCCCAGTGCCAGGAGGGAACAACGAGAAGGCCTCAGCCTTTATCCCTGTTGTTGGACCCCCAGAGGAACTGGTTGGCCACTCTGTGAGACAGGATGCTGGACTAGAGGGACCACTGGTCTCATGTGCCTTTCTGTTCAAATAATGCTTCTTCAATAAAGGATGGAGAACACCTTTCTTCAAAAATCTAGGAATATTCACATCAGACAAGGAAGTATTCATGATCTACCTAAGGCGCTCCCTCATTTTGTCCTGGCAAGATTTCACCAGCCAGGATGAGTAAGATCACAAGCGGGCCTCCTCTACAACACTCACAACTCCATTGATATCTGTCAGGGTTACCAACCTGAAGCTGTCCATCAAAAGGAACAGATGGTGCCAGAGACGCAAAGTGCTGCTGCTGCCTGATCTCTTTGTAGGCAGACACCCAGGTTGGAGCAGACCTGAGATATTTTGTCAGCAACAAACCATGCAAGAAACATGGCAGCTAATTCATTCTTTTTGAAAGACTACACTTGGAGTTTTCAGTTGCTGGAACAAACTAAACAATTGTCCCTAACCTAGCTATGGTGCTGGTCTAGCTTTTGGAATAATGGACTGTCATGCCGTTAGTATTGCTTCTCGAATTTTTGCCCACGTCCTTCCGTGTGACTCAGTGCGGCCAAAGAAAAACCATCACCTCTGTTTCTCACACACTCAGTGTTTCTCACACAATCAGTGACAGGTAGAGCATGAAATTCTTGTTGAACAAATAGATTTTGTTGCCATGTTGTTTTTTGTTCCTCTACATCTTTTAAGAAATTTCTCATTACATTGTGACTAATGATTGTTCCTCAGACGGTTATGCTTTCTCTTTCTTGCTTTGGTTTGCAGAATAAGAAACAGAGGCCAGAGGCCCACTAAGGCAGTGTATAAAAGAAAGAAAAAACATTACTGAATGATAAAAGAGCTTTCTTGCTGGGAGAATCGAAAGCTCTGAGATTTTAACTGTGTCATAAAGAGGAATGCAGTTAGCATCCATGTTAGACTTCCCTACATGAAATAAAATACCCATTTTCTTCCCCATGGGAACATTAAAATGTCTTCTTTTGTTTTAATCTAATTGCTCTGTTTATAGCTTCCCTTGCTTGAGCTTATTAAATCCATGTCCTGAGTCTGTATTGAAGATGTTAAACACACTGGGGGGGAAAAATCAGAAATAACAGAAATTGGGCACCGAAACACTTTAAGGTACGAATTATAAACGGGGTGTTTGTCTGTTCCACCAAAAGGGCATATTTATTTTCAATAATTTCTGGGTACAGATAGTTTAACCTTTATCTTTTGGACAGCATACAACCGGTTCTGACAGGTATGCCTAGAAGCACTGAGCAAACCTGACAATACATGCTGAAAATAGGTATCCAGAGCTTATAGATACCAGCATTAACTCAGTGAAGCCAAAAATAAAGTTTCATTTATTACATTACAAAAATGTCACCGGCATAATGTTCTTATATGTTTGAGGTTTCGGGGACATTCCCCCCTTTCCTGAACAGCAGCCCCTCCCATCGATGATTCCACCTCTGCTGATGAAGTGAGGAGAGAGAGCGCGAGCCGTTGTTCCCTTTAGGGACTTGATGGAGAATGAGAGGCTGCGTCGACTGCTTGCTTCCCCTTTGCGCCATCTGGTGCAAAGCGTGGTGTAGTAGTTAAGAGCGGTGGACTCAGATCTGGAGAACCGGGTTTGATTCCCAGCTCCTCCACATGAGCAACGGAGGTTAATCTGGTGGACCGGGTTGGTTTCCCCACTCCTACACACGAAACCATCTGGGTGACCTTAGGCAAGTCACAGGTCTGTTAGAGCTCTCTCTGCCCCACCCACCTCACAGGGTGTCTGTTGTAGGGAGGGGGGGAAGGTGATTATAAGCCATTTTGATTCTCCCTTAACTGGTAGAGAAAAGTTGGTTTATAAAAACCAACTCTTCTCTTCCTCCTCCTCCTTTTTTTTCTTTTTTTCTTTTTCTTTTTCTTCTTCTTTCCTCCACCATGTTCCTGGTTCTCCCAAAGGAAACCCACTCCTGTCGTGCTGCTGCTGGCCGGCTGGCCACTCTGGGGCAGTGAGTGGAGTGAGTCAATAACAACAAAGAAAGGATAGATAAGAACTGAATTTCCAGCTTCTAATTGTAGTGTTCCAGTTGTTATTACGGTGTTTAATCTTCAAAATGGGAGATGCGGGAGATATTATATTTTCTTTTCCACCAAGTTCTTAGTGATATTGGAAGAAATAAGTTGGCTTTTGGTGGCAAAAAAGGTTATTTGACTGGAACAGGTATCAGTTGGCTCTATTTATTTATTTATTTTGATTTTTAACTTACTCTTTCCCAAATGGATTACATTCAAGGCATAATTTCAATACATTCCTGTTAAAATACAACCTCCATACAATAAATAAATATCATTAAAACCTATAGCATATCTACACAGTTTGGCACACTAAAAGCGAGAAATTCTATGACACCTTTAACATTAATACCCGTGGCGTTGTGAAGAGGTGAAGAGGCAGAATAAACCAATGTAGGAAATGGAGCAGGTGGCGCAGGGAGTCAGCCATGGTGGGACCGTCACTGCCCTCAGTCGTGGGCCTGGCGGAACATCTCTGTCTTGCAGGCCCTTGGGAACTGAGCAAGGTCCCGCAGGGCCCGGGTCTCACTAAACAGTTCCACCAGGCTGGAGCCAGAGCCGGAGAAGTCTGGCTTTTGTTGAGGGCAGCCAGATATTTCTCAGGCCCAGGATCACGAATATGTTGTTATCTAGTGAACTGAATGTTAACTTGGTTAAAGTTGATCAACATTAAGTGAAATTCTAGATTCAGATAGATATGTAAACATTAAAAGTGTGATGACTTTATCCAAAGTAGGTGATTGCCCAGTAATTATTGTCCTCAGATATTGCGTTCCCTTTGAAGGAATTTATGGTTTGGCTGTCTCAAGCATCAACCCCATGCTGTGAACCTGGCTTTTCAAGGGGAGTATAAGTCCACCCAAGACAGGGGAGATCTGAGGTCCCTGGTCTGCCTTTGTACTAACTCAGAGAAGGGAGAAGGAGACAAATTTGATTGAAAGTTGGATTTTGTATATAGAGTACTGGAATATAAATTTCTGTGGATGTGTAACTTTATGCTTTGTTCCCTTTGATTTAATTAAAAACATTAATAGAGGTTTTAATGAATGTACATCATCCAGTGATTTGTTCATGTGCTGTTGCCTTGCAGTTATTATAAGGGAGTTACAGAGGTCCAGTTTTGGCCACAGTTCCAGGCCCCTCAGTTGAACCTCTAGTTACTTTCTCTTTCTTTCCTAGAACATTGTAGATATCACTGAAAAAGTGGCCCACCTTTGCTCAATATAACCATTGAGATAAAGTACTAGATAGTGAAATAACTGTTAATCAAATTCTAATAATTTGTGTATTCTCTTTTAACAATTGTATCTTCAAAAGCTCTGTTGCCCATATAATAAACTTTGTTATTATTTAGACTGGAATGGAAAAGGCAAGATTGGGAAAGGGGTGTAAGAGAGTGTTGACAGCTGGGTGGTATTCATTCCAGAAACACAAAACACCATGATAAAAAAAATCTCATTAACAATTATTTACTATGCCGAAGACTGAACAAGTAACAAACAGATGTCTACAAGAATTACAAAATGTGGCTAAATAGTAAATACTCAAAATGTTAACGACAGTGTTTACAGTAGTAAGGCAAAATGTTTACGGTAGTAGGTACAGGAATGCGGATGTAATCCTGTTGCAAAAATCTTCATCAGCCAAAGCTTAATTCTTGATATACTGATGAAGTATCCTAAGACATGGGACGGGAGCTCTGTCAGTCTAACCGCTTATGAAGATTTGATAGCAGGCAGGAGCAGAAATTTAGCAAGAGCTAATACTGACTTGGCTGGCAAACAACATTCTCTCAGGCATAGACTGATTACATCTAGATTGCTATACCTACAACAGCAAACATTTTGCCTTACTAACGTTGAAAACATTGTGTGTATTTACTATTTGGCCACGTTTTGTATTTTTTGTAGACATCTGTTTGTTATTTGTTCAGTCTTTGGTGTGGTCAATAATTGTTAACGCGGTTTGTTATCACAGTGTATTGTGTTTCTGGTTTGTGTTTCACACTGTGATCACTCGTTTTTTTCCTTTGAGTGGTGTTCATCAACATTTCATACTCCAGAGTGTTAATCTGATAAGGCAGCGGTGATGCAGTTAAGTTCTCAAAATTGCAGTCTGTGTCTGTTGTTCCTGCTTCAAACAGATGTGTTGATGAGCACTCTTCAGGGCCCCTGCCCCTCATTAAGTCCCTGCCAGACTTCTTCTCTTCAAGATGCTGTTCTGTGCCTCCGAATCAAATCAAAATTTCACACCTTCGTCCCTCAGAAATGACTCTCTCTGCGTTCCAGGTACTGTGGGGGCTTCATCTTCTCTCTCTCTAGGTGAGGGACAGCTCCTTGGCTCTTTGAGTTCCAGTGAGGAGTGGAAAGCTGTTTGATTACATAGTGATGATATGAGAATCACACTGGAGGGTTACAGAAACGCAACGCAGACCTAATTGATGCATTGCCAGTTGGAGCAGGAAGAGGGCCCGCTGACGGCGAGGGGGCGGGAACCATAGAATGGCCCACGGGGAGGGGAAATGGACGGCCTCAAAAACGACCTCAAATGTTTCCTGGTGTAAGTACAGGCTGCATTTTTAAGCAACCTTTGCTTAGCTCTATAGCAGTCTGTATTCTTCAAAGAGCTCTTTTAAATGCAAAGCACCAGTGTTTAGAATAATAGAATCATAGGAAGGGACCACCAGGGTCATCTAGTCTAACCCACTGCACAATGCAGGAAATTCCCAACTACCTCCCCCCTCACAGCCCCAGTGAACCCTACTCCATGCCCAGAAGATGGCCAAGATGCCCATCTTGATCTGCCTAAGGTCATAGAATCAGCATTGCTGACAGATGGCCATCTAACCTCTTCTTAAAAACCTCCAGGGAAGGAGAGCTTACCACCTCCCGAGGAAGCCTGTTCCACTGAGGAACCGCTCTAACTGTTAGAAAGTTCTTCCTAATGTCTAGACAGAAACTCTTTTGATTCAATTTCAACCCGTTGGTTCTGGTCTGACCTTCTGGAGCAACAGAATTTATTCAGTAATCAAACATTGTGAGGCCTTCAGAAATTCCTATGCCCAAGGAAGCTTGGACAGTGGGACTGGAGGCAGGCCTCTGGAGGAGCGTCGCTTGCCAGTGGCTGCGGACTGTGTTTCGGCGGCCAGGAGATTCCAGTTTCTGCCCGAGGAGACCAGTGCCTTGTGCTTGCCAGTCGCGGTGCCTCTAACCACTGGCCGTGGAGGCCGGTGCTGGCTAGGGGAGGTGCAATGGACTGTTCATGGTCTGAGCATTATATATGGGATGGTTTCTGTGGTATCATCTATGTTCCCCTTTCCTCACCCCATACTGATCGAAGCCTTTTGTGAAGGAATGGACTGGCAAGTCCTATTCCCTCACGTCTGGGGAGCTTGGAGAATCCTTCTTTCCTTGCGGCGATGAGAGGGAAGTAAATTGTACATGGAGCATCACTGCTATGAAAAGATAAAAGTGGTGGGTATGGGCAAAATAGTATTCTGGTTTTTCAGGGCATGCCAGTACCCATCTCATGTCCCAGAACACAGGGCGGAAATCATCAAGTTGCTGGGTCAGGACTTAGTAACTGAATTGGATTCTTTGTTTAGTACATCATCTGCATGGAGTGATCAAGATGATTTTGTTGTATTTTTGCAGTTTTCTCAATTCAAATCAAGACCGAAACAAATGAAACACAACAGATCACTGTTCTTAATTAAGTTTCTAATGAATTTCTTCTGCTTTTTGTCTGTGTATTTGATCTGGTGATGTAGCCACTCAGTCTAGGACAGTCAACCCTCCCTTCTCTAGTTAGTTCATTGCTGCCTTAAGAAGGCCTTGTTGATTTAATATTATTTCCACATAGGTCTAATAGTAGATACATATACCAACTTGAATTAACGTAGGTGCTTGTTGTATTGATCTTAGAGCATTAGAGATATCCGGTGAGAGATGAACTGCTTCACCCATCTGGTCCAGAGCTTATGTTTTTCACTTGCATGCCCTTTGCAGCCATTCAGGAGTAGGGCCTTCGATAGTCAGTGCCCCACTTATTGGTCTCAGGATGTTGATTTAGCTAATGTGGTGCGGATATATGGATGCTCTACTGAGTCTTAAAGCAACTTGAATAGATTGGACTGGCCAAGCTGAATGGCAGACTGGTTCCTTTTTTTATGGCAAGAATCATTTTTTTGGTAATTTTCTACATAGCAACAATCCTCCTGCTTTTTTCATTCATCTATTATAGTTTACGCTGCTTCTTATTTTCTTTTAGAATTCACACTTCGTATTAAGCGTCCTGAACCTTGTCAGTGTCTTTGCTTGGTCTGATCTGTACGTCGTGATGAGAGAGCTTTGCTCCTTTACAACAAGAAATTTGTACTCTAGGCTTACTATTTTGTTGTTGTTGTTTAATTACTGTCACATTCTGCTGACTGTAGGACGTGCCCTTGATGTCTTACAATAGAGCTTTCTGGTCTCTGAGCGAGTCATTCCACTCATATTTGATGAGTACTTCTAAGAAGGGAATTGAGATTTTGGCAGCACTGCACATTACAGTTACATTGAAGGTCTCCCTGTTACCATCTTCAGCCCATCATTATCCTGTAGGGATGTAAACAGGGCCCATAGAATCACAGTTGGAAGGGGCCACACAGGCCATCTAGTCCAACCCCCTGCTCAATGCAGGATCAGCCTAGAGCATCCCCACCATCTTATACTGTATTAGTTAGATTAGGGCTGTGGTTTTAATGACATGTTTTAACTTGTATTTATATGTATATTTATGGATTATTATTGTTGTAAGCCGCCCTGAGCCTGGGGTATAAATCAAATGAAACAAACAAATAAGTTTGAATCACATTACTGTGACGACAGCTGAATACTGTCAGTTGTGTTTGCGCTTTTGAATTTACCACAGTGAACAAAACATAATCTACCCCTTCAAATTTTTGTCTTGAAACAGATTTCGGGCAACACATATGGCAGCAGCTGCTGCATTTTGAGTCTCATAAAGTTTAATTTCATATTTGTAACAGTATCCTAGACACAAGGTATGGTGAAATGACACTTCATCCAAGCATCTGTGTAAGAATTTTTTACTTTGTGAATGTTGCGTTTACACTATGTGAATACTCATGGTTAGGTTCTCCCCCACCACCACCACAATGTTGCTATTCCTTCTGAGCTCCAAACTGCAAAGTTCGTGGAAATAACACCACGTAGGGAACCTGAGAGATGGGACACGTGGTGGGGTTTGTGCACACGCCCAACAGAGACCTTCCAGTCTCAAAGTGACCAAACAGTTTTAATCTCTTCCCTCCCTGCTGGTTTTATACTGGGAGTGGTTTTGAAGGTTTGTGGGTAGAAGAAGCCATTTTAGAGGAGAGGGACCATCCTTGGAGAAGAGGGGCAAATATGCTTTAGAGCAATCATGATTAAGACTTTGTGGGGACTTTGAAGGAGCCGTGCCCTGGCCTCAGGTCTGGCAAGAGGTGACCAGCCAAAGGGAGGTAGGGATTAAAACTGAGATGTGCTGAGCCTGAAAAACAACCCTGCAAACTGTAAGATGTTTTTGCCTACCTTTAACATCACAGAGATGTCTGAGCCTTAAGGTGAGAAGATTGTGGTTATTCCTGTTTCAGTTTCTCTGTGCTCCGATGCTGTAGTCTTTTCCTGTTCACCTCTGTGCTTTTATTTGTTATATCCACTGATTACCTGTATATTTAAATATAAAAAGTTCTTTTTTCCTGCTGTCTTTATAATCATGGGGAAAGCCTTAAGTTTGGCTTACATTTATCATAGTATGAGACAGAATCAAGAGGAGAGGGGAGTATCTCCAACCAGTCAGATTTCCACCTGCCACCCCCCCCCCACGTTGGCCGAATAAAAGGGGGGGGGTTCTATTTATTTTTTTAACGTAGGGCCTCAGATTGCAGTTCTCTTGGTGGCCTGCTGATAGCAGCAGACAGTAAACACTGTTATTAAAGGGAACTGAGTGAGATAAAGCTGGAGAGGTGATCTCCTCATAGAGGTCTAGCAACTTGAGATCTGGGGCTGGTGAGTAATCCCCTCATTTTCTGTGGTAAAAAGAAAGACCTGAAGGTCATTTTACCAGACAAGAAACCATGAGCTAGGTACTTTCTGAGTTCTAAAGTTCCTGCTGAGTACTCAGGTGCCCTGCAAAACTACATGCCCCGGCGGTAAGAACATAAGAAAGGCCCTGCTGGATCAGACCATCAAGTCCAGCAGTCTGTTCACACAGTGGCCAACCAGGGGCCTCTAGGAAGCCCACAAGCAAGACGACTGCAGCAGCACCATCCTGCCTGTGTTCCACAGCACCTAATAGAATAGGCATGCTCTTCTGATCCTGGAGAGAATAGATATGCATCATGACTAGTATTCATAAGAACACAAGAAAGGCTCTGCTGGATCAGACCAAGGTCCATCAACTCCAGCAGTCTTTTCACACGGTGGCCAACCAGGTGCCTCTAAGAAGCCCCCAGACAAGACGACTGCAGCAGCACCATCCTGCCTGTGTTCCCACAGCACCTAATTTATGCATCATGACTAGTAGTACTTTGCTGGCCAGAGCAAACCCAAAAATTGGCTAACACTGCAAACTGGAGAACATGCAAAAACAGTACCACTCTGACATACAGAATGTGCCTCAAGATATGGCAGAATATTTCAGTTTGTAGGCAGGAAAAAATAGTTTGCAAACTCCTGGCCTCAATCTTGTTTATGCCCTGTGCAACACAGCTAAGTGAAAGAGCCTCTGCTTGGCATGCAGAGGTCCCAGGTTCAATCCCCGGCTTCTCCAGTTAAAATGACCCAGCAGATGGTGATGCGAAAGACTTCTGCCTGATACCCTGGAGAGCTGCTGCCAGTCTGAGTAGACAGTATTGCCCTTGATGGACGAAGGGTCTGACTCTGGATAAGGCATATTCTTGCATGGTGTAGTGGTTAAGAGCAGCAGATGCTAATCTGGAGAACCGGGTTTGTTTCCCGTTTCTCCACATGAAGCATGCTGGGTGACCTTGGGCCAGATACAGTTCTCTCCGAACTCTCTCAGCCCCACCTACCTTACTTACATGGTGTCTGTTGTGGGGAGAGGAAGGGAAGGTGATTGTAAGCCATTTTGGGACTCCTTAAAGGAAAGAGGGGTATAAAAACCAACTCCTCCTCCTCCTTCATGATACTGAGCTTGATAAATTATACTTTGACTTCGAGTTCTTTATTCAATGTTTGGTTCACAGAGCAGGCAGGATTCTATTCTAAGGGCGGCTGTTGCCACTTCTTTGAGTAGGATGTTGAAAAACTAGCTGATCCAGATTCAAAAGACTGGTGCTAAGGGGAGCTCGTATAGGGCCAGGGTACTCTCTGGGGTCGCGCCCACCGTCTGCCTGATACTTCTGAACCTGTTGTGCATTTGAAATGCAGGCGGCTAAGCTAGAAAGTGCTGGAAAACAGCATTTGTTTTTTGCATTCATAGCAACGGTCCCTAAATGGAATGGAGGATGTCTGAAGTGCCCATGCGTCTGGTCTCATGTTTAGCACATCAAAGAGAGGGAAGGGCATATCTATTATGCACTGTAAATCAAATGCAAATGATGTTTTTGGGTTGCATGAAGTCCTGTTCCAAAATGTTCCAGGTGCCCTGGCTATTTCTGCTGCTGAGATATTGGCGCTGGTAATAGAGAAATCGCTTTCTGTTTCTAGCCCAAGCGTTTTAGACCTCTCAATGTAACAAATTGAATAAGGAAATTGGTTTCTCACTTGATCCTAGCTCCTGCAATTTCATTTTTAAATTACTTTTGTGAAGTGGATGAGAAACAAAAGCGTAAAGATATTTCCTCTTTACCAAAGCACCAAGATCACAAAATAAGTAAAGTATCCCTACTAACACTGGAAACAAGGCATGTTAGTTATTGAATTAGCAGCAGTTACTTTCAAAAAAACTACTTTGCACAGATGCTGTTGGAGGAGAAGAAAAATGGGGCTGTTGGTTGGAAACAGGTGATTGAGTTCCTTAAAGGACTGTGCTGGGGAAGCGGGCGTACAGTGCCCGAGGCAGCCATGTGGGGGGAAGGGAGCAGGGCTGGAGCCAGGCGGGTGCTCCGGCTGAGGAGCAAGCTCTGAGGTCTGGTGAGGGATTGCCAGCCTCCAGGTGGTGGCTGGAGATCTCCTGCTGATACAACTGATCTCCAGGCGACAGAGACCATTCACCTGGAAGGTGGACTCTATGGCATAATACCCCATTGAAGTCCCTGCGTTCCCCAAACCCTGCCCTCCTCAGGCTCCACCCCCAAAATCTCCCGGTATTTCCCAACCTGGAACTGGCAACCCTGGGTCTTGCCTAGGGCCTGGTGACTGGGGGTGGTCCTTGAGGTCACCTGACTGCAGGCTGAGTTTGGTGAGACGCCTGATGGGACAGGCTAGACAGCAGCCTTGAAGGCTTGCAGCAGAATTTCCAGGGTGGTGGGGCAGGTGGTGAAGAGGCAGTTGGGAGCCCCAGAGGAACACACGCACAGAGGCCGCATTAAAGTAAAACAGGACACAATTCTTGACTCTTTTTCCCACTGTCAAGTCGCAGCCAACTTACAGCGACCCCATAGATGTTCAGAAGTGGTTTGCCAATTGCCTGCCTCTGCATAGCAGCACTGGGCTTCCTGGATGATCTCCCATTGAAGTACTAACCCGGGCTGACTCTCCTTAGCTTCTGAGATCTGAGGAGATTGGGCTGTCCTGGGCTGTCCAAGTTAAGGCTCCTGTCCTTCAGAAAAGAACAGGAACATAAGGGACGCAGGAAAAACTCTACATAAGAACAAGGATGTGAAACACTGCCTTGAAAAATGTTGGTTGTCTTACCAAAACTCCCTTGAGATGTTTTCCTTCAGGTGGGGAAACTCCAAATTCACTTTGGGTTGGATCCCATAGATCTGGCCTGCTAACCAGGTACTTCCCTGTGCTGCAAATATGCATTCCCCGCTGCATCAGGAAAGGCATCTTGCCCCAAGGACAAGACCATCTTGGCCTACCTACAGCCATCAGTCTGTATTAGGTTGTCAACCTCATAGAATAGAATCATAGAATCATAGAGTTGGAAGAGACTACCTCTTGGCATTACAACTGATCTCCGGACTACAGAGATAAGTTCCCCTGGAGGAAATGGCAGCTTTGGAGGGTGGAGTCTGTGCCATCACATCCCTTTGCTCCATCCTGCACCAATAAATATTCAGGAATTTCCCATCCCTGAGTTATTGCCAACAGTGGGTTGGTGAATTTGTGGGGATTTGGGGGCAGAGCCTGGGGATGGCAGGTTTGGGAGGGGAGGGGAGGGACCTCAGTGTACTGCCATAGTGTCCACCCTCCAAAGCAGCCGTTTTCTCCGGGGAAGCTAACCTCTGTAGTCAGGAGACCAGTTGTTATTATCCCAGGCAATCTTCAGGCCCCACCTGGAGGTTGGCAACCCTGGCTGGAGTCAGCAGGCCTCGTCTGTAAAGCTTTACAGTGACTGGCCCTTGCAGGGGCCAGTTTTCCATCTGGGAGCCTGAGATGTTGCCTCCAGCAGAACCTGTGCTGAATTAGACCTTCCAGAAGTCTAGACATGGCATGTGAGTTTTCTTCTGGAGAACTAATGCTTGGATGAGTGAAGGGGGAAAACATTTATTCCTGCAAATCGGGCAAAGCCCCAAGGGGCCTGGAAATTGTCGTATGAGATAACCAAGACCCGTCCTGTGTAAGAGGTGGGAGAAGGGCTCCGCACAGGGAACTAGAAGCAGGGTCGGGGTCCCGGCTTGTGCTTTGAGAAGCTGCCTGCTGAGAAAGAGAGGCCTGACTGTGCTACTAGGGCTAAATTATGCTGAAGGGCTGAGCAGGAAGAAGCTACGTCAAGGGCTGAGAGGAACAAGAGCTGTTGTTGACGGACTCTGTTTAAAATGGGAGGGGGCAACTTGGTAGAGTCAAGTTATCTTTTCATACTTGGTCTTGTCCTGCTCTATAACACATGCTGTTTAAGTAAAGTTAAGTGTTAAGTGGACAAATTAACTAAATAATTAGTCAAAGATAGGACATTTGGGAGGACTTTGATTCATAGGGTCGCCATAAGTCGGAAGCGACTTGACGGCACTTAACATACACACAAATTAGGTTATGAAGATGGACAGGAAACAGCATTCATCTTCATTTGCTATCTCTTTTTTATCTTCTTTCTCGTATATTTCTTTTTAAGAACCAACCTTGTTCCCTGTTAAGTCCTGTATGCCCAGCTGCACAGAAGATTATTTCACACTGCACAGAATTTTTTGACAGTGCACAAAATGTGTCTAGCTGTGTGTTAGAAGAAACTATGCCACAACTCTTCATCAGGCCAGATGTTACACAATGAAAACAATTTTTTTTAAAGGAGTGGGGGAAAGCAGATTTTCCAGGTTAAGATTTCAAGACCCAATCTTGTCAGCATTTGGTGTTCGATACTGACAAGCTTGTGAATTTTGATTATATCACTTCTGTTCTGGGCGGAAGGAGCAAACAACGGAGAGTCATCTCATGTGAAAAGCCAAATCCAAATGTCACTATTGCTTATTTCCCCTCAATCAAGCCGTTCAATCCAGCATTGCTAAGTATCTGCTGGGTTTGACTCCCTGGGAGCACAGCGCCGTGAACAGCAATGGCCTTGCCGGATCTCCTGTAAAAGTCCTTACTGGTTGACTATGTCAGAAGAGCAGAGGCTGGATTACCATTGGCATACAGATGGATCCGGATTTATTAATTCAGGGGGTGGGAATCTGAGAAAGCAATGTGCACCTGAGTTGTCCCAGCGTGGTGGTGTGGTTAAGAGCCAGCGTGGTATAGTGGTTAAGAGCGGTGGTTTGGAGCGGCGGATTCTGATCTAGAGAACCGGGTTTGATTCCCCACTCCTCCTCCACATGAGCGGCGGACTCTAATCTGGTAAACTGGGTTTGTTTCCCCACTTCTACGCCTGAAGCCAGCTGGGTGACCTTGGGAAAGTCACAGCACTCTCAGCCCAACCTATCTCACAGGGTGTCTGTTGTGGGGAGGGGAAGGGGAGGTGATTGTAAGATGGTTTGAGTCTGCCTTAAGTAGTACAGAAAGTTGGCATATGAAAACCAACTCTTCTTCTTCATCATCTTCATCATCATCATCATCATCATCATCATCATCATCATCATCTGTTTATGTTCCAGGGCTTGCAAAAGAAATGTCTTGAGATCAGGCAGCTCTGGGCCCTTAAACTCTCTCTCTCTCTCTCTCTCTGTTTGTTTGCAGCCGTCTATCCTGTTTAAATATATGCTTTTTAAAATTGTTTCACAATGGATGCAGACTTTAGGGCAATAATATGGAGCACTGAATCTACCCCTTCGCCCATCTGTGTCACTAACACATGCTGCATAAAACACGTTTCAGAGCAATTATGCTCTGTAGGCTCACAATCCCCCTACGTAACAAGCATTGCATGACACTGAGGTTCTAGAGGGAGAACCGGTCTAGGATGAGAGAGAGTTAACTGAAAGATTGAAGAAATTAAAGGCTCTGCAGTAGTTTGGTGGTCGAAAAAGAGAGGCACAAAATAACAGTCTGCAAACAACCTGGGATGGTAATTTAGAGGAGCAGAGCCTTGGGAAAAAAATTCTCCCATGTGAAAGAGATGAGAAAGGTTCATTTCATGCTTAATCAGAAAGGTTGTTGACCTAGAAAAGAAAGCGGGGCTGCAGCTTCAATTTGAGATTTTAAAAGGATAGCACTGGAGGTAAATGCATGAAAGGTTTTCTCCAGCAAGATCTTCTCCAGTCGGATTCCTCCCCCCCCCCCGCCTGTATCTCTCTGTATGCCCACCTCATGCCTTAAGCATAAGAAACAGCAAGGGAAGTAATAATCTCTTTCCTTTGGAAATTGTATACATAGGAAAAATGAATAAATACATGTAAATACATTTTTCATCGTAAATGTTTTTTCTCTTTAAAAGTAGCTTGGAACCCAGACATTTTTATCCTGCCCTTGCTTGGAGGAGGTCAGGCTGGTACATGGTTCTCCCTTCCTTCATTTTATCCTTATGACAACCCTGTGAGGTGGGCTCAGCTGAGACAGAGTGACTGGTTTAAGGTCACCTAGGACATGTCATGGCAAGTGGGGATTTGAACTCAGGTCTTTCCAGGCCACACAATTGATAATGAACAGGGGTGAGAAATTTCCGAATCAGAGAATCACAGCCAGGAGAGCTATAGTATATAAGGAATTCATGATTTACATTAGGTTAACTTGAGATGTTCTCTATAGTATCAAAAGCACTGTTGCTCATAAACTTAATACTAGGTTCTTAACACTTCTTCTTTGTCTACCTGTCTTCCACACCCTTAACAGATCTCTAGTTTTAAATAGTTAACTTACTTGTTCATGAAACCTCTGTTATTCCACATTGCTTGTAGCCTCCTGCCCCAGTTTCTAGAAATATTATTCAGAATGGATAGTCAGAATATGTAAAACTGAAATAAGTCTTTTTCCTCCAATTTACATTGTTGCTATCTCACCCTGTGGACATGGAAGGGAAGTATGTCTTACAAACTGTTTATTTGCAAAGCTGATTTGGAATAACAAGAGGACAATGGTTAGTTTTATTGCTAGAGGGAAGGGGACCAGCACCTTGAATTTACACATTTGTTTGGAAAGCACTGGGAAAATTAACATTCCTTTCTTTTATGTTAGAATCATAGAATCATAGAGTTGGAAGGGACCACTAGGGTCATCTAGTCCAACCCCCTGCACAAGGCAGGAAATTCCAAACTACCTCCTCCACCACACCCCCAGTGACCCCTACTCCATGCCTAGAAGATGCCCAAGATGCCTTCCCTCTCATCATCTGCTTAAGGTCATAGAATCAGCATTGCTGACAGGAAGCCATCTAGCCTCTGCTTAAAAACCTCCAGGGAAGGAGAGCTCACCACCTCCCGAGGAAGCCTGTTCCACCGAGGAACCGCTCTAACTGTTAGAAAATTCTTCCTAATGTCTAGACGGAAACTCTTTTGATTTCTTTTCAGCCCATTGGTTCTGGTCCGACCTTCTGGGGCAACAGAAAACAACTCGGCACCCCCTTCTATATGACAGCCCTTCAAGTACTTGAAGATGGTTATCATATCCCCTCAGTCTTCTCTTCAGGCTAAACATACCCAGCTCTTTCAACCTTGTTGTTCCAGCAACACATGTCAACATATATAGATATTAAGCCAACAGCCAGGGGAACAATTTTCTTCCTTGGTCCAAAGAGCCAAAGGTAAATGTTGAGCATGTAATAAGGACTTCAAGTGAGCAAAGAGGGGAAAGGAAAGTTTATTCGTGTGCTCAATTCTTTTCTTAGAGGGTTTATCTAAGGCTGAATCTGCCTGAAAATGAGGGATAACTCTGGATAATGTGACCAAGGGTCTGTGTAGCCTAGCATCCTGTTTCCTGCAGAAGGGCCCATAAGATGTCTCCTGGAACCAAATAATGAGAGTATGAAGGCAACCCTACCATCGAGCATAGAAGTTCCAGTTAGATACCCCAGCTTGTAGCCACAGATAGACCTCTCCTCCATGGATGTGCCTGATCTCCCAGCAGCCACGTGGTAATGAATTCTGCATGCTCCGTAGGAAGTGCCCCTCTCATCTCTGTCTTATCTTGGGATAAACTGTTCATAAGCAACGGCATGGGCACCTCTGTTGATTTCTGGGAGGAAGCGCCCAAGTCAGATGGGTACAGGCTCAGAAAAGGGATGTTACAGAAACGTGACTGCAATGGTGGACCCTCGAGGAAGAATTTTTCTAACAGAGCGGTTCCTCAGTGGAACAGGCTTCCTCGGGAGATGGTGAGCTCTCCTTCCCTGGAGGTTTTAAAACAGAGGCTAGATGGCCATCTGTCAGCAATGTTGATTCTTTGACCTTAGGCAGATGATGAGAGGGAGGGCATCTTGGCCATCTTCTGGGCATGGAGTAGAGGTCACTAGGGGTGTGTGGGGGGGAGGTAGTTGTGAATTTCCTGCATTGTGCAGGGGGTTGGACTAGATGACCCTGATGGTCCCTTCCAACTCTATGATTCTATGGGGCAAAAACACAGCTGCAAAAGGAGAGGTTGGAGGTGAGGATTTCCTGCTGTGACTCTGCGTGGGGGGGGGGGCTGTTTCCAGTATAAGTCTCGATGGAGCTGACCCCAGTGAGCAAAGGGGCCAACTGCTTCTCCTTGCTTTTATCAACCAGAATGGCACGGGTCCAACCAGTGGGTTGTCACCCTTTGCCATTGGGTGAAGCTGACATCTCTTACCTCCCAGGTGCTATGGATTGTTTGTTTTTGATTTCCTGTAAGCCACTTTTGGTACTGTAGGGGATACTTTAAAAAAAAAATAAGCATTGCTCATTTCCTGAGTATAGAAGACATAGAGGTAGATAGAAATATTTGCACATTTCAGACTTGAGCTCCAATGTAAATATTTCTTTCAGTGGTATTTTTCTCCTCTCTGTTTCAATCTACTATTTGATTTTGTACTTAGCAATACTCTTTTGGTTTCACAACGGAGAATGCCAGAGCCCTTTAACATTTACGGGGCAGCAGTTTTGACATATAAAGAAAAGCTTGTAGGATTTTGTGAGGCATGACTGAAAAAAATACCATTAGCAACTGTGACTAGCATTTTTATTCAGTACATTAAGAAGAAATATTCTGTATATTTTATTAGAAGTAAAGGCGGTAAATGTACAGCTCTATATATTAACCCAAATCAAGTTAAAATAACTTAAAGAAATTTTTATCACTTTGATATTACTCAGTAAAGAAAACATACTGTTTATTCCTCAATAGTATAAAGGCATAGGAAAAAATTAACAGCAAATTGGATTAAAACATAATAACATCAGCAGCTTTATTGATATGCACATATTGAAACCAAAACCCTGGAAAGGCAGGAGTACTGCTGGTTGGGGAGGAGGAGGACTTTGTGCCCCCCACTTTCAATGGGGTTCAGCTGACCCGGCTGACTCAGTTAAGAGCCTTGGGTAGTGCTGGACCCAGCATTATTGCTGGAGAAGGCAGCAGCATGGGGAGGGGCCGTGGCTCAGTGGTAGAGCATCTGCTCGGCATGCAGAAGGTCCCAGGTTCAGTCCCCTGCATCTCCTGTTAAAGGGACTAGGCAAGTAGATTATGTGAAAGACCCCTGCCTGAGACCCTGGAGAGCCTTGGAGAGGGGCCGTGGCTCAGTGGTAGAGCATCTGCTTGGCATGCAGAAGGTCCCAGTTTCAATCCCCGCCATCTCCACTTAAAGGGACTAGGCAAGTAGGTGATGTAAAAGACCTCTGCCTGAGACCCTGGAGAACCGCTGCCGGTCTGAGTAGACAATACTGACTTTGATGGACCAAAGGTCTGATACAGTATAAGGCAGGTCCATGTGTTCATGTGTGTTCAAGTTAATGAAGCTGCAAAAAATAAAAAAAATAAGGCTTTCTTCCAACTCAGCCTAGCTTGGGAAATGGCCCCTTACCTTGATGTGGATGATCCAGCCACCTGGATCCATGACATGGTGACACTGAGACCAGACTGCTGAGATGCACTGTATATTGGTCTCCCCTCAAAATCAATTCGGAAACTCCAGTTGGTCCAGAATGCCGCAGGTCTGCTATCGTTGGGAGATAGAGGGAGCACACGTACGACTCTCATTCCACTGGCGGCCCCACATTTACCGGGCTCAATTTAAGGTATCACATTCAAACCCTTCATGGCCTTGGGTCTGCAAGACCGCCTCTCGTGCTCCGCTATGTCCACTTTTCTAATCCGAGCAGGGCCTTCTGCCGGAGCCAGCCTGCCAGTGGGCAAAATCACAAAGTGCCCGTAGGCGTGCCTTCTCCGTTGTGGCCCCCACCTTGTGGAACAGCCTGCCTGAGGAGGTCTGGAAGGCTCCCACTCTCATGGATTTCCGCAAACGATGCAAGCCTGAGACTTTTACCTAGGGGCTCCATCTTGTCCAAGTGGCAAGGGAAAATGCGGAGATGTCCTAACCATGAGGCCTAAGGTCATACTGAACTGTAAAGTACTGCAGCGTCCTTTTAAACCATTGTTTAGGATAAGTACCAAGGGCAAGGAAAGGTGACTGTGTGGGTCCACCTTCTCTTTGTACCCTTCCTCTGCCTGAATGTTTGAACAGACCGTGTGTATTCTTTTCATTTAGTAAACTTCCTTGTACTTTGAATGTCCAAATCCTGATCTCTGGAAACACCCCATGCCTGTTCAGTCTAGCAATCTAAACTATGGAAACAGGGAGGGGCACTTGGTAAGCTCTCCATCCCTGGAGCATGACAGCACAAAGAGCTAGATGGTGCATCTCGGTTTAGCAGGAGATGCTCTCAGAGTCAGTGGTGGCCATGGGAATTACCCAGTTTGTTTTTGGCACCCCTGGTAAGGGAGGGGAAAGGGAGGGGTGGCCGAGTGGAGACTTGGGATAGCTGCAGGGTTGTGTGACCCCCCCACCCCGAGACCAACCTGGAGGAAAAAGGAGGGCTTGTGAGTCCATTCTGACATCAAGGTCTGGATGAATCTGCTGCTCCAATAAGAAGCCAGATGTCAAAACACCAATCAGTATTATGACTCATTGGACTTCTTATTGTTAACTGGATCGCCCAAGGTTATTTGTACAGAACTGTTATTTTTCAAACCCTTAGCTGTCTGGTTCAATGTGCTGCGGTCAGGTTGCTGAATGCGAAGGAATTGTGTGGCGCTGTTCTGAGATAATGCAGCACAGAAACAGGTCATGCCAATTAAAGTGACTGAGTAGCAGCAAATGCTGTCAGATGTAGATGTTGGTTTGTTTTTAGGGTGTTGAAATTGAACAATGACTTATCACTGTGTACAAATATTTTGCCAACGCGTTGAGTTCCTCATGGGCAATTTCTGTATAGAGTACTTTTTATTATTCGTTCCTCTCTAATTTATCTATTGAAACCCACCGCGTTTAAATGGACGGTGTCAAAGATGTGTCAGAAAGGAAAGCATTGTATGTTCACACAATCGAGCATGAGCATCCTTGCTGTTCATTTATGAACTGAAGCATAACGAATAGATCCTCCAAGTTAACTTGATGTGATTTTATCTGAGTCAAGGGCTGTTTCAGACAGAAAACGTTAAGCCTTCATCTCTTCATTTGTTGTCTACTTTTCTTACTACACTGTGGAGAAAGCTATTTTGAAACAGTTGTCCCTTTTCAAAGAAAAAGGACCAGGGGGTATTTGTCACGGGGAAACTATCGTTAGCGTGGTAATTGTGGAAGCCTGAGACGACGTACTGTTTAAAGATGAAGGTTGGCAAACATTTTGACTCCACATGGCAGCAAGTCTAATGGGCCACGTCCGTGATTCATTTCACTTTCTCCATAGCCATGCTGGGGTGTTACACACACATTTTACTTAATTGTTAGCTCATTCATGTGGGTGATGTTTCTTTTCCCCCCTCTTCTTGAAAATGCTTTTCTTACTCGATATATGGACCTTAATTAAACTCAATCTAATTTTTAAGGGGCCTTAAGTGTTGCACTAATTAATCATTAAAAGACAACACATGTCTTCGGTCTTGTACTTCATTTACTTTTAAATGCTTTAAAAAAATAAAACCTTTATTGAGAGATTAAGACAAAATCCATTTCTAGTTAGCCAGAAAAGCTGGCTCAGATACATTAAAACAACAACTACTACTACCGCCAAGGGATATACTACATTCTTTGATACCAACAATTTCTGTCTATGTAACCAGTAAACAACATTTATAACATGAAACTTTACTTGTTAATCCTTAAAGGCGTATCAGAAACTTGGTATCTTATTTTTGTTTGTGACACTGGCGCTGAGTGTATATATGTTATTCTTCTAACACGTAGGTGTCATTCAAACATTTGCCTAGTAATTTAATTTCATACTGTGCTATAGAGACTGCCAAACATAGCATGCTTGAAGGCAGATCATAAACTGCAGTTGCTTTTGCCACAGCCCAGGGTCCCAAACACAATCCCGAGGAGAAAGGAAGAGGCAGGTGTGGAAGAGTCACAGATTTAGGCTGTGGGGAATCTACATGGCGGGGTTTCCCTGTCATTGTGGTTTGAGATCTGTAATATATGATTGTGTGAGTTGCCATCTACAGGCCAAGTGGCAGATGTCTTTGTTAAGCCATCGGCTGGCCTGGGCACGCTTCTGGGGAAGGTGGGGCTTGTGCGGTTTTCCTCAGATGGATGCCCAGCAGAGCCCTTGCGTGCCATGGCTCCACTATAGCAGAGCTGCGACCTTGCCTTTCTGGTGTGCTCCAAGCTTAACAAGGTCATTTGAACACAAGAGATGATACAGGTTATGCAAGTACAATAGTGGCCATGGGCCATGGCTTAGTGGTAGAGCATCTGCTTGGCATGCAGAAGGTCCCAGGTTCAATCCCCAGCATCTCCAGTTAAAGGGACTAGGCAAGTAGGGGATGTGAAAGACCTTGGCCTGAGACCTTGGATTGCCACTGCCGGTCTGAGTAGACAATACTGACTTAGATGGACCAAGGGTCTGATTCAGCATAAGGCAGCTTCATGTGTTCAATAGTTGAAAAAGCCTGTGAGACTCCTTCTGTACATCCTTCTTCTACCTTTCGAGTACCCTGAAGCTATTGTGAAAAGCTTGCTTTTGACTGATAGTAAGGATTGCAGTAGGGGTTTATTTATTTACTCACTTCATTTATACCCCACTTTTCTCACCAGTCAGAGACACAAAGCGTCTTACAACCGTTCTACTTTCCTCCTCATGGCAACCACCCTGTGAGGTAGGCTGAGAGTTGTTGACTGTGACCACGGTCACCCAGCGAGCTTGCCTGGCAGAGCGGGGATTTGAACCTGGGTCTCCCAGAGCCTAGTTTGACATTCTAACCACTGGACCACACTGGCGCATTACGCTGAATCACGACGGCAAGCTAATGTGTACAGAGGGAGCCTGTGTCTAACAAAGATTTTGTGGATTTGTGTGTGCGCATATGTGCAATACATTTCTGTGCATTCAGGGTACTTGAGAGCCAGGGCTGAGGCAGTGAATAAGACCGAGAGAGTGAATAACAAAGTTCAGTGTGTTAATAAGGAGAACTATACAGGAAAGCCTTTAGAAGGCTTCATTTTTAGCCTATGGTCTGGAAAACATCTGTTGGAGATTTCTTGATGCTATGAGCAAACTCATTAATGGTAGAAAAGAGCAAGGGTCCAGTAGCGCCTGAAAGACTCACAAAATTTCTGGTAGGGTATGAGCTTTCGTGAGCCACAGCTCACTTCTTCAGATACCGTGTGACTCATGAAAGCTACCAGAAATTGTATTAGTCTTTAAGGCGCTGCTGGACTCCTGCTATTTTCTGCTGCTATGGATAGACTAACACAGCTACCCATCGTGATCTACCTCATTAATGGTGCATGAGGGAAACCCATTCACACTCTTACTTTTGCAATTGCCGCCGAGAAAGCCGTTCGCAAAAGCCTTCTGGGTAAAGGGTGCCCTATTCCCGAGCTCAACTCCGCACATATCCTTTGTGTGCAAAAAAATCTGATATTTGGCAGCCCAGCTGGGACTTTGGAGAGTTGCTGCGGTCCAGAATGGGCAGCACTAGGGTTGCTGGATCCGGGGGTGGGGGGGTGGGGGGGAGCCGCTTCATTAGATTCAGGCGGGTTTTCTTGCTGCCAGAATTGCTCCTGGTGAGAGGATGTCTTGCAGAGAGTGTTTATTTCTGTCCCATCTTGAATTCTAATAAGGAACAGAAGCGGTCCTCATTTTGCCCTTCCTTCGGGCCTGCAATGACCTTTCTCTGTGTGTGTTTGACTGTTTTGCCTCCAATCTGCTTTGCTAGAGAAAGACGTCTTTTTTGCTCCTCAGAAGAATGAGAAGAGCCTTTGCTATTTTCACCTCAGCCAGCAAACATGGAAGAAAAATGCACCTTGGCGCTTATCTTTCATTATAGTGTAGTTTGAAGAGAATTGAAAGCTGTTTATAAGTAAATCGCAGTTTATATCGCCAGTCAGGAAGATGTGATTTAATCACTGTTTTCTATGAAAAGTTCATTCTTGTTTTCTGATATAACCTTCCTTCGCAACTCGAAGACGAAGGCAAGTTTCCTTTTCAAAGCAATTTTCTTTTGAGAGGAAACTCTTCTCAGGGAGGTTTTTTCTTTCTTCATTTGAGCATCCAGGGCTTGCCTTTCTTTTTGCATTGCCTGCATTTCACACACATGCCTATCTGATGGACAATTAGAGGAATTTAATTCAAATGTTCTCAGACGGGTCTCTTTTGGCTTGCTGTTGTCAGGTTTTTGACACACACACCCCATGACCGAGATGCAGCCTCCACTCCGGCCACCTTCACTGGGGCCAGCTCTAGGTCTGGTTGCCAACTCCGGGTTTGGACATTCCTGGAGATTTGAGGGTGGACCCTGGGGTGGGCAGAGTCTGGAGAGGGGAGTGTACCCAGGAGGGATGTGATGCTATCGAGTCCACTCTCCAAAGCTGCCATTTTCTCCAGGGGAACCAACCTCCGTGGCTTCTGCCGTGGCTTCTGCCGTGGCTCTCTGCCTGCCAGAGGTAGGTCCTTTGCCTGGGGCAGACTCTTCAGAAAAACCGGCCAGAAAGGTTTTCTGAATCTCTTAATGGATAATTAGAAGCTTTAACTCTTATTCCATATTGACATCTTCCAGCTTTGTCTTTACCTAATTTTTTACAAAACAAAAAAACATTTTAACAAAAAATGTAAACTTCAATTTCAATTTTAAAATCTACTTTACAAAAAAAGCATTATTTTTTTAAAATCAGCCCTGCAAACTGGCAATTCCTGGAAACAAGCGATTGGCCAGTGTTTGTGACATGATGCGCAACAGCAAACCCAGGGGAGGGGTGGGTGGTTTTGGTTTTGATCTCTTCATTTCCCAAGTCAGTGTACCTTTTTTTTAAAGTGCCCAGAACAAAAGTTGAAATGTATGTATGCTGTTATGTTATGGGACACAGGACAGTGATTCCCAGGGTAAGAGGACGACTGGAATATTGGAGGGCATGTCGTGTCTCAGGGAGACAGAAAGTGCTGCCTTTAAAAAAATGAATCACTTTCCACCATCCAAAAAGACGTGAGCGTTTTGGGGGCTTGAGTGCTAAAGTGTCCCAGGGGTAAACCCGGAAGTGACGTAATCGCGCCACATGCGGCTGTGCACGAGTGTAATCCCTTCTCCAAGCCAGCCGATGGATTGGTGGGCAGATGCCGGCCAATACAAGCAACCTGGCAGCCCTGGTTCAGACACATGCCTTGTACGTGTTTAGAAAGGCAAGGAAAGCATTTCTTTTTCAACAGGCCTTTGGGGATGGCTAATTGGGATCCCCTCACTGTGTGACTGGTTTAGATATATTTTAAGAACTGGTTTCTGTTGTTGCTGCTTTGATAAGCTTTAGTTTTAAGACTATATTGCTTAACATTTCTATATTGCTGATGGTGGCTTTGAAGATAGGAGATGAGCAGGATATAAATATTTTAAGTAAGTCAAGGGAAAACAGTAGGAGCCCCTTGCTTGTTTATGCGTAGGAAAGAACTCGCACGGATCCTGACAGTCCTCTGGGCTCTGTACAAAAAGACAGTGTCAAGTCATGAGGTGACTCATAAGTCACCTGGAAAGCCTCGCGATCCAACGTTGTAAAATGTATAACTTCTGTAAATGTCAGGAAGCGGTTGTTCTCTGACCTTAAAAGAACTGTTTTGATGATGTCATGCAATAGATATATAGTCTTCAGGTCTGTGAAATGTCAAACCTTCAGCTGGATGAAACAAAAAAGGTTAGTTTGTCACTTAAATTAGTCTTAAGCAAAGACAGAAATCTTTAAGTTCCCATAAAATCCATCCATTCATAAAAGAGGTTTGAAATTATAGGAAGTGCCCATATTGTGCACTCTGAAATACATCCCAATCTCCCTTCATTATGGTTTGTCAAATTTTAATAGATGAAGGAGATGATCCAAGGATCCAAGGAACCGCACAATTCACCTGCATACTCTCGAAGATGGTCTAGGCTTGTGTGCCTCAAACTGCTGGCAGGGCATTCCCAATCAGGGATTGACAAATTTCATCGGGATCTCTTACAAACCTGTTTATCTGTCATCAAGGCTGGATCCAAGAGCATCCTCAGATTATTTCCTTAATGTACTAAAGAAAGCTTCACCCCACCTAGGTCTGGTAGATCTAGACTGTGCCCGGGCCATGACTTCCTTGCTTTGAGCCTCAGCCCAGGGTGCAGGCAGCATGCGGAGTAGCGGGGCGGGCTTTACCCGCAGCCTCTCACCTGGCTGCCACGGCGGTGCCCCCTTCTGCCTGCTGCCTGGGGCAGCTGCCCACCCTCATCCCCCTAGTTCCAGCCCTGTCTGGTGTTCAGATGGCCACATGCTCTGTTTCCCAATCTGAGTGTTACCTTCTGTGCACTGTGAAGAACAAGGAGAGTTGGTTTTTATATGCTGACTTTCTCTACCACTGAAGGAAGAATCAAACTGACTTACTATCACCTTCCCTTCCCCTCCCCACAACAGACACCCTGTGAGGTAGGTGGGGCTGAGAAAACTCTAACAGAGCTGTAACTTGCCAAAGGTCACCCAGCTGGCTTCGTGTGGAGGAGTGGGGAAACAAATCCAGTTCACCAGATTAGCCTCCGCCACTCGTGTGGAGGAGTGGGGAATCAACCCCGGTTCTCCAGATCAGAGTCCACCGCTCCAAACCACCACTCTTAACCACTACACCATGCTGGCTCTCAAGCAAGTAGGGGAGGCACAGAAAGGAGATGGGAGGCAGCGTCGAAGCCTCACGCCTGCTCCCAGCCTCACCAAGCATGGGATGGGCCAGCAAGGCCCCAGCGAGCAACCATCTGCAGGATCTGGGGACTCCACACTTTGGAAACGGGAAGTGGCAGTGCCTCTTCTGCTTCTCAAGGTGACGGATCTAGTCACCTTTGAAGATGTAATGTAGTCAGTGTTCATATTAATTTTGAAATTTGAATTGGCAGACCAATACTGTATTTGTAAATTAATTTCAAAATACCTTATTTTATAAACCTTTGTAATTTAATAGAACTTGCCAAGTGGCAAGTTTCATGTCACATTCTTTCTAAATGTGTACAGAACATTGCAATGCTTCTAACCATTTGTGAAAAGGCTGCCACGCAACAGAAACCTGGGAATTGCTAACAGTAATGGTGAATGTTAATCTCAAGCAAGCTACAGAGAGGAGTTGCTACGAAAGCAATCAGCATCATTTCACAAGATGTCATACACCACATTGGTCAGGCCTCACCTGGAGTATTGTGTGCAGTTCTGGAGGCCTCACTTCAAAAAGGATGTGGACAGAATGGAGCAGGTGCAGAGGAGAGCGACGAGGATGATCAGGGGCCTGGAGACCAAGCCCTGCGAGGAAAGGCTGAGGGACCTGGGAATGTTCAGTCTGAAGAAGAGGAGGTTGAGGGGGGACATGACTGCTCTCTCTAAGTATTTGAAAGGCTGTCGCTTAGAGGAGGGCAGGGAGCTGTTCCTGTTGGCAGCAGAGGATCATAGGACTCGCAATAATGAGTATAAATCACAGGCGGAAAGGTACCGGCTGGGTATTTGGGGAAAAGTTTTTTACAGTAAGAGCAGTTCAGCAGTGGAATCGGCTGCCTAGGAATAAGAAGAGTTGGTTTTTATATGCCAACTTTCTCTACCTTTTACGGCGAATCTTACAACCTCCTTCCCTTCCTCTCCCCACAACAGACACCTTGTGAGGTAGGTGAGGCTGAGAGAGCTCTAAGAGCTCTGTGATTAGCCCAAGGTCACCCAGCTGGCTTCATGTGTAGGAGTGAAGAAACCAACCTGGTTCACCAGATTAGAGTCCATTGCTCTTAACCACTACACCACGCTGGAGGTGGTGCGCTCCCCCTCTCTGGCAGTCTTCAAGCAGAGGCTGGACAAGCACTTGTCAGGGATGCTCTGGGCTGATCCTGCATTAAGCAGGGGGTTGGACTAGATGGCCTGTACGGACCCTTTCAAATGATTTCAAATGAGTCAAGCTAAAATTCCATTTGGTAACATTTGTTTTCTTTTTATAACAAAGGAAAATTAGTAAAATGGCTTATCATTTTAAGTCCTGCATAAATACACGTAATGAAAGTGGCAACGGTGACAGCAGGAATTACTGACCGGGGCCAAAGGATTCTTGCACTTTATTCCACAATATTTTTTTGTTTGCTCATTTGAGTTACATTTCAACACTGTACCCCATCTGTCTTTAAATGTTGTGGACTATTCCAGGAATCAGTGGGCCGAATCTAGCACTGAATTCACAGAATTCATGTGTGAACTGGCAGTAGAGAGTAAGGCTTATCTTTCACACAGTTCAACCTCCAATGCTGTATACAATTCACAAATTATGGGACAGAGTACTGGCTACTATGTATTTGGCCGCAATAAATATAGTATGTATATATGTGCCATCAATTCTCAACCAGCTTATGGCGACCCCAGCTAGGGTCTTTCAAGATGAGTGTGAAGCAGAGGTGGTTTGCCCGTGCCTTCCTCTGCAGAATCTTCCTCGGAGGTTTCCCTTCCGAGTACCGACCCTGCTTAGCTTCCAAGATTTGGCTATGCTATGCTGCCTTCCTCACGTATAGTATCAAAACTGTATTGTTTTATATTTTGGAGCAAAGTTTTTTAAAAACACAAAGTAGACTCATTTATGTCACCAGGGCAGGGAGAATTAAAGATAAAAATAAATATTTAAAAAAATAGTTTGTATCAAAGTGTTCTTTATTTCTATGCTGTGAGTAAGATAGACATGTATTTATCCTAAAGTTATATAGCATCTAAATTCTAAAAAGGAAACAGCAATCTTGTTAGCTGTACAAGATACGATTACTGATTCAAAATAAATCTAAAATATTGGGGTTCTGAGGAAGACAAGGGATCTTTGGAGGCTGCAGGGAATGGAGCTTGAGCAGGTCTATTCTTATAAATACCTGGGTAGCTATTTTGATGCACATGACATGGAAAATTCATTTAAAACATACAATAAGTAGCTTTCAGCTTCTGTCTAAATCCTTGAGGAAAATTGATTTTATGAAAGGTGGGCAGCCTTTTTCAGTGCTGCTCAAATTATATAAGTTATTACCAGCAATCTTGTATGGGGCACCATTATGACACCACACGATTGTTAAATATCCTGAGAGATTGCAAATCAGTTTTTTTCCAAAGTACATTGGAAATTCCAAATTGTGTCTCCAATTTGGTAATTAGATTAGAAAATGGGTTGTGCTCCCTATAAACAATTACATGGTAATATGCTATCAAGATGTGGTTAAGAATATTCTTGCTTGAACCCCTAGTCAATTACTAGGTCTTATGAGACAAGACTCATTTTTATCATCAAGCCTTAATACTTTTCTTGGGAAATGGCATGAGTTAGGATTTTCAACAAATAATAATTTATTTAAATATGATTCTAATCGCATACTGAATACAATAAGCGAGGTTATTTTATTGCAAGATTGGTCTGGGCTGTTTTCCTGAGTTGTTTAGGAAGTGTTCTCCTCTGTAGTATGGGTATATTCCCACTACTTGTTTTATGGTTGCCAACTATTTGATCACTATGCAAAACCCTAAATATAGTCATTTAATTTTATTAGCAAGGTGCAATTCGCTTCCAACAGCCGAATATACTGGAAGACTTAGAGCCATTCCCTGGACTGAAAGCAAGTTTTTTTACAGTAAGAGTTGTTCGGCAGTGGAATCAGCTTCCTAGGGAGGTGGTGAGTTCCCCCCTCACTGGCAGTCTTTAAGCAGAGGCTGGACAAGCACTTGTCAGGGATGCTCTAGGCTGATCCTGCATTGAGTAGGGGGTTGGACTAGATGGCCTCTATGGCCCCTTCCAACTCTATGATTCAAGTGTTCTTGTACTTCTGGAGCAATAGAAAATGCCTCACACGTGTTCTTACATTGTTGCTTGTTAAAGCAAGGTATGATACATTGGGAGTTCTTGTTAATTCTGATGTTCAGTGTTCTAGTCATTATATTATCTTGAAATTGTTGTTTTCTAATGTTATGGACCGGTTGGAAGATGATGCCAAATTTCTTGCACATGTTTTTAAATAGTTGTAATATTCAATGATTAATTGATCTGTTTTTCTCTTTTCCAAATCCTACCAATCTAAGGTTGGTAAAAGGTAAAGGTAGTCCCCTGTGCAAGCACCGGGTCATTCCTGACCCATGGGGTGACGTCACATCCCAACGTTTACTAGGCAGAGTTTGTTTACGGGGTGGTTTGCCAGTGCCTTCCCCAGTCATTTTCCCTTTACCTCCAGCAATCTGGGTACTCATTTTACCGACCTCGGGAGGATGGAAGGCTGAGTCAACCTTGAGCCGGCTACCTGAAACCAACTTCCGTTGGGATCAAATGCCAGTTGTGAGCAGAGCTTGGACTGCAGTACTGCAGCTTACCACTCTGCGCCACGGGGCTCCTATATAAGGTTGAAGGGACAATAAATAATAAAATAAAATAAATATAATTTTTACTTTCAATTGGAAGTCCCACTGATTCTGCTGGAACATAGTTCCAAACAGGTATGCTGTGAATCAGAGCTGTGAACAGATGACCATCATACTAACTTATAATTTAATACAAAGTTATTAATTGCTTCTCTAAATTGCTTAGCCTTTTCCTCTCTTTACAGTCTGTATTTCTAATTATCATCTATTTCACATCTGTTAAACATTCTCTTTGCGCATGCTCGCATTTCCTTCATGCTCTGGAGAGAGCTAAATGGTTTCTAATTTTGCTGAAGGTATATTAATGAAGTAGATACCACCAAAAATGACAAGAGTGGTTTATGTTAATATTGAAACTGTTGAGCGTAAAGACGAGTTGAAGGAGGATGCTCGCATGACATGTGACATACCCTCATCACTTAACTTTCACTCACATCTACTAGTTCTTCTGTACAGGAAATAATTAGACTCTCTGAACAAAGATGAAGCAAACTTTTCGTAAGTCTGAGTTGCCGAACGGAGGGCGAGGGCACCTAATTAATGCTACATACATGGCCCTCATTCGGGGATGGATTTGTTTCCTTTTTTTGAGAACCAGCCCGACCATACTGGTGTCACCAATCTGGCTGTTAATTAAATGTTGCTCACTTCTGGCTGTACAATTCTTGAGTGGCTGGAGCATGCGGGTAGGAGCTCTGCAATTAACATTTTAAAAAGAGGAGGAAGAAACCAATGAATTGTACATTTGGCATGACATTCCAGTGGCAAGCACTTATTTTCTTTGATATGCTATCCATATTATTTTTAACCACCATGCTCGGTGCAGATTATTACAATGCACATTGGATAATATAGGTGGTAAAAAAAAGATGTTTAAAGGAGAGACTATGGAAAGACAGTGGGTGGATAACATTCCACATTAATATAAGCATACTGAGGACAGTGGGATGTGTTGGGCTGAAAAGATTCTGAAGAAAGGGCAAGGGTTGATCCAGATGGAAATGGTAATGATTGTCCTATTTTTTTTAATATCACCTGGAAATAGGGAAACAAATATTCAAGAAGACCATAAAAGAGTTGATAATGGAAAGCGTCATTATTAATCACGACCCAGATGTTCATGGGGAAAGATCCGTTTCTTACTCGCCCATTCAGCAACTTCAGAATGGGCTGCGTTGTTAGGCATGCCAGCCTCCAAGTGGGGCCTGGGGATCCTGGAGTATCAGCTCATCTCCAGACTGCAGAGATCAGTTCCCTTTGAGAAAACGGCTGCTGTGGAGGGTGGGCTCTGTGACATTGAGGTCCCTGTCCTCCCCAAGCTCCATCCCCAAATCTCCAGGAGTTTCCCTACCTGGATCTGGCAACCCTATGCATTGGGTTCTTGAGGCACACCCCTGTGTCTCAAACAGCAACTAACCTAGGCAATGGGGTTTGGGACAGATGGGGTTGCTGCTGTCTCTGCCACATGTTACCAACAATAGCCCTATTCTGATACCATTTTTTCCCACGCGCACCTCTTTTCTTCCCCACAGTTTGGCTTTGCATCCAAGGAAAGACATTGTTGTCACTGGCAGCGATGACCGTCTGTGGAAGATGTGGGCCTTTCCCAACGGCAACATCATCATGAAAGGCGAAGGTCACACTGACTGGCTCTCTGGGTGCTGCTTCCATCCAAGGTAAGCAGAGGTCACACTGGACACAAGCGCAGAGCCCTTCTGGGGAAAGGCCTGTTTGCGTTGCCTCGTCTTGATGGCCTCCTTTCTCTTGCTGAGTGAAACCCTCTGCTCTCTGCTCAGTGTCCAAACATGGAGATTAATGTTCCTTCGGCTTTTGCTGTGGTGACGTAAGATGGCTTGCTTTCAGGATTTTGTATATTGCAAACTTTAGCCCACATGCCTGTGCATCTAACCGAGTATAATCAGCTTTTCAGATCTTGCCATATTCTGTCTTTCTGTGTTCCTCACAGGGACAAGCTAGAGGAACGTTAAAATCATAATTTTGTATAACAAATCTATAGGCCCAGAGGCCTACAGAACTAAAATTCAGATTTGAGGTCTTGGTGAGAACATTTTCATTTGGAAAATGCTGGCAGAGATTCCAGGACATGGTTTCTATTGATTTTGGGCCTTCGGGTCTTGGTGTTTGCTCTGCATCTGACCTAGGCAAAACTTGTTCTGATTGTGGCAACTCTGGTCAGGAATCCCAGCACATTATTGGCACTGAAGAAGGTCAGAAGTCAGAGCAGCTGGGAACAGTTGAGGCACACACTAGGTTTGGAAGAAAGACAGAGAAGGCACGAATCAATCATGATTTTTCAGAGAAATGAAACATTCTGACTTCTAGAGGACAAAATCTTACTTGCATCACTATTGGGTCTAAGGTTTAATGATTAAAGTACTTTGATGTAAGTAAGTCAAGTCAGGTTGGGATTTAAGGGAACCGAGAGACGTAAAGAAGATTGGTGTGGAGTTTGGGCACCCAGGGATTTAAATAGTCAAAATGAATCCATAAGGCTGTATGGATTAACTTAATTTCCTCAAGTTCAACCTAGAATGTCAAAAGTCACACACTAACTTCTCCCTATGCATTTAAATCCTCTTGCTATGCGATCACACTATCCATAGAGAGACATGTCTGGTCTATAGTAAATATATTCTATATACATCTGTTGAAACTTCAGGTTATCAGTCAAGGGATCCTAAAAGCCTTACACAGCCTGGGACCTTTGTATCTTCGGGACCGCCTCTCCTGGTATACCCCCCGAAGATCTTTACAATTGTCTGATAATAATCTACTGGCGGTCCCTGGCCCTAAGAGTGTGCAGCTGTCCTCGACGAGAGCCAGGGCTTTTTCGGCCCTGGCGCCAGCCTGGTGGAATGCTCTGACTGGTGACATCAGGGCCCTGCAGGACCTTAAAAAGTACCTCAGGGCCTGCAAGACAGAGCTTTTCTGCCAGGCCTATGGTTGAGGACAGCCACGAATGTCATCTTGCTGGCCTCCCTATTTCCCTTCTTTTATATTATAACTGAGGGGTAACCTGTCACCTCTCTCCAGCAACATGAGTGATATTTAGGCGTCATCTGTGGTTCTGTAGTTTTAAACTTTTAATTGGGATTTTATTGTTTTAAATTTAGATTTTTTGGTTAATTTTTATTATTATAATTATAAGCAATAATTTTTATTATTGCTTATATTGACGTATTTTATATGATGTTACCCACTTTGAGCCTGGCTTCGGCCGGGGAGGGCAGGATATAAACCGCAAAAATAAATAAATAAATAAATAAATAAATACACACATACATACATACATACATACATACATACATAAAAGGACACCTTTGGGTAGCTGTGTGTGAATAAGGGGATAGCTCTCACTCAGCCTTGTTTTTGAGAAGGACTGTTTGGGCCAGGTTCAAGATCCAACATCCCCAGGCGTGTCCCTTATGATCGGAGATATGGTCTGATTGGAGTTAGGGACAGTACTTGATAAAATCACATTTTAAAACCGTTAAAATCAATCCCCTCCCCCAAACACATATTTTTAAGACAAGTAAAAAACAGAGTCTAAAAAGAGAGCTAAAATACTTATGGGACAGGTAAAATGCAGACTAAACATAAAAACATTGGTTGGGAAGGGGGTGTGATTGAGGGAATGCCAAATGAAACAAAAGTTTTTGCCTGCTGGTGGAAAACAGCAAGAGAAGGGGACAGATGTATCTCCCTGGGGAGATAGTTCCAGAGCTTCGGGGTTATGAACAAGAAGGCTAGGGTTGCATGCTCTGGGTTGGGAAATACCTGGAGATTTTGAGGGTGGAACCTGAGGAGGGCGGGGTTTGGGGAGGGAAGGAACCTCAGCAGGTTATAATGCCCTAGAGTCTACCCTTCAAACTAGCCATTTTCTCCAGGGGAACTGATCTTGTTCACCTGGAGGTCAGCTGTAATAGCAGGAGATCTCCAGGTGTCACCTGGAGATTGGCAGCCCTAGAGAAGGCCCTGTCCTGTATTGCCAACTGCCCAATCTCAGAAGGTACCCACAGGACGCAAGAAGCAGAGAACTAGAGGCCAGTTGTAAAACAGAGAGCCTTTTCTTTCTCCGCTCCTCTTCTTTGGAACGCTTCACCGGAGGATATTCATAAAGCCTTTTTGTTGGTCTGTAGAGGACCCTGGAAAATTGTTGGTGATCTTGTGTGGTCAGGGGGATTTGGGATATTCTGTTCTAGCTGGGATAGTGAATTACTTAGGGTGATTTCTGTGTTGTTACACGTCAATTTTTACATGGATCTTTTAAAACAAAATTAGCTTAGGCCACCTTGTGCCAGTAATGGAGACGCACGAGGGACATTTTCAAATAAATAAATTCAGGGATTTGTAATTATTCCGGAAGATTGGTGTATACGTGGGCTCGTTGCTTACCGCGATGCAGTCCTTACTGGTCTTGTGGGCGTGCCGTTCATTTCTGGAAGAACGTGCCCTCTCGTTTGTACAACTGCTAGGCATACTAATAAGATTTTGATCCTCTATTGTTGCCATGGCATCCAGCGATGCAGCCTCCGAGGGTGATTCATTAGTCTTTGGCCATCACACAGTTTTCAAAAGGCTTCTCTCCTTCTCGTTCAGTTATTAAAATAAAAATGAGCTCGTCTGACTTGGTGTGGAAAGAATGGAAGGCGTCTGCGGCTGGGTTCGCCTGCTGTTGAAACTTTGCTGTTTGCCATGAGAGGACCAGCCGTGTCCTTCCCGCGTAGGGTTTTACTGTTCGTCAAGGCATTGACCAAGCCAGCCGTTTCCCCCGGAGTTCTTTCCCTCGTGGTGCTCATCTCAGCAGGCAGGACAGTTATGGTCAGTGAAGACCTTTGTTCTTTCCTCTGAGACAGAATAGTCCTGCAGAATGACCCATCCCCCGTTCCCAAAATAAGTGCACCCCTCCGCAGTGGTTAGGAACTGTCCCGCCCCCCTTTGCCCAAACCACAAGTGTAAAAAAGAGAAAGAATGGCACTCCTAGATGTAGAAACAAAAATGGAAGGAATACATAAACCAAACCAGGTTGGCTGTAGGGTGCAAAAGAAAGAAAGTTGATCAGATCTACCCTGCCTGATGAGGCAGTGCTGAGCTCATACTCATTCTGGGGAATCTTTGCTGCAGGCTGTTCTGGCACTCTCTGTAAGGGGGGGGTGGCTTAGTGGCTCAGTGGCAGAGCCTCCTCTTGGCAGGCCCAAGGTCCCGGGTTCTGTCCTTGGCTTCTCCAGTTAAAAGGACCAGACAGTGGGTGATGTGCAAGACCTCCATCTGCTGAGACCCTGGAGAGCTGCTGCCAGTCTGAGTAGGCAATACCGACTCTGGTGGAGCAATGGCCTGATTCAGCCGAAGGCGGCTTCTTGTGTGAGCCTCGGCCGTTGCCCAGCCCTTTTGGACTTGTGCGCCTCTTAACCATGTTCAGACTCATTTCCCGACTTCTCAAGTGTGCCCCTCCTGCCTACTTGTGCAAAGGCTAGTTGAATTATTCTGATTATTGTTGTCATCGATGCGTTGCATTGTTTGGAGTTTGGTTGCTGAATGACAATTTTCTTTCTTTTTTTAATGGGGTTTTTTAACCCTTTTCACGTCCTCAAACTGGGAGGGACTCCTTATTTCCAAGAGCTTGCCAAGAGCTTTGGCCCCGCCTCCAGAGGAGGAAGCAGTCCCATCCACTGAGAAGAATAAATCTTCATGTAACAAACAGTGTTCCTTTCTGTATTCTGTTGAATAATTGTCTGCACTTTTGTTAACAATAAAGTTAACATATTTTTAAAAATGACCACTGTAGTTGTGAGATTAGAAGAAGAAAGAGTTGGTTTTTTTACCCCAATTTTCTCTACCTTTAAGGAGACTCAAGCCAGTTTAAAATAGATTTCCTCCCCCCCCCCAAAAAAAAAAAACCAGGCACCTTTGAGGTAGTTGGGGCTGAGAGAGTTCGGAGAGAATGTGACTGGCCCCAGGTCACCCAGCAGGCTGCATGTGGAGGAGCAGGGAATCAAACCCAGTTCTCCAGGTCAGAGTCCGCCACTCTTCACCACCACGCCACGCTGGCTCTCAGCCTCCCGCTCACTGCCCTGCCACCCCCAGGCTCTTCTGTAGAGATTTTAGGCACAAGGCAGGGGGCAGCTTCAGAATTCTTGGGAAGCAAAAGGGAGCACACGCCTGCAGGGCAGCCGAGGGAGAAGAGGAGGCTTCAGTGTCTGCTTGCAAAGTGACTACTTCCATAAGGTTGTTTAGCCAACCCAGACGACTTGTGCTTGGTGGAAAGTGCAATCAAGTCTCAGCTGACTTCTGGTGACCCCTCATGGGGTTTTCAAGGCAAGAGACGTTCAGGGGTGGTTTACCATTGCCTGCCTCTGCGTCACGACCCTGGACTTCATCCAAGTACGAACCAGGGTCGATACTGCTTAGCTTCTGAGATCTGACAAGATCGGGCCATCCCTGTCAGGGCACTTGTCCTTGCCCATTCTTTAAAAAAATATATCACAAGACAACCGGACACGACTGCGAAGGGAAGGGTTGTTTCCTGATTCTTACCCTGTATTATGTCCGTGGTTTGATATTCTGCATGGAGGGCTGGACCATGAAAAGAGCAACCCGCCACGCTGCCAGCTCATCTCCATTTTAACTTGGCAGGGGGGGGGGGGTGGCACAACAGGAGCCGCTGAATCTGCCCCTCCCATGGAGTTCTGGGCCCTGCTCAGCCGCCGCTGCTCTCCCAGGACAGCTGCTGTAAGGAAGAGCGGGATGAGTTCTCTGCACAGTCCTCTGATGCAGTGTGCAGATCTAAGAGTGGAATTTTGCCTGGAGCTTTTATGAGGAGATTGAGAGCTTCAAGCCGAGGCAGTCAGCTTCAGTGCCCAGCGGCAGGAAAGGCGGGAGGGTGGGAAGCGCCACCCTTGCATGCTCATTGAATTTCAGGCGGCAAGTGGTCAGGCTTCAAAGGGGAGCTCGGTATTATGTTCCCACTTTGCACGAAGAGGAGCTGCTTTTAAGTTTTCCTTTGATTAAAACTGCTTTACCCAGGCAGTGGCCTCTTCCAGTGTGGTTATCTCAGGAGCTCTGCGGGAAAATGGTTTGTTCCTTTCCAAATGTTTGTTCATATCCAGCCCTGACCTGGATGGCCCAGGCTAGCCTCTGGGCAGATCTCAGAAGCTAAGCAGGTTAACACTTGGATGGGAGGCCACCAAGGAAGTTCAGGGTTGCTACGCAGAGGCAGACAATGGCAAACCATCTCTGTACATCTCTTGCCTTGAAAACCCCATGAGGGGTCAGCAGAAGTCAGCTGCAATTTGACAGAACTTTCCACCCCTGCCAAGTATTCAGGGTCTTTATATCCAAAATCCATATTCTAATTTGGAATCAGTTATGCACGACGGCCATATGTGAAAATTAATTTGCATAGTTTATTTTGGCAGTACAATGACCTTTTAGTTCAAAACGGCAGGTGAGTGAGCAAGCAAAGACTGGCTGGTTGTAAGCCGTGCTCATAAAGTCTTCCCATTTTGTAATGAATGGAAGCTCAATCTGCTCTCCATCTCAGAATAACTGCTGTAGCTACACTTGGCCCCACGACACCCCCGTGACTCCCTCATTCCAGTGTCGTAGGATAGGAAGACTTGCCTAAGTAGCAGGAGCCCTGTGGAGCAGGGAGCACATTCACTTCCTCAGGGGAAAAAACAACCCTAAAAGGGAGAAAGCTGTTGGGGAGGGCAATTTACCTCTTTCAGACAAAAAGCTAGGAAGAAAATGTTCTTGAAATGACAAGGCATGATTGTGAGAAGAAGGTGAGCCTTGCATTCTTTTTCTTGTTTGTATGTTTTTAAAAAGCCATGTGGCACTTCATTTGTCAAGTAGGTAGGTAGTCATCTGTTGCCAGATTTGTTTGTTTGTTTAAGTTAAAAATTGTAAGGAGACTTCCAAAGGTGCAAAGACCTGGAGATAAGGGACCTTGTAGCTCCTTATTAGTGGTGGTACCAGTGCTATCTAGAACAGGGGTCCCCAATCTTTTCCAGCCTGCGGGCACCTATGGAATTCTGACATAGTGGGGGGCAGCCACGAAATGGCTCCCTCAAGAGGACCAAGCCAGCCACAAAGTGGCTGCCACGGCTGACCTTCAGTCCCACAGCGAAGAACCTTGTTCTGTGGTGGCAGCTGCTTCCAAAGCAACGTTTTTACAGATCTGCACAGCCATTCAGGTCTCCAGTGGCCAACCCAGAAGCCTTGCAGGGCAAAAGCCCCACTTGGCCCTACCCACTTCCTAAAAACACTTGGCAGGCACCAGGAAAGGTGTTGGCAGGCGCCATGGCACCCACGGGCACCATGTGGAGGACCCCTGATCTGATATATGCCAGTGTCCGAAACCGTTCTGTCACAGCTGCACTCAAAGAGCACTGTGATAAATCCCCACAGTGTTCCTTTGCTTCTTGTTAATGTCTCCCACGTACATTTTGTGCCTATAAATATCTGTCCGGCTGTTGATTGCAAAGATCTCTCAGCAGAACCCTCTTCTCAGGCTTGTAGTGGCCATGAAGCAGCACCACTCTGAGCTACTTGGGAGACCAGAGAGGGGCGTGTGAGTGTATCATAAGAAATTAGCATAGGCTGCTTGAAAAATGATATTCTTCGTGATATCTTCGAGGCTTCTTCTGCTTGTGCACAAATGAGGGGGAGAGGATGATTTTGGTACCCCCCCATCGACCTCTTCCACCCTCAACGTGGAATCTTGATTTCCTACGGAGCAGGATGACTGGAAGTTGGCCAAGAGACGTCTAGAACGGCATTGGCAGAAGACTCTAACGGAATCTGACAGTGTGGTTTGGAGGAGCTGTGAGGCAGCAGTGACAGTGGCAAAAACCCTCTTTCGCTGCTATGATGGCCTCCCTTGGCTCACACCCAGCTCAGGTGTTTTAAGGTATTTCAGCGCTAATTGACTCCAAAACCTGAGTCTTTGAACTCCCAGGAACTAATGATTAGTTGTGATGTTATTTGCAAATTTTTATGTGAGAAAATTGTCAAATGCATTGTGATTTGGAAGCTGGTTGCAATGTAGTAGAGACACTAGAAATGTTGAATACCCGATCTGGTTCGTTTATGGTTCATTTTGGTCCGGTTACTGTGATAGATGTCAACGGGATCTTAGAAACCATGAAGGGCTCCACTTGTACTCTTTATCCTTGTCGATCCTGCTTGCTGAAATCTTGTAAGGATCTTATCGGTGCGCTCCTGATGTCCATCATAAGTCAATCATTGGCACTTGGCACTATTCCTCAGTCATTAAAACAGGCAGCCATCCGTCCATTACTTTAAAAACCACCTCTAGACAAGAATGATGTGGTCATTTATCACCCAGTTTCCAATTCGCCTTTTTTGGGGCAAGATGGTAGAGAGAACAGTTACAGAACAACACCAGATCTTCAGTCTGATCCATCTGCTTTAGACCCCTTTCAGTCCAATTTTAAGACAGGCTATGGGATGTAGATAGCGCTAGTGACTTTAGTTGATTGTTTAAATGTAGACAAGAGCTGTCTATCTTTGTTGCTCTTACTGGATTTATCAGCAGTCTTTGATACTGTGGACCAGGCCATCTTGTTGAGGCATTTGGCGGCAGAAGTGCTTTGACCTGGTTTGAATCATTCCATATGGACCGAATTCAGTGGGTTGCTGTTGGAGACCAGTTGCCCTCATCTTGGGACCTGTCCTGTGGGGATCCACATGGCTCAAACTTATCCCCTGTGCTCTTCAGTCTCTATGTAAAGCCCTTAGGAGAAACAATACATTGTTTGGAGTAGGTTGCCAGTCATATACTGACAACACCCAGCCTTATATTTCCAAATCCCCCACCGCCAGTGCTGTAGAGGTTCTGAGCAAGTGGCTGACTGCTGTGGTTAAACGTCTAAGGGTGAACAAGTTGAAACTGAAACCTGACAAGATGGGGGTGATGCTGCTTGGGAAAGCTGACGTCTTAAAGGACATTGCGCTTCCCACATTTGATAGGGTCCAACTGACATGTGTTGACTCTCTTGAGCCTAGGAGTTGTACTGGACCTAACATTACTTCTTGAGAAGCGAGTAAATGCTGCTGCAAAAAAAAAACCCAAACCCCCACCGCTTTCTTACATTTTCATTTAGACCAGAAGATGGCTTCCTGTCTTGACCCAGCCTGGCCATGTGGATTCAAACACTGGTCATCAGTGTTTGACGCTACATGGTTGTGAGCTGTGGCTTGTGGGGACAAAGTTCAAGTTACTTTAGGTGGTCTGTTTCAGCTTGCGATGCTGGTGACTATAATTCTGGCCCGCTGGTGGTCCTCCGTGGTGAAACTGGCCATCCATCCCTCTGTTGATTCTTTTTGTGGAACATAAGTGGTTCTAAATTGGATCAAGAGCCCCTTCTTAACCAGTCCCTTCCTAACCCATAATTTCAGGAATATAAATACAGAAAAGGAATCCATCTAAAGCAAGGGTCCCCATGGCATACACCAGCACCATTCCGGGTGCCTGTCAAAGTTTTCAGAAAGTGGACAGGGCTGGTTTGGGCTTTTGCCCAGCAAGGCTTCTGTTTGGCCAATGGAGATTTGCTTGGCTGTGCAGATTTTTTTTTTAAACGTTGCTTTGGCAGCAGCTGCCAGCACAGCACGAGGATCTATACTGTGTCACTAACGTTAAGCTGTGGCAATCATATTGTAGCTGTATTCTTTTGGATGTATCTCACTTTTCACCTATGCTCTGTAAGGCCATGTAACACTGCTGGGTCCCAAGAAACTGGGTCTTCTTAGCTTCTCTCTCCCCAAACCTTTGGTTTCAAACAATTAATGTATCTGACAAAGCGGACCCTTGCCACAGTATAGTCACTAGTCTTTAAAATGGCACAACACTTCTTGTTATTTTCGTAGCAGGACGCTAACACACCTGCCCCTCTGAAGTTCTAGCAGTGGATTTATAGACGTGGATATTCTTGTTTTGCAAAGTTTCAGTCGGTGAATTTGAAAAGCATGGCTTTTGATGTAAGGAAAATTAACGTATTGTGTTCCCATCCTTTCTTTTTGGTATCTCAAGCTGTAGACTTTATCTCCTTAAAAGTGAGCGTGGTTATATTTTTAGGAGATACCTGAACAGCTCAGCACGCTATATCAATCTTCTTGACAAAGATAATGCCCTCATAAATCAATGTCAAGCGAGATAAAGCTTTTGAGGACACGAAGTCCAGCTGATTCCAAAGTACGTAGGGATAGAGTTTGTTCATCAAACTTGTCAGGCAGCCTGATTCTTAGGGACCACTCAGTTGCCCACACACTAGGCTACCAAATCCTCAAAGCCGCAGGGGGATTCCCTGCCCCTGGCTGCCAACCCTTGCTGTGGGTCAGCCGGCCTACTGGCATCGGGGGGAAAGCCTAGCCCAGCGTGGTAGCAATGTTGCTGGCGACATGGTGACATAACTTCTGGCACGCGCCAAAAGCGACATCGTACCATCATCGGCAATGTGGGACGTTCTGGTAGTTGGGCAAAAACGTGATGGTAACAGCAGCTTCTGTGATAGAGTTTTTGCCCAAAGACCAGAGCGTCCTGTGTTCAAACAACAAGAGTTTAAGCACAGAGTGTTGTTAAGTATTTCGATAGCTTTAGGAGGTTTATTGGCCAAGCTGCCCTATCAAACCAGTGATTCCAGAGCCTCCTAACGACAGTAGCATTTTTAAAAATCTCTAGCTAAGTCAAACATATTTGTCTCTAGTGGAGCCGTGAAGAGGCATTAGTCTGTGGGTTCTGGCCTTGCTGTTTTAAGTGGCTGTTTGGTAAATCCACTGGAGGTTGTGTCATAGAATCATAGAGTTGGAAGGGACCACCAGGGTCATCTAGTCCAATGTCCTGCACAAGGCAGGAAATTCACAACTACCTCTTCCCCACACACCCCTAGTGACCCATACTTCATGCCCAGAAGATGGCCAAGATGCCCTCCCTCTCATGATCTGCTTAAGATCATAGACCTTAAGATGTCCTCCCTCTCATGATCTGCTTAAGGTCTTCTTTAAAACCTCCAAGGGAGGAGAGCTCACCACCCCCCGAGGAATTCTGTTCCACTGAGGAACCGCTCTGTTAGAAAATTCTTCCTAATGTCTAGATGGAAACTCTTTTGATTTAATTTCAACCCTTTGGTTCTGGTCCGACCTTCTGGGGCAACAAAACACAACTCGGCACCCTCCTCTATGTGACAGCCCTTCAAGTACTTGAAGATGGTTATCATATCCCCTTTCAGCCTTCTCCTCTTCAGGCTAAACATACCCAGCTCCTTCAACCTTTCCTCATAGGACTTGGTCTCCAGACCCCTCACCATCCTCGTTGCCCTCTTAGAGGACCTTACCATGCTCTGGGTAAGAGGACACTTGGCCTTGGCGGCTTCGCTTAGTATCAAGGCAGGGGAAGAATGCTTGGCTGTGCCATTGTGGGTGTGAGGATTCACGAGGGAGTAGGCAGAGTCACTGGCACTCTGCTGGAAATCATTGCACCCATTGCCTAGATCAGGGGTCCCCAATGTGGTGACTGTGGGCTCCATCACACCCACCAAAACCTTTCTTGGTGCCCACCAAGTGTTTTTAGAAAGTGGCAGGGGCTAGGTGGGGTGTCTGCCCAGCAGGGTTTGTGACTGGCTGTGCAGATTAAAAGGCATCCTGCTAAACAGAGCTTCTGTCTGAAATGTTGAAGAGTTACTGTTACACTTATATATAAATCCTTGTTCCCTGACATGTTGTGATTGGCTGCACTTCCTCTCTGATGACGGCCACTGGTTGGTGGTGCCCGCTGACCCATGTCAGAATTCCATAGGTGCCCATGGGCTGAAATGTTTGGGAGGCCCTGGACTTGATACACTGATAGATGTCATGAGGAAAGATGCTGGGTTGGATCCAGCATAAAGGGCTCTTGCTCAAGCAAAAACGCATGGAAAAGATAGTGGCAGACATGCACACTGAGTCAGGGGTACTCAATGCTCACCTGGGTTCTGCTTGCGCAGGGACATGTGCAACTAATTTCTGGGCACTATAATATATGGGGAGGAGAACCACTGGGTGTCGTACAAGTGGAACTGTGCTAAAGTCCGTTCATGTTTCTTCTTGCACATCGCTGAATCTAAGCCACTGACTGCTTTTATTTCACTCGTGTAAAAAGTACCAAACCGATGCTATAGTCGATCCATTTCTGTGGTCGTGAAACTCACAGAATAAGTGAGAGAGGATCTAAGGAAATGATGCCGTTCTTTTGGACCAGCCTGCTCATTAAGTTTGCTTTTTTATTTTAAAAAGGCATATGGAAGTGTGAGGGATTGTGAACAATGAATGTGATCTATATTTGTTTGTTTCAAATATTTATATCCCACTCATTCCATTAAAACAAAACCCAAGGCAATATCTCTCCAGCATTTTTCTTGTAAGGCTTAGGGGCTCCAAGGTAAAGTATACACAGGGAGAGAGAAAAGTTTCCCCTAAAACTCACAGCTGTTAGCTCACTGTTTGCAGTATCTGGCGATTTGAACTTCAGGCTCTTCTTCTCCTCTTGGGAGAATTTCCTAAAGAAAACAACAACGCCAGTGAAATTATGGATCTGTGCTTCCTCTCTGGCAGCAGAGATTAGTCTTAGCCCAATATAGATTTCAAGCATGTTTTTTATTTTTTAGCTCATTTGGTAAATATGACTCAGTGTAAAATGACTAAGAGCATTTTTATGCACGATGCTTAAATTGGCCCTTTTGTCAGTCTGTGAGGGACCATTAAATCCACAAAGGCAAGGAAGTGAATCTCCTTCCTTACTCATCTTCCGTACCATATTAACAAGATCCGTTGGTGTCACAAACACTGGGAAAGAATCAAAGGCACATGTAATATTTTTGATGATGATAAAGTATTTCACCCTCAACACACATTTATGAACATTTATATCCCACCTCTCTACAAATTGTAGTGGCTGACAGCAGAATAAATGACAAAAAACCCCACAAATCAAAATCCTGAAATGTCCCTAAAATGACCAAAAACACCATCCACCACCAATAAAAAGCACATTAGACCTATTTTTTTTTAAATCAGAAAATAAAACACATCAGATATAAAAAGCAAGATCCTGGAAGTGCAATACTAAACAGGCATACTTCTAAATACCACTGAGTTTTATATAAGTGTGTTTAAGGTTGCAGCCTAAAGAGTCAGTGCGATGTAGTAGCTAGAGTGTCGGACCAGGATCCGGGAAGCCCTGGTTTGAATCCCTCCCCTGCTGTAAAGGCTGCCAAGGGACCTGGGGCCAGTGGTGTGCTCTCAGCCTAACCCACCTCACAGCATGGTTGTGAGGAGAACGATGTCCGCCGCTTTGGATCCCCATTGGGGAGAAGGGCACGATATAAAGTAAATAATGTTTTTAAAATTTTCTTTGTCCTCTTGGCAACTGGGAAATTTAACAAACTGTATAACCAGAATGTAGCTATGAGTTTTTCAAGCTTAATTATTTCCAAGCATCAGACACCTTGAACTTCTGTGAGGAGTCAAACAAATAATCATTTGCCAAATTCTGAGGTTGTCTGGTCCAAAGCAAAACCCAGATCCAGAAGTCATCTGATATATTTTATTGGGACCAAAAATAACACAAAAGAAGAATTCATGGTCTCCAGAAGACTTCGTCAGACTCTTAATGCACCATCCAAATTAATCTTCTGCTTTGTGATACAAGGGCTATTCGCAGCCATTCCACCCAGCCTGGCATTGTACCCCGGACACAGGGGAGAAGCCTTAAGGTCAGGGCTTGAAAGATCTTCTCGGAACCCCTTTTGTTTTTCAGCATCCTGCCTAATTAAGAGGTCTGGAGAACCTGAAAGCCAGCACACGGCTTTGGGTTGCTTAGTCTAGAGAAAAAGGGTCCCATGGGCTTTCTTTTTTAAAATCCTCGGTTTTTTTATAGCTGTGTAAACTTTGTTCTCCTTTTGGTGCTCTCAATTTCATGATTTATTTTATTAATAACAGACCGAGTAACAAATCACTTCTAAGTGAAATGTGAGAGACTGCAAGAAAAGCTAAACTTATGTTTAAACTAATCTGGGCTCTTTGGACAAATGTCTGAATGTCATAGACCTCATAAATATTCTGCAAGACCATCTTGGCAAAAAGAAATCAATACGTAGGTAATGGAACTGATAACAATTTTTATTTTTTTCTTCTTCCTCCTTCTCCAGCTAAAATGCAAACAGTCTGTTCCCATAGCAATTCGTTGGCTGTGGTAGCGTTGGCTTCTGCTCGTAATATTTGTATTAAAATAGAGTGTTCTGTAGTACTTAACTCAGATTCATAGACTATCAGGGCTTAGGTTGACTGACTTTATTTGATGCCTTTTACTTCTACGCTGTCCCTTCTCCAAGTTGCTCAGGATAGCATTTCCCACATTTCCCTCATAACTATCCTCTGTGCAGTTAGTTCAGCTGAAAGAGCGCGAGGGGCCCAGCATCAGCTGGGGAAATTCATGGCAGAGTGGGCATTCGAACCCAGGTCTCACCCTAATCACTGTTTATGCATACCTATTCTCTCTAGTATCAGAGGAGCATGCGTATTATTTTGGGTGCGGTGGAACACAGGCAGGATGGTGCTGCTGCACTCATCTGGTTTGTGGGCTTCCTAGAGGCCCCTGGTTGGCCACTGTGTGATCAGACTGCTGGACTTGATGGGCCTTGGTCTGATCCAGCAGGGCCTTTCTTTTGTTCTTATGTTCTTATGTGTCACTGTTAGGATTGCTGAACTCAGACCTAGAGAGGGCCCTTATGTCAGGAGGAGGAGGAGGAGAGTTGGTTTTTATATTCTGACTTACTCTACCACTAAGGGAAGAATTAAACCTGCTTGCAATCCCCTTCCCTTCCCCGCAACAGACACCCTGTGAGATAGGTGGGGCTGAGAGAGCTCTAAGAGAGCTATAACTAGCCCAAGGTCACCCAGCAGGCTTCATGTAGAGGAGTGGGGAAATCAACCCAGTACTCCAGATGAGAGTCTGCCACTCATGTGGAAGAGTGGGGAATCGAACCCGGTTCTCCAGTTCAGAGTCCACTGCTCCAAACCACCACTCTTAACCACTACACCATGCTGTCTCAGTAGAACACAGAATTGTACCAGGTATGACATTTCCATACTCGGCAGCATGTTTTGTGCAACTCTTCAAGGCACAAAAGTCCTTTTGGGCTCTGCTCTGTTTTAATATCACCTTCGTATAACGGGTTTATTATTTCCCTACTGATGTGCAAGACAGATGATATGCCTTTATCCTGCTGCACTGTATGGCGGCAGAGTGCTCACTTTTGTGGTTGGATTGCCAGTGCAGGTGGTAGAATGTCCAGCCTGCCTGTGACTTGGGGTCGCCTGTGGGACACTTGTTTGCATAATATATTTTCCTCAAAAAAAACCCTCAAACTCTTGGCGGTTTGCTGTATTCCTGGTCATGCACTTTATCCACATCTTGTTCCCCTAACTGATTTAGAGACAAGGCCTGAAGGAGATCCGGTGGACTGATTTCTCAACACTTTCTGGACATTTCTTGATCTTAGGTGTTGTTTTTATCAACATATAAGACAAGAAAGTTTCCATTGAACATATGAAGCTGCCTTATACTGAATCAGACCCTTGGTCCATTAAACTGTATTATCAGAGTTAAAAACGGGAACAGTCTCCTAGTACAGGCCGGTATAACAAAGTGACTGTAATGCCTCTCCCTTGGAAGTGGGTTTCCATTGAAGTATGCGCCAATAAGAATGAAAACTTTGGTCTCTGTTGCTGATTTTTATGTTATTGGAACAGAGAAATACATTCATTTCTGTCCAAGTGGGACATTATGTGGGTGGGCACCTTAATTAAACGTTAAATTAGTGTCCTAAAGTGGGAGCCCTGATTTGTACAAAACTTTATGTCAAGTTCATTTTCAGAGTTATCATTTCCCCCCCTCTATTTTTTCCTTGCGTGGCTTTGGCAAATCCCCTCCTTCTCCCAATAAGCTTGAACAGGGGAATAAGCAACAGTTTCACTTCCTTCTAGCAAAATCCATCGTAAGTTGCCATCTGTCACTGATTATTTGTGAATGAAAGCCTTTTATAAGCATAAGCTGGGGAAATTGCTTACATCATCAGTGCAAATTTAGAAAATTTTGGATAATGCGGTAATCTTATTTACAGCTTTCTGTTAAAGTTTTCTGAACACAAATGAGGGCAAATCCTGTATAGGGTTTTATGTTGTCACATTTGTGTTCTCCATTGTGGGGGGGAAATGAATCCAGGTTTAATAGATTTTTTGCTAGAGATCACAGTTATTGATTAGATTTACTGCTTTGAGATGAGAAGAGTATCAAAAATGAGCTGCGGTTGGTTCTGGCATGATTATTTGTTTCCATCATCGTTACCACTCTTAGCACAACACTTTGTGAACATTGACTATGAACTGTGCTTCTCCCTTTCCCTGATTCTAAATCGCCTTAGATTATTTAATTGTAGGCTATGTCTAGGGTATTTGCGGAGAGTCATAGTAATATCCACATGCTTAGAAGCTCTGTTTCTTATGTCTGCTTTGTTAATGAGGAGTTCATTTGACAGTCTGATGATTTACGTGTGCTTCCTTGAGCAAGGAAGGGGAAAGGGAACTTTGAATGTACTGACCAACATTAGGGAATGTGAACGGAAATATAATGTATATTGAGGAAACAAATATGTAAAAAATTAATTTATATTTGGGACAGTCACATTTAAGCTGAGTTTAGGGACACACAAAGTTCACTGAAGGCCGATTAGAACCAATAACCCTCTGTATTCCCACCTTCATGGATGCTTTTAGCTGGTTTTCCACCATTTTCATACATGCATAAAGTGAAATGGAGATTCTAGTGTATCTTAGTGCTTCTGAGTACAACATTCAAACTTGTGTGTGTGTGATTTAATGCACATAACATAAGGAAGAAGCGGTCTTTTTTACTGCCTGCGACCTTTTTTTTTTTTTTTTTTTGCTATCAAGTCACAGCAGAATCATGGCGACCCCGTAGGGTTTTCAAGGCAAGAGATGTTCGGAGGTGGTTTGCCATTGCTTGCCTCCTCGTCATGACCCTGGAATTCCTTGGAGGTCTTCCATCCAAATACTTGCCAGGGTCAGGACTGAGAGTGTGTGACTGGCCCAAGGTCACCCAGCAAGCTTCCATGGTGCAAGTGGGGATTCAAACCTGGGTTTTCCAGATCCTAGTCTGACACCGTAACCACTACGCTACGCTGGCTATCTCACACCAGCCACTTTATGCATCTCTTTTCTGGGACCAGTAAAAAAATTGCTAAAAAAGTATTGCCTGATTTGAAGTAAATTATCTCCATGTGATGAAATACATACCCCATAAAGCGCAGAGCCAGTGGGGCATTTGGAAGATGCTTGGGTGTTAGTTGGAGCCTGGGGCAAGGCTTGACAGGAATTTGGGTAGTGGGCAGATCTGGAGATGCAGGAGGTCTTTGTAGCCCTCTCTGTGTCTTACATCGCTGTTCACATAAGGTGAAATGTTGATTCACCTGACGTGTCTGTATAGAACTTTAGAACATAGCATAGTGAATGTTGGATTTGCACCCCGAATGCCCTGAGGCTAAGCTAAAAGTACCTTTCAAGTGGTCAAAAGGTTGCTGAACAAATTCTTCTTCTAAGTTTCAGCCTGCAGAGGTTGCAGGATGCTAATTTGTATATTGATGGAGGTAGTCAGGAAAACAATAGACCTGCTTCTAGGGTGTGGAGAAAACAAAACATATTCAATGCAAGTTGTAAGAACTGTCTTGTTTTTAAGCTGGTGATTTCTCAGGATGACAGAGGAGAGGTCTTGTAGCATACATAGAGAATCTCTGTTCTTTTGTCCTGAGGAACTGTAAGCACATGGTCAGGCTGGAGAGAGATGGGGGAGATCTCAAGAGGGAGAGGAAGGCCAACAAGATTTTGGAGAAAGAAAAGTATCAACAGTGCCTGGCGATCCATCTGGGCCTGAGGATTTGTTCTTTTTCAGGGTTTCTTTGCTGCCTTGACTTCTTATTTTGTAATATCATCATTTAAGGAATCATATTTTTTATAAGTGGTGGACCTGTGAGGACTCATGGGGGCATTTTCCTCCTGTACCCCCCTCTCCACACTGTTTCCTCTTTCCTGCCCAGTCAGTCAACCCACCTTAACCTGCCTTCTCCCCAGACATCAGCCTTCCCTCTCCCTGCCGGCCTCTCCCCTTCTCTCCTGTCCACCTAACTTCCTTTTTTGTTCTCCCCCTTCAGCTTCTTCTCTTCCCTTTCCCCACTCCCTTCTCTCTCTTCCCTCTTTTACCTTTTTCAGTCACCCCGCCCCCCCAACTGACAGAAACCAAGACTTGGAGGGTTCAGCAATATTATAGTGGTTGTCTGGAAACCCTTAAATGACCACTATCTCAGAATGTAGTCTTGTGAGACCTTATGTGTTGCTTCTATTTCTTTGAGCCATTTCTGGTGATCTGATTGATTTGAAAGCTGTGTCATGGCCCAGTCATTCTTTGTGAAGGCACAAGTGGTCCTTGCCCGTCCTCTTCACAGGGGTAGTGGAACATTTAAGATCTTCTTCTCTCAGATGCTTATAGATCCAACGGAATGCTGTAGAGGATTTTGGAAGTACCAGCAGCAACCCTGTGGAAGCCCAGCTAAAAGGGCATGGAATGCTGAACCATCTTGGTCCGGTCAGAGCTGCTCCTCCGTGTCTTCTCCCCCAGTCCAGCCAAGCATCTGCCGCCTGGTTTACATTTGAACTGAGGGTTTAAAGGGGTCTGGCAGATGGGTAGAGCCTTACTGGGGAAGGATTCATGCCAAATTAGACAAAGCAAGCCACGGAGTCTAGTTGCTTTAGGGTGGTGGAGGTGGTACATAGCCCAGGGTCTATTGACACCTCGAGCCAATACCTTTAAAGGAGAAAAAAATTGATTGCCAAGTCTCTGGCTGTAGTCTTTTCAGATAAAATTTCTTTGATCAAGAATCAAATCTACACCTTTCTATTAATTTTTATTTTTTAACAACAGTGGGACAAAGCTGGTCACTTCGAGTGGAGATACCACAGTTAGGATCTGGGACTTCTCCAAGGGCGGGTGCCTTCTGACCTTAGAAGGCCACAGCTATGCAGCCTGGGACTGCGCCTGGCATTCCTGCGGAGATTTTGTGGCTTCTGCTTCTATGGACAAAACTAGCAAAGTCTGGGACCTAAACAGGTATGTGATCATTTATGTTAATTTCTGTGCTCGTTCTTGATTGAAATTTTGCGAAGCAATGGAATGTTTTTGGACTGCCACATAAACAGGTTGTTTTAGATCACTTGCAAACTGCAAAACGTTTTGACTACCTCTGGGAGGCCTAGGAAGGCCAAGGAACTTTACCACGTATTGGTTCTTGTGGGTTATCCGGGCTGTGTGACCGTGGTCTTGGTATTTTCTTTCCTGACGTTTCGCCAGCAGCTGTGGCAGGCATCTTCAGAGGAGTAACACTGAAGGACAGTGTCTGTCCTGAAAACCTCCAGACTAACAAAGACTACAGTCCACAATAGCCATGCAGATTAGCCTTGGATTTCACACATTAACAGATCACTTCAGGATACAGTGGTTCCATATTAACATACCACACCCTCATTAGCACATTATCTTGATACTTACAGGACAATGATTAGCACATTACCTTTAATACTTTTTGCAGGACAATGATTCAGCTCAAACCCAACCCCTTTCTGACTATATATTACTCTTCCTACACACTTGACACTGAGAGACACTGTCCTTCAGTGTTACTCCTCTGAAGATGCCTGCCACAGCTGCTGGCAAAACGTCAGGAAAGAAAATGCCAAGACCACGGTTACACAGCCCGGATAACCGACAAGAACCAATGAACTCTGACCATGAAAGCCTTCGACAATATTTTACCACGTATTCTTGAGCCAGCGTGGTATAGTGGTTAAGAACGGTGGTTTGGAGCGGTGGACTCTAATCTGAAGGACTGGGTTTGATTCCCCACTCCTCCACATGAGCGGCGGACACTAATTTGGTGAACTGGGTTGGTTTCCCCACTCTACACTTGAAGCCAGCTGGGTGACCTTGGGCTAGTCACCGTTCTCTTAGAGCTCTCTCAGCCCCACCTACCTCACAGGGTGTCTGTAGTGGGGAAGGAAAGGCGATTGTAAGCCAGTTTGATTCTCCCTTAAGTGATAAAGTCAGCATATAAAAACCAACTCTTCTTCTTCTTCTTCTTCTTCTTCTTCTTCTTCTTCTTCTTCTTTTGTTTAACATACATTATGATGGAGAGAGAATCTGATCAATTAACTTTTTCTGGCACATAGCCTAGAGGAGGTCTAAATCCTGTGGAATATACCTATTCAGACTTTCTTAATGATACGTTTCTAAAGGGTATTGAGTGGGAATGCACATGGATTGAATAATAAGAGCATTTCATTCATTTCCAAGTAATAATCTTGCATTTTCTCATTAAAATAAATTGCATATTTGCATATGCTCTTCATATTTACAAAGACTGCTATAGCTAGCATTTCTTATGATGCATAATCATTACCACAAATAATTAAATCCTTCACAACATAAATTTCATTATGGAATTGAAATACACTGAAGCTGTCATTTGTCTCTCATTTTCAGAGCTCCTGTATTTGTATAAATGGGCATAGTTTAGAAGATTATTTAATATTTTACTTTTATTTTGTAATTCAGGGTTGCTTTGGATTTGTAATTGATGTGGCGAACGATCCATAACAAGCACTTCTGTAGTCTGACCATATAGAGGCAAAGCTGACACTAACAGCATATGTTTGCTTGCAAATAACAGTAAAACCGTACCATTTCTGACTGCATGTGGGGTGATGGCATATTCAAATGCTCCCCCGCCCCGGAAAAGCCTCAATACAACTTGTCAGGATGAAGGCCAATCTTTTACCCTTCCCGTTGATGTCTAGTTTCCATGAGCCTTCAAAAAGGGCCATGGCTCAGTGGTCGAGCATTTGCTTGGCATGGAGAAGGTCCCAGGTTCAATCCCCGGCATCTCCAGTTATAGGGACTAGGTGAGTAGGTGATGGGAAAGACCCTTGCCTGAGACCCTGGAGAGCCGCTGCCAGTCTGAGTAGACAATACTGACTTTGATGGACTGAGGGTCTGATTCGGTATAAGGCAGCTTCATGTGTTCAAAAAGAAAAGGTTGGGATAGCCTTCAAACATTCTCCAGCTGCAACCAAGTCTCTGGGAGTCGAGCAGGAGCTAGGGGAGCATGCAGGTGGAGCGCATGAACAGCGGTGCTCACAGAGGGAACTAAATGTGGGTCTGGTGTTGCAGGCGAAGGGGTGAGTGTGTGTGGGTCTCTTGGCTTGGGCTGTATGGTTCTGAAGCTCTGGGAGTTTTCTTTGTGTCTGAAACCTGCTTTCAACTCCTGTCGTGTGCATGAACAAGAGAGCCTAGGACGGTGGAGGGGCTTTTGCTGACTGAGGTGAGGTAAGTCCGCTGATAGAGCACACTGTCATCTGAGGCTTGTGGGAGGAGCCATTGCTCACAGCCATAAGCAGAGTTAACCAGAGGTCAGGATGTGGTGGTGGCTGCCAACTTGGAAGGCTTTAGGAGGGGAGTGGACATGTTCATGGAGGAGAGGGCTATCCATGGCTACTAGTCAAAAGGGATACTAGTCATGATGCATCCCTGTTCTCTACAGGATCAGAGGAGCATGCCTATTATATGCAGTGCTGTGGAACACAGGCAGGATGGTGCTGCTACAGTCGTCTTGTTTGTGGGCTTCCTAGAAGCACCTGGTTGGCCACTATTTAAACAGACTTCTGGACTTGATGGGCCTTAGTCTGATCCAGCAGGGCTTTTATTATGTTCTTATTGAGGAGAGGGCTGTCCATGGCTACTAGTCCAAATGGATACTAGTCATGATGCATACCTATTCTCTCCAGGATCAGAGGAGCACACCTATTACATTAGATGCTGTGGAGCACAGGCAGGATAAATGCTGTGACAGTCACCTTGTTTGGGGGCTTCCTAGAGGCACCTGGTTGACCACGGTGTGAACAGACTGCTGGACTCGATGGGCCTTGGTCTGATCCAGCAGGGCTTTTCTTATGTCAAGGCTCAAAAAAGTCAGACAGTGAAGTGTGCAAAAAGGTGTGCTGACAGGCAGAGGTTTGTGTGGGAGTTTATTGGGAAAGTTTGGTGGGGGGGCAAGAGGTAACCACAGAAACAAAGCTTCTTTGAAAAAAGACACACCAGTCAGGCTCTTGTGCTAGTTCGAGATCAGGGTTAGACTTCTACACATCATCCTTCTTAGTTTTCAGGAAGGGTATCTGAAGAATTCAGTCAAATTGAGGTGATGGTAGAGAGCTGAAGTTCTGGGACTGCCAGGCAAACTGAAAACGGAAATGTCGTCAGGTTCAGATGGCCTGCATCTGAGGGTTGTTAAGGAACTCAAAGGGGAAATAGTTGATTTACTAACTATATGCAACTTGTCGTTAAAATTGTACTCCGGGTAACTGGCATTACAGGCCAGGTAGCCTACCATCTGTTCCAGGAACATTAATAGAAACTGTAGCTAAAGATGGCCGAAGGCTAGCCGGGGGCAGTGGAGAGGTGAGATCCTCACAGGTTATATCTTTTCCTGACGTCAGCTCGTGAGGACAAGTGCCCTAAGCCTCGACCCCGGGGCTCCTGACTTGAGCGGAACTCAGTGGGGAATGTTCTTTCCAGCATCTGCAGCATCTTCACTGCCTCTTTTGACAGCCTCAGTCAGCAAGTGTTGGCACTTTCAATTTTCACTTTCTTGTTTCTGTAACTTTTGTCATGTGGTATTTAGGGGTTCCCATTCAACCCCCTTGAGGAAGAAAGTGTGCTAAATTGCACCCAGGAAGGAGCTTGTTTCCATTCAGCCCGAACTGCAAAAGCTGTCACTTTTTTTTCAGGAGTTCATCCCCAAATGGCTGATTTAAAATTGGATTTTACTTTTCCCCCCAAAGAGCTGGATTTGCTGGTCAGAATGCTCTAAAAGCAATTTTATACAGAAACGAGGGACGTTTCTCTGTGAGTGGAAACTGAAGCAGGGTGGCTGCAGCGTGGAAAGTGCTGTGATACAGGATGTCAGACTAATGCGGCAGCGTCAGGCGGAGGTGACCGCAATGCTCACCAGAATGCCGCTTGTGGGGCTCTCAGCTGCCAACACGGAAGAGGTCGAAAATTCAACCTGCACCCTTCCCATCACGGTGATATTGAATGAGGGCCACACGGAAATTTTGAGAAAACCTGGCAAATATCAAATAGGAAGTTTTAGTGAAACAATTTGATTTCTGTTCTCTGCGATTTATGAACAAACTCCATTTAAGTTCTCCCCCCCTTGTTATGAATTGAATGCTAAAGAGAAAGAGCAAGTGAAAATGCAAAGAAAGTAGCCACAGTATTAAACTTGCATCTTTCTGAAGGAGGTGAAGTAAACCATCCTTAACATTTGCGTTCTATACAAAGAGCAATCTTTTTAAAAAACCAAAACAAAAAAAACCCAGACTTTTTAAAATAAACATTGGGTTTGGATTAATTATCAACAGAAGAAAACAATTCGTAGCACTAACCCAAAGATGCTTACACAGCAGGTTGAATAAGATCTTGTGCTCTGCTGTAAGAAATAGCTCCAACAGCGGGGCCAAAACAGATGGAAATCTCCATCAGTCTGCGAGAAATGCAAATTGCCCGTGCAGCTAAGAACGGCAAGAGGGCCCAACTTGTCCCTGGAGTGGAGGGATCGTTCAAAGAAGGGGCTGGGAGCCGACAGATAATCATACTTATGAGAAACATGGAATCATTATTCTGATATTCTCTGTTATGATTCAAGAATGTATTCATACCTCGTGTTTTCAGAAGATACATAAGTATAGATAGTTTTTTAAAAAACCACTTGGCTCCTGGTGTCCTTCAGCAGCCCCACTGTTCACCCTTGCTTGGTACTCAGACCCACAAGCTGAGTTGCCTGAGAACCAAGGTGTGTGTGTGTGTGTAGTTTAAAAAATCTCCTTTCCGTCCCCTCAGAGAACCAGGGACTCCTTCCTCTCCCTGTCTGGGATTCTTCCTTGGTATTGGCTTTTCTTTTATGATCTGGCCCCCTTGCTAACCAGAGGTCTCTGGTGTGTGTGTGTGCGCGCGCGCGTACCCGCGCACGCATGTGTTGCATGTGAGACTGAGAAGGAGACTTTTGGGGATTTCCGTTTCCTTTCTCCCCTCTCTCACAATGCCTCTGTGTACAAGAAGGAAAACATGCTGAAACCATCAGGACAGGGTGTGAGGTCATAGAATCATAGAGTTGGAAGGGACCACCAGGGTCATCTAGTCCAATGCCCGTCACAAGGCAGGAAATTCACAAGTACCACCCCCACACACCCCCAGTGACCCCCTACTCCATTCCCAGAAGATGGCCAAGATGGCCTCCCTCTCATGAACTGTCTAAGGTCATAGAATCAGCATTGCTGACAGATAGCTATCTAGCCTCTGCTTAAAAACCTCCAGGGAAGGAGAGCTTACCACCTCCCGAGGAAGCCTGTTCCACTGAGGAACCGCTCTAACTGTTAGAAAAATTCTGCCTAATGTCTAGACGGAAACTCTTTTGGTTTAATTTCAAGCCGTTGGTTCTGATCCGACCTTCTTGGGCAACAGAAAACAACTCGGCACCCTCCTCTCTATGACAGCCCTTCAAGTACTTGAAGATGGTTATCATATCACCTCTCAGTCATCTCCTCTACATGCTAAACATACCCAGCTCCTTCAACTTTTCCTATAGGACTTGGTCTCCAGACCCCTCACCATCTTTATTGCCCTTTTCTGGACACGTTCCAGCTTGTGTGGAAGAGGGGTTTAGCTGCCCTCACCAGCATGCCCTGGTTTTGTTCAAAACTAAACCCCATCAGCCTTCAGGATTTCAGGAAAGGAGGGGGGAAATCACATGCCCATATTGTCACACCTCCACCTGCCTATGTTATGGCCTCTAAACTGTGGCCTGTTATCCTACCTGCTTGAAGTTTGGCAGGGAATGGGCTTTGGTCGAAGGGTACAAACCCTGAGAATTTCATATCAGTTTGTTGGCAGAAAATGCATTTTCCCACGATAAAGAAAAGCTGAAGCAAGATTAATTCATTTCATGCCAATAGTAAAGAATCTAATTTCCCCCTGAAAGTAAACCAAGCTGCAGATGAAAAAAATATTCTGTGCACATCCCAAATAACCAGAGAAAGTCACTTTGGGAAAAGGATGGGTGGAGACTGTAACCATCCTTTCATTATTCATAAAAGTGTAACAAAGACTGAAAATATATAGCTATGCATATTAATAGCTCTGCAAACAATTTGAAGATTGGTTTGCCTGACCATAAATCTAGGGTTGTCAAAGTCATTATGGCAAGATTAATTGCAATTATAAATCCCTCCAGAGATGCAGGGACTTGTCTATGAAATGCAAATCAATTGTGTCTTATTCTGCCAAACACTGTCAGATATCTAGCTCAGTCGTATATACTGAACACAAAGTATAAAGTGCAAAGTGGCAGTTCTGTCTGATAAGTTCTTTTACATCTGTTACAATATGTAAAGTTTAGAAAAAAAACTTCAGTGGATCCTGCATTACTCTGTTATTAGTATGTTTCTTTCTGATATGAATGCCACTGCGGGACCTCCCGTTCTGTGGTTCTGCACAGTCTTGAAGAGACTTCATGAATGACCTCTGTCGACATATAAATGAAATTATAAATGAAATAACCCCATTAGTACTGAAAAACACCTGAGGGATGATAGTCTACAATCCATAACAAATTATCATATTTGGAAGTAGATCACGATGGGAAGATAAGTGAATGTATTTGGAAGATAAGTGAATGTAATCTTTGACGGATAACAGTCAGAATAATGTGTGAATCAAAGTAGGTATGGTAATACAGCAAAAGCTCCCAAGTTTGGGGGAAATTAATTTTCAGATGTTTAAAGAAAGGAATCTCAGCATCTTTTTCTTCAAAAAAAAATGTAACCAATGAATCAGGTATTCCTAAATGGACTATGCCATCTTGTTGAGACATTTGGAGGTAGAAGTAAGTATTGCACTGCATTGAGAACTCTGATCTGGTGGAAAGGTGGCACAAAAATGTTTAAAATAAATAAATCAGGCTGTGCTTTGGATTGTTTCAAATAGTTTTTCACAAACTGTACTCAGGGAGTTGCTGTTGGAGACACATTGTCATCAGTGTGGGTTGGGGTTTGTCCTACGGGATACTACAAGGCTCCGTCCTGCTCCTAGGGTTGCTGATCTCCAGTGGTAGCTAGAGATCTCCTGGGATTACAACTGATCTCCAGCTGACAAAGATCAGTTCCCCATGAGAAAATGGCAGCTTTGGAAGGTGGGCTGTATGGCATTACGCCCCGCTGCAGTCCCTCCCCTCCCCAAACCCCACCCTCCTCAGGCTCCGGCCCAAAACCTCCAGGAATTTCCCAACCCAGAGCTGGCAACCATTCCTGTTCCCCTGCTTTCCCCATGCTATTCAATCTCTGTGCAAAGCCCTTAGGACAACATACTTTCTGAAAGCAGAGCTGAGTCTCTGTCTGCACAGTAGGATTTTACAGTCTGTCTGCTTGAGGGATACGTTCACATGGAGGCTCCTTACTGAGAAAAGAAACAGCAGTTCTTTGTTGTAAGAGAACTTCATACTAGATAAGGATGGCAGCGTAAAGGCTTCCAGCTAAGCCAAAATGGAGAGAGAGGGTAGAAAGCATGTCCAGCCCTCATGGTGGACAGAGGGAGACAGCGAGAGAAGGGAAGCGACTGGAAGGAAGGAAGGAAGGAAGGAAGGAAGGAAGGAAGGAAGGAAGGAAGGAAGGAAGGAAGGAGGGAAGGGAGCCCTGAGAGCAGCATTCTGGGTCACAAAGGGAAAGCAGCTGGAGTGGACCGAGGGAAGGCCAGGGAGCTCCTTCTCCAGCCCTACACGGACCCTCTGGCACCCTCCCCTGAGACTCCGGTGTCTGTCCTCGCATTAAGCGACGCTGCAGAGTCCATTCCAGCCCACAGTTTTGGAGGTGACTGTCATCATATGCTGACAACACCCAGCTCTAAATCTCTCTATCCAAATTTCCTGGTGACGTGGTAGAAGTCTTGAGCCCCCGCTGCCTGGCTGCTGTGGTTAAAGGGCTAAGTGTGAATAAGTTGAACATGAATTCTGACAAGACAGAGGACATGCTGGTTGGAGTAGCTGATGTCCTGAACGTCATTGTGCTCCACATATTTGATGGTGTCCAGGTGACCCTTGCTGATTCTGTTAAGAGACTTGGGGTTATTCGGGACCCAGCACCGTTGCTGAGGAAACAAGTTAATACACCGGGGGAAAATGCTTTTTTACCATCTTTGTTTAGCCCGGAAGCAGGCTTCCTCCTGACTCAGCTGATCTGGCCATGTGGATCCATGGCATGCTGACCTCGGGACTAGACTGTTGTAATGCACTCTACCTGGGTCTGCCCTTGAAGGCAACTTAGAAATTCCAGTTGGTACACAGTGCTGCAGCGTGGTTCTATGAGAAGCTTTTCTCCCTCTCCCATAATACTAGAACGTGGGGTCATCTGCTGAAGCTGGAGGGTGACAGCTTCAAAACTGATAAAAGGAAGTATTTTTTCACACAACGCATAGTTAAATTGTGGAACTCCCTGCCCCAGGATGTGGTGATGGCTGCCAGCTTGGAGGTCTTTAAGAGGGGAGTGGACATATTCATGGAGGAGAGGGGTATTCATGGCTGTTAGTTAGAATGGATACTGGTCATGATGCACACCTATTCTCTCTAGTATCAGAGGAGCATGCCTATTATTTTGGGTGCTGTAAAGGAACACAGGCAGGATGGTGCTGCTGCAGTCGTCTTGTTTGGGGGCTTCCTAGAGGCTCCTGGTTGGCCACTGTGTGAACAGACTGCTGGACTCGATGGGCCTGGGTCTGATCCAGCAGAGCTTTTCTGATGTTTTTATGACAGGCTCTTTTGTCAGACCAAGGGGACCCATGCAGCTTCCTACGATTCTGAGGAAGCATATAAAAACTTCTAGTATATAAAACCTTTTAGCATATAAAACCTTTGCCTCAGCTCTTCCCCTCAGTTGTAAGGAATAGTTAGGGTAGCAGGAATAAAGGCTGCCATGAGGTATGTTTTGTGGGAAGTTGTGTGGAACACTGCGACTCCTGAGGCCAGAGTTGAATTTAAAAAATGTTTCGTTTATGTACAGACAAGAACAATCCACCTGCATAGGCTTCCCAAAAACTGTTGCTTGGCTGAAGGACTCAGACTTGCAGTTACTGGATACAGTGACAGGTTGGATGTCAACATCTGCTCAGTTTATGAAATCACAGACAATCTTATGCCAGGCCTGCTCCCCTCCTGAGCCAGGCTTCAGGGCATTCTCTACCCTCCCAGAGTCAGAGTTAACCCTCTCTGAGCATAACACTGTCTGCTTGCTGAGACAGACCACATTTGCACTTTCCCTGAGGCAGACGTGAGTCAAACTACCACCTGCTGTACTTCCCTCCAGCGTTCAATCCCCCTTCTGAAAGGAGATTGGATGCTGGAGCAGCATTCCTATCGGCTGCGCTATTAAACAGCCTGTTTTCCTTCTCAAGGCAGGACAGTCTCCTGCCCGTCACAGTTACTACTGGGAGTTGGGTAGAGTATGCATTTTACACCTATTCTGCAGTCACTCCATCGGTCTCTGGGTCCAGCTTAAGGTGCCGGATCTCCGGGTGTGGCTTAAGGCAAAGCCTTCCCCTCAGATATGGGCCCCCATATCTGCAGGACTGCCTCTTCGGCTGTGCTCTGCCGTGACAGCTTCACTCATTCTAAGCAAAGCCTTATATATTTAGGTGCCACCCTACCAATGGGTAAAATCAGCAGTTGCCTGTCTATGTGCATTCTCAGTTGTGAACCCCCTCCTTGTGGAACCGTATGGCTGAGGAAGTCAGGAAGGTGCCTGTGCATCTGTCATCTGCAAACTGTAAAACAGAATCGTTCAAGAAGGCCGTTTTATAAAAGGAATAAGGCTATAGTGTGATAGGACGGTTCAGGAAGGTGCTTTTATAAAGAGAATAGGATTGGAAGTCCATGTCACTGTTTATTATATGGATTATCTTGCTCTAACTGCATTGTTTTCTACTTTTGCAATGCCCCCCCCTTTTGCATTATTTACGGTTTCCATAATACTAGTCTTATTGCATTATTTATTATTGGATGCCTCATGCTATGTGACTGCCTTGTTTTACAACATGTGATCCTCCCTGAGTCCTGACCTGGCTATAGCCCCAGGCTAGCCTGATCTCCTCAGATCTCAGAGCTAAGCAGGGCCAGCCCTGGTCAGTACTTGGATGGGAGACCTCCAAGGAATACCAGGGTCGTGGCGTGGAGGCAGGCAATGGCAAACTGCCTCTGAGCATCTCTTGCCTTGAAAACCCTTAACAGAGTTGCCGTAAGTCAGCTGTGACTTGGCGGCAAAATAGAAAAAGAAAAAATCTGCCCTAAATCTCAGTGAGAAAAGCAGGTTATAAATAAATAAAGTGTTAAAACAGTATTGCCAGTTCTTGTTTGTGTGTGCGTGAACAGGTGTGCAAGGAAATGTACATCACAGCAGTTACTTTGACTTTTCAATTTCGAATTAATGTGACTTCAGTAATTTGCTTTCACACACAAACGACTGAATCCTTCGTAATCCTCAATCGATGCCTCACAGTAACTGCTAAGGTGTCTCTTTTCTCCCTTTGCTTCCCAGTCTGCATCAGCTCTCGACTTTATTGAGCACGATGCAATAGACTCGGCATCAGAGCATCTGCAAGGAGAGAAAGGAGATGCAGGCTGAGGCTTTTCACTTGGCTGGCAGGGTTCATCGGCGAGTGCAGCCATCTTGCTGTCAAGAACTTAATTCGTTAAGTTTTCACTTGAACACTCTAGTATGACAAAGTTCCATTAAAACGAATCCAGGCTAAGTCTGTTTAATTGTGTGCAGAAGGATACTCTTGTAAGCTACGCACAAGATGGCCTGTCTATCCCCTTGTCCAGTGGCTCTTCTCTCTGTCTCTGGCACCCACAGACAAGGACCGTAGAACGAACCGTAGCCCTACCTGAGGAGGCCAGTTATCCTGTGGAGCCAGGGTCAGGGAGCTACCGAACATGGCATTAGTCTGGCACTAGGATGGGTCCTGATGAGTAGTGAAAGGGTCTTGCGGGGCACTTCGTATCCGAACATCTGCCTCCCCCTGAAGCTCGGTTTTAAACTACAGGGGCCAAAATCTGTCCCTGAGGTATGCGTTCCCATCTCCTGCTGCCTCTGCAACCAGTGTGGTGGTGAGCGTGGGATCCTTACGGAGGAAGGTGTTTCAGAGGAGGAGTTGGTCTCTCAGGATGCAAGCAGTGAGCAAGGGGCAGAGGAATCTTCTCCTTGAATACACAGGAAGATGGGCACTCTCCCTTGGGCTGCCTCATAATTAATGCATTTTTTCTTGGTTCTCAGAGAATTCCGAGAAGAATTCTTTCAGACAGTTCTTTTAAGAAATCTCAGAAAGACAATGCTCAGAGAAGCCATAATTCACAAAAAACCCTAAAATGTGGGTGTCACAGAAGAAAAGCAGATGAAAAATAACAAATGAATAAACAAGTAAAATGTACCATATATTCCAGTTGGAAAGGCTGCTTCTGTGTATACTCGTGTGCATCCAGGTCTTCAGGGTTCGGCCTTCCTGCCCAGCCCTCCCCACTGCCAATTTTATCCTTTTGCAAATGTAAGTTTGCTCGAGAGCAGAGACGGGCATAGGAGGCTGGTTCTTTTATGAGCTGGGCCCAAATTTTGGTGGGGTCTGGGGGGGCTCGGAACGTAGCTCTTCCCAGTTCCAAAATATGCTGCCATCCTCTTCCTCCTAACATACGGAAGTCTCTGTCAGAGGAGATTCCTTTTTTGCTTATTCCCGAGATAGTTCCATTACTAGGGTTGCCAACCTCCAGGTACTAGCTGGAGATCTGCTATTATAACTGATCTCCAGCCGATAGAAAGTTCACCTGGAGAAGATGGCTGCTTTGGCCATTGGACTCTATGGTGTTGAAGCACCTCCCCTCCCCAAACCCCGTCCTCCTCAGGCTCCACTCCAAAAATCTCCCACCAGTGGCAAAGAGGGACCTGGCAACCCTGTCTGTTACCCTGTCCCACTTTCTCAGATCCAAGGCCTCCTCTGCTGATGTGGGATCAGTTCTGGGCCATGAAGTATATTTAGGATTGCACCCTACAGTATAGCCTCCATTTATATTCCCTTCCCTTCCTCCCCACAAGTATGCTGTTATATTTCCAGGGTGTTCTAAAAGCAACTCCTCTGCCTCCCTGCCTCTGGACCTTGTTCCGCGTTGCTTCTGTTTGTCACTTGAATCTCTTCTCATTCTTAACTTCGCTTGCCTAACTTGGGAGTCTCACCTTTTGTTCAAAATTCAATTGCTGAAAGTATGTAGACTGATCATATCACTCCTCTCCGATGATATCGCTGCCTGTTTTCCCTCATCTATTACATCCAACACCATACGTAGTTAGAGTCCGGACGAGAAGATTGCGTTAGAGGCAGCACCAGCAACAATCCGAGTTAACAAAACTGATAAAAGAAATTATACTTGGAATAAACCCCCCCGACAGAGGGTTAAGCGCCAAAGCACAGTTCCATGGATGGTGGCGGCAGGGCTGTCCCTGGCAAATACCTCTTCTGCTAGCACTCTTCCTCCAAGTGGCACACGTCGAATGCCCACAGAACCACCGCAGGGCAGTGCCTGCCCCAGGGTCACCCAGTAAACTGAATCCAGGTTTCTCCAAGGATTCGTTGTTAATGCACGAATAAGGAATCGCTTCAGTAACAAGCTGAAATAATCATAGAGTCATAGGCAATTTCCAGTTCCTTTTTTTCAGCAAACAAGGGTCTTTGACAGCATTCAAACTTAAAATGTCACAGAAGATATTTGCAGCATGCCTCTTGTTGCTGTGTGTTCGGTGTAAACAGTTTATAAAGACAAAGCATTTCAGGCACCGCTGGCGTCCTTTGCCCACAGCAGTCAAGTCGCCGTCTGCACACGCTCCCTTGGCCATGGCTTCAAGGAGCAGTAACTTGTTGGAAAGTACACAGTGCTGCCTCAGAGGAGAGTCCACAGCGCTTCCCCGTGCACAGCCTCTGAATGCCAGGGCCTCCACATGTCTTATTTATAAGCGGCACATGGCAAGTGGCACCCACCTGAGTCCTGGAGCCGTTGTGATGGCTTAATGTAGTCCGGTTTGAAATTAGATGAGCTGGTCATTTGCTGTCTGACGGAAAGGCCGTTGTAATGGATAGCTCCATATTTATCAGTGCTTCTCATTTCAAATCTAGGTCTTGTAGCCCCAGGCCCTCTGCGGAAGAGAGACCTCTCTTCCTTGCTGAGAATTCAGGAAGGAAAAGCTTTGCATAACATTGTTCGCAATCAAATGATTTTTATCTCAGCGTAGCTGAAAGTCTTGACTCCTCTACTTTACATGTTTTCAATAAAAGCAGTCGCTGTTAATCTTTGATTAGGTGAATTGTGAGCATGAATTCTACAACTGCTCAAAGGTAGTTTATTAGTAAGGAAAAAAATCTCCCAGCAGAGACACCAATGGATTTTTTTTTACCTTACTTGGAAATATGCACAATAACTGTCATTTGGTATAAAAATAACTCTCGTCTCTCCCATATGCACGGTGCCTTCCCCGCCTGTTTCCTATCCCATCGGATTGGGGGTCCCCCCACGTTTTAAGCACACTATTTAAAACCCAGAACTTAATCTATATGGGCATCTGGATCATTTAAATCTATGGGAGAAACATAATTTATCATGTTATGAAGATCTTTTCATTACCATTTTATGCCAGGGAGCTTGTTAGGTGACCTCGGACTGTGTATACCCTCTCTGCCTCACAGGGGAGGGCAAAATGGTGGTGGGGGAACCCAGTCTGCCACCCAGGGCTCCTAGAGGGAAGGTGGTACAGAAATTCCAGGGAGAAATTTTAATAACAGTAAAAACCAGACAATTATCAGTCCATTATCAGAAATAAGATCCTTTGATAGCTTGCCAGACCCACGAAGCTTGGATAGGTATGATCGTTGAATCCTTTTGGAAATTAATTCTTCTCTTTTTGTCATCCTGTAGACTCTTTTTGCAATAAAGAAGCTTTTCCCTGCCACCTTCCTTCGCCATTGGTTAGTACAAAGGAATTGCAGGCTTCCATGCATGAGGCTTCCATGCATGTGCCCACTAAGAGGGACACATTTTATTAAATGCCTTTATTAAAGTCATCACCACAGCCTAGGGCAGGGAGTTCCACAATTTAACTATTGAAAAATAGGAAGCAGAGAGTAGGAATCAATGGTCAGTTCTCACAATGGTGGGATGTGAGCAGTGGGGTGCCTCAGGGATCTGTGTTGGGACCGGTGCTTTTCAACCTGTTTATCAATGACCTGGAGTTGGGGTTAAACAGTGAAGTAGCCAAGTTTGCAGATGACACCAAATTATTTAGGGTGGTTAAAACAAAATCGGACTGTGAAGAGCTCCAGAAGGATCTCTGCGTACTGGAAGAATGGGCATTAAAATGGCAAATGAGATTCAATGTGAGCAAGTGTAAAGTGATGCATATTGGGGCAAAAAAATCCCAACTTCCCATATACACTGATGGGATCTGTCCTGGCAGCAGCAGACCAAGAAAGGGATCTTGGGGTGGTAGTGGATAGCTCAATGAAGATGTCAACCCAGTGTGCGGCTGCTGTAAAAAAGGCAAATTCCATGCTGGCCATAATTAGACGAGGAATAGAGAATAAAACTGCTGATATCATACTGCCCTTGTACAAATCTATGGTGAGACCGCACTTGGAATACTGTGTACAGTTCTGGTCACCACACCTAAAAAAGGATATTACAGAGCTTGAGAAGGTGCAGAAAAGAGCAACCAAAATGATTAGGGGACTAGAGCAACTGTCCTATGGGGAGCGGTTAAGACGCTTAGGGCTGTTTAGCTTGGAAAGAAGGCGGCTGAGGGGAGACATGATAGAGGTCTATAAAATTATGCATGGTATGGAGAGAGTGGACAGGGAGAAGTTTTTCTCCCTCTCCCATAATACTAGAACACGATGTCATCTGCTAAAGCTGGAGAGCGAGAGATTCAAAACAGATAAAAGGAAATATTTTTTCACACAACGCATAGTTAAATTGTGGAACTCCCTGCCCCAGGATGTGGTGATGGCTGCCAGCTTGGAGGGCTTTAAGAGGGGAGGGGACATATTCATGGAGGAGAGGGGTATTCATGGTTATTAGTTAGAACAGATACTGGACATGCTGCATACCTATTCTCTCTAGTATCAGAGGAGCATGCCTATTATTTTGGTTGCTGTGGAACATAGGCAGGATGGTGCTGCTGCACTCGTCTTGTTTGTGGCTTCCTAAAGTCACCTGGTTGGCCTGTGTGAACAGACTGCTGGACTTGATGGGCCTTGGTCTGATCCAGCAGGGCCTTTCTTATGTTAACTATGCGTTTTATCTGTTTGAATCTCTCACTCTCCAGCTGCAGCAAATGATTATGAGAGAAGGAGAAAAGCTTCTCTCTGTCCACTCTCTCCACACCAGGCATAATTTTATGGACCTCTATCATGTCTCCCCTTAACTGCCTTCTTTCGAAGCTAAACAGCCTAACCTGTTCACCAAATTAGAGTCCACCTCTCTTAACCAGTACAACGCACTGGCTCATGTGGTTACCCCTCTAGTACAAAAGAGGCTGTTTTGGGTTTTTAGCAACTGACCATTAATTAACACAATATTTCGATCTCAGCATAAGGAGCCCAATACTTTGGGAAGAACCACTGGTGGAAGAGCCTCTTTTGCTTGAGAAGGACCCCTTGCCCCGGAGAAGAGTTCTGCACTTAGCTCTAGTGGTGGGATCCAACCTTTATGCGGCAATCCTAAGAACACTTTCCTGGCAGAAACTCCCATTCAATAAAAACTGGATTACTTCTGAGTAGAGCTGCTTAGGGTTGCTCCCTCTGTGTCTGATCTCCTTGTGTATCATGATCACTCAGAGTGAATGTTTTATTCCATCAGCGAGTGCTCCAACATGTCAGAATTCCTGCCTTAGGGCTAGAATCCAGAAAGTTCTGGGGCTGACCTCGTCCATGCAGAGTCTCATATGTCTCACTGCACATACAGCCGTGTGACAAGCCCATTTTCAGATAAGTGCAACCCTGTTTTCTATTCAGAAGCCATAGCCATGACTTTTCTAATAAAGTAGTATTTGATGTTCAGTTGTTAAAGCAATTTGATTTTGACTTTGAGGGACAGACTTGATAGCTGTAAGAGGGGCTTTTGATTTTTATGGCACATAGGTATCTTGGACATTTATAAAAAATGATGCATCTTGGAGGTTCGGTACTTTATGTAACATAAAATAGCAAGTATTGCTTGAGGGAGACATAAATGTATTGCTTGAAAGTTTATGTAGGTCTTGCTAGGTTTATGTAGGTCTTACTAGGTTTATGTAGGGCTTACTAGGTAACTAATCACATATCGACATTGCTTTGATTCAGCTTCAGTAACATTTCTGTGATCTGAAGTACTTGACGATTAAGGGAAACGGCTTGTTTATCTAATAAAACATTTTCGTTTTTAATACAAAACAATGGTATATCCTTTAGATACTCGGTGCCAATTTTAAACCTAGCAACCACTTGTTCATTCGCCTCATTATCTTCAATTTGGTAATTTTAAACTTTGTAAACCAGAATTACAAAAAGAAAAGAAAAGAAAACGACTCTGACAAGAGCCAGCGTCAGCTGAGAATTTAAGGTGGAACTTACTCAAAGAAGCAAACCAAGCCAGTTCAAGGCAGAATTTAGTTAAAAAGTTGGTGCACACTGGGGGAGGGAGGGATCCTGACTTTAAGAATATGCTGGTTGGGTCTGAACTGGCCATGACTGAGAGGGAAAGAGATCTTGGGGTTGTCATGGACAGATTGATGAGAATGTCGACAGTGTGCTGCAGTGGTGAAAAAGGCAAATTGAGCCTGTCGGGCAGGGAGAAGTTTCAATAATGCCTTTTAATAATTCACTATCTTCCTTGGGAAGAGTAATGTACTGACGCTGGGAATGTGTTACAACAGGACCAAATGTATTAACCTCTCTTGACAATGGGCTTTTCCGAATTGCCATTTTCCTCTCTTGTAAGTTCCTGTTTCTTGGCAGGGGTGGAGGGTTTGGGCTCTTGTTCTGCATGTGTTTTGCTCCCTCTAGTAGCTGAGTCAATATAACACAGGTATATATCCAGCATAACATCCTGCGATTTAATTCTGCAGGGAGATATGCTGGACATAAACCTGTGTGATATCGAATCGACCACTAGAGGGAGCAAAACAGAGCTGGACACCCCAACCCCCCGCCCTCGAAGAAGTAGGAACTTACAAACCAGGGAAATGAGAATGTGGAAGTCCAATATGAGGCCCAGTTTCCTCACGTTCTACTAGGGACACGGCGTCTCTGTGCCCGAGGACACTTTGACACACATCGTTGCAGCAGGCAGTTTATGTGTAAAATGCGAAGCACATTCTCTCCATGCCTTGTTTGCTGTAAAATGACAATTCCAGTGGGTTCCAGGTCCCTGAAGAGAGGAAGAGACTGAGACAGGTCTTTCTTTTTTTGAAGTCTTTTTTTAAAGCTCATCAGGGCAGACACAATTGCCACTGCCTTAATTTCTGTGTAAAATTTCTCTTGGTCATCTTGCATTCATACCTAGAAAAGAAGTGTATGTTAAAGGAGACGGTTCCTCTTTTCTGTCGTGGCCTGTGGGCGTAGTCAGAGCATCCACAGCTTTGGTCCTCTTTTCAGGACAAAGCAGCCAGTAGTGTCCCAAAGGAGGCAGCATCCTAGATAATTATTATCCTAGATAATTATTATCCAGGCTGCATGGAAAGAGAGAGACACCCTCCCCCAGGAGAGAAAGTCTGAGTCTTCCAAAATGTTCTGGCTAGATGAACTCTTATAGTTGGACTCTTTTTCTATGTTTTTAGTTCAGCTTTAGGTCTTAGGTGTTTAAAAGCAAAACCATCCCCCAGCAGTCATCTCAGATGAATTGATCATGCGATTCAAACTTTAGAAATATCAAATGAAATTTTAGAATGTAGTGTGCAAGCAGAGCAAATTATTCCCCTCAGAGCGAGGAAGCAGACTGAGAACAATTTTCAGTATCTTCAATATTTTAGTCATAAAATATTTTTAGGCAGTTCTGACTCTGAAAAAGATGGGGGGGGGCATACCCCATACAGTAGCCTTCTGCAGGAGCTGTGGAAGAAAAACTAAATGAATGAAAATTGTTTCACCTACAGGTTAGATAGTTGGCGATTGTTTTATTTTGCTCTTCAACAGCGGCTTATTAGGAGAACCAGAATGAGATTGTATTTGTTGGGGGCCTTTGCCGAGGAGGGCAGCAAATCCATTATTCATAATATCTTCCCCGGTTCACAGGCCCACAGTAGCAATGCAGACTGTTTCTCTGAAGAATGCCCACCCACACAAGATCTATTTTATTGGGACAAATAACCAAACTCCACTCTTTAAAAAAAAAGCAATTTAAAAACACTTAGATTCTTATGTGTTGATATTTATTGCATTTCAGCCATTTTGCACTTTTTTTTACAAGTATTTCATATTGAATAGTTCTACGATGTTTTAGTCAAGTTTATGACTCCACAAGGTGGGGAGGCGGTGAAAAACCTGAATGTCTTGCAGAGTAATATATGCAACACACCGTTCTCAGGCTTAAAATGTAATGGATTTGTACTAGATAGATTAAATGCAGTCATTAAGATGCTAATTTAGAGGGCACTGTGTCATATCTCTGTTTCTGCAACGTAACGTCAACCTGCAAACACCCTATTGAATGGTGTATGGATATACTGGGTAAATCTCCTGAAGAGAACCTTTAGTTCCAAGCAAGGTCTGTTCAGTGAATTTCACACAATCCCGTATATTATAATGCTTTTCTATATCAACTGGAATCAAATATGATTGCTAATAAAATGAATGAAATGCTGTATTTCTTCCTTTTGTGTATAGGAGAGTTGGATTATAATAATAAAAGCTACAGAAAAGTACTAGCTGAGAAAAGTACTGATCAGAAAAGTGAACCAGCAGTCCAGGATACATTAATCTCCCTGCCTTGAAAACCTTGTAACAGAAAGGATTTTATGCAGTCAGCCAAACAGCATCACAAATCAAAATCACACACACACACACACACACACACACACATCACAGTTTCCTCCTTGAGTGTGTGTAATCTCCAAAGTCTATCATTTTAAACTAGAGTAGAAGTCTGGAGTCCCTAGCATTGCTACTATGGCTACTGAAACTAAAAGAACAACAGCACGTGCGGCCTTGGAGTACTGAGGCAGCTTCATACATATGTTCATAGGCACCTGGTTGGCCACTGTATGAACAGACTGAAGGCTCTCCGTGTAGTCTTCTGTTCAGTCCCTGGCCAGCCTCTCCTAGGAGGCCAGAGCTGGGAAGACACCCAGAGAGATGGAATAACAGCCTTGCTCAGCTGCTGGTCTTTCTCTTGACCCTCTTTGGCTAGCCAGGCCTGTCTCTTGCTTACTGACTTGAGTAGCTTCTGCTTACTTACAGTAGACCACATTGTTCCCCTCTGCAACCCCCTCCGCTTCAGGGAGAGGCATATCTTACTAGCGGTAACCCTTCGTGGAGAGCGAGTGGGTGTGAATCTGCTCCCTGGCTCCCTGGTTTGGTGCCGGGATGGCCAATGACATTGTCTGGGATTTAGTTGACATCCTGCCCTTTTCTGGCCAGCATAACTTTGAGGATGCTAGAACTGCACCCACATGTTGTCGTCTTCTCCGTGGTGACTTGGAAAATCAGACCCACCCACAGTCTGTGGAACTTTGTGTGTGTGTTAAGTGCCGTCAAGTCACCTCCGACTCTTGGTGACCCTATGAATGAAAGTCCTCCAAAATGTCCTATCTTTGACAGCCTTGCTCAGATCTTGCAAGTTGAAGGCTGTGGCTTCCTTTATTGAGTCAATCCATCTCTTGTTGGGTCTTCCTCTTTTCCTGCTGCCCTCAACTTTTCCTAGCATGACTGTCTTTTCCAGTGACTCTTGTTGTCTCATGACGTGACCAAAATACGATAACCTCAGTTTAGTCATGTTAGCTTCTAGGGTCAGTTCAGGCTTTATTTGATCTAGAACCCACTGATTTGTTTTTTTGGCAGTCCACGGAATCCGTAACCCTCTCCTCCAACACCACATTTCAAAGGAATCTATTTTCTTCCTATCAGCTTTCTTCACTGTCCAGCTTTCACACCCATACATAGTCATAGGGACTATGATGGTATGAATTAACTCGATCTTGGTAGCCAGTGACACATCCTTACACTTCAAAATCTTTTCTAGCTCCTTCATGGCTGCCCTTCCCAGTCTCAATCTCCTTCTGATTTCTTGGCTGCAGTCTCCCTTTTGGTTGATGGTGGAGCCAAGGAATAGAAAGTCTTGAACAATTTCAATTTCCTCATTGTCAACCTTAAAGTTGTGTAATTCTCCTGTAGTCATTACTTTTTGTTTTCTTGATGTTCAGCTGTAGTCGTGCTTTGGCACTTTCTCTTTTAACTTTTAGCAGTAGTCATTTCAAATCTTCACTATTTTCTGCCAATAATGTAGTGTCATCAGCATATCTCAAAAAATTAATGTTCCTCCCTCCAATTTTCACTCCACCTTCATCTAAATCTAATCCAGCTTTCCTAATTATATGTTCTGCATATAGATTGAAGAGATAGGGAGATAAAATACAACCCTGTCTGACACCTTTGCCAATTGGAAACCATTCCGTTTCTCCATATTCTGTTCTAACTGTGGCCTCTTGTCCAGAGTACAGGTTGCACATCAAAATGATCGGATGTAGTGGCACACTTATTTCCTTTAAAATTAGCCATAGCTTTTCATGATCCACACAGTCAACAGCTTTGCTGTAATCTATGAAACACAAGCTGATTTTCTTCTGAAATTCTCTCGTATGCTCCAGTAACCAGCATATATTTGCAATATGATCTCTAGTGCCTCTTCCTTTTCTGAAACCAGCTGGGAACTTTACTTTCCAAGAAACCTGAATAAAACTGATCTCTTAAGATGGACTTTAGGGCGTACAGCAAACCCTTTCAAATAATTCTCTGATTCAGCTTGTGCTTTCATCACTTGCCAGCCTTTTAATGCAATTTTCTCTTTTAGTTTTATGCAGGCGAATCTTTATCGGAAGCAGAAAACAATATAATACTTTCACAGCAAATTACATGTTCAAACAGTATAAAAATAATCTTCCTAATCCTTCTTTACAATAATTAGTAAAAGTCTCTCATTCATATCTCCAAGCATGGAAGGTGACAGAGATCACAAACACGCCCCATTAAATTGCATCACCCCCTCTTGTTAAATCCTGATTATAATATAAATAATTCTGAGGTTTCTATTTCAGGGTCATAGGGTGATAGCAAACCAAACAATATTATTCAGCCATATGCTGATATTTTGGAATGTGTTTCCCTAAGAGGCACACTCAGATATATGAAAAGTAAAACCCGTGGTGCCCCTTTGCTTCACTGCCTGATTCTGATCCACGCCGGAGCCCCCCCGCCCCCCGCCCTGCCTCTGCAGGAACTTCCTTAGCAAGCAATGCAGGAGGAAGGAAGCGCAGCCTCATTCCATCCTTAGAACAGCCTTATCAGGGACCAAGCAGGACTCCTGATGAACTCGGGGAAATGAGTCAGTGTGGTGTAGTGGTTAAGAGCGGTGATTTGGAGCAGTGGACTCTAATCTGAAGAACCGGGTTTGTTTCCCCACTCCTCCACATGAAGCCAGCTGGGTGACCTTGGGCTAGTCACAGCTCTCTTAGAGCTCTCACAGGGTGTCTGTTGTGGGGAGGGGGAGGGAAGGTGATTGTAAGCCGGTTTGATTCTTCCTGAAGTGGTAGAGAAAGTTGGCATAAAAAAACCAACTCTTCTTCTTCTTCTTCGCAATTTTTAACGCATTGTGTACATAATAGACACTTAAAATTCTGAATTTACACACACACACAACTTTTACACACATGCCAAATTTTGACCCTTCTGTATAGAATTGTCCTGGTCAGGAGGGGAAATGGGGTGAGTGGGGTGGGGGAAGGGGATCAGGTATAGACAGAGGGATGCCTCTTTTCTTTCATTCATCTTCACAGACAATCACAGACCTTTTGTCGCCTTTTCAGCCACCGCCACTTTGAATACAGCTGCACACTTTTCGTTTAAACTAGACTTGCTGAGAAGATGGATTTGTTCTATGTAGCAGTCAGGTTCACAACAGTATCAGTCGCTGTGCTATCAGAATAGTAAATTAAATCTGGAGGGAGTGAAGGGAGCTGGTTCATCGTTGCATGTTGATGTAGAAGGAGAACTGCGGCCGGCCCGAGTGTTTGTGCTCTTGATGGAAATGTACAAATTATTTCCTTCCTTCCTGTAGCTGTTTTGGTCCATCACTTCAGTCCATTTTCACCTGGCTAAGGGATTCTGAATGGACCTCCCTACTCTTGGCACCTCATTAATCTCCCACAAGCCTGTTCTTGCAGCTTCTCACTCTGTAGTTCCCCTCATCACATCTGAGTTCTCATGATATATCTTCCTGTCTCTTTCCTTGAAAATGCAGCTGGGGAGAAAAACCAGTATGTTCTTGTTACTCTACCACATAGGAATGTGTTCTCTGGTGGCTTCCACATGGGGAGTTCCGGTCCCTGCATGGAAAGCAGGAATCCCCTGCAGCAGTAAAGGAGACTGTCCGCCTGACTTGGCAGGACATTCCTAGAGCTTCCTCTTGAAGCAAGGGGGAAAAAAAGAAACCTGCTTTTCTCTGGCTCAGAGGGAAATCTGTGGAGTGTCTGCGGCACAGCGGGCTTCATGGAGAGGCTTCGGTGGTCACTTGCCGTATCTGAAGGAGTGGGTACCTGAAGAAGTGAGCTCATGAAAGCTCATCCCTTACCAGAAATGGTGTGAGTCTTGAAGGTGCTACCGGACTTTTGCTCTTTTCTACTGCTACAGATAGACACGGCTACACATTGTGATCTACTTGCCAACCAATGAGAGCTTCCGGTGGGCCCGCTCCCCATAGTGGCTTCTGTGAGTGAAGGAGGGGGGTCTGGAGGAATCAGCTGAAGGCATGGGTCGCCCCCTCCACCACTCCCCTGCCTCCCTCTCCTTTTCCCCCTCCCCAGCTTTCCCCTCGCATTCTGCTGTCTGCACACAGCATTTGCTCCTCCGCACTTGGGAGGATTCGGTGTACTTGCTGCTGGCCTGTACTAAAACGAAGGGCAGGATCGCCCATTGGGAACAGTGGGAGAGGCTTGAAGGCCCACTGGGTTTAACGGGAGCCAGGAATGCCAGTTGACTTGCATGGGCTCCATTGCAGTATCACAGCACAAAAAATGTTGCAATGAAAATGCAGAATGGATTTTGAATGAAGGTCTCTGGGTCCAGATAGACTGTTCTGTTCGGGGTTCCTTGGTTTCCTATTTGGCATGTCCTAGTCTTTAGCTCAGAAACCTGGCCACCCTGATTCTGGCCAGCAGAAGCATCTTCACGACCATTTAAGTCAAAGCCAGTAACTGCTCCCCTGTCTTCCTGGCCAGATATATATATGTTGGTCTCCATGAAGCATCTGGCTGGCCATTGTTTGAAGCAGAATCCTTCATCTGACCCAATAAGACCCTTCGTATACAGCAGGAACTCAATTATTTTGAGACATCCACCATTTCACGACTTTCTATGGAGTAATTTTGTTTTAACAGCATCATCTAAGTGTACATAAGCAACTGACTTAACATTTAAAGCTGAACTTCTATTCTCAGGACTGGAAGCAGTGATATGAACTGACGATCGCCTTATTATCTGTATGAGGCAAAGCCATAGCTGGTTGGCATGTTGTATTTATTGTTACCGTTCTTGTGTTTCCTTCCATTGCTGATTATTCTAAAATGACCACTGCTTCGTATGTACCACTGTGTTCTTTTACAGTGAGAGATGCAGATACACCTTGCGTGGCCATAAGGACTCAGTAAACAGCATCGAGTTTCTTCCTTTCTCTAACATCATCCTCACCAGCTCTGCAGACAAGACCCTGTCTCTTTGGGATGCTAGAACGGTAAGCGAGCTTCTTGCTTTGAAGACTCGATGAATTCATTCATCATAGGAAAACACGGTGGTTGTTTGATGAGCAAGGAGGTTTGAAGTTGTTGCAGTAATGAAACAACCAAGTAGATGAGACGAGATCTTGATGCCTAAAGGGAAGTGGGAGGAAATGGAGGATGTGTCTGAATTTAATAATGTGACTTTTCTATTTACTCTGGTTGCTAATTTGTGCATTCAGGCTATGGGATCTTACATAAATTTAGTGGAATTCCATGCTGGCCATCATTAGACAAAGAATAGAGAGTTAAACTGCTGCTATCACACTGCCCCTGTACAAATCTATGGTGAGACCACACTTGGAATACTGTGTACAGTTCTGGTCACCACACCTAAAAAAGGATATTGCAGAGCCTGAGAGGGTGCAGAAAAGAGCAACCAAAATGATCAGGGGGGTAGAGCAACTGCCCTTTGAGGAGCGGTTAAAACGCTTAGGGCTGTTTGGCTTGGAAAGAAGGCGGCTAAGGGGAGACATGATAGAGGTCTGTAAAATTATGCATGGTATGGAGAGAGTGGACCGGGAGAAGCTTTTCTCCCTCTCTCATAATACTAGAACATGGGGTCATCTGCTGAAGCTGGAGGGTGAGAGATTCAAAACCGATAAAAGGAAATCTTTTTTCACAGAACGCATAGTTAAATTGTGGAACTCCCCGCCCCAGGATGTGGTGATGGCTGCCAACTTGGAAGGCTTTAAGAGGGGACTGGACATGTTCATGGAGGAGAGGGGTATTCATGGCTACTAGTAAAAATGGATACTGGTCCTGACGCAGACCTATTATCTCCAGGATCATGCCTAATATTTTGGTTGCTGTGGAACGCAGGCAGGATAATGCTGACACAGTCGTCTTGCTTGTGGGCTTCCTAGAGGCACCTGGTTGGCCACTGTGTGAACAAATGCTGGACTTGATGGACCTTGGTCTGATCCAGCATGGCCTTTCTTATGTTCTTTTGTGCAATCCCACATATGAATTCTGCAGAGGCGCATAAGCAATTCTGCAAGTTCTGGAACCCTGGCCAAAGATTAGGGGCTCGAATCCCCTCCTCCAAGGAAGCACTGTGCACCTCTGTGCATGCCTCCCTCCAGGGATGGGGCAGGTGGCTTTCTGCTCAGCGCTCCTGTGACCCCTGCACTGGTAGCAGCTGCAGTTCTCTGTTTATTCTTGCCTTTCTTCTAATAGTGAGCATTCCTACTCATTTGCGACATAACCACCTTCTCAGGCCCCTGGCTTTTGGAGGATGTACAATGCGGGCTGTTCCTCTCTCTGTACTACTTGAGACAATACTGGGCCTACTCCCACACTGGAGGCATCTGTCTGTAGTATGAGTGGGATATCTGTCTCAGGCATCTGTAGAACGGGTTCATGGCACAAAGTGCAAAGCATCCAGAATGCAGCCTCATGATCAGCAGTGTGATGTCTGGACAAATGAAAGGGCCAACCATTTTGGTGAAGCTGGGAATAAACTGCCAATAGAAGCTGGCTAGCCCCCAAAACCACAGAATAGCTTTCTTGGTCATAGATCACACACAGTCCTTCAAGGCCGAAACTTTAAATAACAAAGTCAGTCAAATCCAAACATGATGTACCTACTGCCCTTCCTTCCTCACTGTTCATACTACTTAGCTACTTCTCAGGGTGAGAATACCCTATGTGTCACTGATAACATACCTATTTTTGCCTATTCTAGTACAAGTCAAGGATAGAATCTCATGTTGTATGTGGAAAGCCTCTGTTTGTTTGTTTGTTTGTTTATACGTTCTATCGAGAACCTTTTCAAACATTACCATTTTGTTTAACTACAGAACAAAACTAGTGAGATTCATGATCAGATCTCCTTAGGTTTTTTAAAAGGTTAATAGCTGTTTCATGGGGCCTTGGTTCAGATACACACTGCTCTAAAAATGGCTTAAATTAGGCTGTGTCTGAATTCTCTGATTTCTTTTAGTTTGTTTCTAAATGTATGTTGGAAATGACCTTTTTGGACTTCATTTCTAGCAATCTTCTTTCCATCCTTAATTGCTTACCTTTAATTGTTGCATTAGATACTTCCAGGAAAGCAGCCAGCTTCACAATCAATAATTTAATCAGAGTTTCAGGGTTAGGAAGACAATGGAAATGTCATCTTGTAGGCGTCCTTTCCAGGAATGATTGTTGTACTTGATTCATGTCAACACACTATAGTTCAAAGATGTGCACCGACATGTCCTTGCATCTTCAGGGCTGTTTTCTCATGCAGGTGTGTGTTAAGAACATAAAAACATAAGAACAGCCCTGCTGGATCAGACCAAGAAGGTCCATCAAGTCCAGCATTCTGTTCACACAGGGGCCAACCTGGTGCCTCTATGAAGCCCCCAAACAAGATGACTGCAGCAGTACCATCCTGCCTGTGTCTCACAGCAGCTGATATAATAGGCTGGAGAGGACAGACATGCATCATGACTAGTATCCATTTTTACTTGTAGCCATGGATAGCCCTCTCCTCCATGAACATGTCCACTCCTCTCTTAAAGCCTTCCAAGCTGGCGGCCATCACCACATCCTGGGGCAGGGAGTTCCACAATTTAACTATGCATTGTGTAAAGAAATACTTCCTTTTATCTGTTTTTAGTCTCCCACCCTTCGGCTTCAGCAGATGACCCTGCTCTCTGGTATTATGTTCAGGGACATGGTCCAGCCTCATATAGTACATCATGTATTTGGGATTGGCTTGTCAAGGACCGGCTGTATGTATATCACATCCATTGCAGGGGGCACCCAAGAGTATGAATGGAGGCGTTTCCTTTCCTAATGAGGATGAGTAGGGCTCAATTTCTCTTTTTGAAGGAAAAAAAGCTGCAATTTATGCACGTATGCTCTAGTACTTCAGTGTGGTACTTCAGATCCCCTCAAATGTTTCTTTCAAACAAATTTTTATGCTTATTCAACAACATCTCTGCTGAAATTGTTTCATTGGATGGTAAAATATAGCATTTATTTAGTTAGTTATTTATAGCTACCTTTCTGAGATACAGGGTAGATTGCAAAGTATACAAACGATGCAATCAGACATCATAAGACATCCAACCAGCAATGCAATAGGACTAGGATTACAAAATGAGAAAACAATGCAGAGAAAAACAACACACACATTACCCATGACATACCTATCCTTTCCTTTTTCCCAATAAAAGCTCTGTGATACGTTGATCTTGAGCAGTGAATACTTATTGTTAATCACATATCACCCAATAGAGAAAAGGAGTTAAAAAATGCAGCTGCTAGAGTTCTTTTTGGATCCCTGTCAGCAAGTAGTTATGTCACTAGGTCATAAGAATGATCTGGAGAACACGGTGAAATATAATGCATCCTGAGATTAGCATACAAAGGACACTCCAAAAGAATATATGCAATTGTGTCGATCTTACCTAAGAAACAGGCAGATTAGCTCGGAATAAGGTAAACGTATGAACCTTCCCCTCAAAACCGCCAAGGAGTGAGCATTTAGCCTGGCCAGGATGAATGCTCTTAAAAGGCTTTAGGAAGTCAACAGATAGGTATAGGAGGGAAGAAATTGTGGAGGAGGATACCTAAAAATTGGGGTGAACAGGTGCAGCCTGCTCTATAAGCAGAGCTTTGGTGATCATAGAAACATAGGCCATTTATGCAGGATCAATTTTGATGCTCGCTCAAAGCTTTTTTTTTTTTTTTTAAATGCGACTTTTAAAATGCTTATTCACGGTCAGGATGCAAAAGGAGAAATTCCACCCCCCTTGCCTGCTCCTTTGTTCCTTCCATTAGCAACCTCCGTTTGCATAGCTAACATGCGGCTGTTAATTTTGCATGGTTCCTTGAGGGGATTCTTCGCAGTGAGGGCAGAGCAAACACAAAAGGTCGCGTTAAAGGGGCTCTTAAGAAATGCAAAGCAGGTATGGGCCAGCTTCGCAGTCGCTTCCTGAATGACGACTCAGCGTGCAAAACTCAAAAAAAGCTGTGGGGCCCTTCAGCCTGGAACGTGCTGCTAATTACCAAGCATAGATGGCCATAGAAGCATAGAGCTGGAAGGTACCTCAAGGGTCATCTAGTGCAACTCCCTGCCAACACAGGAAATTCACTACCTCCTCCCTTCCCTCAGGGACCTCTTGTTCTGTGCCCAGAGGAAGGCAAAAAACCTCCAGGATCCCTGGCCAATCTGGCCCGCAGGAAAATTCCTTCCTGACCCCAAAGTGGCAATGGGCATTACCCAGGACATGTAAGAAAGGGCCACGAAAGCCGAGCCCTGGCTCATCCCTTCCTGCCCTCCCTCTCATGATCTGCCTAAGTTCACCGAATCAGCCTTGCTGTCAGATGGCCATCTAGCCTCTGCTTAAACCTGCCAAAGAAGGAGAGCCTACCAACTCCTGAGGAAGCCTGTTCCACTGAGGAACCACTCTGTCGGGAATCTTACACGATTTCTCACCAAAGCCTCAGAGTCAGTCTTGAATCATGCTGACCTTTAAGGGTCCTCTTTCAGGAGCACCAGAGAGCCCTCACTGCTCACATATGACGTGATGAACAACCTAAATGCTCGTAACTAGGCCCTTGCCTCAAGGGGAGGTTGGCCCAGTTCTGATGAAAAACCAAGCCAGCTATGCAATGAGGAATGTTTTAATAATTTCTGCAAAAAGAATAGAAGAAGATGGTCAATATTTCCATTAAGAAGAAGAAGAAGAGTTGGTTTTTATATGCCGACTTTCTCTACCACTTAAGGAAGAATCAAACCGGCTTACAATCTCCTTCCCTTCCTCTCCCCACAACAAACACCTGAAACAACCCCATGACATACCATCAACAGTGTCTTCTAGCTCCTGATAATAACTGAGCAGTGGCATTCTGTACCAGTAGGAGTTTCCAAGTTGACTTTAATGGCGGATAAATGTACAGCGCCTGACCGTCGTTTAACCTTGAGGTTCCTATGGCGTGGGTCCACATACCCAGGCTGGCTGAGTGAAGGTAGGCAGCCATCTGGGCTTCATGAAGGTGGAAGAAAACATTTTTTTTTTGCAGCTGCTTTAAACTGTTTCCCCAGATTTTGAAAAGTGCTTAGGAAAACCATCAGAATTAGTAAAGGGTTGCAAAGAATATCTTCGCACTGTGTGTGGGCTCAGTTGTGTCCCTGCTGAGTGTATTTTTGTTATCAATGCTATATCAGTACCACTCAGGTATTCTATCACTGTGTGCATTTGGCAAGCATGAAGGAAAAGAAGACTTTTAATAGGATTGCTGCTATGCCTGCCACCAGTGTTAAAACTCTTGTGTTGCTGGATCACATCTGTATTTAAACATTTTTTTTAAAAAAATGTGTTCCAGTTAAATAGAAAATTGGCTCAGCAATAGGAAGTTCTTCTTTCCTACTGCCATGACAAACGGGCAGTACATTTGCACACCTGTCTCTCCAAATGGCTGTCTTCTAACGAAAGAAACGGCCATCCATGGAGACCTTCCAGAGATTCCCTTTGCTATCTGAGGTAAATCTGGCCGTCTCTGGTGCCAGGGACTTCAAATGTGGCTCCGTGGCTGTGGAACTTACTCCCCCTGGAGCTTCCCTAATACTTTCTCTCTCTGCGTGGGAGCCAGACGAACGCTATTGTGTTGGTCTGCCTTAAAGGTTGAGTTTTCATTGTGAGCCCTTTTATTTGTAGGGCTTTTTGGTTCCTCGTACCAGTTCTGGCATTGTATCTACTAATATACAACCTTGGTAGGGATTTAAAGGTCAACACCAACATCTTGAGTTGGTCACAGAAGCAAATTGGGAGCCAAGTGTCGATGGACCAAGACCTGAGTGATACAGGGGCTGTGGCTCCAACCAAACTTCAGTACTCCATATGTAAAAAGTAATTTTGAGTATATCATTCCTGTCTTCCCTTTATACACTTTGTATTCACACCTCATACAGAAAGTAGAAAGAAAAACCTTTCATGTTGATTAGAAAGCAAGAAAATTGTTCTATTGCACTGGGAGCGGGGGAAACATGCCAGTCCTTAGACATTCAGGAGTTTCAAAGGGCTTGCTGCCATTTTGTTTATTATATTTGTCTTGAAGATGTGTGAATCATGCTGAGCATTTGGCATCTTCTCCTAAATATTCTGTACTATTCTGACTATATCAGAGTACCGTATTTTTCCGTGTGCAAGATACCCCCATGTATAAGACAACCCGTATTTTTTTAACCCAAAATTACAAACAAAATAGGGGTCGTCTTATACATGGGGGCGAAAGAGGCCCATGGCTGGCCGGCGTCCAGCGTCTGGCTGCCCATCCCACCTGACAGCTGACAGGCGAAAGAGTCCTGTTGTCCTGGCTGGCCGGCCGGCGTCCGACGTTCAAACCGGTCGGCGGCGACCGGCTTGAATGTCAGACACCGGCCGGCTAGGGTGACGGGCCTCTTTCCCCACTCGCTCTCTTCCCCGCGGGAAGAGAGGGAGCGGAGAAAGAGGCCAGTGGCCCTGTCAGGCCGGTGGCCGGCGTTCAAACTGGTTGCTGGCTGGTGGCGTTCCATGTATAAGACAACCCCAATTTGGGGGCAATTTTTTAAAGAAAAAAACATTGTCTTATACACTGAAAAATACGGTAATTGAATTGTGAAGCACAATATTGGTTATGGAAATCAACATAGTTGATTTATATTTCTTTGTTTTGCATAAAGGTGCTTGATATCCCCCTCTCCTGCCAACAACATGCCTGGTTTTGATACTTGAACTTTTGCAGAATTTGTGATATTTTCATAAGGAGCTCTGTAGTGGTGGGAAAACAAGGTTGAGAAAGTGCAATTCAGGGGGCAGTGTGCAGTAAGAAAGGCTGGAAGCGGAAGGGGTGTGGGATCAGCTGAGGTTTTTACTTCCTCTTTTTGCCACCTGTACTTTCTCAAACACATGACTGAAATTGTAAGGAAGCTGGAAACCCCCCATAAAATTCTGCACAATCAAAGTTCTGTGTCAGTTACTGCCCTTGCCAGAGGTGAATTTGTTTGCCTTAGAAAGGTTCAGTCCAAGATGCTTGGTTTCCTGTTCAGCATCACTCATCACTTTTTCCTTTTTCTTGAAGTCTGAACTGTGGCCGCTTGAGCAGAAGGTTTGGTGAGCATAATTCCCCCTCTCTGCTTAGCTATCACCAAGACGTCACAGGATAAGAAGTCATCTCCAAAGATACTCTTTCAGTATGTGGGGTCAACATAGTAACATGACCTGCTGAAAACAATCATTTTCAAGCAATACCCTGACTGGCCTCCTAGCACTCTGCTGCCAATCCCAGAAACCTTCCTTTGGTGCAAGAGCCACTAGAAGAAGGCTGCCAACTTCCCCGAGTGGAGTGCTAGAAGACAAACCAATAGCTGCTCAGCCACTCACACAGAATATTGGCCAAGTTTGCTTCCTCTCACGATATGTCCCCAAAAATGCCCTCTTTGGCTGTGCACAGTAGGGAAAACACCATATACTGATGACACCCTCCTCTACTTCTCTCTGTCCACATCTCCTGGGAATGAGGTAGAGGTATTGAGCCATGGCCTGACTGCTGTGGTGAAATGGCTAAGAATGAACAAATTGAAACTGTACCCTGGAAAGATGGAGGTCGTGATGGTTGGAATACCCGACCTCTTCAAGGACATTATGCTTTCCACTTTCAGTGGAGTTCAGCTGACCTTTGCTGACTCGGCTGAGATCCCAGGGGTTAGTATTTCTCCCGGAGAAGCAAGTTAATGCAGCTGAAAAATGCTTTTTTCCAACCTAATTCAGCTTGGAAGATGGCCCCCTACTTAGACTTGGCTGATCTGGCCACCTGGATCCATACTATCGTAATGCACTCTGTCTACACAGGTCTCCCCTTGAACTCCACTCAGAGACTCCAGTTGGTGCTTAATGCCGCAGCTCAGTTATTATTTGGAGCTAGGAAGCGTTTTCTGTGTTTCTCGGGATTTTTGTTTCTAGGATACAGAAAAGTGCATTTGCCCTCTTGTTCAACACAGAAACAAGCAAAAAATAATAGAAACCCTTCAGAAGTATCCCTTTCTATGCCAAAAGCATGTTTTAAAAAAATCAGCACACAATAAATTAGGTACGAAAGGGATTCTGTAACAGAAACTCCGTCAAAATTAGACCTTTTCTTGCTGAAAAACATTTGAAAAGTTTTTCCCCCCACAATACAGAAATGGTTAGTTTTGAAGGATTTTTTAAAAAAATACTGCAGAACATTGATATATCCCCCCCAAGTGCCCAGATGTTGGGGGGGCATAGGAAAGCTCACCCATGGGGGAGGGGGAATTTTTTATTCAGAGACACTCTGAATATGAGGAAAACCCAGAGGAGTTTCTATACACCTTCGGTTTTGCTTAATACGGCGCGAACCCCTGGGAGTAAAGGTAGAGGAGGAACCCCTGTTGGGGCAGAAATGGAGGAGTCCCTTCATGGGACCCATGCTTTCACAACAACACAAATCGACTTGTTCCCAGCACAAATTATGTTCCCAGGCTGGCTCAGAGCCTTTCCTGTTCACGTAGCCAACCAAACCCCTGGATGTGCTACTCTGAACTGCCTATGACGTTAGTAATACCTGGCAAACGAGAGAATTGGCACAGACAGAGAATTTAGCAATTACAGAGTAAATTGAGGGGGGGAACTGGAAGAGAAGAACTATATTTATTTGAGTAGAAGCTGTGCAAACTTGGTTACCGAATTGCAGAGATTGATTGCTCTCCGATGCTCTGCCCTCATTGTACCACCTCCTCAGTCTTTCAGCTGGGCGCTGCCTAGAGAAATCCCCAGGGACAGCGGAGTTTTGCCAAGATACTCCCCCTTGCTGAGATGGGAATTGGTAATCAATTTCCTTCCTGCCGTGAAAGATGCTTTGGCTCCGTCCACATTTGCTGTCCTCTCTCCTTCGCTCCCGAGTCCCAATGCACTTAAGGGAGGGAGCTCAAAGATAATGGGGGTTACAGATCCATCTCTTTTCAAGTCATGAGAGCTGGGAGCCGGAGGTCAGTGCCAAGCCAGGGAACGCTTTGGGGCCTCCCTGCCGCTGGAACGAAGTGCGGTCAGGAAAGGCTCTCCTGGGGAGTCGTGAGCTGAGCTCGTCCCTCGGGAGGGGAAGATCCGTCTCACTACCTGCAGGACTAAGTTAGGCCGAATGGGGCACATTTAACTGCTCATTATCTATTTGTTTAATTCTCACGTTAAAGTGGATCTAGGTATGAGTTAGGGTTGCCAACTTCCAGATAATAGCTGGAGATCTCCTGCTATTACAACTGATCTCCAGCCAATAGAGATCAGTTCCCCTGGAGAAAATGGCTGTTTTTGCGACTGGATTCTATGGCTTTGAAGTCCCTCCCCTCCCCTAACCCCGCCCTCTTCAGGCTCCACCCCAAAAACCTCCCATCGGTGGCGAAGAGGGACCTGGCAATCCTCGTGTGAGTGTTGATGGGTGCTCAATAAAGAACACAAGCGGCGATTCGGCTGAACTCGATTTGTGCCAAAGTCTGTTTCTGAAACACAAGGCAAGCTGCCTGGCAAGGCTGACACCAGCTGCCCCCCTTGATGCTGGGATGCCACCAAAAATGGCAGCCTTGTGTAAAGTTCTTCTGTGTCTTCCCATATTTACCCACATTGTGCCTTTTCTGTCCCATGTCAGCATTGGCAAATGACATGACATGGAGCTAAAGAAGCGTACACTGTGCCGTGCCACAAATGACTGTCTAAAAACATTGTGAGGAAAGGGAAGTGGCTTGACACAGGGCTACTGTTTTTAGGGTCAAACATGTTTATTTTATTTAAATATTTACATCACACCTAATCTTAGAATCATAGAATCCTAGAGTTGAAAGGGGCCATATAGGCCATCTAGTCCAGCCCCCTGCTCAATGCAGGATCAGCCTAGAACATCCCTGACAAGTGTTTGTCCAGCCTCTGCTTAAAGATGGCCAGTGAGGGGGGAGCTCACCACCTCCCTAGGCAGCCAATTCCACTTCTGAACTACTCTCACTGTAAAAAAAAAATCCTAATATCCATCTGGTATCTTTCTGTCTGCAATTTAAACCCATTATTGTAAGTCCTGTCCTCTGCTTCCAACAGGAACAGCTCCCTCCTCTAAGCGACAGCCTTTCAAAAACTTAAAGAGACCAATCATTTCTCCCCTAAACATCCTCTTCTCCAGATTGAACTTTCCCAACTCCCTCAGCCTTTCCTCGCAGGGCTTGGTCTCCAGGCCCCTGATCATCCTTGTCACTCTACTCTGCACCCGCTCGATCCTGTCAACATCCTTTTTTGAAATGAGGCCTCCAGAACTGCACACAGACCTCCAGGTGTGGCCTGACCAGTGCGATGTACGGTGGGACTATGACATCTTTCAATTTGGATATTATGCCCTTGTTCATACACCCCTGGCCACATTAGTCTTTTTTGCAGCTGCATCATACTGGCTGCTCATGTTTAACTTACGGTCCACCCGTAACTCAAGATCTTGTCACACAAATTGCTACCCAGAAGTGTATTCCCCATCCAGTATGCGTGTCGCTCATTTTTGTTACCCAGATGTAGAATTCGGCACTTGCCCTTGTTGAATTGCATCCTATTCACATCCGCCCACTTTTTGCAGTGTTTTCAGATCTTGTTGAATTCTAACTCTGTCTATCTCTGTCTTCACTGCTCCTCCCAATTTGGAGTCATGTGAGGATTTAATGAATAGTCCTTTCTCTTGCGGTGTCCACCCCAAAGGTAGCCAACGGGTGGTAGATAGAGGGGAAATCTCGCTATGAATTGGTGTGGAATGGCCTTCCTCTTGAATCTGTCACAGAAGTGTAATTTGCATAGAATAATTTTAAAAAGACTTCCTGCATGCTTCATTAATATGCATAGCAGAAAATATACCCCTGGGTCACCGGGCATGTTCATACATAATGTTTGAAACATTTTATGCCTAAATTAGTTTGTCATCTGATTGTAATGCCCACATTTGCTAAAATGTACAATTGAATGTCAAATACCTTTTTTTCATTCTGCTGTGTTAGCTCAAAGAAAGCGCAAACAGTTTAAACCTCGCATGTACAGAAATGCATCCCTGGACTCCTCTGGGGACTGGTTTCTCTGAAGGGAAAGTATTCTTCAAGCTTTGTTGAAGAAACACAAAGCTTGTGTGCTCTGTGAATAAATACCTCAAGGAAGGTGAATTGGAGTAATTGTGGTGGGGGGTTTTGAGTGGGGACGTGTGTTCTATTAATATAATGTGGAGGAAGTTTCTGGGAGCCTCCAGTTATGCTGAGGTCACTTGGGTCGTAGCCTAACTGCTTAGCCTCCCTGACTACACGTGCCAGGAGGAGGCTGGTCGTCTGTCTGCAGAGGTTGCCTTATGTTGTTCCCTGAGAGGGGAAAAAAGCCTCAGGGAACTTGCCAAGGATGCAAAAGGAATACATAAAATGGAAAAGAGAAATGACTAAAACTGTCCCTTGACAACTAAACAGTGGATCATAAATTGGAACGTCTATGCAAATGAAGTAAATAATTAAAAGCTCAAAGAGGAGCATCGACTAGGAGGCTGATGCGTGGCAATTACCAAGGCTGCATTTTTAATATGTGTACATCTCAGGAGCCAGTAAAAATTACCCCTGGATTAATGGACTTGCCTTTCTTCCAAGGCAGCATTTTAATGAGAGCATTATTTATAACAGGGTAGGGAAAAAGAGCGCACTCAAGTGTAGTCCTGTGGGATCGTGGCCTTTGGTCTTTTGCTGTTGGTTTCTGGATGCCCTTTTCTCGAGCCTGTGACCTAGGGGCAGAGAGGCCGCTTGGCGCAGGTGGCATGGCACAGATCAGCGGGCCTTTGCAATCAGTAGGGTTGCCAACCTCTAGGTGGTAACCAACAAAAACAAACATCTCTGTACTGTTATCATAGGTTAGGAAAATAGTACAAGAATATGCTGAGATATCTGCAAAAAAATATGCGTAGATTGCTGTATACGCTTATGGCAATTTATGTACATAGCACTTCACTGATGTGATTTGTCACTTCTGTATATAGCACTTTGCTGTTATGGTTTGTTTGGTTTTCCAATACAAACCTTTTTTGCAGATATCTCAGCATATTCTTGTACTAACCTCCAGGTGGTGGCTGAAGATCTCCTGGTATTACAACTGATCTCCAGGCGGCAGAGATCAGTTCCCCTGGAGAAAATGGCTGCTTTGGAGGGTGGACTCTGTGGCATTATACCCTGCTGAGGTCCCTCCCCAAACCCCACCCTCTTCAGGTTCCATCCTCAAAATTTCCCAATCCGGAGCTGGCAACCCTAGCAATCTGCCATGTGTGCTAGTGTTTCATCATGTAACACATCAAATATATTAGCAGTGGAAAAAGACCAAGAGTCCAGTAGCACCTTAAAGACTAACAAACTTTCTGGCAAGGGATGTGCTTTCGTGGCTCATGAAAGCTCATCCCCTGCCAGAAGTTTTGTTAGTCTTTAAAGGGCTACTGGACTCTTGCTCTTTTCTACTCCTAGTGGAAGACTAACACAGCTACCCATCGTGATCTATCATATATATTGTCATTTAGCTACAAATATGCTGAATGTTGTGGCCAAGTGCATTTCTTTAGAATTCTTTTTGGTGCTGAGAGAGCAGGACTGCAGGGTAGATCTTCAGAAGCAACGAGGGCCAATAGATTTCTCCGAATACCTGTGCAAAACTGTCATCTGTCCTGTCCAAAATGGTGGGCGGGTTAGTCATCTTGCATAACTTCTCCGGTCATGATTTCTGCTGCTAGTGGGGTGCTGCTTTCTGTCTTCAGTTTCTATACTTCTTTCACACAAGTTATGATAGGTTAGGTGCGGCTGCAAGTGCTCCCATCGCTGCCTTCCCTCGATTTTGGTGGTGGTGGAGAGTGTCCAAGTTGCAGCTGACTTATGACGACCCCTCATGGGGTTTTCAAGGCAAGAGATGAACAGAGGTGGCGTGCCCTTGCTTGCCTCTGCATAGCAACCCCGGACTTCCTTGGTGGGCTCCCATCCAAGTACTGACCAGGGCTGACCCTGCTTAGCTTCCGAGATCGGATGACATCGGGCTAGCCTGGGCCATCAAGGTCAGGAGATCCCTCTTTTTAGGGAACTCAAATAGAATAATAGAATCACAGAGTTGGAAAGGACCACCACAGTCATCTAGTCCAACCCCCTGCACCATGCAGGAAATTCACAACTACCTTCCCCCCACACCCCCAGTGATCCCTGCTCCATGCACAGAAGATGCCCAAGATTCCCTCCCTCTCATGATCTGACTAAGGTCAAGGAAGAAAGAGGAGGAGGAGGAGGAGTTGGTTTTTATAACCCAATTTTCTCTACCTTTTTAAAGGAGAACCAAACTGGCTTACAGATTAGAGCCCGCCACTCATGTGGAGGAGTGAGGAATCAAACCCGGTTCTCCAGATTAGAGTCCACCACTCCTAACCAATACGTCTCGCTGGCTCTCCAGAGAGCATCATCAGACCTGTTTCTTATTCCTGCTTATGTCTCAAATGTTGGGGAAAGGGAAGTCGTCAAAGGCACAGGAAGTATTTGAAGTGTTTCCACGGTTATTGTTTAACTGAAATGGAACTGAGAGTTTGGCTTCAAATTGAGGTGGGCTGATGTTTTTCTGTGAACACAACAGGCCTTGACTATGGGGCACCTGCAGCGTCGGGAGTTTTTCCCGCAAGGGCCTCTGCTTAATCATCTCTGTCCTGAAGCTGACAGTATTATTAATCCATGATTCATTATTTTTATAACCTGCTTTTCCCTCCCAAACTAATTTCTAAAGCAGCCTACGACAATTAAAATACATGGCAGAGATACAATGTAAGAGGTACATGGCGAGGGCGGAGGTCTGGTGAGGAGACAGCAAGAGGTTGGCAGATTTTTAACAGGTTTTGTTCACTGCATTTTCTGTTGTTCTTGGCTAGTTTATTCCTTCTTGTGCATTTCTTTATTTAGAGCCAATTGCTAATTATAAAATACCCGCCAGTATCCTGATGACTGCAGGCAGAACTACTGCCTTGTTTTTCCTCTTGATGGAAGAAGTTTCACGTGCTAATGCAGTGCCTGTTAGGACCTAGTAGGATTTTGAGCAACTGCTACTCATAACAGTGAGGGTTCATAAGGGACAGGGATAGGGTTGCCAGCCTCCAGGTGGTGACTGGAGATCTCCCGCTATTACCACTGATCTCCAGGCGACAGAAATCAGTTCCCCTGGAGAAAATGGCCGCTTTGGCAATTGGACTCTGTGGCACTGAAGTCCCTCCCCTCCCCAAACCCCACCCTCCTCAAGCTCCGCCCCCCAAAATCTCCAAGTATTTCTCAACCCGGAGCTGGCAACCCTAGGTAATGAGCACCCTAAACAATGCCCTGCTCTGTTTATTGCACACCCCTTGACTTCTGGAGAACAAAGGCTTGCGGGCAGCACCTTACTTTCCCCTGTACCCCCCTCAACATACTATTTCCTGTGTCCCTCCTCCTGGCAACCCCCATTTCCTTCTCTCCTTCCCACCCACCATCCTAACTTTGATTCCCCCCCTATTGTATTTACTTCCATTGTTAGGGTTGCCAGGTGGGTGGTATCCACCCACCCACCCGGCCGTGGCAATGCAGTGCTTCCAGAAGTATAACCGAAAGTGCCACCACCGCCCCGCTCCCTAAAACCTCCGGCCAGTTGGGAGGGGGGGACCTGGCAACCCTGTCTGTTATAACCGTGCCTTTCTGCACAACCATGAGAGAGAAACCAGGACATCATATTGGTGTCTACTTGTCAATTGTTGATACTTTGTAGACTAGTCTGTACAATCATGGCATTGAAAAGTGCAGATTTTTTTCCATCAAAAGAGGTCTTGCTTGAATGAAAAGTGTTTTAATTAACACACTATGTAAAAATTTATGAAGGAACACATAATATCTTGGTGAGACTTATGCTTCACGGAACGCTTTCGTTGTGCCTCACAGCTGAATTGTTTCCTCCATAGTTATCCCTTCAACAACAAAAAAAAGACCTGCAAATGTGATTTTTTTAAAAGCATATCTGCAGCTGAAGCTATCGAGAGTTGTTTAGAGCACACACGGGCAGACTAACACTAAAAAATGAGGGGGATTAGTGTTCATTTGCATATTTAAAAGATTTTAATTAAACACAGATTTCGCAAATGTTTCAAAGGCTGCGATCGATCTTTTGCAGTCTGCTTCGGCTATTTTTATGATCTAATGAGGACTCGAGCTTTTGTTAACCAGACCTCTGCTCCTTCACCCTCAGCAGTGAGATTGTCATACTAACAATGACTGAGCCTCGCTTTTGAAATAACACGTAAACCTGTGAATGGCGTTTTTGTCACCCACAGAAAATGAGGAGTCTACTCTGTAGGTTCTCCTTTTTAAAACAACACTTACACAATATGTGACTCTATGGCATTATGCTCCATTGAAGTCCCTCCCCTAACCAAACCCCGCCTTCTTCAGCCTTCCCAACCCAGAGCTGTCAACCCCATTCATAGAACAGCTATATTCAAGTCCAGAAGCACCTTAGAAGCCAACAAAGTTTGGGGGAGTGGTATGAGCTTTTCAAGAGTCAAAGCTCCCTTCATCAGATACAAAGCATTGACTCGTGAAAGCTTCTACTCCCCCAAATTCTTGTTGATCGCTAAGCTGATCAACTGCAGACCAACACAGCTACCCTGTGAAACACATCACGATGGGTAGCCGTGCTGGTCTGTCAATAGCAGTAAAAAAGAGCAAGAGTTCAGGACTAACAAAATTCCTGGCAGGGGATGAGCCTTCGTGAGCCACAGCTCACTTCTTCAGATACAGCTAGAAAAAAGGGGGACTTGACTTATCAGGTCCCCCCGTTGTGGACTTACCGGCAGGATGCAGGGCAAGGGAGAGGCCCCACGGGACTGGGCTGCTGCCCGTGGCCGTCTCGCGAGGCCACGCTGACCTCGCGGTTCTCCCCCTCCCTTCGCAGCGGCCAGGCGGGGTGTCCTGACGTCACCCTTCCCCGCGCTGATTAAAGCTGGTGCTGCCCAGCAGCCGTCCTGTTTGCTTCCTTAAGTAGAGAGGAGTTAATGTAGACACACAATGGTAATGTAAATGTCAAAAGCAAGTAAATGACATTAGCAGGTGTGATCCAGAAAGTGGATCAGCTGTGTGGACTGATCCATGCTCAGGTTGACAGTGGGGTGAAACGCATTACCATGTACCAAATGCATGTTGTGCTTGTATTCATAATGGCTTCACCACAAAGGAGAGTAAGTAAAGCTGTTTTCATTGGGACATATCTGGGGGGGGGGGAACTGCCCATCCTTTTTCCTGTTTTAAGAAGTCATCTGCAGAAAAGGATTGCTTAAAATCCTGAATTTCTTGAACTGCTTTGTTTCCCAAACTTGTTTGTTAAACTTTCTTTTCCTGTGTTAGAAGTTGATGAATCTTACAGGACTTTACTTAGGAAACAATCACTCTGTCTAGTCGAACGCTGCTTCTGTGAAAGGGTCTAAAAACTGCAAGTCTTGATAAAAAAAACTTGAGCATAATTCACTTTTATCTAGAGAACAAAGCCGAGCAGCAGAGCTTTTCCAGCTTCCTAATTCATGAAACTTTCATACTGACATCAGGTTTTATTATAATAACACAGATGTGCCTTGTCAACATTTCTTCTGTAAACCTTTGTTTCAAGAGCTTTAACCGAAAGCCTTAAAGGGTGGCTTCATTTTTCTTTGTTCAAGTTCAGTATTTCAGCCTATGAACATGTCCTATTTTTCTCCCTTTCCTAATTAGGAAAAGAACAGTTGAGATCTTTGGGTTTAGACAATAACTCTCTTCGTGCTGTATTCAACCAGTTCAAAGACCCCAAACAGTACACATTTGAGAACACACTGATAGCTGGAATAATTTATGGTATTAAAGGAATGCAACAGTACCTGGGAAACAAACAAGCAGTTTATCAGCGAAAATAATGTAGCAGGTAAATACAAGACCTTCAGAAACAACAAACAAACAAAAAGTCTTCCACTGGCATCAGAAGGCCTTTAGCCAAGGAGCCAAACATAATTTCTGGCGTTCCAGAGTCTACAGATCGCCACTGGAGAGGGCCTTCACAAGGAATCCCTCCAAGCAAACTGCCACAGCCTGTGCCTCCTCAGCTGGGCTCTGTGTCCGTGCGTGGAGAGGGTCCTGCAGGTTCCTCAGACCCAGACTGCCACTCCGTATCGGGTCCAGAACAACTGGGAGCCAGCACAGTTGAGGCAGCCATGGCTGTTGCCAGCTCATCGCGTTGCGCTCCCAGCAACAGCCTGGCCGCCATATTCTGAACCAGATCACCTCCAAGGGCATTACAGCCGTCTGCCATAGGTGTTACCACGGTACGCATGACTGCGGCCAGATGCGTGTTCTCCGGGAATGGCCTCAGCTGGCAAGCCACCCTAAATTGACAAAGGCATTCCTAGCTACTGGTGCCGCTGGCCTCTCCAGGGTCAGAGAAGAACGCAGGAGAGCTCCACCCTGTGAGCCTGCCCTTCCACGGGGCCGCCCAACCCCCCTCCAGAGCCTCCTGAACTCCTGATCCCGGGTCAGGATTACCGTTACCTCCAAATTAAGTTTCAGCTAGGGTTGCCAGGTCCCTTTTCACCATCGGTACCTGGAGGTTGGCAGCCCTAGTTTCAGCCTGTTCACCCTGAGTGTTTCCAGTTGCCAGCTGAGCATGTTCTTGTCTATCTTGCTAGAATCTGTAGTTGCTAAACAAACCTCCGTGAGAAAGGTGAAATGTAAACATATTAATGAATGAATGAATGAATCAACAGATAAAAGTTCAGGCTCCTGCTCCTGCTGTGAGGCCAGCTTCCTCCGTGGTGGTGCCCCCCCTTTCCCTTGAAGCCCTAAGCACCTGCTCGTTTTGCTTAATGGTTAGTCCAGCCCTGCCTGAACTTGCGACTCAGGGAGGCAGGAGAAGGAGCCCAGTTTGCCACGGCAGTGGAAGGATGAGCCAAAGAGCAGGGCGCTGCTTTCACTTTGATGGATTTGGGGGAGGGGGGAGGAAGTCTATAAAACTGCAGGGCTGACCCCGCCCCCTCCCCCTTTCAACCATCAGTTAAAAGGGACTAACCCTTCCTGCTACAAATACGTTTGGGGTGGGGTTTGGCCTGCGGGTGCCTCAGAACCCCTTTGTTCAATGTGAATAAATAATCGAATGAGCATGTCCCTTTTTATTTTCCAACCGAGGTGTTGGCTCTCCTTACTCTGCACCTGCAGGCCACTACTCCGAGTGTAACACACAAGACAGTAAACTGTGACTCATCAGGAAATTGATTTCTGTGCTTATGGGAGTGCGCTGCAGTGAGCCACTAATTATGGGGTTGCTTTCTTCGAATACTGTGACCAGAGAAAGCGCAGCAGTGGTAAAGTCTACATCATGTATTTAAACATGTCCCCAACCAGGTACAACTTATCATTCAGTGGAGCCTAATATTGTAGGACTTAAATAGTACAGTCCTCGGCAGAATTATACCTTCTAAGTCCATTGAATTCCATAGGCCTAGAGGGATGTAACTTGGCTCAGGATTTCCCTGAAATACAATTCCATATAGAAAAAGAAAGAACTTTAAACAGTTAGACCTTTGTTAAATTATCATCTTATGTGTTGTGGGAATACACACTCTCAACTATTGTTTTTTCCCCCCAATAATATTTTACACTAAAAATGACCAGTATAGTTACAATAATATACAACCTACTTCCAAAATTGAGAAATAAAAAGAAAATTTCAGTCACAGCTGACTTATGGCAGTTCCATAAGGGTTTCAAGTCAAGAGGCATTGGGAGGTGGTTTGCCATTGCCTGCCTCCACCCCATGACCCTGGTATTCCTTGGAGGTCTCCCATCCAAATACCAGCCAGGGTCGAGGCAGAGAGTGTGTGACTTGCCCAGGGTCACCCAGCAGGCTTCCATGGCGCAAGTGGGGATTCGAACCTGGGTCTCCCAGGTCCTAGTCCGACACCTTAACCACTATATAGGGTTGTGCATATCGATAAACCTGAAATGAAAATAAACCCGAAATTAGCAGTTTCGGCAACATTCAGATTTTAATTTTACCAGATACCAAAACCTGGGAATTAAGTTGAATAATCGATCGCCGAATAGGTATTTGGCTTTTTTTGGCTTTGGCTTTCCCCAGGCTTTTCACTATGGGAATTTTTTTAATGAGCTCTGGGGGAGGCATTTTTGGAGGTAGAGTTCCCAAATTTTCAGGATTGCTTCAAGGGACTCTCCTTGCATGAACTCCAAAGTTTGGTGAAGAGTGGGACAGGGGGTCCAATTTTATGGGGTCCGGAAGGGGTCACCCCCACTCCTCCATGCATGGTAAAGTTTATAATGTTTTTCTATTGGGAATGGAAGCTACTCCTTCCAGACCCCATAAAATCGGACCCCCTGTCCCAAACTTTACCAAACTTTGGGGTTCATGCAAGGAGATTCCCTTGCAGCTACACTGGGATTTGGTGACTCTACCTTGAAAAATGCCCCCAAGATAATTTTAAAATTACTTACCTTTTCACAGTCAGTAATGGCTGCCTGCTTGAAAACTCAATCTCCCATGAATCATTGCAATGGTGCTGCACAATTGTGCATGCAATTGTACCTCATTTATTTACACTGTACCTCATGCATAATTTTAGAAACTTATAGCATGTCCTTCCTGAGCCATCTTTTTTCAAGGCTGAAAAATCTCAACCTCTCCTGTCTTCCCTCATAGGAAAGGGGCTCCCACCCCTTAATCATCTTCATTGTCCTCTTCTGTGCTTTCCCAGCTCTGCAGTGTCATTTTCAAGATGCAGCAAGGAGAACTATTCACAATATCCCAAATAAGGCCATCCCAGAGAGGTATATAAGGAGTCCCATGGTGCAAAGTGGTAAGCTGCAGTACTGCAGTCCAAGCTCTGCTCACTACCTGAGTTCGATCCCGAAGGAAATCATTTCAGATAGGCAGCTCAAGGTTGACTCAGCCTTCCATCCTTCCAAGGTTGGTAAAACAAGGACCCAGCATGCAGGGAGCAAAGTGTAGATGACTGGGGAAGGCAGCTGTAAAACACCCCGTAAACTTAGTTACGGATTCCGTGGACTGCCAAAAAAACAAATCAGTGGGTTATAGATCAAATCAGGCCTGAACTGACCCTAGAAGCTAAAATGAATAAACTGAGGCTATTGTATTTTGGTCACGTCATGAGATGACAAGAGTCACTGGAAAAGACAGTCATGCTAGGAAAAGTTTAGGGCAGCAGGAAAAGAGGAAGACCCAACAAGAGATGGATGGACTCAATAAAGGAAGCCACAATTTGCAAGATCTGAGCAAGGCTGTCAAAGATAGGACATTTTGGAGGACTTTCATTCATAGGGTCGCCATGAGTCGGAAGCGACTTGACGGCACTTAACACACACACACACACAAACTTAGTCTGCCTAGTAAATGTTGTGATGTGACATCACCCCATGGATAAGTAATGGGGGCAGTAATCCACCCCCACTTTTAAATATATCAAACAATAGCACTTCCATTAGCAAGTTTTTCCCTCTTGTTTTCTACTTTTTTTTTAACTGTATGTCCTCTTCGATGTACAGAGCAAAACCATCCCTAACATGTCCATCCTTGTCCTGTCTATAGAGTTGATGTCCAGGGATAATCGTATGCCAATAATTTTACTGATTGTACCAAGTTTCTGAAATGCCCAGTGTATCTCAATTGCTCTTGCGCTCTGAGCACACCATCATCCCCATCCTGGCTCAGAGGCTTTTTCCTTTGGCATGGTGGTGGGACAGGCCATGAAATTCCAACCCATTTATGGTGACCCTGTAGGGTTTTCGAGGCAAGAGTCATTCAGAGGTAATTTGCCATAGCCTGCCTTTGTGCAGCAACCCTGAACTAACTTGGGGGTCTCCCACCCACACGCTAACTAGTGCCGACCCTGCTTCGCTTCCAAGATCTGACAAGATCAGGCTAGCATGGGGCCATCCAGGTCAGGTCACCTTTGGCATAAAGGTAAAAGGTAAAGGTTCCCTGTGCAAGCACCGGGTCATTCCTTACCCCTGGGGTGACGTCATATCCCGACATTTACTAGGCAGGTTTTGTTTTATGGGGTGGTTTGCCAGTGCCTTCCCCAGTCACCTTTGGCATAGAGACACCTAATACCATTTTCCTCTCTTTGAGGATCCTTTTGCCTCTCTCAGCTCTTTGGTCTCCTCACACAGCCTTTGTGGAGCACTTTGTTCTATTTCAGGGGTCTTTCTTAAGCAGAGATATATCAATAGTCATATTCCATTTTGTCTCAGAAAGGTTCTACATAGGAGAGGTTTCTCTGATCCTGGGAGTACTTTGCTATTGTTTGGCAACTATTGTGCTCTTTATGAAAAGTGCCACACGCTAAGCATTCATCCCACACAGGTTTCATTGAGTTGAGTGCCGCCACCTCGAGAGGCACTCGTGGCAGATTGTACTTTAAGGGGTTTATTTGTTTGCTTTGATTTCATATACTTGGTTCTTCTTGAAGGTTTCACTGTATAGTCTATTCAGCCCCCACTTGTACGTTCCTGAAGCCTGGGTGTAGATACATGTAGCATGCTGAAGTCTAGGATCCAGCTTGGAAGAAGAAGAGTTGGTTTTTATATGCCCACTTTCCCACTTAAGGAAGAATCAAACCGGCTTACAATCACCTTTTCTCCCCCCCCCCACAACAGGCACCCTGTGAGGTAGGTGAGGCCGACAGAGCTCTAAGAGAGCTGTGACTAGCCCAAGGTCACCCAGCTGGCTTTGTGTGTAGGAGTGGGGAAACAAATCCAGGTCACCAGATTAGCTTCCGCCACTCATGTGGAGGAGTGGGGAATCAAACCCTGTTCTCCAGATCAGACTCCACCTCTCCAAACCACCGCTCTTAACCACCACACCATGCTGGCTTTGTAGGGCACCAAAGCATGTGCCTTCCAAGAGTTACTGCTGTTATGTTTTTTGGGTTTTTTGTAGACCAGGCTGTCAGAGTTTACGTGTAAAGAGTAAGTCCTTGTGGATGCCTGGGTGCTCTAGGGCCTATATATCCTCTGATCAGTCCAGTGCACTGTCCATTTGTGTATTCAGATAAAAGAAACAGAGAGGCATCAGCTACAAACGCATCGACTTCAAAAGTGCCTCAGATTAGTGGAGAACGAGATGTTCAAAACATTCTAATTGTTTTAATGCAAAAACTTACAAAAAAAGTAAAAGAGGGGAAAGTCTCTTCTAAACCAGAACTTGCTTTATCTAGAGTGCTTTTCCTTCAAAAGTAATCTTGTGTTTCTATGCAAATTTCATCAAACAATTAAGACTTCTTTAATCAGATGACCGTCTTTAAAAGAATGAGTTATAGAAGTTTTCTGCAGAGAGATGTATACACTGGTCCCTAGACATTTACAGAAAGGAAGGAAGGAAGAAAGGAAGGAAGAAAGGAAGAAAGAAAGTGGACTGTAGCCAGGAGACTTTAGATCACTTTTGTACATTCCTGGGTGTGCTATTCTAACCTGTCTTGCTGATCTTCTTCTTCTTTTTGCAGGGACTGTGCGCTCAGACCTTCTGTGGCCACCTGCATTCCTGCAACCATGCTACATTCAACATGAAGGTGAGGAATAAATACTATGAAGGACTGCAGTCAAATGCACAGGGTGTATGTTCAGCACAAAATTATTGCCTTTTACCATCCAGCACCGCCTTCTACCTGAGACAAGTATGGAAACTGGTGCTGAGCTAAATGTTCTCTGGGTTAGATTTTCATAAAACCAAGAATTCCATGATTATGTAGTCACTTTCCCCCAAAGTTTCCGCCATATCATTTTCTCCTCATGTGGGAGCTGCCAGACAAGCGTCCCACTGGCTGTGTGTAATCAGTCAGATCTAGTTATGCATTTGTGTCACTATGGGCAAATGAAGCCTTTCGATCATTTAATACTGTGTGGTACCTTCAGTACTCTTGGTCTGAGTTTCCGCCTGAGCTGTCGTCTCCTGGCAACAATACTGTTTGATTGGAAAATACTGGAGTATGTTGAATTAAGGTGTTTTCAGGTAAAGGACCGACATTTCCCTGCATGACCTCAAATGACTAAATGAAGCAAGATGATTTCACAGATTAGTATATTATTTTGATATGGAATATTACAGCTGGCATTAAACATCATGCTGGAATCATTGGTTGACATCTTTAGTAACTTAATTAGGAAAGAAGGAAATTGCCAGTAGAGGGTTGATTAAACAAAGTGAGGGGTACAGTTTTAGAGTAGCTGTAATTACAGTTATATAAATTAATCATAGATACGTGCAAGGCAGGCAGCCGGCAGCTGAACTGTAGGTGCACACAATCCTTCTGCCAAATTGTTCAAGCTTATCTTTCAGTCTAAATCACTTCTACAGTTCTGAATATACCAGTACTGAAATAACATCTGATGTTTCCAGAAACCTACGTCCCAGGCCTGGTTGGCCTCAATGTGCAATTTCTTTTGATCCACATAGTTTTCAGTCCAAAGGACAATCTCCTAGGAATAAGCCCCATTGAATATCATGGTGCTTACTTCTGAATACACCTGAATCATAGAATCATAGATTTGGGAGGGACCACCAGGGTCATCTAGTCCAACCTCCTGCACAATGCAGGAAATTCACAACTACCTCCCCTCCCACACCCCCCAGCAACCCTTACTCCATGCCCAGAAGATGGCCCAAAAAAAAAAAAAAAGCTTCCAGGATCCCTGGCCAGTCTGATTTAGGATTGCTCCCGTAGTAGGCCATACTTGGCTATTCGCTGTATGATAAATACGTTTTCCCCAAAAATAATGCATCCTACTTGACATCAGAATTTACTACAGCCGTCTAATTAGATTTCATGTTTTAAACACAAAGATTTTTTTAAAAAACTTGATAATATAGCGGTCCCTTGGCAAATAGTCCTGTATCCTTTCCACTTTTACGGGTTCTCAGCCCCAAAGTTCATAGGATTCTGAAATAAACATCCACAACGCTGCCCGTCGGGATCTTGAGTTGAGCCATAAGGGTGGGGGGTGTTCTTCTCTGCTACTGGCTGAGGTAAGGCTTCTGTCCTCCAGCCAGACTCTCAGGCAAGTTATTGGTCTGCACAAAGGACTTTTCAGAAGAGATGAATTGTGCTTTCAGAATTAGAAGTCTAATTACAGCCGTACTTAAATTCAGAAAATAATTGTATATAAGTTCTTTGAGGATGATCTTGTAGATTTTCATACTCTGGGGCATGTGTGGCACTACTTGAGGTGTCTGGATTTGTTTTCGGGATGCATTTTTCACTCCACCGGCACCTCTGGCAGTGCTTGTTCTTCCTCTCTTTTCATGGTCATATTTTATTCCTTGGAGATACAGTCAGGAGTTGGACAAGAGAACCTTCCAGCCATTCCCAGCATCACATCTTCTCTGTAACTAAAAGCTCAGTTTGTTTATCATTATGACAGCTGACAACTTATTTTACAAAACTCAAATGGGCAAAAGTCAAGGCTATGCAAGCGAATTCTGCTCTGTGCTAATGATTTCACATCACAGACATAATTCAGCCGCATAAATAGAGATACTGGCTAGAGAACAACAACAAATGTGGTGTTGGAGGATACCGTGCACTGCCAAAAAAAACAAACCAGTGGGTTATAGATCAAATCAAGCCTGAAATGACTAAACTGAAGCTATCTTATTTTGGTCACATTATGAGAAGACAAGAGTCACTGGAAAAGGCAATCATGCTAGGAAAAGTTGAGGGCAGCAGGAAAAGAGGAAGACCCAATAAGGGATGGGTTGACTCCATCAAGGAAGCCACGGCCCTCAGTTTGCAAGACCTGAGCAAGGCTGTCAAAGACAGGCCATTTGGGGTTACAGGAGACTTGAAAGAAGTAAAAACTCAAATGACTGTTATGAAGACAGATATGCAAGCGATGGATGCATCAATTAAGAAAGTGATGGATGAACATAAGGATACAAAGAAAAAATTAATAAGCCAAGAAAAACAGATTGAAACAATACAAACTGATCAGATGGCGGCAAAAAATCAAATAGCTATGATGGAGATGAGAGTGAAAGAGACTAATCTTCGTATACGCAATTTTCCAGATATGATGGGAGACAATAAAGAATCTGCAATACCAAATTTGGCCTACTTATTTCAGATAGATGAACAAGAATTAAAACAAGCCATTAACAGAATATACAGGATACCATTACCTGCTAGAATGAGAAGATCTAAGCCAAGAGATTTGATGATAGTGTTTTATGACACTATAGTTAAAGATAAGATTATGAAGATTCATTATGAAAATCCAGTGTCTGCAGGAGATTCCTCTTTAATATTATTAAAAGACATTCCAAGGCATTTACTTTCACAGAGGAATAACTACAAAGATTTTGTGTCTACATTGAAAGCTAATGGTATCAAATATCGTTGGATCATGCCACAAGGTTTGGCTTTCACCTACAAAGAAATGAAAATGACAATTCTATCTCAAGCAGATGTGGGAAAATTTTTGAGAAAATACAAAATGGACCTTAAAGAATTATCTGGGGAATGGAAGGAGGAAGAAGAGGAGGAAGAAGAAGAGGCACAGGGTGCAGAAGGAGGCACCAAATTATAGACTTTTTACTTTGTTAAAAAATACCACACTATGGCAAAAGTAATTTCTTGGAATGTAAATGGATTGAATGAGAAAACCAAAAGGGCTAGAATTTTTAAATACCTACAGAAATATAAATACTCCCTAATTTGTCTACAAGAGACCCATATAGCTTTAAAGCATAAAAAATATTTGGAGAAACAGGTGCTTGGACAAGCATTTATTGCATCAGCTAAAACTAAAACAAAGGGAGTGGTAATATATGCCCATCCCAGTCTTTGTCCAGAATTATTATACAAAGATAATGAAGGAAGAATTGTAATTATCAGAACTAAAATATTGGGACAAAGGACAATTGTGGTTGGAATTTATGCACCCAATGAAGGGAAAAAATCCTTCTATGAAAAATTACACGACCTGATTGCCCAACACGCAAAAGATCAAATTTTATTGATGGGCGATTTCAATGGAGTTACTCTCCCATCTTTGGACAAAAAATCAAGAGCAAAAGATGTTAATGACGGATGCTTGCCTAAAACTTTCTTCACCATGGCTTCAGAATTAGAATTACAAGACATTTGGAGAACAATGAATACAACTGCTAAAGAATATACCTTTTATTCAGCAAGACATGACTCGCACTCCAGAATTGATATGATATGGGCCAGTAAATCAATTTTCACTCAGGTACGTAAAATCCACATCCTACCTAGAACTTTTTCTGACCACAACCCTGTTACTTTTGAGTGGAACAATAAACAAGCATTTAGATGGCGAATGAATGATAAACTTTTAAAAGACAATAAGATACATAAGGAATTACAGGTTTTAATGAAAGACTTTTTTGAAATTAATCTTAATGGGGAAACCTCTTTGAATACAGTTTGGGATGCATTTAAGGCTGTTTTGAGAGGTTTTATGATACAGAAACACTCGGCTTGGAAGAAGACTCAACTACAATTTACTAATAATATACTTTGGAACTTACAAAATTTGGAACAGAAATTGATAATGGCAACACAGGAAGAGGAGAAAAGAGAAATTCAAATAAAGATCTCTGCATCTAAACACCAATTAAACTTGGTCATAATGGAGGAAATGAATAAAAACTTGAAATTTGCTAAACAAAAATACTTTGAATATGCAAATAAATTTGGAAAACTTTTGGCAACACAACTGAAGGATTCATTTCAAAAGAAGATTATAACAAAAATCCAAACTGTTAAAGGACCAGTCTATTCAACTTCAGAAATTCAAAAAGAATTTGTTTCATTCTATTCCAAGTTATATCAGAAAGAAAATACTTCAAAGCAGAAAATAGACAAATTCCTAAATTCAATACAGATGAAAGCTTTATCAACAACCCAAAGAGAATGTATTGAAGCTCCAGTCACAAGGGAAGAAATACAAGAAGCAATACTGAGACAAAAAACGGATAAAACACCGGGACCAGATGGAATTACTGCACTATTTTACAGAATATTTAGTGACAATTTAGTGGTTTTTTTTGGCTTACTTTATAATGCAATTTTGGATGAGGGAACATCTCCGGAGACTTGGTCACATGCATTTATATCATTGATACCCAAAGAAGGAAGAGATCCAGAAAAAACATCCAACTATAGACCTATATCGCTGTTAAATGTGGATTACAAAATTTTTGCTTCGGTTTTGGCATGTAGGATAAAACAATTTATTAAGGATCTTATACATGAAGACCAAGCAGGCTTTATACCAGGAAGGCAAATAAAAGATAATGTAAGAATTTTACTGGACTCATTGGAATATTATGACCAGAATATCCAACAAACTGCGGCATTTGTATTTTTGGATGCAGAAAAAGCTTTTGATATGGTTTCTTGGAATTTTTTGAAACAGATTTTGGATAAATTGAACTTTGGAGACCGTTTTCAGAAAGGTGTATCGGCTATTTATACCTCTCAACAGGCTAAAATTTTAGTCAATGAATCAATGTCAGATAACTGCCAAATCACGAAAGGGACTAGACAGGGATGTCCCCTGTCTCCACTTTTATTTTTGTTGGTGTTGGAACCGTTATGTGTGAAACTAAGAAGTATGGAGGACATCCGCGGGTTAAGAATTAAAAAAACATGAATTTAAGGTGAGAGCATTCGCGGACGACCTCCTGTTAATTTTGGAGAATCCAACACAATCAATGAATATACTTCGGGAGACTTTGGACGACTTTGGGAAAATATCAGGCTTCAAAGTGAACCAAGAAAAAACAAAGATAATATTCAAAAATTTACCGCAAATACAGCAACAGGAATTTATATCATATACCGGTTGGGAGAAAGCCAACAAAGTTAAATACCTGGGAATTTGGATTACTGCAAAGAATAAAGATTTGATAACCAACAATTACCTCAAGTTATGGGGTAAGATTAAAACTGATATGATTATATGGTCAAATAAAAAACTGTCATTAATGGGACGTATCTCAACGATTCAAATGAATGTTTTACCGAGGATGCTTTTCTTATTCCAAAATTTGCTAATAATATCACACACTAAATACTTTGATACTTGGAGGAAAGACATTTTGAATTTCATCTGGCAAGGGAAAAAACCAAGAATTGCTTATAAATATCTGGTGGATCTAAAAACTAGAGGAGGTTTAGCATTACCTAATTTTCAACTTTATGCTGAAGCGGTAGCTTTAGTATGGCTAAAAGACTGGATGAGTTTGTCAAACACACGTTTGCTAGACTTGGAAGGTTACAATAACTTAAGCGGATGGCATGGCTACTTGTGGTATGATAAAATTAAGTTACAAGCAACATTTCGTAATCATATAATCAGGTCCTCTCTACTCCATATCTGGATGAGATATAAACATATTTTGGAACCAGTAACACCGATGTGGATATCCCCTCAAGAAATGTTAACATTGCGCCCACTTAGACCAGATAAATTTATTACCTATCAAGATTTAATTAATTGGGATGGAAAGAAATGCTCATTAAAAGACTTTCAACTTCTTAAGGAGGATCTACAATGGCTTCAATATTATCAAATCAAATCAGTTTTTGTACAAGATGTTAAAAATGGATTTTCTAAAGAAAAATCTTCTCTTCAAAAGATTCTATTGGATAACAATACAAAACTGATTTCTAAAATGTATAATCTCCTTTTAACACTATATGGTGAGCAGGATACGATTAAACCAACTATGATTGACTGGGCTCAAAATGTAGGACATGATATCGCTTTAAATAAATGGGAACGACTATGGTCCAAAGATCTAAAAGGAATAAAAGCACAGTCAGTGAGAGAAAACATTTATAAAATGATGAATAGATGGTATCTAACACCCAAGAAGATTGCAAAGATTTATAAAACAATGTCCCCTATCTGCTGGAAATGTAACAAGGAAATTGGTTCCTTTTATCATATGTGGTGGACCTGCGACAAAGCTAAAGACTTTTGGGACATGATTTACAACGAATTGAGACTAATACTACAAAAAAATATACCCAAAATACCAGAAATGATGTTATTGAGTATGATTCCTGATGACTTGTTTACACAAAGAACTTTTTTGATTTATGCCACAACAGCTGCGAGAATGCTTTATGCAGCAAAATGGAAAGGGACCGAAATTCCCGAGAAAAAAGACTGGATTGTTAAAATGTTTGAAGTGGCAGAAATGGCAAAACTCACAGCTATCTTAAATGAAGAAAATGATGTTCAGTTTTTGGGGGGATGGGAGGCGTGGATGAATTATTGTGAATATGAGTTAAAATTGGGAAGAATGGAAGAATATTTTCTAATCTGATCCAGGGGTTATTTTTGTTTTTTTTATAATGAATAAGTAAAATTATACTTATTAACAGATTATGGTTTAAAAAATTTTTTTAAATGATATTAATAGATTATTAAGATTAGATCAACTACGACGGGATGAACTTTTTATTAAGAGGCAGATAGAGGTGAAGGGGAAGTCATAAATTTTCCAAAATTTTCTTTTTTTATATATATATTGTATGGAATTATAACAACATTAAGTCAGAATTGAAATTTTATATTGTTATAGATGTTGATTATTGCAATAGAAAATTTGTAATATAAAACCCAATAAAATCTTTAATAAAAAAAAAAAAGACAAGCCATTTGGGAAGCGTCTTGACGGCATTTAACACACACACACATACATCTAGTTTATATTCATATAATGCCATAATACATCAAAAAGTCAAATACCAAAAGAAAAACTACAGACTTATAGATTTAGCCAAAAAATATATCAAAGATGAAAAACCTTTTATCAGTGTGTCGTAGTGGTTACAATGTCCAGCTAGGATCTGAGAGACCCGAGTTTAGATCCCCCCTCTGCCATGGAAGCTTGCTGTGTGTCCTTGGGCCAGTCACACACTCTCAGCATAACATACCTCACTGGCTCATACCCTGCCAGAAAATATTTTTGTTAGTCTTTAAGGTGCTACTGGACTCTTGCTCTTTTCTAGTACCTTACTGGGTCGTTGTGAGAGTAAAATGGAGGAGAAAAGAATGAATTAAGCCGCTTTGGGTCCTCATTTACAGGAAAGTTAATAAATACATTGTAGTACGACACATATTTCAAATGAAGTTGTCTCCATACAGTGGATTACATCTCTACATCCTCAGTCTAACTTTGCAGCATCCTCACTGTTTTGAAAATCTGTGAGTTTCAATAAATACACATACTTTAACCTTGCCCAACCAGTCTTTCTTTTCTGAGGATAATTTTTTCTGTTTCCAGACCTTTGCAAAACCTTCCTAGCTGCTGTCACTATACAATCACCCAATAATTATTTGGAATTGAAAGAACACAATTCAGTAAAAGCTACAACTCACTCGAAATTAAATGCCACGAGATAACACCAGTTGCCAAAAACATTGTGCTTGAGGACAATTCCACCACATATGTGTGAAGTTTGTTTTCACTGCAAAACCAGCAGGCACCATGAGAGGTTTTCACACGTTCTCGCCAGCCCTGCCGCCTGCTTGCGCATTCCTCATGCCCTCTTCTTGATGTTTTGCTGCATTTCAAATTCTGGAGGGACAGGATCACATGCTGGGAACTGTAACTCATCATTAATGATTGTGAACATTAATTGGCAAGGTTTGAAAGTCTGTGTAGTCATTTTTAATTAGGGGAACATGGTCAGAAGGTGACTTTACTTTCACAGTTAAATGAGAGTCTTTCTATGTTTTATTCATATGACTTCAGGAGATCTGAGCGTGGGCAGCCTGAAATACTAGATATGGCTGTTGTGCCATGAAAGTGAGACCCTTCAGTTGTTTGTAGGAAAAACAAAAAAACTCTGAATAAAAAGGTAGCTTCGCCTATTCTCTTGGAGAGTATGGTACGGTGCAGGCACCCGCTCTTCGAAAGGCTTCTGCGTGAATCTTTCTGGAGCTGGCCAGAATAGCAGATTAAAGAAATCCTTGCTAATGTGCAGCTCAGAGATTAACTATGATTATAAATTACACAATACATCCACTCTATCCATATGTATTTTTGCCTCTTCTAACAGTGTATTCTGATGCAGAGTTACTGCAGCTTAAACCCACTGAAGTCAATAGATTGGAATAACTCGGCCTAGGATTGCATTGTAAATCTTACCGTATAAGTAGGTATGCGCTTGGTGAGGCCCGTTGAAGCAGTTGGGCTCCTCAGAAGTGTGGAGCCCACCCTGTCTAGGCTCCGCCTTTGCCTGTCATGGCAGATAATGTCACGCCTGGCTAGGCTTGGTTTATTGCCAAGAGGTAATAATTGCCTTTCTGCAAGAGGACATCTTTCTGACCACTTTGAAAAAAATGGTTGTGAGACCTGCCCTGGAGAAGGTGCCCCCCTGCGCCCTCATTTGAGCTACATCACTCCCACTCAGAGGCCCCAATATAGCATTATGGACTTTTTTTAATTGTTTCTTTTTATACAAATTTCAATATATTTCTTATTCTACATACAATGTTTGTATAACATACTTTTCTCATTCCCTCCCATCCCTCCCATCCCCCTCCCTAGCCCCACTCCTTCTCCTTGTAATTTTTAGTCTCTTGTCCCCAGCCACGGGCACAAAGTCTGTATCTTCCACCGAATGTCTTTTCTTCCTTCCACTGATATCCACTCTAAGTAGGTCTTCCATCTACTCGTGATTTCCCTGCTCTTGTCGTCCCATGAAGTCTTCTGGTGCATCATCTCGACGATATCCGACTGTATAAATTCAAACAGATAGTTGTGCCAGATTTCTATAGTCCATTTACTTTTATCCTTCCAACTCAGAGCTATTACTGCTTTGCTTGCTAATAGCATAGTCTTGAGTATGGCCTGATCCCTCTTATTTACCCCCGAGTTCCCTGTTGTGCTCATTAGCATTAGCTTAAAATCTATGGTTAAGGATACTTTACATATTCTCCTTATGATTTCTAATATTTGTGTCCAAAAGTCCCTAACCTCTGGGCATTCTCACCACATGTGGGAGAACCAACCTTTAGATTGCCTACAATGCCAACACATGGGGCTTAGTCCTGGAAACATATTCACTAATTGCGTTGGTGTTTTGTACCATTTTGTAAAAAAATTATGTTCCAATAAATTTAATCACTTTTATTTCCTCTAGTCCTTTCATAATTTTACATGCTGTATTTTCTGATATCTGACCTTCCTTACTCCAAGTTTTTTGTAAATATGTTATTGTCTTATCTTTATTTGAAATCATTTTCCTGCATTATGGACTTTAATCTGGAGAACCGGGTTTGATTCCTCACCCCTCCACATGAGCAGCGGACTCTGATCTGGAGAAACGGGTTTGATTCCCCACTCCTCCACATGAGCGGTGGAGGCCTACACATAAAGCCAGATGGGTGACCTTGGGCTAGTCACAGTTCTCTTAGAGCTCTCTCAGCCCACCTACCTCACAGAGTGTCTGTTGTGGGGAAGGGAAGCTGGTTTGATTCTCCCTTAAGTGGTAGGGAAAGTTGGCATATAAAAACCAATTCTTCTTCTTATGGGGAAAAGGCTTTAGCTTGAATGAGTGCAGCTTCATGTGAGCCTGGAGGAGACAGATTCTCTAGACCCATTTCAGTCAGGATTCGGTCTTTCTTTATGTTTTCTATGCCTCTTCCTTTAAGTATTTTGGAGACGCAATTTCATGAAACCCACAAGGACTGTGGAAAATATGTTTACTATCAATAATGCACCCTTCCGCCTTCTCCCCCCCCAGCCCTCCCCCGCCCCAGCAGAAAGGCAAACATTTCAGGTCAGCCTTCCATTGATTTACTGAAGGACAAATAATGTCAGACAGATCTCATACCAAAACAAAATTTCAATATTGTTTACCTCTTCAGAAGTCCAGCCTGATGTCAGTTACCATTTAGCCAGGCCAATAGTATTGATATTTGATGTCAGTTCTTATTCATTACTGAACCCAAAGATTCTGGAGTCAGATCTTATGCGGATGACAGAAATAAAGAAGCTGCCGCTTCGCTACAGTTGACAGACAGAAACAGGCAGGGAACCGAATATAAAATCCAAAAGGTGCCTGAATAACCCTATTGATGTATTCTGGAGATTCTGTGCTTTGCATAAACTCAGAGTCAGACGTTAGTAAAGGTTACTTCATAATTTCCATGAGGTACCATTATAGATGCAGAAAAGCTAACAGGATCTTCGGTTGACGATTGATGCTGCTACTTGTGCAAGATGTAATTACGAAGTAGGATCACACTGAACTACAGAGATGGTGTCTGCTGCTGCACAGATTTCAAGACTCTTCAGAAATGGAAGTTGAAACAAGATTCCCAGATCAAAGCATAGCAGAGAACAGAATTATTAATCAGGGTGGCACATTAGGCAAGAAAATGTGTATTAAGAGATTGTTTTTCACAGAAGGTACTTTCTGTTCTCCTGGATCAAGATGTGGGTTGTGCGGTCAGCATCATTTCTTAAGCACTAGTGTGGCTGCGCCCTGACCTGGATGGCCCAGGCTAGCCTGATCTCGTCAGATCTCAGAAGCTAAGCAGGGCCAGCCCTTGTTAGTATTTGGATGGGAGACCACCAAGGAATACCAGGGTTGCTGTGCAGAGGAAGGCACTGGCAAACCACCTCTGTGAGTCTCTTGCCATGAAAACCCCAAAAAGGGGTCGCCATAAGTCGGCTACGACTTGACGACACTTCACACACACAGTGTGGCTGCAGCTTATGTGCAAATGGTAGCAGCCCACGCCAGAAGAGCCACGTGATCCCTGGACATCCGTGTGCAGCCGTGGTTTGGCTATAAAGGAGGGAGGTGGTGGGAGGCAGGGCCCATGGTGGGGGCGGGAGCAACGCGTGAGCCACCTGAGCTGGGACGCTGTGATTTGACACACCCACAAATGTTTTTAAAAACCCGCTTTTACATTCGTTACATGACAACTTCCATGTATAGCATAAGAGCTTCCTCTTAGAATAGTGGGTGCGGGTACTGAGTGGGTGGTGGCTCTTCCACCCCTTTCCTCCACTCCAGGGGTAGCCGCGTCAGTTGTTAGTAGCACAGTAAAGCAGGAATCAAGTGGCCCCTTCTGAGACGAAACAAGTTTATTCCAGGTTAAGCTGTGGTGAGTCAGAACTCGCTCTTCAGGCTCATCCTGTGAAACTGGACATATTTCACGAGTCATGGAGAAAAGAGTGGGGAAAGGAGACGTTGTGGTAGAAGGAGGCTTGTAATACATTATTCCAAGAGGCTGGAAAGGACAGGGGTGGTCACCTTCAATTCACGAGGTGGGGGTCTCAGGCCCCGGCCTCCCATCGTGCTCAGTTACAAAAAGCCTCCCTACAGGTCCCTTCAGGAATGTTCCATGTCCGCTTCGAGCATAAGGCAGGGAACCCTGGAACACACCAGAACAGCATGACAAGAATATGATCAGAAAAACATAACCCTCTCTAAAGGGTGGGCAATGCTGAACTGTTACAACTGCAGTGAGTTCGGCAATCCCAGTCCCTGTTCAGACCCCAGCCTGAGCAGGAAACTAGGCCACCCCATTTCGAATGGGTTCCCCGTCTGGTCGGTACGAAGGATGCATCACAGCACTCCCCATCCCCAAGGGAACCCCATAGTTGCCCCATAAGTACTGCGCTAGCACAGCCCGTATCACAGGACTCTTCTTGCTCATTGGACCCTGGAAGACTCTGGGGTTGGGGACCGTTTCATGCTCTTATTGCAGGGACAAACTGAAGCCTGGCCTCTTGGAGACTGTGGACAGCTCTCCACTGGCATCCAGCTCTGCCTGCTGGAAGTCTGCATCCGACAGCACCAGGAGCATTTCCCATGGATCGCCTCTGTCTCCTCCTTACCTTTCCATCCTTGGGTGGTGCCGTGACTTTGGCCCAGAGGCAGACTTTGCCCTCCCTGCGGCTGGCCTGGACCGAACCTGAAGCTGACGGGCAGTGGGAATACTTGCCACGCAGCAGCTGAGATGTGCGTATCCGTAAGGGCTTTAGGAGTGTTGCTTATTGGAGTGAATGTCTGAGGAGGCCGTGATCTTTGGCTTAAAGACGGCACTCTTCCAAAGGCTGCCCTGATGGTTGCTCACCTCCTCTTTTGACCTCATGGCTCCTGGGATCCAAGAGGCTCCACTTTGATAGATAAAACAAAACAAAAATTGATCAGCTAAGCTCCTTAAAAACAAAACAAAAAAAACCCCAAGCAGCATAGCCGAGGCAGCTGCTGTAGAAAGTGCCGTGTCAGGTCTGCAGTGATCTTGAGCTCGACATGCAAATGTACGCAAAGAACTTCTGCAAGCCTAACACGTCCGCTTCTCCAACGCCACAAGGAACTCCCCAGTCCTTGGTTTAGCAAAAGGTAAGCCTGGTTCTAAACAAACAAGGCAATAATAATCCACCATTATTTAACCATTTCTAGTGCAGGAAACATTTGCTGAGGGGAGGGGTCTTGCTTTTTATTCCTATTTTTATTGGAAGCTTAGTCCTGTCCTTCAACAGTATCAGACATTTGAAGAATAGGGAATAATACTCGTGGATGGGGTCACCATGATTTGGTTATGACTTGACAGCTTCTTCTTCTCCTTCATCATCATCATCATCATCATCATCGGTGTGGCCCCTGTAAGGAGTAACATCTCTTTAAATCCAGGGTGCTTTGTGGGCTTTTCCTCCATGTTTGTTCTGGAGGCCCATGTGCTTTCCCAATACCCCCCTCCCACACACACACACACACACACACACACAGCTTCCTTGGTTCTTCCTGCACTAGCCGGTTAGCAGTGAAAGCTCCCATTTATCTTGCTTGAAGCTAATAAGATTCACCCGGTAGGATGAGTGCACAGTAATTGCTCTGCACCTAAATTTATGAGTGGGGGAGCTCAACACTGGAGCCGTGCATTTTTATAAACAGCCACCCTATTCCATCCTCATTACAGCCCAACATATCAACCAGGGCAGCGGTTTCTATGCAGCCCCTTGTGGTGTGAAATGGAGAGCTCATGCCTGTCGGTCAGGATGTTTCTGAAGCAAAGGGTCTGCTTGGCCTCCTCCTTCCTTTGGGCTCTTGAATTCCTGCAGGAAAAGCAGCCTGTGAGACGACAGGAGCCAAGGGGGAGGAGGGGGTCTCCTTCCCTAACAAGCTTCATGAGAAGGGTTTCAGGAAGCAGCCAGACACGCACCAGAGACCCTTAGCAAAGTGCCTCCTGGATTTTGGGGTACAGAATTCCCTGGCATTGTCCTCATTCTTATATCTGTGGTTTCCGCACTTTGTTCAAACTTCAGTGCCTGTACCCTTTACCACCCCGTTCGGTTCCTTTCTTTTTCCGCTTCTGAGTTCCCTTCCCAATACACGCAAGGAACTACATGTGATAATTAAATCACGGCACAGAAAAAGAATCCGCATGCAAATATGCAATGGCGCTGCAGGTTCCTTTTGGCAGCATTCAGTCAGTGCTCACGCCCACTCGTGCTTCTCAGCAACCTTTACGGAAAATAGATGCGAATTGAGAATTGATTTTAGACATTCTTCCGGTTAAGCCATCAGGCAGGCAAAACAGTTTTGTTATCTGGCTGTTCAAAACTCTGCTTCTCGTCAAGTGTTTGGGGAGACTCAGGGCCGGGCCGGGCACACATGGGGGTGCAGCCATTGTGGCCCTTGAAAAAGGCACCATGGGAGCGGCTCAGCCCACCCAGCTGCAGGCCCAGTCAGAACCGCATTTTTCAATCCCTTCAACATGTTTGTGGCTGTCACGCGTCAGACCCATGGGTGCCGTCATTTCCAGTCTGCCCCTTAGTTCTGGCTCTGCACCCTGAAATGTTCCCCCAGCCAGGGGCATCCTGATGTGACCCTGAGAGATGGGACTAGGGTTGCCAGCTCTGGGTTTGGAAGTATCTAGAGATTTTTGGGGCGGAGCCTGAGGACGGTGGGGTTTGGGGAGGGGAGGGAATTCATAGAGTCCAATTGCCAAAGCGGCTATTTTCTTCAGGTGAACTGATCTCTATTGGTTGGGGATGAGTAGTATCAGCAGGAGATCTTCTGCTAGTGCCTGGAGGTTGACAACCCTAGATGGGACCCTTCAGAGGGAGGACAAGGGGAAGGGGCTCCTGAAGGGAAATCTTTGAGAGACAGTGCTGAGGGGAAGAGTTCATCCCCTCCCTTCCTCTGGAGGCCTGGGGCTGAGGCAGGCAGGAAGGACCTCTTGAAGAGAAGAGGTGACTGTAGCCATGGGATTTCATTGGAAATGCTAAATTCTTGGACTAGTGTCAGATATAATCACACCACAAAAGTTTAGTGTCAAAGCTATCTTCAGTTAACCTTTTTTCAAAATAGATTTTAAAATTTCATCTCTAATGACCTTGATAAACTACAGATAACATACCACACCCTCATTAGCACATTATCTTGATACTTACAGGACAATGATTAGCACATGACCTTTGTTACTTTTTGCAGGACAATGATTCAGCTCAAACCCAACCGCTTTCTGACTATAGATTACTCTTCCTACACACTTGACACTGAGAGACACTGTCCTTCAGTGTTACTCCTCTGAAGATGCCTGCCACAGCTGCTGGCGAAACGTCAGGAAAGAAAATACCAAGACCACGGTCACACAGCCTGGATAACCTACAAGAACCAATGAACTCTGACCGTGAAAACCTTCGACAATATACAGATGCATTGTTTTCACTGGATATAAGATTTTGACAAAATGCTCTTTGGATGTGTACTTCTACGGCATATGGTTGAGGCAACGGCTTAGCAGATCTGTTGGCCTCCCTTCTCTTGAACCTTCCTTCATCCCCCCCTTCTTCCTTCTCCCTCCCTTCTTTCCTTTCCCTTTTTGGTTCTTTATCCTTTCCTGATTTTTCTCCCGCCTCCACTCCCTGAGGATCGCTACTTCGATCGGTTCAGCCCTCTACTTGTGGCCACTGTGGACCCGCCTTACTGTTAGGAAATATTAAGTATTGTTACAGTAGGTATGGAGTTAGACGGCCATCTTTTAATCTGATTTGTATATGTTCTTAATTGATGTCTTAATCTTATGTTTTAACTTATATTTATTGTTTTACATACATTGACTGATGGAAGCTGCCCTGAGACTGACCTTGTTGGGAAAGGGGTATAAATTTAATAAAATTAAATTAATAAAGGAGAAGCTTAAGGCAAAAGAGGAGTAGATGGGAAAAAATTGGGAGTCATCAATATTGCTTCCTTTATAGTAGAAGTGAGGGGCCAGCAGTTTCCCCCTCCCCCTCTTTCCTGCTTCCCTTCCCTGCAATCCCCCATAGCCTCTCCAATTCTCCTGCTTCCTTCTCTGCTTCCCACCCACCAGCCAACCTACCTTTATTCCCTATACCTATCTTCAGCTTTCCTTCCTTTCCTCCTCCAGGCAGCCTCTACCCAGGAAAACGATAGCCCAATGGTGTAGAGCCTGCTGCCAAGCCAGGCCCAGTTGCGCATTGGGGAACCAACAAGGGTGTGCAGGGGGCGCTTCCCTCACCTCCATCTGCCTTCCCACACTATTTCCTCTTTCCGCCCTCCTGGCATCTCTCATAGCCTCACCTTTCCCTGTTGCCTTCTCTCCTTCCCACCCACCAAGCAACCTACCTTTTATCTGCCCCCCTCTTCAGCTACGTTTATTATTTATTGAATTCACTTATACCCTGCTTATACCCTGCTTTTCTCCACAGTGAGGACCCAAAGCAGCTCACATCATTTTCCTCTCCTCCGTTTTATTCTCACAACAACCCTGTGAGGTAGGTTAGGCTGAGAATGTGGGACTGGCCCAAGGTCACTCAGTGAGCACCATGAAAGAATTGAGATCCTAATCTGAAACTCTAGTCACTGCAACTTGTTGGCTTCCGTGGGGTAGCTGCTGTTGAACAGTAGTGAGCAGCCGGGCCTGAAGTCACGTGGAAGTCACATGGTGTAGGTTGCTAATGGCTGTTGCTGGCCCCGGCCCCATGATTCTCCCCCAAAGGCCAAACTGTTCTGGCAATGGCCCCGCTACCACCTTGATTTTTACTGACAGAAACCAACATTTGAAGGCTGGTAATACCATTTTAAGTGCCTAGCAATGGACACAGAGTGCATTTGTTTCTTAAAACTACAGGTGCTGCTTCTATTTTGGGGGTGGGTAATTTCAGATTTTTTGCAGCAAACCTGAGCCTTTTCTCAGGTTTGTAGAAAGATCTGCCTTCTCTGTTTGTGGTTCCAATTGCTGGATGTAAGTATCCGCAGCTCTGATCACGCTGAGAATTAGATATATTGATACGCAATGTTTCCTCCATGTTTTTCAGGGTGATACTATTGCTTCCTGTGACTCTTACGGTGTTTTGAAATTGTGGGACATTCGGAGGGGGGCACCAATGGTATCAATTGATGCTGGCCCACATCCTGGCAACCAAGTGGCCTTTGACCCTTCTGGTAAGAACTCTCTTGAAATTGGAGACTGTTTCCTGTTTCTTTTAAAATAATTTCTTGCAGTGCTGAAGCCGCTAGGATCTGTGCAGATTTCCTCTTGACTAGATGACATCAGTCCCTAAGCTGAGTTCACGCATGTAAGTTTTCATACGGGGACGCAGTGGTTCCACATCACTTAAGTGCCTCCAGTGATGGTCTTGAAGCGGCTGGCCTCGAGCACTGGCCTTTGTTCAGATCCAACAGGTGTCTATCAGTGGGGCATGTAGCAGAATGGGATGGTGGGATGCTGAGGCAGCCAGATGGAAAATGCCACTGCAGCCTAGGAGTGGAGGCCCACCTCTGAATGTAAAAAAGCACTCCCTGCAAACAGAAGACCCTCTCTGCAGAGCCCCTGCTAGGCTGGGGGTCAACATATGGGAGTATCCCGAAGTGTCTGCTTCGCCTCCTGCCGTCTAAACCGCTGCCGTCCGTTCCACCACCTCATTCTGTTGCTTGTGTAGAAGAGAGCCGAGAGGTGAAAAGGGTAAGCTATTAGCATGTTGCTGTCTATTGCGTCTGCGTAGGGAATACAGTTCATCTACTTTTGTCTACTATTGAAGGGCAAATACCAGTATTCATAAACTGTCCTTGATAAGCATTATCATTCTTTTGGTTGACATTGAATTGTAATAGAGAGTCTGCAACTCACAAGCAAATGAAAGATATGTATAGCTTAGCCATTTCTGCGTCTTCCACTTTTTCTAGACGTATGTCACAAAAAATGTGAAAAAAAATTATTTTAATGAATAGGGAATTTGGGGTAATAAGATGGGAAAGGGTGTGTCAGAACATCAGAAACTTAGTCTTCTGATGTTCTGAAAATTCCTCATGTTTTGGGCCAAGCAGGATCCTCCATATTTACCTTGAAATTTTGCCTCAGGTAAAATTTGGTAGCAAGACTATCTATTTGATGAGGGCTGCTTCCCATGAACCTCTCTGTGTGGAGAGGCTGGCTGCATTTATTCCCCCGTCCTCTGAAACAGGAGAGCAACGGCACCAAAGGTGGCTGCGGTAGCTGGCGCATGTGTCCCTCCACATACAAAAGAACACTTTGTGCTCCACAAGGAGCCTAAATGTGCTTTCTTTGAGAATTGTTGCAACACCTTTTGGTTCTCACAGACCACATTCATCAAAGTGATCCACAGGTGAAAACCTGCCTTCGTACGTGTATTGCTTTCTTTGGCTCAGAGTGCAACTGGGGCAAAGTTACTGATATGCATGAGGAAACAAACTAGGCAGAGAGGAGTGTTTGCGTCAAGTAACTGCCTTCCTCTTTGTTTCCCCCTGTTCTTAGACCAAGGTCTTGAACAATAAAACCATAAAACTTAAATAAGACTGATCTCTAAAAACACCTCCCTTCATCTCCTTTCTGCAGCCTCCAAAAAATGAGCAACAAAATAAGTACGCTGAGGGTCAAAGTCCTCTAAGAGGAACTGAACCTTTTGCTCCAAAATTGCTTGAGAAAATGTGGGTCATTTGTTAAAACATGGTATAATCAATTTTAGTCTAAGTTGGTATACGTAAGGACAATGTAAAAGGATATGTACCAAGGCAGGAACACAGCCAGTCTTAAAAAGGGATCTTTAGCATACGGCCCGGCAAAACCATCTTGAATGCATAAAAATTCTGCATAACTTTGGACTAACCAGAGAATCCAGATAGGAAGGAAGATTACCCTTAGATTACAGGCCCAGGGCAAGTGAAGAACATGTCCTTTGAGCATCAAAGCAAGTGTAACTCTTATCTCTAGCATAGATCAGTTTGGCCACATGTTTTTTTACGTTGATCTACAAAAGAAGAGTAAAGGTCTTCCACCTTCAAATTTACAAGTGATAGCTTCTGGTCAAAATGCTGGGGCCAGGATCAAGTAGTTGCAACAAATACATTTCTGTAGCTTAACTCTGAATATGTTCAAGGCCAGACATCTGAAGCTGGCTAAGAATCTTCCATCTCCCTTAGAAAAATCTCTTTGCCTCTTCCCTGAAATCTAAAATGGGAACTCCTAAAACATATGGATAGCTCCCCTCCACAACTGTGAAATCCAAGGAGATGCTGCAGTTTGTGCATGTGGCTGGGGGGCTCAGCTGCTGCTACTCCAAGGGAACAGTCCTGGCTCTTTTCAGAGAAGGGAGCGACTCTCCCCATGTGCCTTTTCACACGACAACATGTCAGGTGTAAGAAAGAGGCCTGCCTTCTCCACTGCCGTTCCTCTTGCAGTCTTCAGCACCGAGTCGTGATATGCAGTAATTTCAGGTGAGAGATATCAAAGATCAGAGCAAAGCGGGGATTTGGACCTGGGACTCTCTGGTCCTGGTCTGACCCTCCCACCATATTTCCCTCACATTCTAAATAATATTTCAAGCAGTTTGGGAGTTCCAGGTATCCCCGCTTCCTTTATATGCAAACCTGCAGATACGTAGAATCATTCATAAAAGAATCACAACCCTAACGAATTGCAGTAGCAGTTTTTTGAGCCAGATGGGAACTTTCCAGGAGAAAAAGCTTCTTCGCTCCAGGTGATCTAAATGGGAAGCATTCCCCATCACTTGGGTAAAATCCAAAAAGTGTTGCCACAGGAATAAGCTGCAGAAAGGATGGCGAACTTGGCTGAATGAAAAGAAGGAGCGTGGCTGGGAGCGAAGCTTTCACAAGCCGCAAAGAAAAGGCCTGGGCACCGTGGCGAGACGTCCATGTCAGACTCTGCCTGGTGCCGCCCCATTTCCCAAATTCAATCCCTGCTGCTTTTCTGTGCATGGGTCAGAGTCTTTCGGACTTGCACCCTCCCTCCGTCCCTCTCCTCCCTTCTCCCCTTGTGCATGTCGACGGCCTTCTTTCTCTTTCGGGGTGTGTCTAGCCAGCCTCTGTGGCTCTTCACCACATGGACTCAGCCGACTTTGGGGCAGTCTTTGTCAGCTGCCCAGAGTTGCTTATGAAAAAGCACGAAGGCTGAAGGGCCTTTGTGTGTTTATTTATTTACAAAATTTATATCCCGCCTTTCTGCCCTTGCAAGGGCTGCCAAGGCGGTTAACTCTTTAGAACACACATGATAAAATTACATAATAAAAACATTTAAGCCAACCACCCTTATCATAGACTCACATAGAGTTGGACAGGGCCATACACCCTAACCCCCTGCTCAGTGCAGGATCAGTCTAGAGCATCCCTGACTAGTGCTTGTCCAGCATCAGCTTAAAGACTGCCAAACACATATCATTAAAACAGTTTTTAAAAGAGTTAAAAGCAGAGTTAAAATACATACAAAACAGTGAAAATGTGTACAAAAAATAAAAATATTGGAAGGAGGGATCTCTGAGGTAATGTGGAAGGAAACATAAGCTTTTGCCTGCAGGTGGAAGACAGCAACAGAAGGGGAGAGAGTTTTGCTGCCAGAACTGGGAAGCTTGCCACCTGCCTGATCTCAGAAGGCGGGGGCATCCGAAACAGGGCCTTCGAAGACGACTGTCATGGGTGGGCGGGTTCATAAGGGATTCGGCAGTCCTTCAGGTATGTAAGTCCCAAACCATATTGGGCTTTGAAGGCCAAGACCAGTACCTAGAATTGTGCCCAGAAACAAATTGGAAGCCAGTGTAGCTGGCCTCCACTGTGCAGCTGCCAGGGTGGCGAAAAGGTCTTCTTCCTTTGCCACCATCACTGCCGTAGAGTACGCTTTAAACTGAGCTTTTGCCCCTGCCCTGTCGGATTCGACCCAAGCCTTCCTTCACTGTCGCCGTCTCCCTTGTCTTTTCATTGCTCGCGGTCCCTCAGTAAACTGAGGGGCTACTTGGGCTGCAGCAACTGAGAGAGCGTGCCTATGAGCCAGCCTGTCGACTGCCCATGGTCATTCCCTCATCCCAGAGGTCAACCAAGGCATCAATAGGAGCACCAACTATATCAATGGGGAAACCCCCTAGAGCTATCTATGCTTTCCTCAAAACAGAGCTTGCAATATTTGAATTCAGGTCTTAGATTCAATATGGTTGGGACTGCCTCTGGTTATTAAAAATGCCTGTGCAGACATAACGTTACACTCTGGTTTGCTTTGAAAATGAAAATAAAACTGGGGGTGGGGGGGAGAGGAGGAGGAAGCCAGCAAGTCCACCGGTGCCCCCAATCTCTAAGCCATGAGCAAGCGATGAGGTACATTTGGGATGGCTGTTTGGGGCTTATTTTGCAACGGTCCTCTTCCTGAAAGATGGCGTACAAAAATGAACGAAGCTTGTCGGCTGGACATCCTTGGTGGACAGATAATGCTCATGTGCATCACACTTCTGGTTCTTTGGCTGCCTCTCCGACAGATGAGGTAATTGTATTCAGGTCTCCCTTTCTGGATTCTGTGCCTTCCTTCCATCCTCCATCTCAGTTCAACTCGCAGTCCGTAGTGCTGTTTTTTTTCTATCTTCATCTTATTTGCTGTTGCATTTTCTTTTCTGAACGTTTAAACATTTTGGCTGTTTTACCCAGCACTGGACCCCCATTCTTGATGGAGAGGAATTCCATCAGAAAGGCAAGATGATGCAGAAACGGCAGCCCTAAAAACATGTCTTGTTGCCTAAGCAAGACATTAAATGCTTGCACTTATCATATGGGAAATGTATGTTCACTTGTCAGAGCATCACATCAAATACTTCGGGTTTCTCTTTGTGCCTTAGGTTGAAGACTGGGTGTGTGCTCTTCATTTGGGGCTGGAGGTATTTTTGCTCTGAGAAAGAGGGCCAGCATGGTGTAGTGGTTAAAAGCAGTGGTTAGGAGCGGTGGACTCTGATTTGGAGAACCGGGTTGGCTTCCCCATTCCTCCACATGAGCGGCGGAGGCTAATCTGGTGAACTGGGTTGGTTTCCCCACTCCTTCACACAAAGCCAGCTGGATGACCTTGGGCTAGTCACAGTTCTCTCTGAACTCTCTCAGCCTCACCTACTTCACAGGGTGTCTGTTGTGGGGAGGGGAAGGAAGGGTGATTGTAAGCCAGTTTGATTCTCCCTGAAGTGGTAGAGACCGTTGGCATATAAAAAACAACTCTCCTCCTCCTCCTCATTCTTCCTCATGGCTTGGATCCAAGGAACCACATGTATGACATTACTCTCTTGTCTCCCTTTCCACTGTACACACAACAGTGCTCAGGAGTGTATGGTTGCCAATTCTGGGTTGGGAAATTCCTGGAGATTTGGGGGAGGTGGAGCCTGGGGAGGGTGGGATTCGGAGAGAGGAGGGGCCTCAGAAGGGCATAATGCCATAAAGCAGATTGTTTGCTATGAGTCCACCCTGGGAGTCCCTCTCCATGTGCAGTTGACACAGGCAGGTTTTTAGCTGGACCTCTCCCCACTAGAGGGTTTGTTTGTTCCAAATGGGGAGGGGAAAGAGGGGGTGTCCCTAAAGGCTGGGATCTGAGGTGGGCTGGTTGGCTCTCTCTCTCTTGGGTGTGTGTGTAAATGCTCCCTGCTGATTATCTGATTTTATGTCTCACTGTGTCAATAGGAATCGGTAGAAGGACACCATGGGTGTGTTTATATGCTGCTCTTCCATTGCTAATGCAATATTTTCTCTCCCAGTGGAAAAACAGCATTTTAATAATGTTGCTTTGCTATTGTAATTTTATTCCTTGAGAAATCCCTTCTGTGCTGAGAACCATGAAGTGAACTTTTTCTTGTCTTTTGTCAATATTGTTGAAAGCTCTCTTGGCGTGGAGCCAATGAGATTATTTTGAATGCAATATAATTGTGTGAGTTACATTTGACAAAAGAGATGAATTAACATGAAGTACCACGATTGTGCCTCTGGATCGCTAAGAAGAGACGTAACGCTTTGATTTCATACACAATAACAGCAGAAAGGCCGCTGTGCCGCCAAAAGGGATGCGGCAGGAGGGAGATGCTGTTGCCAAGGGGATGGGGACACGGGATCAGCATGTCTCGCCTGATTTAGGGCGAGGAGCAGGAAGCAGACCCTGACCAGGATGGCCCAGGCTATGCTGATCTCGTCAGACCTCGGAAGCTGAGCAGGGTCAACCCTGGTCAGTCCTTGGGTGGGAGACCACCAAGGAAGCCCAGGGTCACTGTGCAGAGGCAACGGCGAACCACCTCTGACCGTCTCTTGCCTTGAAAACCCTACAGGGCCACCATAAGTTGGCTTCAGCTGGACGGCGCTCTCCACTGCCACCACCACGCAGGAAGTGCAAAGCTCCCTTCAAAGGCATTCATTGTCTGTTTCTGATGAAAATATGCACAATATTTGCCTAGTAGCCTACCCGAGATTGCATAGTTCCCTCCTTGTTGAAGAGTTTGTCCCATTGAGAACATTAACCAAATGGGAGGTGGGTATATTTATGGATCTGGTTTATGCTGAGACCCTGGAGCCATCTGCCACTGTACGTTCCCCTCTGAGCAGAGAGGGCCTTCGGAGTCTCAGGGCCAAACCACCAATGAGGGCAGGTGCGGGGCCATCCTGTGCCATCTTAAAAGCATTGCTTGTCCTTTAAAAATTGCCCCGAGGCCCTGATCCGTATAGGGCATGTGATGCAGTGGCCCCGGGAGCCCTGGCTTCCCCCCTGCACTTTTCCAGGTGCTGCAACAGCCCCCCCCCCTTGGCTGTTTTTACTCTAGGAAAGACACTGTGGGGGGGGGGAGCTCCTGGGGCTGCCGTGCCAGGTGCCCCCTCCATACTGGGGCCTCACAGCCATTTTTAAAGGACTGCCAGTGCTTTTGAGATGATGCCAGCGACCACGGGATGGACTCATGCTGACCTTCACTCCATAGTTTGTCCTTCAGAGAGAGGTCTTCCCCAGCACTTCTACATGAAATCTTGCTAGAGATGCCAAGGACAGAACCTGGGACCTTCTGTGTGAGTCCTAGTACACCACGGTGTCCTCTCCCTCATGAACAATTAGGGTTGCCAACCTCCAGGTGGTGGCTGGAGAGCTCCCGCTATTACAACTGATCTTCAGGCCACAGAGATCAGCTGCCCTAGGGAAAATGGCCGCTTTGGACTCTATGGCATTGAAGTCCCTCCTCTCCCCAAGCCCCGCCCTCCTCAGGCTCCGCCCCCAAAATCTTCAGGTAGTTCCCATCCCGGAGCTGGCAACCCTATATACAATCCAGTCCATGACATCTGTGAAGAAGCTCAATGTGATACTTTCAAGGCCCCTTGCGTGGGGGTCTATATCTCCATAAACTGGGAAAGCTGGGCAGAGCGAAATATGTGTCTTTTTCGCACAATGGGATGAGCGGGAGAGGCTCCCAGGATATTTCCAATCCCAGTTCCAGGCAGGTGAGCAGAAACAGGCAGAACACAGAAGCCGGCTGTGCAGGGGTGGTTGAGGAGTTTCAAAGGGAGTGAGGGATTTGGGTGGGCAGCTTGGACAGAGACCAGGACCCTTTTAGAAAAGGCTGCCAAGGGACATGCCATTCAAATGGCTCTGTTGCTCTGGGTTCTTTCTGTGCAAAGCTGACCTGGATGCAAAGGTGTGGACAGCGGCCGGCACCAGCAGGTTAACTGTTGACAATGCTGCTTTCCCAGCTGCCTGTGCTAATTTAAGCCCTGCAAGTGGGAGAGAGTCAGCAAAATTACTCTATTTGTTTAAGTCTTAATGAGACATCTGCATTTCTGTAGTTCGTGACAGCTCCTGTCAAAATAAATCTGCAGATCTAAAGGCGGCTGCCACTGATTTTGCTGCCGCAGACTAACTCGGCTGGCCCTCTGGAATTGGCCTTGTATCGGCTAGAAAGCTGATTATTTCTCGTCTCTTGGAAGAGCTCTGTATCATTGTACTTGCTTTCAAAGTCGTCGGTTCTTGGAGCCGGATCACTGGCTCTCCTGCCTTCCTTCTCATCCTCTTCTCTGACCTGCTGCTTTCATCTATTCTCTTCATCCCCTCCCTTATGAAAAGCTACAACAAAAACCATGTCTGTTTGCCAGACTGTCTTGAACCCAGCAGTTGTTTAGAGAGGCTGTTGCTTAAGACTGCATCACTAACGGTTCATCTTCTTTCAATCCTGAATCAATTAATGGTCAGTTTATATTGTCATTCCCTTTTCTACCCACCATCTCCTTTGGCCAAAATTCACTTCTCCTTCAGGTATAGTTATCAAATGCATTCATATTCCCCTTTGCGGGAGTCCTTTACCCCCCTCCCACAACTAAATAGGCCAATCTCTTTTAAGGAGTCAGTGGCTAAAGCCTTTTAAAATCCCTTTTTAAAAATCAATTGGGAGAAAGAAATTCTTCAGAATTAATAGCAAAGTCCTGAAGTGGAGATGGCTCAGATGCCTCCTTTGATTTGCTTCTTTGTGCCTGGCCCAGAGAAAGGTATCCAATAGTCCCCCATCTCATTTATATGGGGGGGGGGGAGGAAAAATTATCTCATGAGTTGACTGTCCCATTAGACATAGCCTCATTCTTGCCTTTGTGACAATGTCCTTTTATCTGTGGAAGTTACTGAGGGGATGAAAACGGTTTCCATTAATTTGTGGATTTTATATTGCCTAGGAATGATTAGAATGATATTGTCGAAGGCTTTCACGGTCAGAGTTCATTGGTTCTTGTAGGTTATCCGGGCTGTGTGACCGTGGTCTTGGTATTTTCTTTCCTGGCGTTTCGCCAGCAGCTGTGGTAGGCATCTTCAGAGGAGTAACACCGAAGGACAGCGTCTCTCTGTCCTTCAGTGTTACTCCTCTGAAGATGCCTGCCACAGCTGCTGGCAAAACGTCAGGAAAGAAAATACCAAGACCACGGTTACACAGCCCGGATAACCTACAAGAACCGATTAGAATGATATTTGTATTAAAACTATATTTACAGTCACAGTGCAAAATGTTCCTTTTTGAAGATGGAAAATGAATCCAAGGGGCTTCTTGGTAGTTTTCATGTATTTTGGATCTGCTGAACCATCAGGGCTGAATTAGGGCTGTTGATTCGGTTCGTTCCGAACTGAAAAACTACTGAATTTTCCCCGATTCGGCGGTTTCCGGTTCAGGAAGAACCGAATTTTTAAAAGGCGGGAAACGGGGGGAGCCGAATTCGCCGACTTCGGGGGTTCGGCAAATAAATTCAGCAAATTCGGGGTTCGGCTCCCCCCCTACGCCTTCAGGGGGCTTCCCTGAAGGCGCGCGTGGGAGGGGAAACAGATCTGTTTAAAGGGCCCCGCGCGCGCCTTCACGGGGCTTCCCTGAAGGCGCCGGGGGCCCCTTTAAACAGATCTGCGCCTCCCTGTCGGGAGGCACAAATCTGTTCCACCACCCCCCGCGCGCCTTCAGGGGGCCCTTTAAATAGATCTGTGCCTCCCGGCCAGGAGGCACAGATCTTTTTAAAGCCCCCCCCCCAAGCACCTTCAGGGAAACCCCCTGAAGGCCTGCGGGGGGCCCGAATTTCCCCCCGAACTCCAGATCTCGCCCAAATTTCGGGGATTCGAAGCGGGGAAGTTCGGACTTTTGCCGAAGCCGAACTGTACCGAATTTTTTTTCCAGCAGCCCTGGGCTGAATCATAACATGTCAGCAGTTTGCACAGGCATCCTGAACACGGTTACATCCACCTCTGTCGACTTCAGTGGCATGACTTGGCTTAGGATGGCTCGGTTACTCTATCAATAGAGATTGCAGTATGGCTGTCCCATATTAGCATCCAGGACCACCTTAGAGACCAACAAGGTTTTCAGGGTATGAGCTTTCGAGAGTCAACGCTGCCTTTGTCAGATACAAGTACAAATGCAGATCCCTGAGTCTTTATATCCTACTCTGAAGGTGGGAGTAGTGTAGCAAAGAAAGGAGACAGGATGCAGAGGTATGATGCAGTATTTCATCAGCCTGATTAAATCACAGGAGAAACTTTTGGGGCCAGCAAATTAACGTCTGTAACGAGATACGAATCCTGTGTCCCCATTCAGCCAGTGGGGTCTGTTGTTCTGAACTTGCGAATGAGCTCCAGTCCAGCAATCTCACTGTCTGTGGGGCTGCTTCTGAAAACCATCCAGACACTTCTGCTGGTTCAAAATGAGGCTGCACGTCTATTGGATGGGATCGATGAAGATGATGATGATGATGGAGGAGGAGGAGGTTTGTTATATGCCAACTTTCTCTACCACTTAGAAGAATCAAACCAGCTTACAATCGCCTTCCCTTCCCCTCCCCACAACAGACACCCTGTGAGGTACTTCTCCACATGAGCAGCGGAGGCTAATCTGGAAAACTGGGTTGGTTTCCCCACTCCTGCACATAAGGCCAGCTGGGTGACCTTGGGCTAGTCTCAGCTCTCTCAGCCCCACCTGCCTCCCAGGGTGTCTATTGTGGGGAGGGGGAGGGAAGGTGATTGTAAGACTTTGTTCTTCAGAGAAGGCCTTGGAAGGGCAGGACTGTCTGGTCCGGGAGGAGTTCTTCCTTAAGAGCCCCCCTCCCTTGCAAACAAAGGCACCTGCTTCGCCTGCGAGTATCTCTCCTGACTCTTGGCGTCTCTGATGTCTGCCATCTGCAAGGCCTCAGTTGTCCATTTTAACAAGACAGAATGCAGAGCAGTCAGTGTCTGTAAGGAGAGACCAGACAATGTGTGATACGGTCCGATTTGGAAACGACATCGTTGTGGATGGAAATGAGTGGCTGCCCTCCTTAATGAGCGTCTGCCACCCGCCTTGAGATTCCAAAGCGTAGCATTAATGGGCTTCCTTTCTTTGTTCCTTTGCTGCTTATTCCCAAAGCCAATTAAAAGGCAAACAGGAGGTTTCCCGCGTGTGGGTTTTGATACCAGGCGGTCAGGCAAGGAAGGGCGCTGAAATACTGCAGCTTAATATGAGGAGAAATAATTGGATTGCTAAAAACCTGACAAGAGGTAAATCTCTATAAACTTTACCACTCCAGCCATTAAATCACTGGATGTGGTGTATTATGGTTCCATAAGTGCTTTGCTTTCCCGTAATAATTGTTTGTTAAATTTCAGATTAAAATAGCTTATTGTCATTGCCTGAGCATTCTTTGCACAGAGCCGTAACCTATTTGTAGCTATTATAAAAAGGAATCTAGTTGGTGCAAACGCAAAGGAGAGTTCGCAAACCAGAGACCACCTGAACTAATGATTTTTCACATCTTAAGGCATCTTGAAATATATTATTACCATGCTGAAGTTCATGGACATTTTTGGGTGTAGCCATGCTCCCCTCTGGACACATCCCAAGTTGTATTCTAAGACGAGTTGCCACTGGTGTGTATGGTCTGACACCATTTTTTAGTGGTGGTGGTCTGACACCATTTTTTAAAAAGACATTTAAGGTGCACAATACTGTGAAGCTCACACTTCAGAAATTGTTCTTAACAAAAACCATAAAACCAATCACCAGAAGAACTAGTCATATTGCGAGCTGTAAACTCTATCCCTGGAGGTTTTTAAGCAGAAGCTAGATGGCCATCTGTCAGCAATGCTGATTTTATTACCTTAGGCAGTTCATGAGAGGGAGGGCATCTTGGCCATCTTCTGGGCACTGGGTGAGTGTGTGGGGGAGTTAGTTGTGAATTTCCTGCATTGTGCAGGGGGTGGACTAGATGACCCTGGTGGTCATAGAATCGTATAGTTGGAAGGGACCACCAGGGTCATCTAGTCCAAAAGGTCTTGCAAACACTAGTCCAAGTGTTTGCAAGACCTTTTGGATGTAGGCTGCATTTTGCGGCCACAGCTAATCATCTGTCCCTGAGATTTGTTTCCGCCTAATCCAGGGATTAGGAGATTGAACCTTATCAGGAAGGTTTCAGAGTGTGGAGGGTACCTTGATCAAGAATGAGAAGCAGAGTGAGATGAGTGAGGGTTCGAGAATGGTCATGGTGCTGGAGGCAGGTCTGGAAGACGAAGCTCACCTGCAATGCCAGCTGAAAGATGGATTGTTTACTCTTTAATTTTGCACCGTTTGCGGGGAAGGCATGCTCGTTTCTCCCCTAACATGCGAACGAGTTTTTGTTGGGCTGTGTGATATAGCCGTTTTGATTGTGTGTGCATTCAACCCTTATATTTTTCTTCAGCAATGTTTTAGCAAGATCAGTTAAAATGGGCCTTCGTGCCCCATGAGTTAGTTCTGAAACATGGCCTGGCCTTCTGGTAAACACAACAGCTGTCCCTTCAGAGCATGGTTTATTTACTATGCTCTGTGTCTTTTATGCCAAATAAATAATTAACAGGAAAATAATTGAATATTTAATATAGCCTGCCAAGGAAACAATATTTTACCAAATCTGTGGCCCAAGATGCTGTGTGTGTGCATTCCAATCATCAAAGAGTGGGCTTAGTAGATCCACAGGGCACCGTATGTAGAGTTACTTTAGTCCCAGCCCCAAATGATCTTAGATTGGAGTTATTGCCAGTATTTCAAACTGTTCATGATCTGTTTGTGCCAAAACCAAGTAGTCATCATTAAACCTTTTTTTTTTCATTTATAAACTTGGGGGTTTTCTTTAATGCCCTATTGTCAAGGGTTACATGTACCCTAGCCGTGTTTCCGCTTCCACTTTCCAATGTAGCCTACACTGTGCTAGCCTGAGCAAAGGAAGAAAGCTTTCCTTCCATCATCAGCTCTCCTTCCTCGCAGCTGCTACCCTCAGCCTAAGAACCAGCCGTACAACCAACCGAGGCAGCAGTCGGCACGAGTGGATCGTTTGATAAAGTGACACAGCTCTGCAAAGTGTGGAAGAAGTACTGCGAACCTGAATGTGGTAGAAGCCGTGATAGTTTTATTGGGAAGAATAATATAGCGCGCTCAGGCAGTCAGGCTAATACTATTCATAAAGCAACCATAACCAATACTGGAATGCCTGCTTTCAGATGAAGTATTTCGCTTGCCTGCAAATGTGCACTGCTCAAGCAGAGAGACAGGCAAGAGGCCAGAAAAAGCAGAGCAAGGAGGGAGGGAGGGAGGGAAGGAAGGAAGGAAGGAAGGAAGGAAGGAAGGAAGGAAGGAAGGAAAAGAAAGAAGAGAGAGAGAGAAAGAAAGAAAGAAAGAAAGAAAGAAAAAAAGAAAGAAAGAAAGAAAGAAAGAAAGAAAGAAAGAAAGAAAGAAAGAAAGAAAGAAAGAAAAGGAATTCCCTGCAGCCAGCCTTTCGCACCCATTGGTTTCTCTGTATACCCAGGAAAAGGGAGCAAAATGAGCAGCACTTCAGGCAGAGGGAAACCATCGGTGTAGTGCAACAGCACCATAGAGCATGTGTGGAGAAAGGAACCAAGGCTGGTGATGAGCCTCCAAGGCAGCCAACTCCCTGCAAAGCAGTGGGGAGTCGTTGCAGGTGGCAATCTGGAAAGCAAAGCTTGGAGAACGATGAAAAAAGGAAGTACCCAGAAAACATGTGGCCGCTCTGGCATGTTGGGCCTGGCCCTGCCTTCTTTGTGTCCACCAAGGCAACGTGAGGAATCCTCACTGTGTGGCAGAAGCCGCCTTTGCCTCGCCGAGTTGGAATTAGTGGTGGAAAATCCCACAGTCCTAATTAGACCCATTTGAACACCTTAGCAAAATGCTCAGGAGAGATTTCATTCTTTGCAAGACTCGAGCGCTCAGATGCCGTCCGATCCTTTTAACTGGAGTTCTCCTGATTAGTTAATGAGATGACCCAATCAATCGTTAGAGGCTTGTTTCTCTCTCAGCCAGCCTTTAGTGAGATTTTTCAGAATTATTTCCAGTCCTGCCCCTCCTCTGTTGGCCGTACTGTAGATCTTTAGAAACTCGTCTTCTGGATTTGATATCACTGGCAGAGAAGAGGTGATTTCACTGCCAGGATGGAGGGGAAGGGAGAGTATGGAGCATGGAGGCTTGGCAGCGGCTGCCTATGGAATACAGTTCAAAACTCAAGCGTAACTTCAGGTATTACGTAAAAAAAATCTGGTCACCTTCAGTTTCCTCAGGTCGATTCACATGTGCACATTACTCCATGAGGTCACTCCCTGCGCACTTCATTCTTCTAGGGCGCTGGAGTCTGATCTGGAGAATCGGGTTTGATTCTCCACTCATCCACATGAGCGGCGGAGGCTAATCTGGTGAACCGGGTTGGCTTCCCCACTCCTTCACATGAAGCCAGCTGGCTTACCTTGGGCTAGTCACAGCTCCCGTAGAGCTCCCTCAGCCTCACCTACCGCACAGGGTGTCTGTTGAGGGGGAGGGATGGTGATTGTAAGCTGGTTTGATTCTTCCTTAAGTGGCAAAGAAAGTCGGCATATAAAAACCAACCCTTCTCCTTCTCCTTCTTCTTCTCCTTCTTCTTCTCCTTCTTCTTCTTCTTCTTCTTCTTCTTCTTCTTCTTCTTCTTCTTCCTCCTCCTCCCCACAGCAGCTCACTGGCACTGCCTGAGTGTCATTAGCATTAGAAGCAACTGTCAAGAAGCTGAGGTCCCTCAGTTTCTTGGGGTCCATGGTTTCCTTGGTTCAGGCCTGGAGGCCTATGATTTTGTGATATTGTGAACAGAAAAATAGTTTCCTTTTGAAAACTGCTTTTGTGGAGGGAGTAAGGTAAGCCCCAGCTGGTGCTCGTTAAAGCCTTCTCTCCCCTTTCTGAAATGCAAGGCCGTGCATTGCCATAGTAACCAATCAATCAGCCATCATGACGATGTCCAAGTGCAGGTAGTTCTGCAGGCTTCCTCACCTGAAAACACCTCTTAGTCAGCATTTCTGACCAAGCGATTAATTAACAGCTAATTGCTTTCGTTTTCTGAATTGGCTTCTATGAGCTCATCCTTTTGAGAAAACGGATATAAGGACAGACCAGTCCTGAGCAAACTATGCACGCTTTGGGGTACAGCAGAAGAGCTGTGCTGGCGGCATCACAACCCATTTGATTTTGGCCCTTGAGGGGGAATCTCTGGTCAAGCTGACCTGCTTGGAGAAAGCTTTGGACAACCTTTTGAAACTCTTGAATGCTGGAAGCATCTTTGGAACTTGGTAACTATAAATCTGATGCAAGAAACCTTTGCCAATCCCTTTGAACCAAAAAGGCTTTTGAATGTATTCGTTAGCTATGCTAAATAGTTTATTATTTTCTTGCTTGAAACTTCATGACTTTTTCCTTCCTGTAAACCAGCATAACTTTGATAAATAAATTGTTAGCCAGCCTTTAAATGGACTGTGTCTTTTGAATTTGGGATTCCAAGCCTAAATTCTAAATGCCTTGTTTGAGTGCGAAAACCACCTACCAAAAGAACCTAAGACATTTTGGGAGTGTAATCTTTCCCTGGCAGGCCTCTACCTTGCAGGGTAAGCGTTGCACTTAACTTTTGAAGCTTGGCAGGGGTTACTCTGGACCCTGTGCCTGGTGGCTTAACTTTTGGTCCAGAGTTGGTGGCAGCTACTCCTTGGACTTGGGGCGAAAGCCTGGAGTTCAAGGTTTTGTCCCTTTTGGGAAACTTTTGACTAAACCAAAGCAGCTCCAGCTGGTGGAGGCTGGTTGGAGCTCTTTGACAGCAACTACCTCCCGATCCCTCCCCATGGGAATTATGGTGATCATCCAGAAGGCGACATCTTTCAGACTGATGGGAGAAAGTCTCCGTCAGGCAGTGCGTCCATCTTGCCTTATCTTGCCTCCTCTGGATGGTGACAGAGCTCTGAGGTCTCAGGCAGGAATCCTCTCCATCCCTGGTACCTGAAATATTTTTAAACTGGCGATGCTGAAAGATTCTCTCACTCTTCCTCTTATTTATTTATTTAAAACATTTATTAGCCACCTGTCTTCCGTAGGGAGCTGGAGGCAACTTACAAGGACAATGTGGCTCTTTAAGAAAAAAAGGGGTTTATGTGATGGCCTGTGCTAGTCTTTCTGTGATGTGAAGGTTGAAGTGGTCGGGTTCCTCTGCTCTTGGCTCCTGCCGATGCTCAGAGCAGCATTGGGAGGGAAAAATGGTGCGATGTCACTGCCAGAGAAAACCCCTAGAGTATTTGGTGGATTCTAAAGAGGTGTGACCACTGCCAGATTTCCCCCAGAAGTGACGTCACATTGTCACCAGCGGTGCCTCCCCATGTCCCAGAACCTCCTTTGCCAGGTCTCTATCATACCTCCTAATGAAGTGTAGACTAGATGGGTAGCATGTAGGCACTGCGGGATAATACCATGTGAATGCCACAACCCAGTTATTAGCTTCAGGTTTCCAGTTTTTTTTTATGCAGGTACTTAGAAAAATCTTTGGTATCAATTTTAAGAGACGATTACATCCCATGAAAGTGCTTCTCTTTTTAGCTGAGGGACACTCTTTTGAAATATTGGAGCACCCAGAAAAGCAGGCACCGCATGAAATTATTTTGATTGCTGCTATTTGATAAGATTATTTCCCCGACTGCCAAGATATGTCATTTGACAAAAGCGCACTAAAGTTATCAAAGTTACTCTGGCTTCAGTGATTTCTTCTTGTTGATGAATTCTTGCCAGTGATGGGGTAAACTTACAGGAAACACAGGGCAGAGAAAGGCAGGCATCAGAAGGTTGCACAAGACAAAACAAAGGAGAACATTTTAGCCTTTTCAGTCGGGAAGGCACAAAGGAAAGGTCTTCCCTTGCTGCTATCCTTTTATTGTGTGGCTCCTGGTGGCTCCGTTAGGAGGATTCTTGGAGGCTCTAACGTTATTTCAGAACTCTATTAATAGTTTTTAGTGCAAGCTTATTTCTGCTTGTGACTGTTCCGTAATTCCCAACTGCAGAAGATGGTATTTAGGCAGTCCAAAGTTGTTGAAGCTGCGACACCCAAGTCTCTTTTCTTTTAAAAATTGTGCTATGATATTCAGTCTGAATCATGACATTGAACACCCTTGCATTAAACAGATAAATGGTGTGTGATTTTCTTGACCTGTTTGTTCCCCTCAGTCCCTAGTAAGCACAAAGAAAGCGATTACGGCTTCCCGTGAAAATACAGCTCATTCTCTGCAGGAGGTTTGAGCAATGAGATGGGAACTGCATGTGGCCCAGAACTGGGATTTTCAGGCACTTCTTCCAAATTGGGGGTGGGGGTGGGAATCCTCATAAGAAAAGGAAAAGAAATTATTTCATTGCTGACATAAGGGTGGTTCTTATGTTAAAATTGTTTTGGATTTGTAGCGAAAATGTCATCGGAGTTGATTACCATCGCCAGACACTGAATCTACTTTCACCTTTGTGTAATCCTTCATACGAGTCAGAGCACAACATGTAGAAGCAGCCACGCACACTCGTCTCTTTGGGCTTGAGGGGGTGTTAAGTGTCGTGCTGATGACTGCTGTTTCCTGGGTTAGGATTAGGGTTGCCGTGTGCCTGTGGGGAGCAGGAGATCTCCTGCCCCAGCAGACATCGCCCACCAGCATTCCAGCGGCTGGCAGGAGAACAAATAATTTTTTTAAAAAAGAAGTGATGGCAGTTTTTCCTAGGAATTGGTGGAAACTCCATGGTTTTACCACAGAGTTTCCAGTGATTCCTAGAGAGGACTGATGCCACTTCCAGGTTTTTCCAGGAAGGGGACACAGCTCACATAACTGGCAGCATTCCAGCGCCTGGAAAGAGAGAGGGCAGCACCCTGGCCAGATACTGTCATACCTGTGGATTGGAAGAGATTCGGAATGATTTGGTGCCTTGTTTTAGCACCTGCCACTTAGCCCTTCTTTCCCAGATGGGAAGCAAAATGTATTCCTGTTGCGAACCATTCAGCCCATCCCCCTTACCCCTTCGAGCAGAGGCGGGGCTGAGACTGCTGTTTTCCAGCCCATGTATTATGTCCATGTATGGATGGATGTACTGCTCAAAGAGAAACGGCATGTGTGATATTCCAGACAGAGCCCAGCAATCCATACGCTTTAGTCTGTACATACTGGATCCATGCGCATCCACACATGGACATCCAGTCAACTTGGGGGGTGGGGTCGTACATTGGAAGGAACATTTTTCCTCCCCCACTAGACAAGAGGAGGCATCGTGGAGAGGACTGTCTGAACTAGGCCTGGCGTGGAATTCACACACATGGAACGGAAGGGTTGCCAGGTCCCCCCCCCCCGGCCACCGGTAGAGGGTAGGGGGTGGGGTTGCCAGCTCCAGGCTGGGAATCTCCTGGAGATTTTGGAGTGGGGGGCCTGGGGAGGACAGGGACCTCAGAGAGGTGCAATGCAATAGAGGCCACCCTCCAAAACATCCATTTTCTCCAGGGGAACCAATCTCTGTAGTCTGGAAATGAGCTGCAATTCCAGGGGGTCCCCAGGTCCCACCTGGAGGCTGCTGGCATCCCTAGAGAATGGATGGCTTCCATTGTCAAGTAGGGCTCATGTTCTTTTGCCTTTGGGGGATAATCTGCTTAATTAGATGTACCTGGAAGATTATCAGGTTCTAAACTACTTCTAAAAAGTTTTGCAGAGTTGGTACCCAGGCTTGTAATATGAGAATTTGATTTTACTAGCACATAGTAAGCTTTGGAATATTGGATTCTAGTGTTCAGTTGTATTAATGTATTTTATTAATAACACAGCCAAATTAAGGTGCAGGTTAATAGTTTGCAATTATATTTTAATCTGGAAATTTGTTATGATCTCTTTTTTCTTTTTGCTAGATTAATGTTATAGCTTTTCTTAATTAAAAAAATCTGTTAATATGACATATAAATTTCAGTGAAGCCTTAGATTGTACTGACTCTACTGAGTATAATGTGTTTGCTTGTATTTTTTCTCTGACCATCTATCTTCTCCTGTGCTTCACCTCCTGAAAGTGTATTTCTACTCCTAACCAGCAATTTGTCATTATTGCATAAGTTTGTTAAACACATTCTTGTGAACCAAAAGCTATTTGTAAATTTGTTACTGGTGAATTATCATTGAAATCTTAATCCTTGTTTGCTTCACTCAGTTCTATTTGTGTACTTTACCTTTGCAAATAGGTAATATCTTTAAGTTCCTATTATTTATTTGACAGGCCACCTCTCAAGGTACCTCATAAAATTTCCATTAGAATACTGTAAAATCAATAAAATAATCTATAATTTGTTTTAAAGTGATAGTAAAATTTTAAAAATCGAGCCAAATAGTGACAATAGCAATAAGAAGAGCCACGGCCAAAATGATGAGAATGTAGAATCAACAGAATTAACAATTACCTGATTCCAAAGGCATGGAGTAACCTCTTTACCTAGTGCTTAAAACTCAGAAAAGAGGCACCATGTGAAGGGGCCCGGGCAAGGTACAAGGAGAGAAAAAGGCCTACTCTCTGGCAGCCACCCGTCCCGTCCCCCCCGAAGACAGAGCAGGGCCTCTCGTGCAAACTTCAAGGGTTCAAACAGGCCCATAGGGTGGATTGTCAGAGTTTGGTGAACCTGGCCCATTTATATCAGATAATGTAGCTTTGTTTCTTTCCTAGTACCGAGCTGACCCAGAGGAACCAAGTTTCATGAACATTTTCATAGTCCTCAGATGTGCCCCCCAGTTCCATGGGTTTTCATTAGGGGATGTGGAGATTTGGGGGTGTGGAGCAGCGCCCCCATCCCTCATTGCCTTTCTTGCCGCCACTTGGATAGGAGCTTGGATTGCCTCAGTGCATTTTGAACCATCTCTTTTCCATTGTTTCTCATTGATTAGTTCTGCATTCTTTGGCTAAGTAAGAAGGTTACCTATGAGCCGCAGACTGACCCCCAGACAAGGATACACATTTGGAATGGTTTTTATCTCACCTTGACCTTACTGTGCTAGCCCTAGTACTGTTTTTTTTAAATCTCCTTTACCAGCAGACTCATTTGATCACTCACTTGCCACAGACGTGCATGTTTTATATGTTTTAGGTGCCTCATTCTTCCTCTTCCCATAATTATTTCATTGCCAGCATCTCCTTTGCATCCATAATAGCCTCATGGGTACTGTGGGCAGCATTCTTTCTCCATCACAATCCAAATGATGAGGTTAAATTCCTCTTCTGTGCAGTGAATTCCACATGTATAAAATCCACGCCTTCCATTGACTTGTAATTTATAAGTGTTTACAGATTTTAGCACCCTGCTTTGCACGAACTGATTCATTTCCCTACAGTAGCACTTAGAGTGCCCGTTTATATCACCTCCTGACTCGCACATCACACAACAAATTATAGTATCCGGCACCAGATCCACAACTGAGGCTCACCTCTGACTCTCTGCACGAAGCAACCGAGGCGGGCTGCAGTGCCCTGCTAGGCGAGATGTTATCTCCCCCCCCCCTCTCACTTTGCATTCACAGGAATGTCAAATGTCAGGAGAATACACTCCCTCATCTCTGCCATGGCTAATTTGAAGACAGGGCTGCTGGGCAGGAAAAGCACGGCTGCCTCGTTAGCACGGCTTGGCCAGCAACAACGGCCACGGCAGGACAAAAAAATACTCGGTGACCCTACTTCCGTACAGGCTGCTGCTGCTGAAAGTGGTTAATTTCAAGGCAGGGGCGGGGGGCAATTGTGTAGCTTTGGCATCAAAATGTTCACATTTCACTAAGAAATCACCCATCTCCTGAATCCCACAAGGCCTCAAATACAGGGCTCAAAATGAGACCAACCAATAGCAGATATTTATAGTTTCGTTGTAGCTGTAACTTCAGTCATGTATAACCTTTGGAGAAGCGACGCTTAAAATAATTTTTGGAGTGGAAAGCATGCTTTCAAAGTGATGAGAAGTAGAACATGGATAGTTTCTTCAATGCCGTCATCAAATGAGGCAGTAAGAACATTTATAGCCACTCGGTTTTTAGATGGAATAAGCCTGACAGAAAATTGTTTTCTGCGTGCCCAACATTAGACCCTTTCAGTCTACTTAACAGCATGGATCTGAAATCCATATGAAAATCAGAACTTGGGAATTAATTAACTCCCAAACGCAACTAAATGGATTTAATTGGTTCTGGGGTTTAAAGATTACTCGCTAGAGTTTAACTAATGAATAGAATTGTCATGATCTTAGGCAGTGTGTGAATTTTTCAAATGTATAATTGTAGGCATACAAGGAGAACGATGAGAAATGACTGTGCATCTAATTTCTAGTTTACATTGTTTATTGAAGAATATCATGAAGAGATTAAAACCCACAGCTTTCCCAAAAGCAAGGGAAGTGATTTTAATCACAAAAACGTTACTGCTTGTGATGAATTTTGCAATAATGGTTTCAGGTTTAATAGAGAGCTTTTTTCAGAAAGCAAAGTATATTAGTTGGTATTCCAGGAACTGCAAAACTAATTCCACGCACTCAAGGGATATCAGGGCCTGTGTTTTCCTAAAGTAGCTGTTGCCCTTTGGGTGCCGATTACCTGTTCAGAGAAAACAAAGGTTGAATTCACCCCACTCTGAGATGCTTTTCACCCGTAAAAGATTACCTGAACAGACATATAGATACCTGTGGGCGAAAGCAGCTTAATAGGGGTGATTTTGGCCTGCAGGGAAACAAATGAGGCCCTCCCCATCACATGAATTTTTGCTCCAGATTGCAGCATCCTGGCACTGCTTTGGGTTTAAAAGGGGGGATTCAGGGCAATAATTCCTTCTGCTGAGGGTCATTCATGTTTCATCTTTGGTGGTGGAGAAAAGTTGCTGTCAAGTCACAGCTGATTTATGGCAACCCCGTAGGGTTTTCAAGGCAAGAGAACGTTTGGAGATGGATTGCCATTGCCTGCCTCTGCGTGGGCTGAGAGAGTTAGGAAAGAACTGTAACTGGCCCAAGGTCACCCGGTAGACTTCATATGGAGGAGTGGGGAGTCGAACCCGTTTCTCCAGATTAGAATCTGCTGCTCCTAACCACACCACGCTGGTTCTCATGCTTCATCTTTAGAAGGGCAATATAAGTTCTTAAACCAGCTATTAAACCTAGTCCTCAAAACAAAAATAAACCACAAAACCTATCTATTCGCAGTAGCATCCAGGGCAAGCTCTGTCGTTTTCTGTATAGCCCGGCCTTTAGAAAAGCAACCAGTAAATTCAGCTTCCTCCTCTTATTTTATTTATTTACAACTTCATTAGCCACTTTTCTTCTATTGAGAGCTCAAGGTGGCTTATAACATAGATAAAATACATGAACATTTTTAAAAAAAACCCAGATTTAGGACTGCTAGTAAGTTGATCAAATGTGGATCTAGATAAAAACAGTCTTCAGCTGCCTTCTAAAGATGGGAAGTGAGGGGGGCCAGGCTAAGGTTGCCAGGTCCCTCTTTGCTACCGGTGGGAGGTTTTTAGGCCGGAGCCTGTATTATCCTACCATGTTCTGCACTACACCACGCTACTGCGATATGAGTAGAGTACCAAAGGTTATCATGGCGTGGAAGAAGCAGGCATAGAGCAAGGGCCAACTGACTACTCTTTAGCTGCTGATGGTCAGACATTTATGGCAGGCGATGAGGATAATGAGATGCTCAATCTCTGGAATTTTCAAAACCCATCGAAATAGGAAGCATGTTGGGAAAACTCAGGATTTTTGTTCAATGTATATTCTTTTTGGGAGGACTGCTTCATTACTGCAGCCATCCTTTATCTTTATTTTACCCCCATTTGAAAGGAAAGGATATTTGCTGAATTTACAGAATCTTTTCCTGTGGGCACTAGCCCCATGACAATCCCATAAACAACATCCACAGACGAATAGTCCAAAAGAGAGTTGATTTATTGGAACATCTGCAGGTTAACAGCAGCTGATATTCAAGACACTTCCCTGTGTCTTCTTGACTCCTCAGTTTTCTCAAGCTTCATTTCAAAGTGTACATCTTGTCGAATCCTCCAAGACCAGCAATATCTTATAGCCTCCGATTATGTAATTCAGACTATTCTGCACCTGTCTCGATTTTTCTATCTGCATAGGGTTCGAATTAGATATATGATAAATACATGAATACAAAGATGAATAAATGAAATAATGGGACATTTACTCAACTCTAACAGAAAATGGAAATACAATACACTGAAATGCTGATTGGGAAGGACCAGTTCAGAAAGTTGGGCTAATTCTTCTGCTTAGAGCAGGGGTGGGGAACGTCAGGCCCAGGGGCTGTTTTAAGGCCCGCGAAATCATTTGGTCTGGCCCTTTGTGGGTCCTGGCAGATCTCTAGCTCAGAAGTTCTAAGACTGGTGATCCGCCCCCTCCCGCAGACAGGAATAGCCTCTATTCAAGGTAGATGTGTTTGTTTTGCTGAGAAAAGGAACCTTCCCCCCCCCTTGCAGAAGAGTCATTAGCTATGGAGCTGCTAGGACCACCCAAGAAACTGTGTTAACCCCTTCCCACCCGGGCCGTGGAGAAACGTATTCCCTCTGTACTACAAGAGGGCTGGGGGTGGAAGTGGCAACAATGGAGGGGTTAAAGGGGGCAGGGCCAGAATGTGCGGGGGGGGGGGAGTTCTTAGCCAGTGTGTCCTCATTTCATCCCTGCAGGCGGAGGTAGCAGGAGCCGGCTGTAGAATCCAGCCCCGACCATGCAGAGCAGGAGCAACTCCGGCATGTGGCTGGACATCTACGCCTGGCTGGTGCAACAGACCATCCTGTGCCACCAGGTGGGCAAGTGCGCCACTAGTTGGATGCCTGCCTGCTTGCCCACGCCGGGTGGGGCAGCTGCCTGCTTGGGGCTTGGTTGGCTAATTTTTAAGTTGATAATTATGTATGGCCCACAAATGATGTCATAAATATCCAAATGGCCCTTGGCAGGTGGGAAAGTTCCCCACCCCTGGCTTAGAGTATGTCTCTGTCAGGTACATGTCTGTTGTCTCATTCTCTTCCCTTATTTCCTGTCTCACTTACTTCTGCTCAGGTAGGGATGCCAGGTTGCTTGAATGGCCCGCCAATCCATCGGCCGGCTCGGATCAGGGATTGCACATGCACGACGCAGTTACGTCACTTCCGGGTTTATCCCCGGAAGCACCGCATTGCGATGGAATGCTTTAGCACTTAAACCTCCCAAATGCTAGCATTTTGAGGGTTTGCGTGCTAAAGTGTCCCGTCGCGATGCAGCACTTCGGGGGTAAACCCAGAAGTGACATTATCGCTTCACATGTGGGATCATCGCCCTAGCCACGCCCAAAAAAACTCCCGCTGGAGGTGAGGGGGGACCTGGCAACTCTATGCTCGGGTCAATAAAATCAGACAAGAGATGCAAGAATTAATAAGACTTCTGTTCGCTCCCAGTACCTGAAATAATTCTGTTGAGATTCATAAGAACATAAGAAAGGCCCTGCTGGTTCAGACAAAGGTCCATCAAGTGTAGCAGTCTGTTCACACAGTGGCCAGCCAGCTAACCCACAAACCAGACAAGAGTCAGATTTACAGTTTTTACAAATGGGCATTGTTCAGTTTAGATCCTGACTAGCAGCAAATTTATCATTTATTGCTCCCAGCCAATAGGTACTACAGAAGAACAATGCTGCTCCAGAGGAGGTGTGGGAGATCATAATATTCTTATGGTTTATTTAAAACATTTAGCTCTTTCCTTTCCCCCTTAAATAGACTTGAGGTGGCTTATGAGCAATCTACACGACCCCCACCCCCAGTCGTTTCCATTGAACTACAGAAAAACAAGAAGATGGTCCTGAGGGATACAATGAAGTCCATATTCTGCTTTGCCTTCTTGAAGCTTGATTCTTGAAGCCCCTTCACTGAATATTGAGGGCACAGTTATTCCGCCCTTGTGTTTTCCAGCTACAAGTTTGCATGTCATCTCCCTGAATCTGCATAATTTCCCTACCTTGCATCTTCAGAGAAATCCTAATTGCTGGTTATTTATTTGTTTACCTGTGTATTGCAGCTTGCAAATTGTGTGTGTGTATAGCACTGAAATCGTTTATGTTCCCGGCACTTCACAAAACCCTGCGTCTTAAAATCAGCAGAGGATTTACAGACTATTTTTGCATACGCAATGAAGTCTTGCTTTTATTTTATTGTGTTGCATTACTAAATAACCTTGACTGTTGCTCTTCAAGGTCCCGAACAACTTGCAGCCACTGAAGGCAGACCCACTGCACTCTGAGTCGGTAGCTGCAAACGGGGGTGGGGTGGGGGGTGGATGGGGGGAGCGCTCTCTCAGGCTTAGCATGAGCAGATGGGCAGTTCTCTACTGCTAGTACAACAAGGCAGTGTTTATTTTGGAATGTTTAGGCAGAGTTCCCCTGGGGTGATTGTCCTTGAGTGATCTTCAGCATCTATAATGTAAACTGAAATTTTAAAAAAGAATAAGTAATTAGAGGCCCGCTCCTGTGTGGCCCAGGCTAGCCCAATCATAAGATCTTAGAAGCTAAGCAGGGTCGGCCCTGGTTAGTATTTGGATGGGAGACCCCCAAGGAATCCCAGGGTTGCTAGGCAGAGGCAGGCAATGGCAAACCACCTCTGAATGACTCTTGCCTTGAAAACCCCATGAGGGGTCGCCATAAGCCATTTGGCATCCCTTACCGCTACCACCAAGTAATTCGATGGTATAGAGCTTTTAAGAGGGAAGAGATCACACAAATGTTTAATCTCATGGAGTAGATGTGAAAAAGTACAATGGAAAGCCACAATAATGAGTAACAAAACATATATTTAATTCATATTCATATACATTTTTAGGAGAGCAAGTAAGTAGACCAACTCTTGCTCTTGATTAAAGTAACAATAGAAGCCTGTGGAGTTGCTTACTTCCTAGTTAGATCTTAGACGTATTTGACAAGTCCTTATCTGTGCACTAGAGAGTAGAACTTTAAAAAATTGAAATCCTACAGTGTGATCAGGCAAAGTCAGAAACAAGAAGTGCTGAGGTAAATATTCTCCAGGTTCAGTTTTTGTCTTGAAAATAGTGAAGTGTGTGAAATCCTCCTGTGAAGTCCTTAATTTTATCTGTCCTTGTTGCTGTTTGCCATTGTTCCACTGTTTTGCTCCTCCTTTCATGCTTTGGTGGTTTCTTTTTCTTCTTTCATTCTTCTGTAAGTGATCCCAGATTCCCAGCCCATGAGGGATCACGTATGAGATGTGATACCACAATCAGGAATTTAGCCAGGCTTTGTGATTTGTGGTCCAACTCAAAATTCCACATTCCTTTTGAGTGTTTTCCTCTATTTGACCTGAATTTCCAATCACATTATTGACATTTGATAGAAAAAATTGCTGCCAATATTGTCTGTTTGGGGTTTTGGTGTTAAAGCAGCTCCCCCACCCCCACCCCTTAATGTTCCCACATTTCCACAGTGGGTGGGAATCGTCAGGAGAGTAGGCCCCGAGAGCTTTGTTGGGTAGGCATGGGAGTTTGACGGAGGCGTAGGGAAGAGCCAGAGAGAGGGGGGATGTGGGTTTGTTTGGAAGACACAGAGAAAGAAGACAGCTGTAAGGGAAAATGCTCTTACTAGATTGATTGGTGATGTGGAGCTGCTGAGACGTTATCACATTTTCATGATGTGACTTTCAAAACACAAGTGTTGTGGCTATTGTTGTTGCATTTGTTCTCTCCCACAAAGTGGAGTGTATGGACTGATGGGCACTCCAACCCCAAACAGTCTAACCATTGCAGCCGGCATTGGGAAAGCTGACATGATCTGCACCGTGTGTGTGTGTGTGTGTGTGTGTGTGTGTGCACCCCATGTCCTCAGGGGCTGTTCTGCCACTCCAGCAACAGGTCCAACTCATGGAACTGCTTTTTGGTCTGTGGAGGAGGGGAGGGAGATTTTTGCTCTCCTCCCATTTTGCTTCCCCCATATTGCTCCTTTGGGATCACTGACCCACAGGAGCATAATTTTGCGGGGCACAGAAGGCTGCTGCGAGAGAGGGGTAGGCGAGGATGCTGCCGCCTTCTAGCGTAACTCATAGGGTTGCAACTGCCAGGTAGTAGCAGGAGACCTCCTGCTAATTCAACTGATCTCCAGCTAATAGAGATCAGATCACCTGGAGAAAAATGGCCGCTTTGGCAATTGAACTCTGTGGCATTGAAGTCCCTCCCCTCCCCAAACCCCACCCTCCTCAGGCCCCACCCAAAAAAACTCCTGCCAGTTGAGAAGAGGGACCTGGAAACCCTGGTAACTCAGCTCTTGCTGTTTAAGATCTGAGCCATGACATTTAAGTCTGGGGTTTTCATTTCCTTTTATTGCAGGAATTTTATTTATTTGCTATAGACATCAGAAGCAAAATTAGACAACGATCTCTTAATTCATAGCTCCATCCATTAAAGTTTGCCCTGCAAGTTTAAAATTAGTCCCCACAATTAATCAATGAGACTTTTAGCCGATTAATCAACCAATTCGGTATTAGCAGCTCTGATTTAATGGAACCAGCAAAACAACTGGCGTGAGATCACTGAGGACTTGTCAGGCAACTTCTGGCCGTTTCCTTCTCTTACGGGAAGTGTTGCTCCTTGGGCTCACAAATGTGCTGATGTTGGACGACCTCTGTGTTTGAAGGTCTCTGCATTCAGAAATATTCCAGCGTGTGATTCAGGAATGGCTTCTCTTGGAATGTTAGGAGCAAGTCAGTTGCCCAGGAAGTCTTTTGGCCTTCCTGTTCGCCAAACGCTGAAGTGCATGAATACTTTATATAAAATTTGAATGAATCTTCAGAGAATTATTTATCATGACTCAAGCAGCCCTCATAAAATGTGAGAGCTTCACATTCAGGAGGAAGCCACGGGCCACCCGTTTTTATAGGCAAGCGTGAAGGTGTTTTCCCCTTGCTACATGGATGCTATATTTAACTCTTAGCTTGTGTATTCCGGATGCTCAAAAAAGGACAAATTTTTTTTTAAGAAAAGCTATTATTTTTTGAGAGGGGTTGTTGGTGGGTTTTTTTTGGGGGGAATAGCTCTTTTGTGTGTGTTGCTCAGGAGGTGGTGGTACATATCGTCAAGGAATCAGCAGAAAAACAGACACCTTTAAACCTAACCCATTTGTGTCAAACAATGTTAATTTTTTCCATCTTTTAAAAAACCTTTCTTCCTTCTGAAGCCCAGTGTCACGTTGTGCAACACCAAAGCAACAGCAGCAAAAAACCAGACTCTTCAAAAACATTTAAAAATACAAAAATATTTTTTGTACAAAACAGGCTAATTTTTAGGGGGCTGTTTCCCCCCTAAAAAATGACGGTTTTGGAATACAGGACTGCTTTTGCACTCAAGAAGAAAAACATTTAAAATAAAAACTAAACTATTTAGAAATTTTGGTGCACAAAATGGCTTTTGAAGGCTTTTATTTTTGTCCTTTTTTTTTTACACAGGAATACTGCAGACAGCAAAGAAAAGTAAAACTTTTTTGTCACCAAATTAGTTTTCAAGTTCTCCTCTGAAACAGGATAGGGTCTTTTTACTGCTGGATGCTTTCCCGTCATTCCTTGTGAGGCAGGAAGTAGACTGCAATTTCTGACTCCTCTCTAGGGGCTGGTTCGCATGTTATGAAGTCCTCGTGTCTGCCAGATGGGTACTTATCAGACGCATACTGGGAGTTCGCCATAGGAACTTAGTTGCTGGGTGCAGGTGGGATTCATGTGGATTGGGACCACGTCAAGCAGGGAGAAGGGGCTTCGGCCTCCCCTGGCACCGTTTTCCCAACATGGAACTGACCAACATGGAACTGTTTGCCCTGCTGGGGAAATCCCTGTTTAGCCATCAGGACAACCGAAGATTCCCTAACGGGCAAGCAGCAGCACCCGGGGCCCTTGGAGGTCTGGGAAACTGTGCGAAGGGTGGCTACAGTCGCGCTCACAGCTGAATAACTGCTGACCTTTCATAAGAAAATGCTGATCATAGCTAAAATCAGTAAATTTAATTCAGTGAATGACGGTGCAATAGAGAACGATTGCAACCCTCTGCCATAATTAGGAATGACTTAGGAATTACCTTCAAGACATTTTTAATGGATTAATTCATCCCAAGGTCTAGTGGTAATATTTAAAGGTCTAATGAATGCCATCTAAGCCAATTGTCTAGGTCTGTACCATTATATCGTCCCCGGGTAAGGATCTGTTCAGTAGACCAAATCAACTTAGTCACTGGTGTTTAAATGTCATAGGACCACTGTAGGGTGAATCCTCAGAATAGCGCTGTGTGTAAGTAAGCTTGAGCAGTTGCAGATATTTTATTGTGTGTGCGCGCGCGTAAAGTGCTGTCAGGCCAACTTATGGCAACTCTGTAGGAATTTTCAAGGTAAGAGATGAGCAGGGGTGGCATACCATTGCCTACCTCTGTGTAACAAACCCTGGACTTCCTTATGGTCTCCCATCCAAGTACTAACCAGGGTTGACCCTGCTTAGCTTCCACGCTCTGGCGAGATCAGGTGAGCCTGGGCTATCCAGGACAGGTCCTGTTGGTTTGATGTGATGGTGCCCTCCTTCTCTGTAATGAAATGGGACCGCAAATAACAGTGTGCCCTCTGAGTTGGTGCGATGATAAGAGTGAAGGTGACACGTTGCCATCGAGGGAATCTTAAGGTGCTGCATAAATTTACACAGCTTTCTGAAACAGTTCTGTGAAGTAGAAGTATGGCTGTGCTGGCACTGTGGCAACTCACTGTTTCTGTAGGATAAAATAATTGTTTTTAAGGCTTATCAGATGTTCAGTGTAGATTGACAATAGGTGTATGGATTGGAAGTGACAGGTAGCCGCTGAATCCTTGCTCAAGGTCCCAAGCTGTGCTTCATGTGCGAGGAAACATCTGAAGCCTCCGGAGGCTTATTATTTGTGCTTTAAAACTTCAGCCCCAGAGCGTTCATGAGCATCACGGGAGGAATTTTCATCACCGTGATCACATCGGCTCTCAGATATATGACTTCATCTGTGGCGAAGAACTGCTGAGCTATTGATCATAGAAGAAGAGGAAGAGAAATGTTTCTCAGGCCAGATCTAGGAATTTATTTTCTTTGGTCGGTTCCATCATCATCATCATCAAATTTTATTTCGATACAATATCAGCTCTGAATAAAAATCAAAGTTAGGTTAAAATCATAAAAAGTTGATGGTTCTGGGAAGGATGATTTGAAGATGAGGAGGAAAGATCTTCTATGTTTTTGGTTGGTTAACCAAAGCCTCTCCTCCATCAGAGGGAATAATTATGACAAAAAAGATCAGTTAGCAGATAAACAGTTGTCTCGCATCTCAACTGCAGGACTGACAGATCTTTGTTGCACATCGTTTCTTTTCTTGCACCTTCAGGGAAAAAATCCATTTTAGTGGGAGAAGTACTCAGGGGGAGCAGTATTAGAGAACAAAAAGGAAATGGAGATTGTACAACTTCCATCATACAAAAAGGTGAAACCTCCATCTTCCTCATTGTTATGAAATCCTTTATTTTCCTGAACATTAAACTTTTTGGATAGTTTGTTTCCAAGTGTTACTTGAAAATACGGAAATATTATGACCATTCGATGTGATGTCTCTATATTCACAAGTTTGTTTAGATTAGTAATTGATATTTTGAGTTTGGCTCTGGTTTGGAGGTTTACAGCCAATCCAGTGTCCAGAAGGAAGTCCAGGTGAGTGGAATAGGGCATCGATTGTACATGCAAGCCTGGGGGTTCTAGCTTTAGTGCAGGGTAAAAAGGTAAAGGTCCCCTGTGCAAGCACCAGGTCATTCCTGACCCATGGGGTGACGTCACATCCCGACATTTACTAGGCAGACTTTGTTTATGGGGTGGTTTGCCAGTGCCCTCCCCAGTCATCTTCCCTTTACCCCCAGTGAGCTGGGTACTCATTTTACTGACCTCAGAAGGATGGAAGGCTGAGTCAACCTCGAGCCGGCTACCTGAAACCAACTTCCCTCGGGATCGAACTCAGGTCGTGAGCAGAGCTTGGACTGCAGTACTGCAGCTGACCACTCTGCGCCACGGGGCTCCCAACATAAACAGTCACATGGAGCATCTTGGTTAGAGCTAAGTGGCCACCCTGTGGCATTACCTGATTCTGCCCTGTGGCCACCTGCCTCCATTATGGCCCACCCAACCGTATGGGTTGAGATGTTTGCTGTCTGGGGAGGGGGTCAGAATGTTGGCTTTCTGACCTCCCTCCCCCTCCATTGCCAAGCCAATGGGATGCAATCTAGAATGTGCTGTCTTGGGAGAAGGCAGTTTTCCAACACCCCTTTTGAAATTTTTCCATTAGTCTGTAAGGTGCCACTGAATGTTTGATTTTGTACACTTAACGATGGTCAAAGGAGCCCCTGGACTGCTGCTACAGACTGACATGGCTGCCCGCCTGAGTGTTCGAGTGATCACGTGGAGGGAGGGGTTTACAAAAACAGAGGGAATGGATCATGTGTGCAAACAGGAGCTTGGGCCCCGATGGTCAGGGGTGCTCCACATGCTGACTTATTTGAATTCTCCATCCTGTGGCTTGACCTGGCCCACAGCCCAAGTTCACTTGCAGCTGGCTTCCAGCGTTCAGCAGAGTTTCTGCGCCCCCTCTTTCCGAAAACCAGCCCTTGGTCCCTTGAAGTCTCCTGATGTGAGTCATCCCTAATTTATGAGGGCGGCTGCTGTCGAAGTGTACGGGGAGAGTGACACGTCCTGATGTGTGCTGTCGCCCTGGCAGGTGCCTCGAGGGAATTTCTGGATCACAGGTTTAACCATCAGCTGGTTGGAAAAGCAGTTTCACCTGAGGCTCTCAGAATGTATACTGTCTAGGAAATGCGGTCTCTGCTGGATTTAGAGCAACTCCACCTACATGCCTATCATGGCATATTAGCTGCTTCAGAGCTGGTGTCTGTGCTTGTAAAGCAATACTCATTGACAAGGAGACTGCAGCTGATAATTCCATCTCTGGTGGTCACCATGTCCACCATTTATTTAGCTGGAGGTCTACAGTTTAAATGTTGCAAGTATGGATCTGTACTCAGAAGACTGGCAGACCTCCCAATGAATTGTTTGATCCTGTAGTTCACCCAGAACATGGGAAAAAAGAGAGGCAGAGAGTACCGGAGTTCCTACATATAGGCTAAGATCCAAAGAACTACTTTTAACTTTTTTAAATCAAATGAATACCCCTTACAATATTTTGAAAAGCAGAAGTATAAATTCCATCTCTTATTTTTTCATTCCAAAGTGTAATAGAAATTATCCAGTGTTCAGGAAATCCATGTGTGCAATTTGAATGATTTCTCTGCCTGTGTCATCCACAAAGTAGTCTTCCAGGCAGAAACATACCAGCCCTTCACTGGTGGAGATTTTGACCACTTCCAAGATGTGACTAAGAGCCTTTTCTGGCAGGGGGTTAACAGACTCCACACCATTCCCACATGCAGTCCTGCAACAAACTTTTAAATAATTTAGGAAAATAACGTTAGGTTCAAGAGATAAATTACAACTCAGCATTTCAACATAAGAACATAGGAACATAAGGAAGGCCCTGCTGGATCAGACCAAGGCCCATCAAGTCCAGCAGTCTGTTCACACAGTGGCCAACCAGGTGCCTTTAGGAAGCCACAAACAAAACGAGTGCAGCAGCACCATCCTGCCTATGTTCCACCGCACCCAAAATAATAGGCATGCTCCTCTGATACTAGAGAGAATAGGTATGCAACATGACCAGTATCCGTTCTAACTAATAACCATGAATACCCCTCTCCTCCATGAATACGTCCACTCCCCTCTTAAAGCCCTCCAAGCTGGCAGCCATCACCACATCCTGGGGCAGAGAGTTCCACAATTTAACTATGCGTTGTGTGAATTTTTCCTCCCTTTTATCTGTTTTGAATCTCTTGCTCTCCAGCTTTAGCAGATGACCCTGTGTTCTAGTATTATGGGATAGGGAGAAAAACTTCTCCCTGTCCACTCTCCAAACCATGCATAATTTTATAGACCTCTATCATGTCTCCCCTCAGCCGCCTTCTTTCCAAGCTAAACAGCCCTAAGCGTCCTAACCGCTCCCCATAGGACAGTTGCTCTAGTCCCTTAATAATTTTGGTTGCTCTTTTCTGCACCTTCTCAAGCTCTGTAATATCCTTTTTTAGGTGTGGTGACCAGAACTGTACACAGTATTCCAAGTGCGGTCTCACCATAGATTTGTACAAGGGCAGTATGATATCAGCAGTTTTATTCTCTATCCCTCGTCTAATTATGGCCAGCATGGAATTTGCCTTTTTTACAGCAGCCGCACACTGGGTTGACATCTTCATTGAGCTATCCACTACCACCCCAAGATCCCTTTCTTGGTCTGTTGCTGCCAGCACACATCCCATCAGTGTATATGTGAAGTTGGGATTTTTTGCCCCAATATGCATCACTTTACACTTGCTCACATTGAATCTCATTTGCCATTTTAATGCCCATTCTCCAGCAGAGATCCTTCTGGAGCTCTTCACAGTCCGATTTTGTTTTAACCACCCTAAATAATTTGGTGTCATCTGCAAACTTGGCTACTTCACTGTTTAACCCCAACTCCAGGTCATTGATGAACAGGTTGAAAAGCACCGGTCCCAACACAGATCCCTGAGGCACCCCACTTCTCACATCCTGCCATTGTGAGAACTGACCATTGATTTCTACTCTCTGCTTCCTATTTTTCAGTCAGCTCTCAATCCATAAGAGGACTTGAGTAACCCCCAAGCCTTTTCAAGAGATTTAACCCTCTTAACTGTTCCTTTCAACTTCCTCTTTACCAGTTTTCTCATTTTAGAGAAGTTCCCTCTTTTAAAGTCAAAGGTAATTGTATGAGATTTCCCAGTCACTTTCCCACTTACATCTAAATTAACTTTGATGCCATTGTGATCACTATTGCCAACTGGCTCAACTACATCCACATCCTGCACTAAGTCCTGCAGCACCACAGTCCTGCAGCACCACAGAGTAATAAATCCAGGATCGCTTCCCCTCTGGTTGGGTCTATGACCAACTGTTCGAGGGCACAATCATTTAGGATGTCTAAAATTTTTATCTCTTTGGCTTGTCTGGAGCATACATTTATCCAATCAATATGAGGGAAGTTGAAGTCTCCCGTTATTACTACTTTGGTACCTTTACATGCTTCCCTAATTTCATTCTCCATCTCAAGATCACTCTGAGCCATTTGGTCAGGGGGCCGATAGAACGTCCCCAGTACTAAATCTCCTTTGGGGCCCGGAATCGTCACCCATAAGGATTCTGTGGACGAGTCGGCCCTTTTTATGGTCTCTAGCTTATTAGACACTATGCCTTCCTTGCCCAAACCGGATGCTTCTCAGCTCCTGTTGGCTTTCCCCCCAGGTTCAGTTTAAAAGCTGCTCTGCCACCTTTTTTATGTTACGCGCCAGCAGTCTGGTTCCATTCTGGTTCAAGTGGAGCCCATCCCTTTTGTATAGGCCCGGATTGTCCCAAAATGTTGCCCAGTTCCTTACAAATCTAAAGCCCTCTTCCCTGCACCACCGTCTCATCCACGCATTGAGACTCACCAACTGTGCCTGCCTAGCTGGTCCTGCATGTGGAACAGGTAGCATTTCTGAGAAAGCTACCTTGGAGGTCCTGGCTTTTAGTCTCCTGCCTAGCAACCTAAATTTGGATTCCAAGTCCTCCGGACTACATTTCCCCATGTCGTTGGTGCCAACATGCACCACAACCACTGGCTCCTCCCCAGCACTATCTACCAAACTACCTATATGACGGGTAATGTCCGCAACCTTTGGACCAGGCAGGCAAGTCACCATGCGGTCCATGCACCCGCCAGAAACACAGCTATCTACATTCCTAAGGATTGAATCCCCCACTACAAGAAGCCCCCCTCCCCTCTGAGGCATATCCTTGGTACGAGAGGATATCTGTTCATCCACCAAGGAAGAGGTCCCTTCTACGGTACCACATTCCCCTACCTCAGTGAGATGGCCTCCTTTCCCAAGGGCTCCATCATCTGTGACTGGCAGTTTCATTAATCCAACAACATTTTGCCCCAAAGTCTGAAATTTAGAGCGCGTTCAAAACAATGTGATAAATGAACAGATGATGAACTGTATCTCCAACAAGATCCAAGTGGAATCTGTTTATATAAAATCTTTTTTGCAATGAGATCTAACAGAGGAACAAGAAGGTCCGGCATCTGTAAGGGCTGGCCGCGAGGTCATCTCTAATGGATGGAAAACTCACGCATAACTCCAAGTAACATCCGAGACAGACCGGGGGTGAATGTGAGTGAAAGTACCCACGCATAGACAATGAAAGTTACCTGGATGAATTATTGGGGATTGTGGTCTGTGCTACCGTGTATAGTTTGCTGTGGGTTGGCTCCCGTCATGTAATTTTTCATCATTTAATGTGTCATGTTAACACGCTTTGCTTCAGTTCTGTTTTTGACTTCTAGTTAGTTCTACAACCCCAATCCTATTTCATTGTTTATTGAGTGTCCCATTCTGTGAATTGTATTGGGAATTGTATTGCTGCCAGTAGCAGTATCAAAATCAGTTCCCTTTTTAAGGACAGAGAGTTACTAGATATCAGTTTTTTCTAGTAAGACAAGACATTACGAGGGACTTTGTATTGCATGATTAATTCTGTTTCTCGCAAGATCTTGTCCCAAAATAAACTAACTTTTGGGCATGTCCACCAGCAATGCAGAAAGTGAGCTGGGTTGCCACAGCCTTTCCAGCTTAGACCTGAGTGCCCTGGTATGATACGATGATGGCGAGAGGGCATGAGAGACCACTGGCTCGTGATTTTTGTAAGCTAGTTCTTTAATGTTGGTAGAAGCTGATTTAAGAGGGTATGTCTTCCCAACAGATGTCCAGTCATCTCAGAGATATTAGAACTGATCTCTCTCTGCCGCTTCTTAGTATATGAGGAAGCCAAAGGAGAGTTATCTTTAACAGTTTTGTATAAAGTTGAAATACTACCTTTACAATAAGTTAACTTGTTCAGTATCAGTGTCTCAAATTTTATTGACGGTCTAGTAATACTTTGTTGGATTGCTGGTGTCTGGAACAAATGCAATAATTGCAGATATTGAAACAAATAAATTTTACTTTCATTCATGATGTCTTGTAATAATGACCTACTTTTTAATGTACCTTTTCTGGACATGTCTTTTAATCTATAGATGTTTCTTTTCCCCAATGTATTATAGAGGCCTTTGTCCTGCCCAGGTGGAAAGAAGGCTTGGCCTGTAATTGTAGAAGCCGGTGAAATTTCTGGAGCCAAGACTTTCCTTCTATTATCCCAAATTTGCAGAGTAGTTGTAAGAAGCTCATTTCAATTCTGGCATTCACAAGGAATAGGTGCCAAAACCTGAAGTATGTTATTACACTACACACCCAGGAGGAAAGGGGGCTTTTCAGGCCTCTCTGGAATTTTCTGACTGTCTCTAATTAATCCCTATTTTTAAAATTGGGCTATTTACTTATGTCAGTTGTCGATAAGGTAAAAGCTGTTCCATATATTCTCTCTCTCTCTTTCTTTCTCTTCCTAGCTCTCCTTTTCTTACAGCTGAAAGACCGGTGAGGGCTGTTATTCTTTGGAATAAAAGACCTGTAACCTTCCCTTCTTTCACAGAAAGAGGTGAAAAATAAATCGTAGCTTATTTCTGATTCAGGCAAAGAAAATTAAAAATGGAGCTGGAGGTTGTCTGGCTGGGGTTGGCGTCAGCAATTACAGCCTACACATTCTGAGACAAAGCATCTGTGCACAGTAGAAACAATTTTCACAATAATTGGACCAAAACACTCTAGTAAAGAAGTGAAAAATCCTGCTTTTTACATTCATTTTTACAAAATAAGGTATGGATCATATTTAGGGCACTGGAGGGGAAATGAGCATGATTAATGGAGCAAATCAGACTTTTAATACACAAAGCAAAATTGCCATTCCTAGCTGAAAACAATATTATTAGAAAAATAATGTGAGCTTTGCCTGGTTTTAAGCATCCTTTTCTTCAACCCATTTAATTAGCACTCTGGAGTTAAATACATTTGCTGTTCAGTGGGATCCATTGATAAGGTGAGAAAAGGTTGTTTTCATCAACCTGTAATAGGACAGATGTGTTCCCCACCCCTTTATTTCACTGTGATTCTTTCAGTAACACAGAAACCGCCACAAACCACTCCCCAATTCTGGATCAACTGCCCAGTTCCTCACCCCACCCCCTACATCTTACCCAGCAAACATAGAATCATAGAGCTGGAAGGGACCACCAGGGTCATCTAGTCCAACTCCCAGCACAATGCAGGAAATTCACAACTACCTCCCCTCCCACACCCCCAGTGACCCCCTACGCCATGCCCAGACGATGGCCAGGGTGCCCTCCCTCTCATGATCTGCCTAAGGTCATAGAATCATCATTGCTGACAGATGGCCATCTGGCCTCTGCTTAAAAACCTCCAGGGAAGGAGAGCTCACCACCTCCCGAGGAAGCCTGTTCCACTGAGGAACTGCTCTAACTGTTAGAAAATTCTTCCTAATGTCTAGACAAACTCTTTTGGTTTATTGGTTCTTGTAGGTTATCCGGGCTGTGTAACCGTGGTCTTGGTATTTTCTTTCCTGACGTTTCGCCAGCAGCTGTGGCAGGCATCTTCAGAGGAGTAACACTGAAGGACAGTGTCTCTCAGTGTCAAGTGTGTAGGAAGAATAATATATAGTCAGAAGGGGGTTGGGTTGAGCTGAATCATTGTCCTGCAAAAAGTATCCAAGGTAATGTGCTAAGCATTGTCCTGTAAGTATCCAGATAATGTGCTAATGAGGGTGTGGTATGTTAATATGGAACCATTGTATCCTGAAGTGATCTGTTAATGTGTGAAATCAAAAGCTAATCTGCATGGCTATTGTTGACTGTAGTCTTTGTTAGTCTGGTGGTTTTCAAGACAGGACAATGATGTCATTTGCAGGACAATGATTCAGCTCAAACCCAACCCCTTTCTGACTATATATTACTCTTCCTACACACTTGACACCGAGAGACACTGTCCTTCAGTGTTACTCCTCTGAAGATGCCTGCCACAGCTGCTGGCGAAACGTCAGAAAAGAAAATACCAAGACCACGGTTACACAGCCCGGATAACCTACAAGAACCAATGAACTCTGACCGTGAAAGCCTTCGACAATCTTTTGGTTTAATTTCAACCTGTTGGTTCTGGTTTGTCCTTCTTGGGCAACAGAAAACAACTCTGCACCATCCACTCTATGCCAGCCCTTCGAAGTACTTGAAGATGGTTATCATATCCCCTCTGTCTTCTCCTGTTAAGGCTAAACATACCCAGCTCCTTCAGCCTTTCCTCATGGGACTTGGTCTCCAGACCCCTCACCATCTTTCTTGCCCTCCTCTGGATACTTTCCAGCTTGTCTACATATTTCTTAAATTGCGGGGCCCAAAACTGAACACAGTACTCTAGTTGAGGTCTAACCAGAGCAGAGTAAAGTGATACCAGCACTTCACATGGATACTAGACTTCTGTTGATGCAGCCCAAGATCGCAATTGCCTTTTTAGCTCCCGGGAAAGCATGTTGGGAAAGCACCATGCAGTGATGTCAGCCTTGCCAGCACAGTCTCTCCTCTGTCCTGGACCCCTGCAAGTGCCACAGCTCCGCCCTGGCCTCTTCTCAGGGGGAAGAAAGCTGGCCGCTGGCCTTGGGATCATGGCTGGAGCCACATGGGTTGCTTTTGGGAAGGGGCGTCCCATTCCTCCTCAAGGGTGAGGGTCACACGGCGGGCAAGGTCAGCACCTCGAAGGGTTTGGCAACTGATGGGCCAGCGGTGCACACAGCCTCACCCCGTGCCCCCAGTAGAGACTGCCGGGCAGTCCGCAGCTTCCCCCCCATTCAGTACAGGCCGCTCTTGATCCCCCCCTGCCCCAGTTGACTTCACAGGCTGGTGCTGCTTATGGGTCTGGAAGGAGCTCCGTGCCCCAAAGAGAAAGTTGCCTCCTCCGGCTATGATGACTTGGGCCTGGCTAGGGCATTGTTTGCAGTATGAGTTTGGTACCTGCTGTGCCACATTTTCACCCCACATTGTGTGACCTGCAGAATGTCCATTGCTTCTCACAGAAGCACTTTCCAAAGCGAACATTTTGGTAGATGAGGGACAGGGAGCCTGAGGAATAAGGAAGGAAAGAAAGAAAAATATTTTGGGGGTGTGTCAGCCCTTGGCCCACAGAACCAGAAATCACCACAAAGTCATATAGAGTCCAAACAGATGGCTTTTACTGGTCAAATAGGCATACAGTGCAAACGAATAAAATGACAGCTATGAGAGACTCACTAGCTGGGAGATAATATAAGGCAGAAAAGGCGGGAGATTACAAGCATAGGCTGAATACAGTTTCCCAGGAGCTGAGTTCCCAGGCCTAGGTATGCGACCTTGAGGGCCAGACAGTACAGCGCAGAGACAGAGGCAATAACGAAACCGAGATAGCAGCCTGACATTCTGCTCCCCTCAAGGCCCCCTCCCAGTTCGCAAGGGGGCTGGCCTATCCGGGTAAGCAATGTGAAAGGCGTTGACGAGGTCGGGGGCGGAGACATCCCGTGCGCGCACCCATTCGTCATAGGCAGGGGGGAAATGTTTCCAACGGACTAAATACTGCAGGTTGCCATGGTGAACACGGGAGTCAAGGATCTTGGAGACTTCGAAGTGTTCCTCCCCCCCCACCATGATGGGTTGCGCAGGAGGTGGATCCGGATGCCACTGTGGAGAAGCAACATGGGGTTTGAGGAGGCTAATGTGGAAAACAGGATGCACACGCCTCAAGGACTTGGGGAGAGCCAGTTCCACCGTGACAGGGTTTATGACCCGGGTGATGGGGAAAGGGCCAATGTATTTAGCACTGAGCTTATGGCACGGACGGGTGGAACGGAGATTTTTGGTGGAAAGGTAAACCAAAGCACCCACTTGCAGATCACCCCCGGGGGAGCGATGTTTGTCAGCTTGCGCTTTGTATTTACGCTTGGCTCGGTCGAGGTTGCTAACGAGCCAGGGCCAAGTGGTACGGAGGGCGTGTGCCCAGGAGGCAATGTCGGGGTTCCCCTCCCCCTCCACATCATCTGCAGGAGCAATAGGACTGAAATCTTGTCCATATACAGCAAAAAATGGGCTAAAACCTGTGGATTGATGCATGGCATTATTGTAGGCATATTCTGCTAAAGGTAACAGTTCCACCCAGTCATCCTGGTGGTAGTTAACATAACAGCGTAAATAACATTCAAGTACAGCATTGACACGTTCAGTTTGACCATCAGTTTGAGGATGGTATGCACTAGACAACCCTTGTTCCACTCCCACCAACTTGAGGAAAGCTTTCCAAAACTTAGAAACGAAACCACTTCCGCGGTCACAAATTATCTTACGCGGAAACGAATGTAAACGAAAGATATGCGTCACGAAGAGGCGGGCCAGTTTCTGAGCAGAGGGGATCCCTGCGCATGGAATCAAATGTATTTGTTTAGAAAACAAATCAGTAACAACCCACAACACAGTTTTACCCCCACTGAGAGGGAGATCAGTCATAAAGTCCATAGCAATCACTTCCCAAGGTTTGCTGGGCGTTTCAAGAGGTTGTAGCAGTCCCGGGGGTTTGCCCTGCGATCGTTTCGCAGCGGCACAAACGGGACAGCTGCGGATGAAGGAGTCAATGTCGGAACGCATTCCCCCCCACCAGAACTGTCTGCACAATAAGTGAAGGGTTTTCAGAAACCCAAAGTGCCCAGCTGTTTTGGCTCCATGAGCTAAATGTAAAACGTCCTTCCGGAGAGCTTTGGGTACATACAATTTCGAGTCCTTGTACCAGGATCCTCCTTGTTCCAAAACACCAGGAGGTAGGGTATGAGCGGAGCGTTCTAAAAGGCACTGGTCCCGAAGGACATTTAAAAAGGACTCGGAGATGGGGACTTTGGAGGGGGCCCCCCCCCGTCGGCCATGGAGATCTTAGAAACAGTTATGGGGCTAGTGCTTACGTGCGGCGGCGCGCAGACTGCAGGCGGCTGGGCGGCCGGAGGGGTAGGAAGGGCGGGAACGCCGGTCTGTTGCGGTGGCGGCTGGGCAGCCGGTTGGGCTGGCGGAGCTTGTAAGTTGGGTGAGGCGTGCTGATGCTGGGATCGAGTTTGCACAGCCAGCATAGGTAGGGCCCCACGTTGCATAGGGGTGAACAGAGAGTTGGTGGGTCTCTCGAGTTTTACCGGATATTGTGGTAAACGGGAGAGGGCATCCGCGAGAACGTTCTGCTTCCCAGGGACGTGCTTCAGGGTGAAACGGAACTGAGCAAAGAACTCCGCCCACCGTTGTTGTTTCGCCGATAGCTTATGGGACCCCGTGAGGGCAGCTAGATTTTTGTGATCGGTCCAAACCTCAAAGGGGACTTTAGACCCTTCCAAGAATTGTCGCCATAGAGTCAGTGCATGATGAACTGCTGAGGCCTCTTTCTCCCAGATGGGCCAGTTTAATTGAGCGTGCGCAATTTTTTTTGAAAAGTAAGCGCAAGGGTGAAGAAGACCATCCGGTCCTTGCTGGAGGAGAGCCCCTCCCATGGCTACATCAGAAGCATCGACTTGCACAATGAACATTTGATTTGGGTCTGGGTGCCGTAGCACCGGCTCCGAAGTGAAGAGGCGTTTGAGGGCCAGAAAAGCGGCTTGGCATTGCTCAGTCCATAGGATTTTTGCGGAGGGCAAGGCAGCCGAGCTTACTTTTCCCTTAGTTTTCAGTAGGTCCGTAATGGGTAGAGCCACCTGGGCGAAGTTAGGGATGAATCCCCGATAGAAGTTTGCAAATCCCAGAAATTGTTGTACTTGCTTACGGTTGGTGGGGGGAGTCCAATCGAGGACGGCTTGGACTTTGGCGGGGTCCATGCGAAGACCTTGGTGGGAGATGATGTATCCCAAAAACGTGAGTTTGCTTTGATGAAATTCGCACTTAGCTAGTTTTGCGAAAAGTTGATGGTCACGCAGGCGTTGCAGAACTTCCCGGACCAGAGCCACATGCTCGTTCATAGTTTTCGAATAAATGAGAATGTCATCTAAATAGACCACCACCCCACGATATAGAAGGTCATGTAGGATTTCATTGATGAGTTGCATGAAGACCCCCGGGGCCCCTTTTAATCCGAACGGCATCACTAGGAATTCATACATTCCGAAACAGCTAGAGAAGGCAGTGAGGTGCTCATCCCCTTCGCGGATACGGACTCGGTAGTAAGCTTCCACCAAGTCTAATTTAGAGAACACACGGCCTTCCTGTAATTGTCCCAAAATATCCGATATTAATGGGATAGGATAGGCGTTGGTCTGGGTAACCGCATTGAGCTTTCTGAAGTCAATGCACAGGCGAAGGTCGCCCTCTTTTTTCCGGACGAAAAACGCGGGGGCCGAGTTTGGGGCATTCGAAGGGCGAATGAACCCTCTGGCGAGGTTTTTGTCCAAAAAGTCCCGGAGGACAGTGCGCTCGGAAGCGCTCATAGGGTAAATCTTACTCTTGGTTAATGTGCAGTCCTTTACCACTTCAATCGCACAGTCTGAGGCCCGGTGGGGGGGTAAGGCATCACATTCCCTAAGGTCGAAGACATCTTCAAAGTCCCGGTATACAGCAGGTAGAACCGGTGGTGCTGGGGCAGTAGAGGTTAATGCTGGAACGGGCGGATATAGCAGAGCATAGTTCTGCCGATGCTGGTCGCAGGTGGGACTAGCGAAGGAGATAGTGTTTGTTTCCCAATCAATACTGGGACTATGTCCTTTAATCCAGTTAATTCCCAAGACCACTTCAAATCGGATAGGGGCTATAGTGAAGTCTATTTGTTCCCAGTGGGAACCAATTCCCATTGCCACCCCTATGGTGCGGTGATCAACTGGACCCCCCTGGAAATGGCTTCCGTCCATTTGGGCAAATTGGACGGGGGCGGGTAAAGCCTCAGAGTCGGCTCTGAGTGCAGCAAAAGTGGCTTCGCTTATGAGAGTGCGACAGCAACCGGAGTCAATTAGTGCTTTGACGGGGAGTTGTGGACCACCGTTAAGGTGTTGTAAAACTGCATCCACGTAGACGGTGGAGTCCACTTCTTTGATTTTGGTAGGAGCATTCGGTTTGATAGGAAGATCCTGAGAGGTCTGTGGAGACGCTCCATTCACCACAGACCGGAGCCGTTTTTTGACAAGTCGAGGGGAGATTCCAGGTTTAAGGCTGGAGAAATCCAAGGATTTTCCTCATCCGAAGAGGGAAAGTTGTCCCCCAATGGGGCACTTGTAATCCGAGACCCGGCGGGGTCGTTGGTAGTAGGCAGGGAGGCTGGGTCCCCGGCATGGAGTGCAGAGGGTGTGGGTCTTCCCGGAGCTGCGCTGCGGGTGGCCGCGGTGCCTCTGCGTGGTGGACGACCTCGGGCGCGGGTTGTCGTGCTGGGACGAATTAATTCCTGGCGGCGCGGGCAGACGGCTGCAAAGTGGCCTATTTCTCCGCAAGTAAGACAGGCACCCCTCTGAAATCGGGCTTCACGTTCCTGGGGGGGACGTGGGGGATTTTGTGGGACGAGCAGTGGTGCCTTGGGTTGCGGCTTTTGGGTGCCTTTTTCCTTGTGCTTTTGACGAACGAGAGAAATAAAGCGTCGGCAGCTTTCCACATCCTCGGCTAATAGGATCCAGTCTTCGAGGGTATCGGGATCGCCCCGCATGTAAGACCAGTTCAGAATGTCAGGATGCAAGGCTTCCCTGAAATGATGGATCAGGGTGGTCTCGGGCCAACCTACAATTTTACTTGCCAGTCGTTGAAATTCATCGGCAAATTCTCGAACTGTAGCAGAGCCTTGTTTTAATTGTAAGAGTTCCGTTTTGGCTCTTTCCCCCAGGAAGGGGTCCTCAAACCTCCTTCTCAGGGCAGTCATGAAGTTGTTGAGGGAACGAATAGCACGAGAGCGGGTGTCAAACTGGAGGACCATCCAGTCAGCCGCTTTACCTGTCAGAAGGGAAGCTACGTAACGCACCCGGCTATCTTCCGTGGGGAAAAGTTGTCCTTGTTCTCGCATATAACTGTCCACTTGATGCTCAGTATGTGCATTTAAAGCCCTTCATGCTCTTCCCACATATCTGAAGGACTGTCTCTCCCCATATGTCCTTGTGTTCAAGTTATGATCTGCTAGCCGTTACCTTCGGCATGGAGGGGCCGTGGCTCAGGAGCAGAGTATCTGCTTGGTGCACAGGAGGTCCCAGGTTCAGTGCCCAGCATCACCACTTAAAAAGGTGATGGGATAGACTTTTTCCTCAGGGTCTCTGCCTGAGACCGTTCTCAGTTCTTCATGAATATTTTCAGCACTGTTGGAAAATACCCCTTTTGTCAAGCATTTTTTCTGTACCTTTTCAACTTTTTCAACTGTTCCAAGTTACTGGCACCACACTCCCCATTACACACTGGTGCATACATGTTGAGTTGGGACAATGGAAATAAGGCCACAGCCAGTCCGGGAGGAATCCTCTGTGTGTAGCTACTGTGCTCGGGGAGAGACTAAATTGCTGCTCAATCAGTCAGAATTCCTTAATGTAGTACCACAATACGTCCTCTTTGGAACTTTTAATTTCTGCTGGAATTGTAGAAAGACGTGCTGTCCCTGAGTAGTTTGTTTAAGAGACAGCGTTAATGCTGTGTGCATCGTCTGTAGGAAAATTAATTTGCCTGGTTCACTGAAATATTGCGTTGCAGGCTTTCAGACTAATAGAATTATATTAATTACATAGATTGTTAAAAATGAAATAGAATATCATGAAGAAGAGTGTAGTATTTTGTGGAACCTGACTTTTGTTAATCAAGGTAAACATTCTGTAACAGGGAGAGCTATAAATTTTTGAGGTACTGGCACAAATCAATAATGACAGGGGCTCAAATGCTAATCTTAACAGCCAAATTGAAAATGAGTGGCGAAGTGAAAGCCATTACTCATGATCACCTGATGAAAATTTCATATTTTCTGTAGAGGACGGGTCTAGTTCAGATCTTACATAGAACTGAATATGGGAAAGAAACTCTCCTGTGCAATAATTTCAGAGGTAGCCGTGTTGGTCGGTCTCTAAGGCGCTACTGGAGTCGAATCCAGCTGTTCTGTTGTACAATGTTGAAGACAGAGATTTAGGGCACATTTTTAAACACCAAGAAAACAAGGAAACGCTGGTCCCTTGCCTCTGCGGCCAGCCCTGTAGCCTTGAGCTCTTCACTGTGATGGCACAAGGAAATGGTCGCAGTTGTCAGCTGTGTAGATGCTTTGCTAATGGAACACCACAGTTTCCATGTCTGGCTGGTTACATGAGCAGGTATTAAAAGTATACAGTTTTCTTTATTTCACTCTCCTGCTCCACATTAATAATAGCATGGATTTACCCCCAAGGGCCAAAATAAAGAGCAAACAGGGAACAGCTAACCTGGGCCCTGATGCAAGGGTGGAAGAGGGAGGGAGACTTAGCTCTCCCCTACTCATGGAAGAAGAAGAGTTGGTTTCTCTGCCACTTAAGGGAGACTCAATCTAGCTTACAATCACCTTCCCTTCCCCTCCCCACCACAGATACCCTCTGAGGTAGGTGGGGCTGAGAGAGCTCTAAGACAGCTGTGACTGCCCAAGGTCACCTAGCTGGCTTCGTGCGCAGGAGTGGGGAAATCCACCCGGTTCACCAGATTAGCCTCTGCCGCTCATGTGGAGGAGTGGGGAATCCAACCCGGTTCTCCAGATCAGAGTCTACCGTTCCAAACCACCGCTCTTAACCACTACACCACACTGGCTCATGGATGCACTTATCAACCCCCCCCCCCACACACACACACATAATATGATTTGCCCTGGGAAAGGAAAAGACTGGCACTGGCTGGGCCCGCCTATTAACAGTGGGGATGCTGGTTTTGATTGGCAAACAGCAAGGGGAAGGGGAGGTTCCTGCCCCCATGGTCCCACAGCCCAGTGCCCCCCATCTGAATCCCTCTCTTGTTTCTGAAAATGCTGAGAAGCTCTGTGCACAGACTGCGTTTGGCCCTAAGCAGACCTACCTGGTTATTTGGAAATGGCATTCTTGCCGGGCAACGGGGTCCTCTCGATGACGGTAGCGGCATCAGCTCCTCTACGATCCTTTTCTTAACTACGCGGAAATCGAGACGAGAGATTCTGAGTTACGAAAATGGAATAACACTTCTTCCCCCGGCCCTGCCCCTTTATTGCCACGCTAAGTAGCAGGTGTAGCACTTAAATGAATGACATCTTGGGTTCAGCGGCAGGATGATAACTAGATTGGGATATTCATTTCCAATTAAATTTTTTGCACAGAGATCAGCGAAGCACAGTCTTATAAATCGAATCACAGGGAACTAATAAACAAAAATTCTCCCGGCCTCCTGGTAGCAAATTATTATTTCCTTACCGTGTTAGATAACATCCTGGTATTAATTAAGAACACTCCAGCAGCTGGGAAGCAAGGGGGTCCTCGCTTGAGCGCCGGACTTTCATTTTAAATCTTCCCGTTCATCATATATAAAAGGGTAAAGAGTATACTGAGGGTGAGCAAAAGTAATCTTCTGAGAAGGTTATTAAGTCTGGTTTCCTGCCTGTGATCCATGAAGTTGTTTAAAATTCTTGTTGAAAAATATACAGCCACCGTTTGCTTTGTGACTGAAGGAAGCTTTCCATACATTTAAAATAGCAACACGGTAACCTTTGTATTCAATTAGCATAGAAGACTTCCGGATTGGGGTTTACAGATAATCATGGGGAAGACTTATTCCTGCATCCTTAGCCTCTCTGCTGCAGTTCCTCGATAAAAATTAAAATGTTAATTTAGTCATCTCAAATGTCAGATGTCCTTTTCTGTATATGACGATGGCATGAAACCACATTAGAGTCCCGTCATTGTTATGTAGAACTGGGGCCTCTCTTCCTCTTTCTCAGGTATTTCAGGTTCTGTCTCTCCCATTTTTTCCTTTTTTCTTTTTCTTTATCGACAGGCAGTGCAATCCTTTGTGCATCGGCCGCTGGCATAACTGTGGCACTGCTGATCTGCTCCTTGAAGGGTTTGGTTAGTGAGTGTGCAGCAGAAAAGAGTTTGTAGCCGGATTTTCGAGGCCACAACCATGACAGCGCCCCCAGCAACTGCGCCAGATCATCCCGTTCAGGTGTTGTGTTGCGGTTAGGGTTGCCAGCTGTGGGTTGGGAAATTCCTGGAGATTTTTTGGGGGGTGGAGCCTGAGGAGGGGAGGGTTTGGGGAGGGGAGGGGAGAGTCTTCAATCGGGTATAATGCCATAGAGTCCAATTACCAAAGCGACCATTTTCTCCAGGGGAACTGATCTCTGTTGTGTGGCGATCAGTTGTAGTAGCAGGAGATCTCTAGTCAACCCCTGGAGCCTAGCTTCAAGCCTGCCTAGTGAGGATATATTTGATCCAGGGACCTCTCATGTTATTCTCTTCGCCGGTACAGTATAGCAGTTTGCAAGTGCAAAGTATATTCACAGTCAAGAAGAATATGCTGAGGTTATTTAGTGTGGCTTCGAAATCCGTTTTGTTCATTTTTTGGCTATAAGGTTGCTTTTGCATCTGTTCACTGCTGGGGGATGAATCTGCTGACAGCCGCTTTTCTTCTGAAGGACATGCTGGCGAGGCACTGGGTTGTTCTGCCCAAATTTTTCCTGCACCTACGGGTGAGCATCAGTATCACAAAGCCAAATTGTGTGATTAAGAATGTAAGCCCCCTTTTGGAATTCATCTAAAACTGTTCTGGGCTCTAGTAATTGTTTCCCAACAGGCTATTTTGTTTTATTAAAATGTGCACTGAAATTTCTTAATACACTCTGTGTATAATGGATTTTGCACTTGTGGTCTTTTAACTTTTAGTTGTTAAACATGTCGCCGTAAGTCAGAAGCGACTTGACAGCACTTGAAACACACATGTGACTTTGTTGCACCTGTCCCAAAGTAGCAAACAGTGGGTTGGATCCCCAATGGGTTGGCTCCACTGGACAGTTTCCATGGAGGTGTGGGGGAGGTGTGGGGGAGAAGGGAAGCAATGTTCACTGATTCCTTCTTCCTGCTGCAGGCCCCTGGCTCCCCCCCCCATTCTGTTTCTGGGGGGCAGGGTCCATAGGAAGAGACAAGAAAGCTGGTACCCCCCCCCATAGAAATTTCTTCTGCCACTGGAAATTACCAGTGGATCCAAGCCACTGAGAGACAGATGAATATGAAGTTGCTTTGAATGGTATCAGACCATTGGTCTGTCTAGTGTAGACCAGCTGTTCTGACTGTTTCCTAGTGCAGTTCGTTCAACTGAAGAGGAAGCCCAGACTTCCTGCGTGCCCACGCGGGCGCCCTCCGGCAGAGCTGTGGCAACAGCAGTAATGGAGCCGCCTCCTCTTTTTTTGTCAGAAAATTAAGTTTATTAATACGCTATAGTATATACATAGGGATAGACACTATATTTTATAAGAAATGTTTCCCAAATTCTTTGCAACTGTGTCACATCCTATCCCTTCTTTAAATTTGTCAATTTGATAAGGAGAAAGATTTCCTTAGATTTGAGAATCCACTCGTCAACTGTAGGACTTAGGTCTGAATTCCAATGCCCTGCAAATTCTAGTCCAGCTGCTGTTAACAGATGTGCAGTTAAATTCCGTTTGCCTTTTGGAAAAATGGCTGTGTAGTTTAGTAGCGAGTAGTGAGCCCCGTGGCACAGAGTGGTAAAGCTGCAGTACTGCAATCAAAAGCTCTGCTCACGACCTGAGTTTGATCCCGACAGAAGTCGGTTTCAGGCAGCCGGCTCAAGGTTGACTCAGCCTTCCATTCTTCCGAGGTCGGTAAAATGAGGACCCAGCTTGCTGGGGGTAAAGGGGAGATGACTGGGGAAGGCACTGGCAAACCACCCCGCAAACAAAATTCTGCCTAGTAAACGTCAGGATGTGACGTCACCCCATGGGTCAGGAATTCCACAGGCATGAGCCAGAGTCTTAATCACTTGGCAAAAATGCCCTCCAGCACCTTTACGTTTTTTTTCTCCTAGAGGCACCTGGATGGCCACTTTGTGAACAGACTGGTGGACTTGATGGGCCTGGGTCTGATCCAGCATTAGGGTTGCTAACCTCCAGGTGCCGCGGTTCATGCCTTTCAGTTTTAGAATGGACCCCTTCCTGAGAAGAAATATGTTATCTTATTCTTCAAGACACCTACTGAGCAGGAATCAACATTTCTTACCTGAAAGTAAGGTTTTTCTTGAAGTGCGTCAATAAATTTATAAAGAGGGACATGATTGTATGTAATTCACAGTGGGTAGCCATGTTAGTCTGTCTGCAGTAGTAGAAAAGGGCAAGAGTCCAGTAGCACCTTAAAGACTAACAAAAATATTTTCTGGCAGGGTAGGAGCTTTCTGAAGAAGTGAGCTGTGGCTCACGAAAGTTCATACCCTACCCGAAAATATTTTTGTTAGTCTTTAAGGTGCTACTGGACTCTTGCCCTTTTCTATGATTGTATGTATAATTAAAACGCATTTATTTACATCACATAATATATGCTTGTATTATGGTTACAAAGTCTTAAAACATTATATAAATATAGACATTATAAGTCTTAAACATGTTTATGTTGCAAGCAATCTTAAGTAATCTCTATGCCTCTATGAAAGAGTATCCTATCTTAATATTGTAATAATATTTCATTTAAGAATATAACAGTTACAGAAATCTTGTAAGATATGGAAAAAGATTTGATTATAAGCATCTTTATTCAAATCATTTAGAATATCATAATATCTTAACACAGAAGACATACTATTCCCCCTCATGTCATCTGTACTCCTTCTCTACCTATATGTAAGGTTTTAGAGAGATCTGAAAGGATCCTAATTCATGTTAAGGATATATTAACCTTTCTTTTATATGTTATTTTAGTATTGCAAGGTCTTTGCTGTGTCTTTGCAAAGGTTAGAGAAATATCTGGTTCCATGGTTCTATGTAGAAGTTGTAATTATTATATTAAAGCATATTTCTAGTCCATGCCAGGACCAAGTCCATGAAATTATAGAGAAATCTTAGCCCATGAAAAGGCTTCTGATCTAGGATCAGGAATATCTATATCTGTGTCTGAATCAGACAGCAATGCAAAGCTTATGAAAAAGCCATGCCATGTATTATGTTTAAGCTTAAAGCTATTTGAATGTTCTCTCTGATAGTGCCAATTTCAGGGAGATCTGTATATGAACCTGTAGTTCAATATGTAGAATATTACTTCATGTAATCTGTGTAAGCACTATGTAAACCTATTACAGACTACAGAGGCTCTCCTGTCATTTAGGAAGACCTCTGGCTTCTGCTCAGAGAAAGTTCAGAATTCTCTCTGTTATCTAGAGTAGACTTCTGACACAAACTCCGAGAATTAGCTTTTAGTCCTATGTAAAGGAGACTATCTTCATGCTTGTTAGGCCTGGGAAGCCAAGCAAGACTTGATAGATCTTTGTGAGAATCCATTAATCCCTGTTAGAATAAATGGGCTCTCAGTGTTCCAAATATGGATACATCCAATACTCTTAGACCCCACCATAAGGTTGGTAGGAATTCTAAGAGCCTCCATTGTATGGAGAAGTCTGCAAGCATTCATTTCATACATCCAGCCTTAGCAAGAACTGGTTATCCTGAAAAGAATCTCCCTCAAAAGGGGTCTTTCCCATCCTTACAAAAAGGATTGTAAAATGTTAGAGGTGTCTGTGAATATCCAGAACTTACAAGATCTAAACATTCAAAGAAACCTCTGAGAACTTCTGTTCACGCAAGAATCAGAGTCTCAAGTATTTACATCTCACGCAAGAGATGGAGAGAGATCCATGCCAAGCCAACGTATGTGTTAACCTTCCAGGAAATCTCTAACCTTCATCTGATATCTTCCTTCCTTTTATCCCCTCAAGATCAGTGCTTATCTGATGAGGAGGAATGATCATGAGTATCACACTCATCCCATGGTTCTGGTTTTCCGTAACATTGTCCAACATTGTTTCCTTGTTATGGATACAGTTAGGCTGACTGTACCTTACTTCTGTAAAGGATTCCTCGATAACCCACAATGTGTCTTAGTTTAGTCAGCACCTTTACAGAGCGCTTTTATCTAATACTGTGTTGGTGCTTCCACTGTATAACTCTTATCTCTCATAAGAGAGGCAGTGTTCCCAGACAGAGCTGCTAAGCAGTTCTATTACAACACTGGAAGACCTTAATGGAGGTTTATTTTAGTTCAGTTTGTAAATAAGGTTTCTGAACACATCTGTTTCTTTACATATGAGGGCTTTATGGGGTTCAAATGAACAAAACATCTCAGAGCCCACGACACAGGTACTAGCTGGAGATCTCCCGCTATTACAACTGATCTCCAGCCGATAGAGATCGTTCACCTGGAGAAAATAGCCGCTTTGGCATTTGCACGCTATGGCATTGAAGTCCTTCCCCTCCCCAAACCCCACCCTCCTCAGGCTCTGCCCCCAAAACCTCCAGGTATTTCCCAGCCTGGAGATGGTAACCCTAAGTTCAGCGGTTGTCGCGTGTTCCTTAATCATGCTAACTGCCTGCCTTTATCATTACAAAGTTCCACTGTATTTCTTTCAATACAACGACTTGTTGACGGATATTCTTCCAAAATCATTATGTACAATCTGTGCGCAATTAAGCCGCGTTGAAACATTTGTATTTGCATAAATGGTATTTGTTGGTGGTACTTCACAGCTTCTTGATTTTTCAAAGGCTGCAGGCAGCGGTTTTTGCTTTCATTATTGATCTTTTATATGCTCACTGCAACTGGAATCCCTCTCCTGTTTTTAGGTTTCACACTTTACTGTTCAGTTATGACTAGGTTAGGATGACCTTGCTTCAGACTACTAAAGAAGACTCATTTTATGAATTTCTTTTGCAGCCCACTCACATTCTCATCTCTTACTTATATCTTTACAAATCCACATATGCATAAAGGAAAACTAGGCCAGACAAAGACAGAAATATACTGAACTTATACAGTTTTAATATATTCACTCAAGGACTAAGGTCTCCCCAGCATATGTGAGATAGTGAAGGAAGGAAGGATTATTTTCTTTTTCCAATTACATATATATATTTATTTTGAGAAAGAGAGAGGAGCATATATTGCACATATATATTGTATGCTCTTACTGTACATACATACACTGTTCCCACATCTCAGTTTTTGTGACCTTGAGTTGTGGTCTGAGCAGTCCTTCATATGCAACTACCACTCTTAAACTGCAAGTAGAATATCCAGGCCAAGAGGGGGTCCTGTGGAGGTGCCAGTTGGAGGAGCCCGTCCTCTGCCTTGAGAGCTGGACATACAACCATTGCGGTGAAAAGGGGGTACTGGGAGACATGAATACAACCCCGTTGTGGAAGTAACGGTTCAAATAAGTGGTACTCCCACACGCAAGCCTCTTGGCAGTGGGTGGTGCTGTGGTCTGTGTACTCTCCAATATGGGGGACATCAGATACAGAGACCGGTTCTTCTGTACAGCGTAAACAAGGGGAAGCATTTTTGTCACAGAGGTTTTGATGTACACAAGTACTCCAGTGTGCAAACTGATCTTGTGAATAATCAAGGCCTCTTTAGTCATCTCTGTTAATGACGGCTACATTTCTATACCTTGCAAGTAGGCCCTTTACTAAGATGGCTGGTTTACGGAACCAGTCACTAGGGTTGCCAACCTCCAGAGGGTGGCTGGAGATCTCCCACTATTACAACTGATCTCCAGGCAATAGAGGTCAGTTCCCCTGGAGAAAATGGCTGCTTTGGAAGGTGGACGTTATGGCATTAAAACCCAGTGAAGTCCCGCCCCTCCCCAAACCACACCCTCCTCAGGTTCCACCCCCAAAATCTTCAGGTATTTCCCAACCCACACCTGGCAACCCTACCAGTCACAGAAATTTCCCTATCATATGAAAAAATTGGGAACCCCCTATTCGTGTTGGAGGGCTAAAGAGATTTACAGGTGTACAGTTAGTGTTGTGTCAAGTCAAAAAAGGGGGGGGTGTTAGTAAGAATGGAAGTGTGATACTGATTTCTTTGTTTCAACAAGGAATATCACTGGAAATCTGTGTCGTGTCTCAGAAATCCTTGCTTTTAGAAGTCACAGTCATCAACTGGGTGTGCAGAGGAATGGCTAACTATTTTTGTAATGGCACACAGATCCATGTGTTCGTTCCTTAATTGTTTTTAAACTCCAGTCTAGCTGGTGCAAGAGATTCTGCATTCAGCTAGTTTTCTTCTGCTCTGACTATGAGAATTTGTACATAAACTAAGGATAATTTCCCCCCTAGGACATTTATACGTCATCTTTAAAAAAAATAGTCCAAGGCAGCTGACAATAGTCAAGTACATCACATGCTATAAAAATATATAATACACAGTGAAACATAAATATATAATAACAGCATCACCCAATTGAAACAGTATAAAAATTTAAAAGCTTTAAATAAACTCTTCTTATAAGAACAATGAAACACTTTTGTAGCAGCAATTAAAATATTAGTTTATATACTAAAATATAGCAGTAGAAATAAAAAACTTACCACAATATATAACAATTAGGAAAAACCTCTCAAATATAATAGGATAATTATCCACCCCAGTGGAACAAAAATAAACAGGATAGAAGCCGAGCATGTTGGATTGTCATCGTGTTACCCAAATCAGTCCCTGTGTCTAGCCTGTCACATGAAGAGCTTCCCCTGCACATGCAGAACTATTTTATTTATTTATTTTTACCCTTCCTTTCTTCCCAAGGCAGCGAACGTCATTCTCCTCTCCTCCATTTTATCCTCACAGCAACCCTTGGAGGTAGGCGAGATTGAGAATATGTGACTGGCCCAAGGTCATCCAGCAAACTTCCACGACAGAGCGGGGATTCGAACTTGGGTCTCCCTCTCACAACTATACCTCATTGGCTTTCTAGTGAACTAAAAAACAAGTCCTGGGACAGAAAGAATCCTTAAATCAGGCCCCAGCCTGACACAATAAACCTCAGAGACAGAGAAAGATGGAAGGGAGACAAGCATGCATCCAGCAAGTAGCTTTTGTTACTCTAACAAACAGAAGATAAGAACATGAGGAAAGCCATGCTGGATCAGACCAAGGCCATGCAGGATTAGACCAAGCCCAGCAGTCTGTTCACACAGTGGCCAACCAGGGGCCTCTAGGAAGCCCACAAACAAGACAACTCATTGTGAGCAGAAGACTCTTAAATTTGTGATGGGCACTTAGCACGCTGACAGTCCATTTGTATACAGAGCTACGCCCTTCTAAGCCCGTTCACGTCAATGGATTTAGAAGCCACTCTGCATAGGGTTGCACTGTTGGGCAGTCAAAATAATGTCCTGCACTAAGCAGTATTTCTTTATTTTGTCTGTCTAAAATATTCATATTTCATACTCAGACAATGGTGAAATATTGGGAGCAACTTCCTAATGCCAAGAGATGTCCAGCAGCAGAATAGGCTGCCTTTAAGGTGGTGGTACAAGGTTCGAGTCCAGAAGCTTCTGGGAGTCGCAGCTCCCTTCATCGGACTCATATTGGACAAAGGGACTTTGACTCTTGAAAGCAGGCACACCGGGGCGGAAATCTCATGGGTCTCCAGAACGCTACCGGACTTGAATCTTGCTCTTCTACTGCAGACCAACATAGCTACCCTCTGAAACTATCTTCTTAGGAGGTGGTGGACTCTGTGGACTCTATGACAAGACTACAGACACCTCTGGCTGTTGCAGTAGAGCTCGGCCTTTGCCCAAATAAGCCAAGCAGCGCCATTTCTCCACTGCCGTAGTAAGTTCCGCGAATTCCGCTGAGGCTGCCTTATAGTCCCACAGAAACGGTCTGAACTTTCATTGGACATACGGGTACCAAGCATTTCTTTAATGCTTTGCGAAGGAACCCGAAATCTAAAACGTGAGTCAATACCTACAGGTGCACAAATGCTTTTTGAGCAGGTTATACTTCAAAATCATATTTCAAACAGTAGCCAGGGACTTCCGAGTTCCTTGACAATAGTATTTGCATAGGAGATTTTGTGGCTGATTTATTGCACCTAACAAGTAGAAAGGAGATCCTGAAACGCAGAGGTTGGTCGTTGCTCGTGTCCACCATCGCTGGCATAACTAGGGTTGCCAGGTCCCTCTTTGCCACCAGCGGGAGGTTTTTGGGGTGGAGCCTGAGGAGGGTGGGGTTTGGGGAGGGGAGGGACTTCAGTGCCATATAGTCCAATTGCCAAAATGGCCATTTTTCTCCAGGTGAACTGGTCTCTATCGACTGGAGATCAGTTGTAATAGCAGGAGATCTCCAGCTACTACCTGGAAGTTGGCAACCCTAGACATAACTGCTGGTGATATTGGCCATTTATGCATGGGAGGTTTTGGCTTGGATTTGCCACTCGCTAGATGCGCATTTTTCCCATCCGAATTCTCAGAACTCAAAAATAAGCCCCCATGGAGAGTTGTGAGAATTCAGATGGGGAAAATGTGCATCTAGAGAGTGACAAATCCAAGGCAAAACCTCCCATGCGTTACTGGCCATTGTCCATACTCATAGCTCACTTCCCTCTTTTCATTTTAAGCCATCGCCTCGCTGTTGTCCTCTTTTTTCCTGTTGTTTCACTCTTTATAACTTCCTTATGCGGTGCGTCTGCCAATCGGTTGCAACTTGCTGCCTGCAGTTACAGTGATTTAATAGCTATCCAAAAAGCGGTTTCCTTCCTTGAACTTTCTCCAGATGCTTTTGACAGATTGAGAATCTCTCCAGGGCCAAAACTGAAAGGCAGCTTCATTTATTTATCCCTACATCTTTGGATTCTGTGAGCAAGGTTCTTGGCAGCTGTTTTTTAGGTATAAATCAGTTGGTGCCGACGGTTCTTTCACCCTCCGCCCTTTCTGATTAGCACACACCCTGCTTTCAAAGGCAGCTTTCCTGCTGTGGTGGGAACGGTTCTGTTTTGAGCGAGTCCCCCGTCTCCTTTCTCTTCCACAAAGCCCAGGCAGATGGAATTGAGAATGGCTGCATCAAAAGGCAACTAAGGGTCAAAGTAGGCCCTCCATGTCCCTGAATCTACCCCAGGGACATGATGCCATTTCTTTTTTGCTTTTCTAATCACCATGGAAGCCCAACCCTGCCAGCAACTGTGGCACAGAGGGAGGGGGCGTCCTGTCCGCCCTCTGCGCCATTTCCAGGGGCCTGAATGGCCATGCAGCCATATGCCAGTGTGTGTACTGGTCCTAGTGTTGGACTAGGATCTGGGAGGCCCAGGTTCGAATCCCTGCTCTGCCATGGAAGTCTACTGAGTGATCTTGGGCCAGTCACACACTGTCAGCCTAGCCTACCTCCCAGGGTTATTGTGAGGATAAAATGGAGAAGAGCAGGACGATCTCTTTGGGTCCCCTTTGGAGGAAAAGGCAGGGTATAAATGAGGTAAAATAAAATAAAAATCAGTATGCAGACAACACTCAGCTGTGCCTCTCTGTTTCCTCTGGTCAGGAAGAAGTGGTGGGGTTGCCCGTATTGACAAGCTTTTGGGATCATGTCTAACAATGGCTTAGATAAGAATGAGAGAATGTGTTGTGATCTAGGGGGACACCCCCAGTTCAGATCTCCCTCCAGCACCACTCTTGCTGGGCAGCCTTAAGCCAGCCTCAGCCTTTTCCCCTTCCCTTCTTCATAAGAGTATTGACATAACTTATCATCGCTTGTCGCAGGGATATTTGGCATGCCTGTTGAAATGCTTTCAGCACCGGTAGGCTGTATACATGCAAAGTATTATGATTCAGTTGAATGCCAATATTGAGGAGGCGGCTCTGCAGTTTACATTTTTTTTCCGGACTGAGGAGTGGCCGGGCAGTTGTGCTAATTTGTCAGAGTTGGAAAGTTGTAGTAAGGCATTTAGCAGGGGCCCAGGATGGATACCTTGCCGTCCTGCACTCATATGCCCATAAATTGTTTTAGTGGTGCTTATGCATCTGTAAATATACATATTCATTTTTCTTAACACATCGTTTCATCTTTGTTTCATTTCCCCCCTTGTTTTGCTTTGTTTCTCAGTAGCTAGTTAGACTTTTAAAATACAGCATGCATATTCAGCAGGCATCTGGCACAACTTGTTTATGGTAACTTAGAGCTGGCTATTAATTTCCATGATAATGTCAACATTCTTTACCACCACCATGCCAACACACACACCCCATTCCGTTTTTCTCATTTTATGCAAACCCTTTCATTGTTCTGCATGGGTACATCTGCAGCAAGCATCGATTGCATTCTCAGAGATTCCATTGAGTTGACCACATGAAGAAAATTGGCTGAATGCCTCTGTGTGAGGTCCTGTGGCCAGCCGGGCCTCTTCTTCCCTGCTGCTGCTGCACTGGAAGGACTCAGAAGATGGGTCTCCAGAGACAGAGCCCCGTGCTGCTCGGGTTGCCAACCTCCGGGTACTAGCTGGAGATCTCCTGCTCTTACAACTGATCTCCAGCTGATAGAGATCAGTTCACCTGGAGAAAATGGCCGCTTTGGCCATTGGACTCTATGGCATCGAAGTCCCTCCCCTCACCAAACCCCTCCCTGCTCAAGCTCCGCCCCAAAAAACCTCCCACCGGTAGTGAAAAAGGACCTGGCAACCCTACGTGCTGGATTGAGAGTATGCACTGCAAGGTGGAAGCCTTAAAGATAAAGACTGCTGTCTTGAAGTATTTGAAAGGCTGTCCCTTTGAGGAGGGCACAGAGCTGTTCCAGCTGGCTGCAGAGGATAAGACGTGCAATAAACCTCCAGACTAACAAAGACAACATTCAACAATAGCCATGCAGATTAGCTTTGGATTACACACATTAACAGATCACTTCAGGATACAATGGTTCCATATTAACATACCATACCCTCATTAGCACATTATCTTGATACTTACAGGACAATGATTAGCACATTACTTTTGCAGGACAGTACTCAGCTCAAACCCAACCCCTTTCTGACTATATATTACTCTTCCTACACCCTTGACACTGAGAGACACTGTCCTTCAGTGTTACTACTCTGAAGATGCCTGCCACAGCTGCTGGCGAAACGTCAGGAAAGAAAATTCCAAGACCACGGTTACACAGCCCGGATAACCTCCAAGAACCAGTGCAATAATGGGTTTAATTTACGGGCAGAAAGGTACGGGCTGGATATTAGGGAAATTGTTTCTGCAGTAAGAGTAGTTCAGCAGTGGAATCGGCTGCCCAGGGAGGTGGGTGAGTTTTCCCCCTCACTGTCAGTCTTCAAGCAGAGGCTGGACAAACAATTGTCAGGGATGCTCTACGCGGATCCTGAATTGAGCAGGGGGTTGGACCAGATGGCCTGCATGGCCCCTTCCAACTCTATGTGATTCTGTGATTCTCAGAGTGAGCATACCGACTTACTCATATGCAGTCTCTGTGCCTTTTTTTCTTTGTGAAGTTATTCTCTTAACTGGGAAGAAAACAGAAATACGAGTGTCTTCCTGTATCTCCCCAAAGCTTGCCCGGCATCTAGCAGCTGCCATCTTGACTGTTGTTTGTGTGTGATTACGGCAGAACAGCTGCCTGAGTGTGCAGAAATCTTTACCAACGGCAAGAATGACAGATTTAGGAGAAACCCTGGAGAGAGAGCCTTTGAAGATTTGATAGAGAAAAAGTTTGTGCCTGAAGAGCAAAAGTAAACAGTGCACACAACACTGCCTTATACGGATGTGAATGATTGGAGGTGCAGGGCCAGTATCACCTGCTCTGAGTGGTCAAGGCCTTTTCAGGTCTCAGGTCCCGGTCTTTCATATCCTCTGTTACTTTTTTATACTGGAGAGGCCGGGGATTGAACCTGGGACCTTCTGCATGCCAAGCAGATGCTCTGCCACTGAACCACACCCCCTCCCGTCAGTACTGTCTACTCAAACCGGCAGCGATTCTCCAGGGTCTCAGACAGAGGTCTTTCACATCACCTACTTGCCTGGTCCCTTTAAGTGGAGATGCCGGGGATTGAACCAGGGACCTTCTGCATGCCAAGCAGATGCTCTACAAACTGAGCCATGGCCCGATCCCAGTCTTTTCCCTCTCCACACACATTACCAACCCCCCCCCCACAGAAAACAGCCTTGTTTATTGAACTGTTCATCACTGTATAATTTATATGCTTTCATTTTTTAGAAAATTGTTCTGGTGACTGGCATGTGTTATCTTGTACTCTACAATTTAAAAAAAAATTATATTCATGTTCCCTGTTGGGAGAAAGTCATTCAAAAAGATGGAGAGGGGGGAGGCTGACATCCTTATTAGGCTGTCATTAGGAAGACTCCTGCTTTTCAAAATCTGTGTCTCCAAAGTGACAGAATAGTGCATTCTATTCCTAAATGCTAAATATCCTTGAGAGCACGTCACAAAAAGTTATCTTTAAAAATAAAACAAATCTGTTGGTGCCTTGATGCTGAAAGTCTTTAGAACATAGTGAGTACAATGAAACTGTTCAAACCCACTGAAAACACTGACACCGTAGTCTCGGGTGGGGGGTGGGGGGAGGGATGTGTGAATTTCTGAATGTGCGCCCTTGAGAAGCTTTGTCTGGTTCAGCACAATCAGCCCCAACCGGTCACGGTGACAGAGGAAGGGGCTGCGTTCTCACTTAGACACCATTTGCTTCTGCCCCTCCTGTCTCCGAGCCCAGAGGTTCTTATTTATTGTATATGTATTTGCAACATTTATATCCTGCCTTTCTGCCCTGTTCCTCAGGGTTCATTCTCAGGTGAGCCTCAAAATACCCCCCCCCCTGCTTTCAGCCCATGGCTTACTTTGCTTCAGCGTCTTTCTCATGCACCCCAGGACTTCTTTCCACTGCTCAGCCTGTTCCATCCTTTCCCTTATGGAATCTGAACAACATGCCTATTAACTCCCCAAGCAACCAAGCATTTTTGGCACCCCGATGGTGGGTGTCCGAGGCGTCACTGCCTCCAGCACAGGGCAGGACAAATGCCCGGGAGAGTTGTAAAACGTTTCCAGAGAGGGTGGCAGCTCCTGGAGCCCTGGCCCTTGAGGCTCACCGCCCGTTTGACTGAGGGCCCCCAGCATTCCATGAACTTCTGGAGAGAGAACAGACCGCAAAGAGCTTATCCCGGGGTGGGGGAGGCTTCTCCTTTTTATTTACCAATCAACATTTTTCTGCATGGTTACCCAAAGGAGACTCATGTCAGGGTATGCACAGGTAAGCATCCCTACACATGGAAGTCACAGGCACTAGCTTAGGGCTGCCAACCTCCAGGTATTAGAAGAAGGTTGGTTTTTCTATGCCGACTTCTTCTACCCCTTAAGGGAGTCTTAAACCGGCTTACAATCACCTTCCCTTCCCCTCCCCACAACAGACACCTTGTGAGGTAGGTGGGGCTGAGAGAGTTCAGAGGCAACTGTGACTAGCCCAAGGTCACTCAGCTGGCTTCATGTGTAGGAGTGAGGAAACAAATCTAGTTCACCCAATTAGCCTCCACCACTCATATGAAGGAGTGGGGAATCAAATTCGGTTCTCCAGATCAGAATCCACCACTCCAAACCACCACTCTTAACCACTACACCAGAGCTGGAGATTTCCTGCTATTACAACTAATCTCCAATCAGTTCACCTGGATAAAATGGCCGCTTGGGCCATTGGACTCTATGGCATTGCAGTCCCTCCCCTCCCCAAACCCCGCCCTCCTCAGGCTCCACACCAAAAACCTCCCACCAGTGGCGAAGAGGGGCCTGGCAACCCTACACTGGATCCAGGGCAATCTTTTAGCCCATGTATGCAAAGACGCAGTAATGCGTAAGCAAGAGGCCCTTGTTTTATTACTATTTTTTCTCTTTCTTCCTTTCTTTAAAAAAAAAACTGAAAAAAGAACAAGGGGAAAACACTTAAAAACCAGCAATTAAATAATTTTTAAAAAGAAAAGGAAAGAAAAAAAGATATACATAAAGTAAAGACAAAAATATAACAATAGTGGTGATGGATCTACACATACGTTTCTATAAACAATTTGCAAATATCTAAAGAGAAGTCTGTATGCGATTTCTGTCTATATGGCGTGTGTTCAAATATTGATAGAGTTCTAAGGTAATCTATTGATTTACCAGAGGTGGGCTTTTATCTTTCCTCTCAGCTTTCTTTATTGCAGCGAGGCCTTCCAGGTCTTCTGAGATGCAATGGGGCAGGGGGCTAAAGGATGGTGTCTTGTGAATCAGGGAAGCAGGACAGCTACTGAGCACAAGGGTTCCTGGTGGGGGGCAGAAAAGGACACCAGGCAGGCCTGGCCACTGGAAGGAGCTGGGGGGGGGGGATAGGGTAGCCAGGTGCAGGTTGGGAAACTCATGGATGTTTGAGGATGGAGCCTGGGGAGGACAGGGACCTCAGTGGGGCACAAAGCCATAGCGTCCACCCTCCAAAGCATCCATTTTCTCCAGGGGGACTGATCTCTGTAGTCTGGAGATGAGCTGTAATTCCAGGGGATCTCCAGGCCCCACCTGCAGGCTGCCATCTCTAGGTGAGCCTAGAGAAGGGGCTAGGGTGGCTGCAGCCTGGAAGGGATCTGGCAGAGTGGGGCGAAGATTGAGACATCCAGAGTCAAGCAGCAGAGAACTGTCTGGCCCTGGATTTTGAATCCCTGACCTTCAGAGACCCTGAGAGAAAGAGGCTCAAATGCTCAAGCAGGAAGCTCTAGTTGCACATCTGTAGAACATGTGCCTCAAGAAGCCAAGCATGGCTCACCAGCCATGTATTATGGCCAGCAATGGGGGATTCATAGCCTAGCAAACAAAGCTGAAACCCTAAGAACACCTTAAGAAGAGCCCTGCTGGATAAGACCAGTGGTCCATCTAGACAAACAACCTGTTCCACATGGTGGCCAAGCAGTTGTCCTGGAGGACCAAGGGCAGAGAGGCTGAGGCTTCTGTTGATGTCGCTTCCTGGCACTGCCTCCAAAGAGGTTCCCTTTAGACACCGTGGCGAGTAGTGTCCCGGTTTATGTCTCCTTAAGGAGTCCATCTAGCCCCCCTTTCAGTCCTACCCTTCAACCATTTGTGACGGGGAACAAGGAAATAAGATGCCTCTTCTATTTCTCCTTCCTTGCCAACTCATGGGCTTCCATCCTCTTCTGCCAAGTTTGAACGATCTTGTAGACCCCCCCACACACACACACACATACACACAACTGTCATTAAAATAATCCCCTGACACCTTCTGGCTTTTTTTCTTGTTCACATCTGTATTCTGAAGTTAATGTTAATGATTGAGATTAATAAATGGATTAACTGATTTTCCCTGTTGCTTGCTAATTCTAGTATTTGCATGCATTCCAGTAAAATCTGGATTGTGACAATTTTCTGATGTGCTATTTGGGTATAATTGCCTTTTAATAGAGTGGATTATAATGAGACTCTTCACTGGAAACTGTATGTTACATCAGCAAGAGGCATCTTACACATCTTATCAGAACTGTCAGACCTTAAGATGTAACTAACTTTCTAGTTATCTTCTGCGGAAATGAGGGTTTAATCAATAATGCAGCCACTGTTTATCCTGTGGTAGACAGCAACATGCAGAGAACTAAACCATAAGCCAATAGAAGAGAAAATAAGCCAATAGAAGAGAAAATATCCTCATTCATTCTTAAACATCAAACCAAAAATATGTACCTGTTTTTCTTATGACTGTCCATAACTTTGCAGTGCTGCTTTGGTTGACAGGGAGATTTATCTTCTGATCGACTGTTGGTAGAGTCAGTAGTTTTGCCTGAACCAGGCTCTGAAGCAGAGGTCCGTAGCCCAGGATCATAGGCCGGGGGGCAGGGGAGGTCTGCAGATTGTAGCTGGCGAGAACAGGACCGAAATGCATGGAATCCACATAAATCCATCCCATAAGAAAAGCCCTGCTGGATCAGACCAAGGTCCATCAAGTCCAGCAGTCTGTTCACACAGTGGCCAACTAGGGGCCTCTAGGAAGCCCACAAACAAGACGACTGCAGCAGCACCATCCTGCCTGTGTTCCACATCACCTCATATAATGGGCATGCTCCTCTGATCCTGAACAGAAGAGGTATACATCATGACCAGTATCCATTTTGGCTAGTAGCCATGGATACCCCTTTCCTCCATGAACATACCACACCCTCATTAGCACATTATCTGGATACTTACAGGACAATGGTTAGCACATTACCTTTGTTACTTTTTGCAGGACAATGATTCAGCTCAAACCCAACCCCTTTCTGACTATATATTACTCTTCCTACACACTTGACACTGAGAGACACTGTCCTTCAGTGTTACTCCTCTGAAGATGCCTGCCACAGCTGCTGGCGAAACGTCAGGAAAGAAAATACCAAGACCACGGTTACACAGCCCGGATAACCTACAAGAACCAATGTCCACTCCCCTCTAAAAGCCTTCCAAGTTGGCAGCCATCACCACATCCTGGGGCAGGGAGTTCCACAATTTAACTAAGCGTTGTGTGAAGAAAGTCTTCCTTTTCTCTGTTTTGAATCGCTCACCCTCCAGCTTCAATGGATGACCCCGCATTCTGGTATTATGAGAGAGGGAGAAAAGCTTCTCCCTGTCCACTCTCTCCTTTCCATGCATAATTTTATAGACCTCGATCATGTCTCCCCTTAACCACCTTCTTTCCAAGCTAAAACAACCCTAAGCCTTTTAACCGCTCCTCATAGGGCAGTTGCTCTACCCCCCTGATCATTTTGGTTGCTCTTTTCTGCACCCTCTCAGGCTCTGCAATATCCCTTTTTAGGTGTGGTGACCAGAACTGTCCATTTGGTTTATTAGGACCATCCAAGTTGACACAAACTGTTGCGCAAGCTGTCGAGCTCACCAGATCTCAGGGGTCACGAGCTAGTTAAATGGTGCAACAGAGAATGCCAGCTGGTTGGACTGCAGGAAACTCCCTGGGTAACAGTCCAGGCTGCATCGCCGAGCTCCTGATTAGAGGAGGGCTGTTGGGGTCTCCCAAACACACCAGTGACAAGCAGAACCTGCCTTTCTGGGAGGGGTTGTGACAGACCGAGATTAAAGAGCTGCAAATGTCAGGTGCTGTCGGGAAGCCGGGGGCCTCCGTGGCAGGTTTCCCAGGGCTTCGTCTGTGCTGTCTGACAGCCCTGAGAGGTGACAGTAATAAGAACACCTTGCTACAAGAGCAGGCCTAATAGAGATGCCATGGCTGACAATTACATCCTTATGTTAAACCATCATCTTCTGGTTCAGCTTTTCCTCAAGGGAAAAAAAATTACTCAACCTATTTCCTAGCTCTCTGCTTTTCATGGTTCTGGCAAAGCATTCTTGAGTTGCTTCTGGGGTACAATCTGAATCTGTCAGCCTGCATTTCAAGGATCCTCTGAAGCCAATGATGGGTTATTGGGATTATTTCTAGCGCCGGATGACCCTTAGCAAGGTCAGAGCTCCCTGGCATTCTGTACTTGATGAATAGAGAAAAGGTCACCGTTCATGATGGAAAAGCTGACAATTTAAATAGAGAAAGCAGACTGATAGTGGGAGACAGGGAAACACGATCAAATCCACCCTACAGCTGGAAATCCAAAGCAAAGACAAGGTCAGCGGCATCTTCTCAAATGTTAAAAAAGAAAGACTCTTGGGCTACAGAACTAAGACGATGCCTTTGAGCACTCCCCTTTTCTTGGTGTTTTGTAAAAACAGACAAGCATATATACAGGGCACTACTTCCCAAAAAAAACTATAAACTGCCACCTGTGCAGTTTGCAGGTTTGGCAGTTCATATATATTCTTAAAATGTTTGCATGAATTTTGGAAGTGATACCATGTTTCTAATGGAACAAATCAGCCCTTAGACAACTGGGAAGGTTAATAGCAGGTGCACAACTGTTCGACCTTTTCTCTTTGGGAGAAGTCAGCGAGTCTGGCGTCGTGAGGAAGGACCCTCCACCCCCCCACGGCAGATATTTGTATCTGACTTTTCTCCCTGAAAGGACCCAAAGGCTACCCAGGCACACGGGCCCAGTGCAGGCCAATTGGAATTGCCTCTGAAAATCCCAGCCTGATGCGGAGGACTGCCTTCACTCTGGAGCATCCCCTGGCTTTCTTCCTTTGGATATGACCTTCCTTCCAGTGACTAATTCCTGGCTGCTGCTCTTCCATCAAAGGTTGCTTCTTTTGCCTCCCTTGTTGAACTTTCTGTTGCTGTCTGTGACCGTTTGTTGAGAAGGTCCCCAGTTTTCTGAATGAGGAGGATTCTGGCTTCCCTCCTTGTTGCCTGATGACATCCAGCACATTGATTTATACATTCAGCACTGGCTTTTTAATGAAAATGTGCTGCATCTCCATCATGGTGTTCCTTACGTTCTTGTTCTGAACATGGGTTACTTCCCATGTGTTGTATAACAGGTCCACCAAACAGGCCAGTCCGCACCTGCTTCAGAGCCTCCTCTGCAACACAGCTCTTCCCTGCCTGGAACTGTGTATTTTTTTTTTAACTTGGAGCTAAATACCATAAAGAGAGACATTTGTTCTCTGTTATCTTAATAACACGTAAACACCTGTTTGGGATACTTGACCAAGCTGCCTGATGGTCTTCTTCTGTTTCCAGTTTCAACAGTTTTCCCCAGTTTTTCATATACAGTGTCTTCATTTACTGTGTTTCTTTTAACAAGATAGTGTACAATTGAAATACCTTACTGACGTGGTCAGCGTTTTGCAACATTCTTTCAGCATCAACTGCAACAAACAGTTTTTCTTCATAAGGAACTCAGGGCCCTGTATGTGCCCCCCTCCCACTAAGAACTGGGGGGGGGAACTGGGGGGGGGGGTGAAACTTGAAAAATGTTGATATTCCTCATACCTCCTCAACATGAAATACACATAAATTACAACTAGGGTTTAAAACTCTGCAAAACTGCTCAGTTCCCAGGCTCAATTCCCAAGAGACTCAAACAGAGTTATAAACTGAAATTTTAATTAGTATATGCAGACTATATGCCCATATACTTCTTATTTTAGAGACGATATTTTAGAGACTTCAAACTGCTTTTCGTTTTGGAGCTGTGATCCCATTCACCACTGCGTATTCTGAATTACTTAAACCCTTGTGAAGCTGATGCTAAGGCGTTGCTCCCATAGCCTAGCTTTTTGAAGCATGGCTTCTCCCATTTTTCAGACTTCCTACAGCAGGTGTACAGTTTTATCCTGCCTTCCATACTTCCTGTGCTGTTGTCTTCACTTGAAGCAAATTCAGGAAATCGTAAAACTAGTTGGGTTAGTAAGCTACTATCCCAGTTTTTTATAAGCCCTGACATTTTGTGGTCAGCTCCGCCTCACACAGCAGCTTTTTTGTGGTTGGCCCCCCACCCAGTGTCAGAATGCCAAAGGTGCCTGATGGTTCAGAAATTGGGGGGACCCCTGTCCTAGTGGGATGGGAAGCAGAGACCTGTCTTTATATCAGTCACCTGCACAGAGAGACCCGGTAGCAGTTTTGACATCCATCTTATCAAGAACTGCACCACATTCAGCCCCCTCCTGGTTTTTAGGGTCCTTGACTGGAGACAAGGATCCTGGGTCAGTGTGAGTACATCCATTACTTTTCAGATCTAATGTTGAGTTTGCTCTTGTAGAGATTTCTTAACATCCTGTACATAATATTTTAAGGGCTAAATTCTACTCAATTCCTGCTTTAAATTTCCCTACCCCCCCTCATGAAATTGGCCCCCACAGTCTCATTTTGCAGAGTCTGGCTTTAATTACTCTGTTGGCTCACAGAGCTGCAGGTTCCCTATCAGGGGTCTTACTCTATTTCTTTGAGCTCTGGCTTTCCCCCTTTTGAACCTAAGGCCATGTGTCCTTCTAAGGAGATCAACATGATAACAGCTGATCTGGTGGCTGTCGACACAGCCCACAGGGCATTTGAACTGAACGTACTCTCGGCGTTCAAGGATTTGTGTATTTTTCAAGCAGACAGATCTCAAACACATCATCCCACTTGTGTTCACAAAGTGAATCCTAGTTGGTGGGGTGAGGAAGCCCCCACCCTACTATGACTACCCCGGTGGGCTGCAGCCCCACCCCCTGCCCTCACTGCAGCCTGTGAACCGTTTTCAAGGGCAGCTCCCTCCCCAATTACCACTTTATAAAAGATTCCCAGTGATCTGTCTTTGAGCTCAGAATCTCATAAAGGTAATTTTATGGTGATTAATTCATTTAGGAGCTCCATCAGCAGATTATACTGTACTTTATTCTTGTTCGCAGTCACCTTCTGTTCTGGCAGCATTTTTAACATTTAACATTTTCTTCTCTCGTTGCTTTGCCCCAGGTGAGGGGCAGGGCGGCAGGTGGGATCGATTCCTGCCAAGAGCCTCATGGCAGGCATCATCTTTGCAGGTGTTGCTTCGACAGCGGCTGCCAATCAAGCCCTTGTATCGACTTGACTTCCTAGCATTTCCCATTGACAAAATATAAGAATGTCAGCCCTAATGGAGGCACACATAATAAGACCCACGAAGCTCAGGAAGTGAAAAGATGTGCTGTGAACTTCACAGATGACCACCTTTAACAATCCCGTTCCAATTAAGTCACAGCTAAATGAGTGATAATCCTGACCTTTCGTTTTAGCCCCAGTAGCCACCAAAGGAGAGCTCTCCTTGCGGTGGGAATTGACACTTTGTAAAATGGTTGTCCGACCACCTTTTAGCACTGCTGTTCTCCAGTGAAACATTCCCTGGGCCTTCAAACTGTCCTCTTGCCTTCTAAACTCTTCACCAAGTGTTTAAAACTGGTAGAATGAAAACCAGCACCTGGAAATATGGACCACCTTCATAGAGACCTCAGCCTCAATGGGAATAATAGGTATAGGTATAGATGAACTTTATAAGATGCGTGGTATTGATGACATACAACGGAGAGAGAACTAATGATGATGGAGATTAAGAACAAAAGACATTACCCCCTTTTGCCTTTTTTTTTTTTTTTAAGTAAGGCCTGGTGGCTGAAAATCATGTTAGGTTTGTTTGAAAAATGACACTGAAAACTTTACATCTGTGCTTAGCTGTATCCTTGGATGCCGATGCGTCCCAATGCATTTGGAGAGTCCAGCAGCCATAGCTGGCATTCCCGTTGAAGCCCTCGTTGACCTATAGAAAGTGGAAATGAACAGAAACAATGTGGTCAATTTGACGCTGTTGACACAATTACTCCCAGGTGTCCTCTTGTTGCTCATAAAACCCATCCAGCTCCTTGTCAGTCTGAGGAGTTGAGGACAATGAAACAAGTAGGGTGATGGCAAAGAGGGCCGGAGGGAGCCCGGTCAAGGCTAAGATTTAGCTTCCGCTAACAGTGTGTCACTTGCAGAATTCCATTTGACATTGTGAGCTCATTTAGCATTCACAACAGTGAAAGTGAGCTTTTGACGAAGCATTCAGAGACGGTGCTCACAATGGACAACATGCTTGTGGTGGAGAAGGGGAGAGTGTTAAGCCCACGGAACAGGCACGCCTCTGCTTAGGATGGTGCTGTTAAGCAAGGATGTGAAGGATACAACCGAATATATATCATATTTGAAGCTAGGGAATATATCAACAAATTTCCCCAGCTACATTCTAAATTTTGTTGGAAGAAATATATGGCGAATGAACTCTCGTTTAGTTGAACAGCACCGCATCCCATAATTCCCTCAGATCTTACTGTGATTAATGTTCCCTTGAAGGACTTCCTTCTTGATCGGGTGAAATCTTTTTCCTCCACTGAGTATACTGAATGATAATAAGATATTGTCACTCCTGTACTGGAGACAGGCTGATTAGCTTCGGCAGAAAACCCCTTAATATCTAACTTGTGCGATTATTTATCACTCAGCTCTCAGCTCAGATGGAATAAAAAGTAACACGCCAAGCACTCCCTTTCACATTGCGAGACACACCCAAATGTCACCCAAAGGACAAATGAAATCTGACTAAAAATATGGCCAACTGCAGAATATTGTTATGCAAATATAGGAGCATATTTAGTATCTCAAAATTCTTCCATATAAGCAATACTCATTTTTACAATAAATTTTCTTTGCTTCAAAGAATTTTCCTTTAATTATCCGATCAAATGATTTTAAAAAAACCCATGTGTTTCAAACATAGGAGTCCAACACACTGGTCTTGTTTGAGTTTTGAGGCACCGTTCGCCACACTGGAGAAAACCTGTTCAACCAAAAGGGCTGATTTACATAAGTGACATCACTAGTGTGGAGCCAAAATTGGGTTGGGGATAGAAAGTTTCATAAAATCTTCAGCATAATTTAAGCCCCCTCTCCCATTTCAGTGATTTGTTTGTGAATGTGTTCGATTCCCAGCTCTTCTGCTGGTTTTACATGTGTGTGAGTAAAGTGCCGTCAAATCGCAGCCAACTTATGGCGACCCCAGCAAGGGGCTTTCCAGGCAAGTGAGAAGCAGAGGTGGCTGGCCAACGCCTTCCTCTGCAGAGCCTTCCTTGGTGGTCTCCCATCCAACTGCTGACCCTGCTTAGCTTCCGAGATCTGACGAGATGGGGCTACACTCTACCATGCCACATTCTTGAAGTACTTGAAGGGCTGTCATATAGAGGAGGGTGCCGAGTTGTTTTCTGTTGCTCAAGAAGGTCGGACCAGAACCAATGGGTTGAAATTAAATCAAAAGAGTTTCCATCTAGACATTAGGAAGAATTTTCCAACAGGGCGGTTCCTCAGTGGAACAGGCTTCCTTGGGAGGTGGTGGGCTCTCCTTCCCTGGAGGTTTTTAAGAAGAGGTTAGATGGCCATCTGTCAGCAATGCTGATTCTGTGACCTTAGGCAGATGATGAGAGGGAGGGCATCTTGGGCATCTTCTGGTCACTAGGGGTGTGGAGGGGGGAGGTAGTTGTGAATTTCCTGCATTGTGCAGGGGGTTGGACTTGATGGCCCTGGTGGTCCCTTCTAACTCTATGATTTTATGATTCCTGGTTTTATATAGTTAGTAGTGAAGCGCGGATGAGAACACGGTACACATGAGAGGCAGAAATAATAAACTGGGAACTTAGTTTTTGAAGAAAGGACGTTTTAAAGAGGAAACCTACTTTTTTGAAACCGCATTCAAGATGAAGAGCACAGGGAAGCCTACTATTTAAAAAAAGCGGGGGGAAATCCCCTTCAACGAACGGCTGACTTGCTCATCTTCACGTGTGTGCCAGGATGGTTGCTTGGTAGAGTTGCCAACCTCCAGGTAGTAGCTGGAGATCTCCCTCTATTACAACTGATGATGTGGTGATGATGTGGTTTTCCCCCTCCACCTTGCGCATGTCTTGGCTCAGGGGTCCCCAGCCTTTTTGAGCCTGCGGGCATGTTCCGAATTGTGATACTAGGCGATAGCTGTTGTGGGAGGTGAGGTGAGGTTATAAAAAATGGGGACTGTAGCTCTTCGGCATTTCAGGCAGAAGCTCTGCTTGATGGAATGCCTTTTAAAATTAACATTCTTTAAAAATATTGTCTTGCTTACATACAAAATAAGTATACATATTGAGGCAGCCAAGAAATCTTCATCTGGCAGAAGCTGTCTTCGTTTGGCCGGAAGGAACCGCAAACACTTAGGCCAAAGCACAATGGGGGGGGGGGTGATGCTTCTTCTTCCGGTTGTCCCCTTCTCTCTCTCCTGAGCCATTTTCAACCTGCACTCTGACTGGGAACAAGACCGGTAGGTGCTGAAGGGCTTCTTGCACATGGATACAGTAAGGGAGAGATCGTGGCCAGATTTTGAAAGGAACATTTTGAAAAGTGAACACAATTTTTGTAGTGATGCTATCAACTTCTAGTAGGGTTGCCAGGTCCCTCTCCACCACTGGGGGGAGGGTTTGGGGGCGGAGCCTGAGGAGGGCAGTGTTTGGGGAGGGGAGGGACTTCAATGCCATAGAGTCCAATTGCCAAAGCAGCCATTTTCTCCAGGCCAACTGATCTCTATCAGCTGGAGGACAGTTGTAACAGCAGGAGATCTCCAGCGCTAGTGCCTGGAGGTTGGCAACCCTAACTTCTACCTGAGTTATAAAAATACATTTGAATTGGGAACGGATGAGGACTTCAGCAGAAACTGTAGTTAACTCTACGAAGGAATTTCACCGTGCATCCCACTCTTGCGCCGTCAAAATCAAGCCCCACTGTGTTTTCAGAATATCAGTTTGCTGATTTCACAGGTGAAGTACTTTACATAAAGCTTCTGCCTGCCTTCTGCCATAAATATCCAAAGCTCAAAAAGACCCACCGGCCCCACCCACTTTCTAAAAACATTTGGCTCGTGCCAGGAAAGGTGTCGGCATGCACTGGGGACCCCTCGCTTAGCTCCTTTGAGGATATTACTGTCTCCAGAGCGTTCTGTGTGGATAATACCTGCCCAAGAAATCTCTCAGTTTTTTGGGGTTTTTTTAAACCCTCAATGGAAACAATTGAGGTGGGCAGGGAGAGGGAGGGCCATATTTGTTCTGGCAAGAAGAAAATATTTTAAAAGGTTTATTCACACACTCGAGTTTAGGAATTATGGCACTGTCGCAGAAGTGCATTCCTAGGCAAAACATTGTATACATTAAGCAGACAAGAAATAATTACTATATTTGTCGAGAGCTGTTTATAGAACAAAAATGTATAAAACATATTTTGCATGGAGAAAATCAGTTGCTTGGTAAATAACGCTCTGCATGGTGTGACAGTAATGAGGAATTTTATCTACAGCTACTAAAATCACAGTTTGCAACAGCTGTTTTATGTGTGCTGTTCACTCTTAGTGAGGGAAGCATGCTAATATTTGCTATTAGAGTAGTTAACAGGGAAACCTGTGGGCTGCCTTTTTGCAGACGGCAACCCTATGGGCCAGCAAAAAGGCAGCCCGCAGGTTTTCATGTTAACTACTCTAATAGCAAATATTAGTATGCTTCCCTCACTAAAAGTGTATAGCACAGGCAGGATGGTGCTGCTGCAGTCGTCTTGCTTGTGGGCTTCCTGGAGGCCCCTGGTTGGCCACTGTGTGAACAGACTGCTGGACTTGATGGGCCTGGGTCTGATCCGGCAGGGCTTTTCTTACATTCTCCAATATCAGAGGAACATGCCTATGATCTTAGGTGCTGTGGAACACAAGCAGGATAATGCCTTGTTTGTGGGCTTCCTAGAGGCACCTGGTTGGCCACTGCGTGAGCAGACGGCTGGACTTGAGAGGCCTGGGTCTGACCCAGCAGGGCCTTTCTTATGTTCATAGGGTTGCCAACCTCCACGTGGGGCCTGGAGATCTCCCAGTATTACAATTGATCTCCAGGCGACGGAGCTCGGTTCCCCTGGAGAAAATGGCTGCCTTGGAGGGTGGAGTCTGTGGCTGGACACCCTACTGAGCTCCCTCCCCTCCTCAAGCCCTCCCCTCCCCAGTCTCCAGCCCCAAATCCCCAGGAATTTCCCAAGCCAGGGTTTGCAGCTGTGCCCTTATCAGCCTGGCTTGAGACCAGGGACCCTGCCAGGGACACCCGTCCCACTTGAGCCCCTCCCCCAAAGGCAGGGCAGTCTCTGGCTGCTAAGAACTTGGGCAGGTCCTCTGGAGACGGGTGGAGGGGATCGGGGGGGGGAGGCTGCCTTTCTCTCTGCGCAGGACAGAGGCAGCCTCTGGAGGCCCCTTGAAGATGGCCAGGATGATGGCCTGAACTTCCACGGAGCAGAGTCAACTTCAGCAGTTGGCTGTTAGATGGCACGGGCTCCAGTCCATGAACGTTTAGGCCGTAATCAATGGCTGACTATTGCAGGGGCCACCAGACACGTCTGTGTCACTGCAGTGGATGGCCACGGCTGCCCCGCTGGGATTTTCACTCTCTGCTTGTCAGCTACTTGTCCCTGCTTCTTCTCCCAACCCCTGTGGGAAATTAGATGCTAAAGGAAAGCCAGAAATAAGCATCAGTTTTCTCTCCTTCTCTCCAGAGGGAGCCTGCAGGGTTCTTATCACTCTCTTCCTAGAAACAGGATGAGGTCAGAATCACGTTCTGATGGAGCAGCAGCAGAAGAGTTGGTTTTTATATACCAACTTTCTCTACCACTTAAGGAAGACTCAAACTGACTTACAATCTCCTTCCCTTCCCCTCCCCACAGCAGACACCCTGTGAGGTGGGTAAGGCTGAGAGAGCTCTGAGAGAACTGTGACTAGCCCAAGGTCATCCAGCTGGCTTCATGTGGAGGTGTGGGGAATCAAACCTGGTTATCCAGATTAGAGTCCACCGCTCCAAACTCCCACTCTTAACCACTACACCATGCTGGTTCTGAATAGGCTTCAGATTAGTAGGGATGCCACCGTTGAATGTCCTTTTGTATAAAACATTTCCCTGCATGCAAAAACTAGCACAGAGATCACTTGACCGGGGATTATTTCTAGAGTGAATCTGTTGCAGCAAAAATAAGCAAGAGTCTTGCGGCATCTGAAAGACTAACACCGTTTCTTTCCAGCATAAGACTTTGAGGAGCAGAGCCCACTTTTCAGGTCAATGAGTGGATCCTTGCTATGCTGTCATTTTTTGTGGTGGTGGTGGTGGTGGTGGAAAATGCTGTCAAGTCGCAGCTGAGTCTTGAGTGTTCAAGGAGGCAAGGGGGACGTTCGGAGGTGGTCTGCTATGGCCTGCCTTGGTGTCCCAGCCCCGGCCTTCCTCGGTGGTCTCCCATCCAAGTACTAACCAGAGCTCCCGCCCTGCTTCGCTTCCGATTTCTGGTGAGGTTGGGCTGGCCTGGGCCACGGAGGTCAGGGGCCCACCAAATTTGACAAGAGGAAGTGGCAGCAAGGAAGGGTTGAAGAGGACTGTCTGGGACTGGGTGGGTGAGGGGAGCCTGCGTTTTATGTAGGGAAGTATGAAAAATAAACAGGCGGGTCAAGGGGCTGGGAAGTAGAGCCGGTGTCCCCAACATTGTGCCTGGAGGCCCCATGGGACTCACTGACACCTTTCTTGTGCCCACCAAGTATTTTTAGAATGTGGGTGGTGCCAGGGGTATATGGTTGCCAACCTCCAGGTAATAGCTGGTCATCTCCTGCTATTACAAATGATCTCCAGCCAATAGACATCAGTTCCCCCGGAAAAAATGGCCACTTTGGCCATTGGACTCTATGACATTGAAGTCCCTCTCCTCCCTGAACCCAGCCCTTCTCAGGCTCCGCTCCAAAAACCTCCCACCCGTGGCGAAGAGGGACCTGGCAACCCTACAGGGGTGGCTGTTGCTCATAAGGACATCCGATTGACCACTGAAGATCTGATCCATTATGCAGATTGTAACTACATGGTTTCTCTGGCGGCTGCTTCAACAGTATTTGTTTTATTCTCTCTCAGCCCTCTTTTCCAGTGTATTTTTTAAACTTACCCCTCTTCTCCCCAGCACTGGGGCTTCCTCCATGTGTGGAGCTCCACCTCCCGTGGCAGCCATTTTATGGTTGCGCCCACCACCCGATGTCAGAATTCCCAAGGAGCCCAACAGGGTCACAAATGTTGGGGGGCCCTGAAGTGATGTGAATTCTATAAAATTTCAATCTAATTGAGAAAAATACAGATCCTGTCCACTAGTTATTCTAAGCTAGTCAACACCTGTTAATGGGAAGGGAATCCCAGGAGTTTGGTAAAACGGTTAATACCCATCGAGAGATTAAAAACTCTGGGGTGGGGAGGGGTGGGGATATGGACATAGTTTAATAATGTATTTAATTCATTTATCACTGAGACTCAAAGTGGGTTACAGCTAAAAGCAATGCAATAAGAACAGCCTAGTACTTACATCTCACCAAATTAAAGAACATTGTGCTAAAAACTCAGGCAGTAAAGCAGAAATTACAAGATTGCTGAACAACGCAGCGAAACATTACATTACATACAATCAACAAAGTAGTAAAACCGAATTACAAAATTAGACAACGATGCAATAAACAGAACATAATGTATACCATGACGACCGCCTTAAATTCCACAGGCATGAGCCAGAGTCTTAATCACTTGGCAAAAATGCCCTCCCAAACAAATCCACAAGCTTCTGCTTTACTTTGACAGGCACAGAAGCTTTCTTCCTGGTGAGCTAGGTTTCTACTGGTGGGCATTTTTCTAGCTGGTGGAACATTCAGAAAGGCTGTTCGTACTGGTACGGTGTGTTCTGCCAGCTCATTCTGTCGTAGGTGTAAACCAAGGCTTGGAGATTGGCTTGCAGGGGGGGTGCTTTTATGAGTTTGATGTGCAGCCAGGATCTTATCCCTTATTACATTATACCTTTTCCTCACATCCTCTCCAGGTTTCCCCATATCCTATACACTGAGTTCCATACCTATACCCTCCAGTATCAGAGCAGCATGCCTATTATATTAGGTGCTTTGGAACGCAGGCAAGACAATGCTGCTGCAGTCGTCTGGTTTGGGGGCTTCCAGGTACTAGGAGCCCCATGGCGCAAAGTGGCCAGCTGCAGTACTGCAATCAAAAGCTCTGCTCACGACCTGAGTTTGATCCCGACAGAAGTCGGTTTCAGGCAGCCGGCTCAAGGTTGACTCAGCCTTCCATCCTTCCGAGGTTGGGAAAATGAGGACCCGGCTTGCTGGGGATAAAGGGGAGATGACTGGGGAAGGCACTGGCAAACCACCCCGTGAACAAAATTCTGCCTAGTAAACGTCAGGATGTGACGTCACCCCATGGGTCAGGAATTCCACAGGCATGAACCAGAGTCTTAATCACTTGGCAAAAATGCCCTCCGGCACCTTTACGTTTTTTTTCTCCTAGAGGCACCTGGATGGCCACTTTGTGAACAGACTGATGGACTTGATGGGCCTGGTTCTGATCCAGCATTAGGGTTGCCAACCTCCAGGTACTAGCTGGAGATCTCCTGCTATTACAATGGCTCTCCAGCCAATAGAGATCATTTCACCTGGAGAAAATGGCCGCTTTGGCCAGTGGACTCTATGGCATTGAAGTCCCCTCCCCTCCCCAAACCCCGCCATCCTCAGGTTCCACGCCAAAAACCTCCTGCCGGTGGCAAAGAGGGACCTGGCAACCCTATCCAGAATGGCCTTTCTTATGTTCTTATGCTGAGGACACAGTTCCCAGGCATATGCAGGCCTGATTCAGGTTGGGATTGTGGCATGCAGGGAGAGGACATTTAAGCTCCCCCCTCCCACCCATGCTGTTTCCTGACTTGAAATGCTAACCCCAGCTCCATTTACCCCATTGTGTACTGCTGACTTTCGTGATGTCTCGTGAGACCCTTAGGTCATCTGGGGAGGCCCTGCTCTGGGTTCCTTCTCTTAAAGAGGTCCTTTACAAATATATGTTTCTTCCATTGAACAGTATCGGTTAGTAAGTTACTGTCCCTTTCCTTCAGCTGGGTTGAACAATTCTGAATGATGCCATAGGTTGAACCATCAATGTTAAATCCTTAAAATGCAAGCAGGTCCTTGGTGGAACATCTTTCTGAAGAAACAATAGATTTCTCACCACTTGCACAAGATAAATCAATTGCAGAGATCAATTTCTCTCTTCACAGGTAATAAAATGCCAAGCAGCATTTCTGTCTATTTATATTGATCCTGTAGCAGTGCTTTAAATTGCTTCTGATGTATAGAAAAATCATTTCTTTAATTATCAAAGCTTTTTCTTTCTTCCTGTGATATGTTACTTCATCTCTACTATATGTAATAGATGCTAAAATTTATGCAAGTGAACAGCAGTAGGGAGAAATAAACAAGTGTTTTGGATCCTTTGAAAACTGTTTTGCTTGTGCCTTTAAGCAGAATCTTAAGAACGATTCTTCTTGATTTATTTTCAGTGGCATTTTGATGGCTTGAATTGGTTTCCTCCTTTTATTGGAACCCGGGCTCCACAGCCCTTTTGTCTACATGGAGAGTAGGAATCAGAATGGCAACAGTTTTGTGTTCCATGTTTAGATTAAAGATGCAATACTTCCTCCAGAGATGATGTATGAACCGCAGAATTAAATATAGGAAATAGGGCTGATTGCATCTTAGTTTATTCACACAAGTGTGTCTGATATTGCTACATTAAGATGTTGATTTCTTATGCGTTCATTAGAATGGGTTTTTTTTAATGTAATTACTCTGCAAAAACATCATAACAATATAAGGCATTTTAGCCATACTGTTTTAATAATAAAATGCTTAAAGGAGTCAGTAAGTGAAAGAGCAAACTGCAAGATGCCACCAGGTAGTTACCACATAGTCGATGTTCCATCAGAATCCCTCTCTTTGGACACTAGACATTACCTGCCCATGTGCAAAGGCTTTCTTGGACACATGAACACAGGAACACATGAAGCTGCCTTATACTGAATCGGACCCTTGGTCCATCAAAGTCAGTATTGTCCACTCAGACCAGCAGCGGCTCTCCAGGGTCTCAGGCAGAGGTGAGTCCACTAATCAGTGAGAGGCTTCTGGGAAGCCCACAAGCAAGGCAGGAAGGAAATGGCATTCAGAGGTGCATCGCCTCCAAACGTGGAAGGTGTAGGCTTGATGTGCAGATCGTTTGTGTGAGGGTCCGCTTTTGAGGGGAGGCCATGTCCCATGACAGATGCAGGCCCTTTCCCCTTCCATCAGAGGTAATTGGCTTTTTTAGCCTAGCAAATGAATCTTGTCTAGTTTTGTGTGCTGGTAGGAGATGTCATGCAGGAACAAATTCAATTAAATGGTGTCAGTAGAATATGTGATTTTCATTTTAGGGAACAGTTATTAGGATTGTGTACCATGTTTACATGAAATGGCTCCACTCTTCTTATTTATGTAGCACCAGATACATAAAACATGTTCCTCAGGAAAGGAAAAAACACTGTTCTCTGCTCACTGAAATCTTAAATTGTTTTGATACTGATTAAGAAGAAAAAGAATTAGTTTTTATGTGCCGACTTTCTCTACCGGCTTACAGTCTCCTTCCTCTCCTCACAACAGACACCTCATGAGGTAGGTGGGGCTGAGAGACTTCAGAGAGAACTGTGACTGGCCCAAGGTCACCCAACAGGCTTCATGTGTAGGAGCGAGGAATCGAACCCAGTTAGAGTCCAGATTAGAGTCCGCTGCTCATGTGGAGGACGGGGAATCAAACCTGGCTCTCCAGATTAGAGTTTACCACTCTTAACCACTACACCACGCTGTAATAAAAATTATTACAGATTACTGCAATTCCATAAACGAGTCACTAGAACTAACAGATGGATAAATGTAATGAACGGAAGGTTTCTAGATTGCTTGATTCTAAGAGCTCTTGCTGTCAGGGCTCCACAGTTCCTTTGAAAAGCCCTGGTGGATTGTCTTGGGTGTTTGGTTTGTGTGGTTCTTTCACACCTGGAGTCTGCACTGATCAAATGTAAACTGGCCTTGTGTGTGTGTGTGTGAATGAGCCAACCTTCTGAGAACTGCTCATAGCCAGCCAGTAGAGAAGCTCTGTGGCCATCAGCAGAGCAAAAGGGAATTGACACTTGGACCAATTCCGGTTCTTATTTGAGTGTAAATCAGAAAACATCTGTTGAACATTAGAGCGATGGCCATTTATACCTGTGGTGAGTCAGTCCTCTAAATGTGCATTGTAATGTATATTATGTGTTTCTTCAAAACACATTTTGGACACACAGGGAAGGAAGGGCATGCATTTCAAGCAGATTCGTACCCTACAATAATTTCATAGGTCATTTTGGAGCTGTTAATTTTAATTTTTTAATCAGCAATGAAATCCCAATTTGTTCTCTCTCCCTTCAACAAGAAAATCTCTTTTTGCGGGAAAGGATGGAGTGAATTTACATTATAATGAGCAAATTATTCAGTGCAAGTGGATCAGTGTTGACATAAAAGGTAATGGAAAAAAGACATTCCCATTCCAAGCTCTTTCATTTCCATTCTCTGTCTCACATATTCGCCTCCCTGCTACTGAGCAAATAAGTTACTTGTTCTATTCAGCCGACGGTTGTAAAGCGTTGAAGCTTGGCTAGAACTTTTTCCTGAATCAGGACAGACAGACACGGGGGTGGGTGGGGGAATCTTTTGCTCAGTCCAAGCAGTGGCGGTTGCTAATTTCTTGGAATGCCATCCAGGCATGTCCTCAAGGCGTTCAAATGTACTTTGTAAAGCCGACAGATCTTCTGCCGTGTAGAATATGGGCAACCAGAATCACCAAGGTGCTGGAATCACACTCTCCTTACAAGGAAAGGCGGAGCATCTTCTGGAGCTTTGAAAGGTGGCCAAGACAGAACGGGACACGGGCCTATAAAGTTATGGGTGAGGACCACAAGGGTGAGTGGAGTTAATGAGAATGGGCAGACTGGGATTTCAATATTTAGATGTCTCTACAACACTCACCAAGAAAAAAAAATCATTTCAACACCCACTAAGAAACCACAGTTCATGGGGCAGGCTGCGTGTGTAAAATGCCCTCAAGTCACAGCCGATTTATGGTGACCCCTGAGGGGTTTCAAGGCAATTAATTAAGCAGAGGTGGCTGGCCATTGCTTTCCTCTGCAGAGTCTTCCTTGGTGGTCTCCCGTTCAAGTACTGACCCTGCTTAGCTCCCCAGATCTGATGAGATGGGGCTTTGCTTTGCCCTTCCACATCCCGATGTCACACTTAGCCCAAGTTTAATCACACTACGGAACAGAAATTGTGATTTATCATGTCTGAATTCAGCCCAAGCCAACAGAACATAATACAGCTCCATAAACGGTGCCCATGATAGCACAGTAGTCAACTGCAATCTAAAGATCATTCTAGGTAGAGCCAGGCAGATCTTCCTGGAGATGGAATTCCAGAGTTTCAGTGGGGACTTTGCTGGGAAGGCCCTGTAATGTGGGGCAGATCAGTGGGATCGATTATAACCATGTGCTTAACTTTTCTGAAACAACTTCAGGTACCATTTCCCCCCCCTTTCCCACCCCCTTTTTATTTCAGCAACGGGAATTAGTCTGTGATGCATGCATTGCTTTGTGTGTGGAGATTGTGTTAAACCTTTCATCAAAATGAAGTGAGCCAGGGAATAATCCTGCCAAAGATAAGCATATTCAGGGCCCATTTATTTCACTGGAAGAGTTAAACACATTTTAATGACCTCTCGCTGAAATGAGTGGAGCTTGTGTGTACTTTACTTTAGTGGGACTCTGCTGTTGGCTTTTCAAAAGCGCCCAGATTCTCCTGGATCCAAATTGTAAGGAGGACACCTCATGAAAATGTGCACTCATGCAGAATAATAGAAACTATATGGTTTATTCTACTGCACTGTAAGAGCTGGCTTCTAATCCTCTAGAAGGTAATGACATTTTTAATTAAACATTTCAGTACAGTTTTTGAAAAATGTAAATTTTATTATAGTTTTCAAGGTGTCCAACAAGACACTAAAAAAATGTTTTTTGTTTTTTTTTGTTTTTTAAAGAAGAGTAAAATTAGGACAGTGAAGAAAGCTGATAGGAAGAAAATAGATTCCTTGGAAATGTGGTGTTGGAGGAGAGTGTTACGGATTCTGTGGACTGCCAAAAAAACAAATCAGTGGGTTATAGATCAAATCAAGCCTGAACTGACCCTAGAAGCTAAAATGACTAAACTGAGGCTGTCGTATTTTGGCCATGTCATGAGACGACAAGAGTCACTGGAAAAGACCGTCATGATAGGAAAAGTTGAGGGCAGCAGGAAAAGAGGAAGACCCAACAAGAGATGGATGGACTCAATAAAGGAAGCCACAGCCTTCAATTTGCAAGATCTGAGCAAGGCTGTCAAAGATAGGACATTTTGGAGGACTTTCATTCATAGGGTCGCCATGAGTCGGAAGCGACTTGACGGCACTTAACACACACACAAAATTAGTATATTTATTAGTGGTTTGACTGGCTGAGGTGATTGTACCTCCCGTCAGACATTGAAGAAAGCATTTGCTTGCCTCTTATCTAGTGCCTGCGGAGCCCGGCTGCAAGGAAAATCCATACGCAATACTTCTGTCAGCAAAGACGTACTAAAGAAGAGCTTCTAATAGATATTCACATCTGCCGTTTTGGACACCCTAATCCATCGTAGAGATCTCTGCTGTGTCAGACTTGTTCTAGATGAGCTGGCCCAGTAGTTATAAAGGCGTGTAAATGAGGGCACATTTATCATGCTTAGCAAGCCTCCCCTTACTTGCACAAATATCCATCTAAGTAGAGCATCTGCAGGAATGTTCCAAAAGAACTTCTGAAGTTAGATTCGTCCCTCCACACCCGGCTAATATGGGATTCTCACCTCTTTGTCCTTGATCTGTGTGTCTCTTCTGCTCTTGGCCTCACCCTGTTCACCACTGAACACACATTCATAGAATCGTAGAGTTGGAAGGGACCAGCAGGGTCATCTAGTCCAGCCCCCTGCACAATGGAGGAAATTCACAACTACCTCCCACACACACACCCAGTGACCCCCTGCTCCATGCCCAGAAGATGGCCAAGCTGCCCTCCCTCTCATCATCTGCCTAAGGTCACAGGATCAGCAATGCTGACAGATGGCCATCCAGCCTCTGCTTAAAAACCTTCAGGGAAGGAGAGCTCACCACCTCCTGAGGAAGACTGTTCCAGTGTGGAACCGCTCTAACTACATTCAGCTGCAGCCCTAACTGCATTCAACTGCACCCAGCATGGTGTAGTGGTTAAGAGCGGTGGTTTGGAGTGGTGGACTCTGATCTGGAGAACCGGGTTTGATTCCCTACGCCTCCACATGAGCGGTGGAGGCTAATCTGGTGTACTGGATTTGTTTCCCCATTCCTACACATGAAGCCTGCTGGGTGACCTTGGACTAGTCACACACTCTCAGCCCCACCTACCTCACAGGGTGTCTGTTGTGGGGAGGGGGAGGGAAAGTGATTGTAAGCCAGTTTGAGTCTTCCTTAAGTGGTATAGAAAGTCAGCATATAAAAACCAACTCTTCTTCTTCTTCTTCTTCTTCCCCACTTGGGACTATAGAGCGATGCATTAAGAGAGCCCCCCCTCCCAGAGGCCCCTCTTCCCCCTTCTCCATCATCCCTGCTTTCCATGGAGCTGCTGGGTGGGGCTGCTGGCAGTGGCCAGTGGTGACCAGGCAAGGCGGCGGGGGGGGCGGGGGGGGCCGGCTGACCAGCTGTCAGACAGGAAGGAAGAGAACATCTCCCTGCCCCCACTCCTTCCCTCCACCTTTCTTCCCCCTGGGAAATTTAATCCACAGAGTGCCATTACTAAGGGGCACCTTGGCTTGGCCCCCTGAATTCTGTGCGTGGAGGGTGGTGAGATGGTCTCAGGCTATCTGCTGATGGGGCAGCCCTGCCCCCGTCACACCCTGCGTCTGTCTCCAGACTGACCCGACACCTACCTGTTTCCTGCCTGCCTTCCAGCGGGGTTGAACATCAGCAACAACAGATCACGATGGGTAGCCGTGTTAGTTTGTCTGTAGCAGTAGAGAAGAGCAAGAGTCCAGTAGCACCTTAGAGACTCAGAAAACCTCTGGCAGGGTAGGAGCTTTCATGAGTCACATCTCACTTCTTCAGATACAACTAGAATGGGAGTCCATCTGTCCTGAAGTCTTTTCTGCTTAAGGATAGATGGACTCATATTCTAGCTGTAGAAAATAGCAAGAGTCCAGCAGCACCTGAAAGACTAACAACATTTCTGGCAGGGTAGGAGCTTTTGTGAGCTACAGCTCACTTCTTCATAGACTCACAAAAGCTCCTACCCTGCCAGAAATGTTGTTAATCATCAATAATAAGTACATTGGTGAGGGAGGGCAGGTTGGGAGGTGCTCACTGACTGGAGAACCCAGGAATACACGTTTCCCCCATCTTCTCCGCTATTGCTCATGAGAGCCAGTTTGGTGTAGCGGTTGGAGGATCAGACCAGGATCTGGGAGAGCCAGGTTCAAATCCCCCAGTCTGCCTTGGAAGCTGGCTGGGTGACCTTGGGCCCGTCACCCCCTCTCAGCCTAACCTACCTGACAGGGTTGGTGTGAGGATACAGTGGAGGACAAGAGAGTGATGTAAGCCACCTTGGGTCCCCATTGGGGAAGAAGGTGGGGTACAAATGAATAAATAAATAGATAGCCCAGCCCTTTCTGTTGTAAGCCCAAAGCAAAACACCAATCTAGCTTAATTCCTGCATCTATCCTCAGTACTGGAAAATGAATAAAGCGGGATATATTTCCATAACAGAATAGAATTATTCTATTTCTTTTCTATTGGAGATTATTCTATCTCCAATTTTGTAAATTCCTTACGTTTTCCTGATAATTCCATATGAAGTTCTCTAGGAAACTTTAGCTGAATCCTGCTGTCAGTAAAGATAATGGCTTATTCCCTTTGAAAACCATGGTGCCAGTTAGTTGTGTCTAATGAAGAAAGCCAGCGTGGTATAGTGGTTAAGAGCAGTGGTTTGGAGCAGTGGACTCTGACCTAGAAAACCAGGTTTGATTCCCCACTCCTCCACATGAGCGGTGGAGGCTAATCTGGTGAACCGGGTTGGTTTCCCCACTCCTCCACATGAAGCCAACTGGGTGAACTTGGGCTAGTCATACTCTCTCAGCCCCACCTACCTCACAGCGTGTCTGTTGTGGGGAAGGGAAGGTGATTGTAAGCCGGTTTGATTCTGCCTTAAATGGTAGGGAAAGTTGGCATATAAAAACCAACTCTTCTTCTTGTTGTTGTTCTTAATGTTACTCCTCTTGTTTCCGGTGGATAGAGACTTATTTGCCTAAAAGCTTACATGGGTTTTTGTGTCCATCGTCTCAGAATAGCATTTTGCCCTTGGCCTATGAAGCTGCTGTTGAGCTTCGTAATGGTGACTGTGAGCCAAAGTCCAGCTCTCCTTTGCATAGTGATCCATAAATGTGAGCACAGCTCTTTCCTTACTGACCTCTACAAAATTAATCCATCTTCAGGTGGATTTCCAAGCTTGTATGTCTGTACACATGAAGGGCCTGTAATTGTTTCGAGCATATATAGAACTTGCTTCTGTAGCCTGAATTTAATCAGGGCTTGAAATGCAGCAGCGTCTTTGTCTAAAGGAGTGCATCTGCTTTGAAACAAACCTATTGATTTTTGTTTGTACGTGACGTTCATGATTATTGCACTTAAATTTTAAGAGGGATGTTTCAGGTGGGAAAGAGGCTAATTCAAATATATAACTTGCCAGATGCTGGCTTAACTTCATCTCACTTTGTAAACGATTTCTTCATATGGTAACTGGGCTTCTTTAGCTTTTAAGTGTGATGTTTGTGACAAGCGCAGTCACTGGACAAGAAGTAGGAGTAGAGGGCAGGTTCCCTGGGTAACTCTCAGCCCAGGAGGATGTGGGAGTTTGTGGTAGAGTGCGGAGTCATTCCAGCCCTGCAAATATCAAGGGTCTTGCTAGAGACCACCTCCCTTGAGTTCCCTTCTTTGGACATGCTCTCTTTCTGGAGCACAGACTGATAGATGGCAGTTGTAGGACACATTCTTAACTAATAGCCTTCTGTGAAATGATTCCTTACACAGAAAACTGTGAGGATGGAATAGAAAAGTGTAAAATGTTCATTGTTGTTGTTATTATTATTATTATTATTATTATTATTATATAAGAGGGATACAGAAAGGGGGGAAGGGAGGGGGGAAAGATAAGAGATACATCATCCTCCAAGCTTCCACATAGATTAAGTTTAAAAGGAAAGAAGAAAATATTAGCAAATATTGTATTATTCTAAACATTACTCTGTCTCAAGAGTTGCTAAAATGAACAAAATTATGTTTCAACTACTGAGCCTCCACATCAACTAAATTTAGGAAAATCTAATACCATGTCTTCTATTCAACGTCTTAAACATATGTATACTTTATATACCTCTATAAATTCTTTTTTAAGTTTCATTCAACCTTATTGAATAATTTATTTACCACTTAAATAATAATCATAAAAAGGCTGTCATCTCAACATAAATTCATCTGTTGATTTCAAATTAACCAGTTGTGTTAGTTTGGCCATCAATGCAAAATCAGAGAGTTTATTATTCCACTTTGTGATATCGAGAATTGTATTAGATTTCCAGTATTCGGCATATACAATTCTGGTGGCTGATGTTGCATACTGGTAGAGCTCTTTATAATTGGAGTTCAGTTGAGGGGGGGCGGGGTCATACCCAACAGTATGTGTTTGGGTTCTAATTCATCGTTCACCCGAAGAAAAGTGTAAAATGTTCTAAGCCACCTTGAGTTCCTGTTGGGGAGCGAGGTGGGATATGTAGATAAACTCCACACTTGTCTTTTTAAAGGGCATCTTCTACTTCTACTCAAAATAGGTGCCTCATAGGACAAAGTCCTGGACATGGGACAAAGCTTTCGACTTGGACTCTAACTATTAGCTGATGTTAGAGCCTCTACTACAGTCCTTTATCAAAGGAATGCTTGACTCCACCGGCCATCTCTATTGCTTTTGATGGCCTGCAGATTGAACGCCACTTGATCTCTAATTCAGCCCTTTCCCTTTAAGTCAGTCATGTCCAAAGTCTGGCCCGCGGGCCAATTGCGACCCGTGGACCGGTTGAATCCGGCCCCCGGGGAGAAGGGTAAAGCTGCCGAGGGGCCCTGGGAGCCATGGCCAACCCCCAAGATCCCCGCTGGTCCATGGGCCGGGAGCCGGCTGGGCCGCCGCCGCCCAGCGCCTCGGGAGCCTGGCACGCCTGGGAGCCGGCTCGGATGCCGACAGCCAGCTGTGGGGCGGGGCCCTCCAGCCCCAGCAGCCCAGCACCGCAGGAGCCCGGCACGGAGCCGGCGCGCCCCAGGAGCCCGGCGGAGGCCACAGTAGCAGCGCGGACTGGAGCTCCGTCAGTGCCCGGGGAGGGAGTCTGTGGTGGCGGCGGCGCTCCTCCTCTTCCTGCTACCACCACCGGGCTTGAGGGCAGGCAGGAAGCCCACTGGCGAATCGTTGTCCTCGTCGTCCACCTCACCTCATGCCCGCCGGGGACTGGCCTGCCTGCCTGCTCGCCCTCTCAGCGCCGCCGCCACAGCAGCAGCAGCGCCTCATAGTCCCTCTGCTGGGGGGGGGGGGGCGAGGGGGAAGGGAAGGGAGTGTTTCTGAGGGGAGAGTTTATTTTAAATTTATTGTTTTTTTTTAAGTGGCTGCTCCTCATGAGGAGGCGGAGGGGGAGAAGGAGGCTGCCCGAGCCACGCGCGCCCCCGCTCGCTCTTTCTCTCATCAAACCTCCCTCCGATTTCTCTCTCTCTCTTCTCCTCCTCCCCCCCCCCCGGAATTTCACTGCACTCAGGCGCCGCGGAGCGCAGGTGCCCTGGGAGCCTGGTATGGAGCCCACGTGCCCCGGGAGCCCAGTGCGGAGCCCATCCTCTTGGTGCTCCAAAGGGAGAGCAGCTGGCCGGAGGCTGACCCAACAGGGGGAGGCTGGAGGTTCCACGCAAAGCCTGAGGATTGGCATTTCCCTGCACAGTATTACAAACGCGAGTCCTTCCGGTTGCGTGGGAAACTGTACACACACACACACACACACACACACACATGCGGTTACTGCCTGCTACAATCTCCAGTGCAAGAAACAAGGGCTAGGCAAGGCCTGCAAGCGTGGAGAGAGGTGGGTTTCAGTAATTGCCCAGTTGCAGATCTGCCAAAACCCACCAGGACTCCTGCTGCAGCCAGGACAGAGTCTACCCCAGAAGTGATATTGGCAGTTGGTCTAAATCAGGTATAAATATATTTGGACACAACATGTATACCTGGTGTTATGTTCCTGTTCATATTTTTTGAACTTAAAAGTTGACAGACAACCTTTATTACCAATAATATGTAATGTACTTTACGATGTTCCTGACATATATTTCAGCTTCCTGGATTTTTTTCCCCATCTGGCCTTCAGATATGAAAGGCAGAGTGCTTTAACACCTGTTTAGATTTGTCATCCATGTGACAAAATGAAAAATATGCCGTTTGCAACAAACTTTGCATAAAATAGTTAATTTGCATTTAATTTTAATGGTTCAAAGAATGTCAGGCAAAATGGTCGGCCCTCACGCATGTTCACTTCATCGAATCTGGCCCTCTTTGAAAAAAGTTTTGACACCCCTGCTTTAAGTCATGAATCAACATGTCTCATAGCCTTTGCTGATGATGTACGTGACAAGTCTGTTCCTTTTATCTTGCCCCATCTTTTTTACACTGCCCTACACCATGCTAGGAACGAGTCGAGAAGGGATGAGTCAGTGCTTGGCTCTCGTGGCCCTTTCTTACATGCCCAGGGTGATGCCGATCACTTACCACTTTGGGGTCAGGAAGGAATTTTCCTCTAGGCCAGATTGGCCAGAGATCCTGGAGTATTTTTGCCTTCTTCTGGGCATGGAGTAGGGATTCACTGGGGGAGTGGGAAGGGGGAGGTAGTTGTGAATTTCCTGCGTTGTGCAGGGGGTTGGACTAGATGACCCTTGAGGTCCCTTCCAGCTCTATGTTTCTGTTTCTAATGTTCTATGGGGAGTAACAGGCTTGCTGTCAGATCCTTAAGAGTCACCTCTTCAATTAAATAATTGCTCCCACAGTACATTTCTTGGCTTGAATGGCACTGTGAAACCTCCCCAGTTCATTTCATTACTCTGAAATCTAATCTCTTTTTAGTATTGATTTGACTTGCTTTTCTGAAAAGTACATGTTTATCTGCAGTCACAGTTTTGTGCAGAAAATGGATGTGTTTGATGCGAGATCCCATCCTCCAGCCTCCAGCTTGGAGCTCCTAAGGTTGCCTGTGTGCTTTGCGTTCTAGACCCCCATTCTCTTTGTTGTCCTCTCCAGGTCACATCGTAGCTCTCGCAAGCAATGAAGGGACCGTGAAGACTCTTGAGCTGAAATCTGGGCAACTTTCCAGCTTGGTGGGCCATGAGGATGAAGTCCAGAGTGTCGTATTTGATCACAAGGCAGAACACCTGATATCCGGTGGTTCCGACGGCACCGTTCGAATCTGGAACTGAGACTCTGAACCACGGCTGAGTGAAATCTCACAGAAATGGTTTGGCCACCTCCTAGTGAGGGATGTGGCTTTGGGGGGGGAAACAAATTTGCCTTCAACATTTGAGGTAGAACAGTTGCATGGAATATAACGTTTCTGTATTACACTTGAATAAAAAATTAACTTCTTTTGTTGCCTGTTTATTTGTCCATAAAGAAAGTATGAAAGAAGCTCACATTTGGCATATTCTTGGAAAAATGGCTTTACCATGACGCCTAATGACAGAGGAGATGAATTGCAGGGTGGAATGTCCCCCTCCCCCCAAGGTAAGACAGCAGACACCATAACAGAAATTTACCTTTAAAAAATGTCATCTATCTTGACTTGTTCCAGCCACTGGAAAGATCTGCATTCTGTGTGCATGTGTTTTCTCTCTCTCTCTCTTCTCTCTCTCTCTCTCTCTCTCTTTCTCTCTTTCTTTCTTTGGTACACACACAGAGACAAGCACACACGCACACAGAATGTGTATTTTTCTAAAGAAGTGATTCTGATTGACGGCAAAATATGAATACACAAGTTTCGGAAGAATGCCTTGCTGGTTACCTTTGCTGTATCACTTAGTAACTGCAGAGAGAGAGCTGCTGTCTTTCACGGCCACTTCCTGGAAGGGAGCCCTGCAGCGCACTCCGCTACCCGTGTCTTGACAGCAGCAGCATTTTTTTGGTTACTGACTGAAAGCTGCACGTTTATAAATCTGTTTGTGTCTTGGAAAGACCTCTTCTGCCAGGGGAAGGTGTCCAAGGGCCAGAGCCGATCCACAGCCTTCGCTTCCTTCGGCCCGAGGAGGAGGGTCCGGCACATTCAGCCGGCCGGATGCGAATCTCTGGCTGCTGTCCGCGGTGCTGAAGGTTTCGTCTGCTGGACCGAATGAGCTCCACAGGAGCAGCTGCCCAGCTGCTGCTGCTCTCCGGGGTGCTGAATCTCACCGAAAGTTGCCGCCGTTCTTGAGACCCGCACGTTCCCCACCGCTCGGCTGGAGGTGCTGGAAAGGATGGTACTGCTGACTGCATTTCGGTCTGGATTGGCTGCGAGCTCCGGGAGGCTGTTGCTGTTCCTGGAAGTGGAAGCATAGCACATTCTCCACCCTGGTGTGCCTTTTTGCAGATATACAGAGTGTCATGATCTGTTGGGTTTTTGGGGGGTGAAGACTGGACCCAAGGATTTAAGGAGATAACAGATCAAGCGAGCGATGATGAGCGTGTGTTTGGCGTGTGGTTTTCTACCAGGCAGACTCACCTCTGGATCCCTTTACGGTTGCTTCCTCTGAATTCTGAACCCTGGACCGAAAGCCAGAGTCTCCTGGTGCATCTGCTGGGGGGCTTCTGAGCAATGGGAGCCGCTGGGGAAAGGGATTTTCCACTCTCATTCCTGGGAAATGTAATTAAGAAGACTGGCTGTTTCTGATACCTTGCTGAAATGTTGCTGGCCTGCGACTCTGCCCAGCTCTCACCCTGACCAGGTAAGCATGCATCTCCCAAGAGGTACTGGGTTTTTCAGGAGTAAGATATGGAGACTCACTGAGACTTTCATAGTAGCTTAAAATGCCTTGCATAAAAGAAATAGTACAATAAAGTTTAAATGTATACCAATGGTTTCCTAGAGCTTGTTTACATGTTAAATTCTTCGTCAACCAATCAGATTTTCATTCCGTTCCCATTTTGCTTCTGTCCAAATGAAGCAGAATCAAGTTACAGCAAAGCCTCTAAGATGACAAGATGTTGGCTGTGTTACGAATTTAATTCTTTGTGAAAGCTGTTTTCTTTTTAACCCTTGTACCTGAAATGGGTTGTTCCATTATGTGCTAGTTACAAATCACTGGTTTTTTTAAAGTGTTCATTTTTTAAAGATTGTACAGCTTTTGCACTTAGCAGACAGACGCCTACCTGTAGCATGCAAGTGGCAGCTTGGTGAGAATGGGAAGGCAGTCAGACAGTCCTGCCGTACGCACAGGGAGAATAGTGTTTGGGGAACGAATACTCTTGCTGTTGCTGCACTGTTGACTCTGGTGGGGAAAATGTATCTGGAACTTCAGTCGACGAGACGTCTTAACATTCTGAGCAGGTCTGGGAAACATCCAACATCTCCCTTTGCAGAAGCACTGGAAAATCTGCTTGGCCAACAGGATGGTTTTGATTGTTCTGCAAAATGCGAGGCTGGCTTTTGTTTTTTCCCTGAGTCATTCTTGGTCGACTGTGGTTTTAAGTAGATAGATAGAGGGGAGGTTCGAATATATAAATGTGTAGAACCGTTTTCAGACAAATGATGCCCAAACAGTGACTGTATCTATAACAATTTTCTATTGTTATTGGAACATCTTTAGCAGTTTAATATTAGACCACTGTCTCCAGAGAACAAGAGACACAATTGAGGTAAAGAGGTATCTTTTTTTTTAACATCCCTATCCAGTTAACTAAAATGCTTCTTCAGACCCTATGAGGTTTTTCATTGTCATTAGTTTAGAAGCATCTGTTTTGTGGCTGCTTTCCTGAGAAGAGGAGGAAAGGGAACCAGCCCTGCGGTCCTCCTTCTTTTTCAGGCTTTGGTTAGAGGGCTGATACCGAGGGTGCAGCTGTTCACTCTGGCGACAGTGGCCGGCACTTCACTGACAGTGAAATAGCAAAAAAGATGTAGCGTGGGAGAGGAGGGGAGGGCTCTCCTTTCTCAAACCAAATAGTCATGGGAAACAGATCCTTTCCTGAATGCTGTGGCTGCTCCGTGCATCTATGGAAGCGGACGAGGTTCTCAGCTGTCATGGCCAGCGGAGACCCTGCCATGTACTTAGTAGGATGCTCAGGTGAGAATCAGTACTTGTCTGTGTCGAAACATCCTTTGCTGCCCTAAGTCCTACAAGACAGAGCGAGGCCACCTGTAAAACAAGGGTACTAACCAGCTCGTGAGCCTAGGCCTTTGGGGCCCCCTTCTGACACAGGAATGTGCCACAGTTGTGACAAGACCCAAAAGTCTTGCTCGTCTGAACCAGCCCTGGCCGTGGATCTGGTATCCTTTGGCAAGAACAGCATGAGCCACTGGGATATTTTACTCTACCCAAGGCTGGAATCACTGCAGCAATTTTTTCATGTTTGCAGCTTGCGTGTAATTACACGTCGGAATCATTGTTCTTTCTTTTTTCTTTTGTTTTTGATGAGAATCCCTTTTCATCATGCTGTGAAGGCAGTGTTGCATTGTGAACCCAGCAATTAGACAGGAACAATTGCAATCATTGGTATGAGTCTCAGTTTTCTGAAAGACTCATTCGTAAGTGATTCATCCTCTCAGCACTTCAGCAAACCCGTCTGCAGCGGTGTGTAAACAAATGCCGCACCTGTCACCCAGATGTGGGCAAGGATTTGCTTGTGTGTGTCCCCCCATGTCATAAATATTCAGCACCTAATATGGCTCTGTTGTTCCTCGTGTAGGAATCTGACTAATATCAAGGCCTCCACCAGGCTAGCAGCTGTATTGTCCAACCCAACTGGGATTAACATTAACATTCCCTTACCATTTTCTGGGCTGGATTGCATTATCCACATCAGGTTTAGTAATTGTGCCATTGGGTTTGGCTCAGTGCAAACTTTAACCATGGAAAGGTACTATTAAATAGGCAGTAAATCCAGGTGAAGATAAAAGAATCACCAGTTCCTGCCATGAGCCAAATACTGATAACCTGTGGGGTTCACAAAATCACACAAGGTTGGAAGAGACCACAAGGCCCATCCAGTCCGACACCCTGCCATGCAGGATCCCATAACACCCTGGTTATATTAGATTTGAGTCCCACGTCACCTTACACTGGACTCTTCTACTTCAGACCAGCACGACTACCCTCTAGAAACCTGGTTATGGTGTACATCTTCTTGTATTGTCTGCCAACACGTAAATGAATTCTCAGGAATTGTTAGAAAGGTGAGATTTCGCTTGAGTCTATGCTAATATTCAAGTACTTGAAGGGCGGTCATATAGAGGATGGTGCTGAGTTGTTTTCTGTTGCTCTAGAACCAGAACCAACGGGTTGAAATTAAATCAAAAGAGTTTCCATCTAGGCATTAGGAAGAATTTTCTAACAGTTAGAGCGGCTTCTCAATGGAACAGGCTTCCTTGGGAGGTGGTGGGCGCTCCTTCCCTGGAGGTTTTTAAGCAGAGGATAGATGGCTATCTGTCAGCAATGCTGATTCTATGACCTTAGGCAGTTCATGAGAGGGAGGGCATCTTGGCCATCTTCTGGGCATGGTAGGGGTCACTGGGGATGTGGGGGGGAGTTGACCCTGGTGGTCCCTTCCAACTCTATGATTCTATTATATTAATAGTTGCACATCTCTAGGAACTGTAGAAAAGAATAATTGTGCAAGAAGTTCTTTTTTAAAAAAATATTCCTGATTGTTCCTGTTTAAATTGTTTCCCAGTCCCGCCACGCTGGCTTCTACATGGGAGCATCCATGTCCATCTGAGACTGGGGCCACAGGCAGGGGCTGAGGAGGGGGATGGCTCTCCACGTTCACGGAGCCTGCCTGTTTCTGCTGCTGATTCCTCGCGTGGTCACCCCAGCGGCCTTCGCTCACGAAGACTACCCTGCTGATGAAGGGGACCAGGTGTCCAATAACGAAAACAATCTGATCTTTGATGACTATCGAGGGAAAGGTTGTGTGGATGACAGTGGTTTTGTATACAAACTGGGAGAGCGGTTTTTCCCCGGGCATTCCAACTGCCCGTGTGTCTGTACTGAGGATGGGCCTGTTTGTGACCAGCCAGAATGCCCCAAAATCCACCCAAAGTGTACTAAAGTAGAACACAATGGATGCTGTCCAGAATGCAAAGAAGTGAAGAATTTTTGTGAATATCAAGAGAAAAGTTACAAAATTTTGGAAGAATTTAAGGTAAGACCAACCCAATTCATTCCATCTCTATATCTATAGATATAGAAACATTTAAAAGCATGTATAAACAGTACCAAATACTACTTTATCAGGCTTTCGGTTCAGCATTTCCAGATTCCCTATCCTGTAGTCTAATTGATATTTGTGAAAACAGGTTTATTCTACTCTCTAGCTTCAGTGGTTAGTCTGTTAACTGTCAAGGTAGCTAATCCATACTGGCAGGTCCATAGCTATGGGGGGCATTAGATGCAATGTCTCCGAAGAACTATGATATGCCTCCTCCCTGAATTCCTAGAATTTTAAAAAATAAGTTTCTAGTCCTTTTTGTGGTGGAGATATAAGGGGAAATGTATGAGCAATTTTTGTTCCAATTACTTGAGAATGAATGGAGGAGAGAAACCGGCAAGATGGCAGGAGGTGAGTCAGTTACTCTCTTCCTGACCAAATTCACAATTTTTCCTTGAGCCCTTTGCATCTTTCTTGTTTGTTTCTCTCCTCTTTGATGTCCTCAGTAACAAGTGAGGACACTGGGCAGAAAAAACTGGAGTGAGAGTTATATGACTTTGGGTTGCCTGCTCTGTTGACGTTGGGAAATTTACCTCAAAGGGCCATGAAAGGGGACACAGGAAGAGAATAGTCAGCCAGATACTGTTTTAAATCATTAACGGTAAACCATCTTGCTGTAACTTGCCTGTGTGAAAGACTAAGAGCCTCTGAGCAAGTGCAGAATGCCTTTTACTCATCAGTGAGTCTCCACCACTCTGCTCTGACCCGTACCCCTGAAAGAACTGAAGAGGCACAATCCACAGGCAGGTTTACTTCCTACAACAGAAGTAAAGAAGTGCTTCACTACAGAAGGCCAAAGGGCTGAGGGGCCGTAATATCCAGGCAGTCTTAAGCCCTACAGCCTCTCACTGCAGAAAAATAAGGACTTTGGGAGGGTAACCACACACAGTATAACCACACACATTGGCCTACCTGGTAATAGGGGATATTTCCTAGGAAGGAGGAAGTGTTTTACAGTCAGGTTTAGAAATCTCTAATTTTAATAAGGCAATTATTAGTTGGTATCTACCCCCCCTTAGCTTTCCCAACCGAGTTTTGAACCCTACCCAGTGTTCTTATGCTCTGCAGCAGTTCTTGAGAGAAGAACGTAGGTCCAAGAATTAAATCAGCCCAGGACTCACCGTGTGATCCTAGAAGTGAAGGTGTGCCATACTGCAAAGAAACAGCTTCTTCAGACGTTTCCGTTCCTGCTTCCTTGGGGTAACTCCTAGACATATAAACTGGAGAGGGGGAGCCGGAGGTCTGGCACTAATAGTTCAACTGTGTTTTTCATTCAGCACATAGTTAATTTCCATGTTATTTTGGAATGTTTCCATCTCTTCAGAGCTGCATCATTGTGACACACAGCTCGCATGCGCTTTATGTCTAGCAGTGTGTGCAAGTGTTAATAGTGTGACCTCGCTATGGGAATGCTGGACCCCACCCATTACATCAGGCCCCACCCAATGATGATGCCTCCCCCCCAGTGAACTCTTCACCATAACATTTCTGGCTATGGACCTAAATACCAGACAGACTATTAGATATCCTCGGGGGGAATTCAGAAAGTGGATGGGAAACAGAAAGTATTAAGTTTTCTTTGGTAGTGTCAGATTCTAAACTGCCCACCTCAATGAGGGGAGAGCCTTGCTTTTGTGACAGTAATTTCTTCCTGCAGAAAGAAGCAAAGTCTCCCAGGCTGGTGTCTGGCCCATTTGGGCCGTGGGGCCTCTAGGGCTGTGAGAGACACCCCCACCCATGGCAAACTCCACAGTCTGCTTTTTTTTCTTGCTTTCCAGTCCAAATATCTGGCCTTTTTCAAAAATTGAAAATTGCTTTCATTTCTTTTGGAGGAGTATAGGCAGCACTTGGATTTTCCTGTGTGTGTGTGTGTGTGTGTGTGTGTGTGGTGTGTGGATAAAGGCTACTAGAAACACAATTGTTTCACTTTACTGCAGGAGTAGGATTGGGGTGGTATATGTGGTTTCAATATGGCAGTTGACCTTAGACCTTAGAAACGCCAATGAAGATGAGCCAAAATGGACCCAGTCCGTTTGTATTCTGTAGCCGTGCAGGAAAAGTCAGTGGTTTATGGGCAGTTCCTCTGTTGTCAGCACATTAACTGGCTCTAAGTCATATTCTTAATGCAGGAACGTATTTTGTTCCTACGAAGTCTGCTCTGCTGGTCAAATGATCTTCTGCGATGGAAATCATGGTGCCTCTCCCGATTGTCTGGTTGTCTCCGACTCGAATGCTCTCAAGCAGTTATACTCCAATTACACCGAAGCCAATCTTTTGATACATGTTACTTTCAGCACCGAAAAGCCTCTTCAAGTCTGAAAATGAGAGCCTCTGAAATGGGAAAGGAATTGCTTTATTCAGAGGAGACCGATCACCCCCGTCAGGTTTAAGGGATTTTTTGTTTTATCACACACAGCTCTTCAGAACCTCAAACCGGGGGTCCTTCCCCTCCTGTGTTCCAGAGGTACTTAGCTTGCAATATCAGTGCCAAGCTTCTGTGTTCCCCAGAAGACATAACTGCAGGATGTAGACCTTTCGCTAGGGAAGGCCTCTCTCTTGTAGATTTTTTTCTTTTTAATTAAAGTTCTTATAAAGCCTGTGGGTTTATACTGGTAGGAAGATCTCTTCAAAGTGGAAGAGATCTTCAGAGTGATCTCTGGTTTACGCCATGTGCACATGTGCACATGTGAGCATACCCTGTATGTGTTCCCATGTTTGAACCAGGTGGTCAGGTCATAGCTGTAAGTTTGTAAGTGATAGTTTAAGAACAGGATTGTGGTGCTTCTTAGGGAATCAAGTTCACACGAGACTGGCTCTTTTGGAATCGAGACAGAAGTTCTTCATTAGAGTAGAACGTCATACTGGCCAGGAAACGGCAGAGACTGCAGCAGTCTAATGATCTGTCTGTGTCAGGATGGACAGAGATAGACGAGAGGACATCATCTGTCCCTCATGGAGACTAGACATAGAAAGGGAAGACAAAATGGTAGGCCGGAAGGAAGTTTCCCGGAGAATAGCAATCTAAATTTCAAAGGGACAAGAGCCATGCAGATTTAAGGAATGATGAAGAGAGTTGTGACCTCTCTGTCTTTCTGGCACCATCATTTACTTTGCTTTATCCAGTTCAGTCATGGATTTCAACTAATTTACTATATTGAGTTTATTTTGTAGTATCTGTCTTCATGATGGTAAATAGATTTTCTCCAATCTCCGCTTTTGTTTTAAATCAGGAGGCCTGTTTTGAGAACACAAGCACTCACCCCTCCACTGCCACCACCCAAAAAGAGCCACTAATGTTTTCTGCAATGAGATTGTCAGAGTTTCCTTCCCTGCAAAACTAGAATGAAATTTCCTTGCTGCCTGGGAATCCCCTTGTGGAAAAAGGCACAAAATTATCCCCGTGATAGCTGATGAAGGTGAAGAATGAGCCATGAAGTTAAAATAGTCTGTTTTCATACAGTTGCAGGTCATGTCCAATTACAGATACAGGAAGTAGAAAAATGAAGCCATAGTTCTTAAGTACTGGTTAGAAGTCCAGGGAGACATGACTGTGTGACACTGGTGGCATAGACTGTTGCCCCATATCACCCCATTCTTCTGGCTCTGGAGCAACCACAATGACATGACCCTTCAGCTCCATTGTCTCATTTTCAAAGCTTCATGGGAGCCATTTCCCACAGTTTTCCCTCCTATGCCACTGCAGGGCTTTTTTTTTTTTAAAAAAAGATAACTGCTATTCGCTGTATACCACTATAACATTATAATTATCTCTTATTTGTTTCCATTTCAAATATCAGTTCCTATGAATTTCCAGTTTTCTTTTTTTAAATGAAGCATTCAACCCTTATCATTGCAAAGATGTAAGGGGAAAGGTACAGGCCTGGAAAGGGATGGGTAGGGGAAGCTGTCAGATGGGTGGACTGGGCAGAAATTCCCTGCCCAACTGATAGTTTCAAATTCCACTGCACAGTGATTTCTTCGCATAGTAGATGAATGAAACATAAGATGTGAGGTGGTTCTTCAGGTGAAGGGTGTGATACTATTTGTATACTGAGATTGCAACACAACAACAACAAAAGGGGTGGTGAGTCACAGTAGGGAATGTAATAACCACATAAGTGGAAGGAAAAAGTTTTAAAAAAAGACTTCGAAAGGTGTTCAGAAAACTCCCCATGCAGAAGCTCCATTGTCAGTGTGCATATGCCTCTGGGTTTGTCGTGATAATGAAAGCAAAGGGGAGAACATTTGCCACATGGAAGGGGCCAAATGTGGATCCCCACCATGCAGGATCATCCAAAAATATTCTACACAGAATTCATGTGTATCATTCTTAGTATAATCGAAGCAAAATGCAACTTAAATGGATGTAGGTTTCCATTCTCATATATAAAGAGATGCATAGGATATGATACTTTTAAAGTGCTGGGGACACTTGCAGATTATTTCTCGGTGCTGTAGGAGCTTGTGGCAAAATTCTTCTGGAGGACCAAGGGATGCAGGTGGGATTGCGGGGCCGTTCTGTTCGGGTGAGCAAATCAGTTCTGGGGCCTGTTTTGACTCTTGCGTATGGTCTTGTCATCCAATTAATAACTGTCTTGATAACCTTGTCAAGCACGGATGATCCATTAATTATGAGCACTTTTGTTTTGGGATATCCAACATCTGCTCCCTTGCTGGTTATCCTGAAACAAGTTTCAATCAATGCAATTATATTAGCAAAAGTTCACATTATACCTATATTGCCTTTCATGTGTGTGTCATTGCATTTCAGCAGATATTAAATTATTCACAATGTTAGGTCAGGCGCATCCTCTCAGGTGCAAATTGAAACCGCATAACTGCAGAGCACCTTTTCTGGCAAATATTACGTCTTCTGTTCAACGAAGCTCAGATAATATAATGGCTTTTTAAAACATTTGACTCAGACCATTTAGTTTTGAACTTGGCCAGGTGGGTTGGAGGGGAAGAGCAGGCCAGGCCAAGGCCAAAGGCCAGGGGACCCTTCTGACCACTGGGGAAGACATCGATTTTACTAGTTTTATTTCCCCCCTCCTAGGGTTACCAACCTCCAGGTAATAGCTGGAGATCTCCTGCTATTACAACTGATCTCCAGCCCACAGAGATCAGTTCATCTGGAGAAAATGGTCGCTTTGGCCATTGGACTCTACCTGGCAACCCTCCCCCACCCCGCAGCCTGGATGACTGTGAAGCTGTACTAAACTGGTAGGGACTTTGAACTAGGCCTACCAACCTTTCCCAGCTTGTTTTCTGAGAGGGAAAAGACCCTTCAGCTTAGTTCTGCCTTGAAAGCTCTCACCTTATTGTGGAGTGGAGTCCACCTTGGAGTGGTGGACTCTGATCTGAAGAACCGGGTTGGATTCCCCACTCCTCCACATGAAGCCTCCTGGGTGACCTTGGGCTAGTCACACTCTCTCAGCCCCACCTACCTCACAGGGTGTCTGTTGTGGAGAGAGGAAGGGAAGGTGATTGTAGGCCGGTTTGATTCTTCTTTAAGTGGTAGAGAAAGTTGACATATAAAAACCAGCTCTTCTTCTCCACACAACCTCACATCCCTGAAGCAAACAGGATGAAACCCTCTGGGCAGCCGGCCGGCCGGCCAGTGATGCTTGTCGCCAGGAGTTTTGCACACCTGGTTATAAAGGACCAAAGAAAGGTGTCCGGTGGGCCCCCAAAAGAGCCCCCTTCTAAAAGGAGCCCCTTCCTCCCCTGAAGAAGGCACGTGGTTGGGTTGGTTTTTCTCTCCACAATATCACCAGAGACCCATCCTTTTTATTTTGAGTTCATGTGCTGCTTGGAACTCTGCACACAAAAGCATTTTCAATAATGTGTCTTATCCTTTAATAAGAGGAACTATGAACAATGTAAGCTTGCCGACAGAACTCAGTTGCTGAAAACCAGACAAGAGAAACAGAACATCAATCAAATGGGAAAGTATGATTTATTATCTCCCTCCTAGCAAAATTACAGGGACGCTGCCTATGCCACTGTATCTGAAATTACTGACTGACTATATTTCTGTCAGGACTGATAAAAGCAATACATATTTAAGTAGAAGGGCATGCCAGACAATGAGCTACAGTAATGCCTATATTAAAAGTAAATAGTTCCTCGTGGCACATCTGGTGAAAGGAAACCTGTCTGGGCGAGGAACAGAGCCGAGGAACATCCCCACTTTTCAAAGGCAGGCAAGAGCTGTTTATTTAGTTCCATTTTATTGTTTTGATTCATAACCTGTCCTTCTTTCTGAGACTCAAGGATTACAAAATTAGAAAAAAACAACGCAATAAAATATAAATTAAAAACCAGAGAACTATGCGGCACAAGCAAGCAAATACATTCAGTAGATGGTGCAGTAACTACAAAAACTTTTCCCCTTTATGAAAGCACCTGTCTGACTAATTCCATTAACTGCACCTCTAGCCCCTTAATAAAAATGCCCTCCCGAACAATTTCCATTTCAATCATTCTGCAGAAGGAGTGGTGAAGCGTGGGGGGCCTCCCGAGGCAGGCTGTTCCAAAAATCAAAAAATGTTCCAAGGAAGTGCCCTGCTGGACCAGACCAGTAAAACTATTTCCCAAAAACTTCATTGGGTGCCCCTGAGTTCTAGTACTACAGGAGAGGGTAAAAAGGTTAGCTGCACTTTCTCCACCCCATATACCTGGATTTGTAACCCTCTTTCATGCCTCCCCCGGTCTTCTAAACTGACAAGCCCCAGTCGCGGCAGCCTGTCCTCACGGGAAAGGTGCTCTGATCCCCTCAGCATCATCTGGCCCTCCCTCTTCGGCAACTCTGCAATATCCTTTTCGAGATGTGGCAGCCAGAAATGTACACAGTATTCTGAGTGAGGCAACGCTATGGACCTGTATAGAGGCATTATAGTACTGGCCGTTTGATCTTCAATTACTTTCCTAATAATCCCCATCATGGAGTTCGCCTTTTTCACCGCTGCTGCAGCACTCAGAGTCGACGTTTTTATTAAAACTATCCACAACAGCCTCAAGATCATTTTCCTCCGAGTCTCAGCCAATTCAGCTCCATCAGCATGTATTTCGAGTTAACATTTTCTTGTTCCAGTGAGCATCACCTTGCACTTATATTGAACTTCGTTTGCCATGCTGTTGCCCACGCTCACCCAATTTAGAGAGAGCCTCCTAAAGCTTTCTGAAGTATATAATGTCTATTGGTCTGGATCCCCCTTATCAATATATCTGTTTGCCTGCTCAAAGGACTCCAAATGGTTGGTGAGGCAGGACTTCCTTTGCAGAGGCTGTGCTAATTTTCCCTCAGCAGGCTCTGTTTCTCAATGTGCTTGATAATTCCCTCTTTAATGACAGATGTTAAGCTAAATGGCCTGTAATTCCCTGGATCCCCCCTGTGAGTTACGTGTCATCAAGTCGTTTCCGACCAAAGAAGACCTTGTGAATTAATGACCTCGAAAACATCCTATCGTTAACAGCCTTGCTTAGGTCTTGCAAACTGAGGGCCGTGGTTTCCTTTATAGAGTCAATCCATCTCATGTTAGGTCTTCCTCTTTTCCCACTGCCTTCAGTTTTTCCTAGCATGATTGTCTTTTCCAGTGAGTTCTGTCTTCTCATGACATGATCAAAGTGCCATAGCCTCAGTTTAGCCATTTTAGCTTCCAGAGAGTATTCAGGCTCGATTTGATCTAGAACCTACTTATTTGTCTTTTTGGCAGTCCATGGTAGCCATAAAACTCTCCCCGAACACCATATTTCAAGTCAATCAATTTTCTTTCTTCTCTGGTTTCCCCCCCCCCAAAAAAAAACCTTTTAAAAACTGTTGTGACATTTTGCCACTTTATAGTCCTCCAGCACTGAGACTGATTTTAGCAACAAGTTACATGAACAGTAGATCAACAGTTTTACCTTTGAATACCTTGAGAATCCTTTTGCACCTGGAGATTTATTCGTTTTCATTTTGCCTGGTGGTCCTAGAACATCACCTCTCGTTTGCTCAGTTTGACTCCATTTTTTAGAGACCCTTCCTGAAAGCAACAGTTCAATATTGTGTCCTCGGTGTCGTATCGCCTGGGAACTGTGTAGGCACAAGCCAGCTGTGGAGATAGACTACTCAGCTTCTCGAAGGTTTTTGCTTCTGAGGAGCACTCCCAAACAGTCACGTGCCAGAGGCAGGGAGCGCTCCCCTCCCTCCGATTTCGCTTTGCTGCCGTAGATGTCTTCTAACTACTTCTATTCATCGGCGGAAAGAATTTCTGAGGAGATGGCTGTTTTCAAAAAAGAAGAAGAATTGGTTTTTATATGCCGACTTTCTCTGCCACTTAAGGGAGACTCCAACCGGCTTACAATCACCTTCCCTTCCCCTCCCCACAACAGACACCCTGTGAGGTAGGTGGGGCTGAGAGAGCTGTGACTAGCCCAAGGTCACCCAGCTGGCTTCACGTGGAGGAGTGGGGAAACCAACCCGGTTCTCCAGATTAGACTCTGCCACTCATGTGGAGGAGCGGGGAATCAAAGCCGGTTCCCCAGATGAGACTCCGCCGCTCCAAACCACCGCTCTTAACCACTACGCCCCGCTGGCTCTCCAAGAGCAAGAAATATAACACCAAAATGGCTCCGAGTGAGGAGCAGGGTGAGTGCCTCTTCTGTTCGGGCTGGAGATTTGTAGCATCCCCACTGGTTTCGGGCCTGAGACCCTGGGCTCAGCTGCATCCATTCTCACTGAGACGTGGCAACCAGCAGGAGGCCTGTGGACCGGGATATGGGGGAGGGGGGGCGCGGTGCCAGCTGTGGTGTCATGTGACATAGTGTAGCTCTAGGAACTGCTGGAAACTCTATGGTAAAGCTGTAGGAGGTGAAATGACGCCACTGCCAGGGTCACAGGGTTTTTCATTTTTTTCTCCTCCCCCCGGCAGTAGGTAGTGGGGTATCCCTTGCCCTGACTGGAGGCCTGGCATCCTTACCTGGTCAATGATGGTGGTGGAAAGTGCCATCAAGTCACAGCTGACTCACGGCCACCCCTCGTGGGGTTTTCAAGGTAAGGGACGGTCAGAGGTGACTGGCCATACAGCCTGCCTCCCCGTACTAACCTTGGACTTCCTCAGTGGTCTCCCATCCAAATACTAGCCAAGGTGGTCCCTGCTTAGCTTCCAAGATCTGACGAGACGGGGCCATCCAGGTCAGGGCTGCTTGATTAATGGAAGGTTTTTAATCAGCCACCTCAGATTGAATAGAGGTCTGTCCCTCTTTTAGATGTTTTATGTCTTCAGACCTTTCCCTAAGTGGGGCCGGGATAGCTGGAGTCTCCTCTGCTTTCGATTGAGCGGCGGCCGTTTTAGTTGGCCCTTGTGGTTTTCTCTTTAGATGCTTCCTTTTGCCTGCCAGGTAGGGTTGCCAACCTCCAGGTACTAGCTGGAGATCTCCTGCTATTACAACTGATCTCCAGCCGACAGAGGTCAGATCACCTGGAGAAAATGGCCGCTTTGGCAATTGGACTCTATGGCATTGAAGTCCTCCCTCCTCCACAAACCCCGCCCTCCTCGGGCTCTGCCCCAAAAAACCTCCCACCGGTAGCGAAGAAGAACCTGGCAACCCTACTGCCAGGGTGTCCAAATCTCAGCCAGCATCTTTTAATCAAGATGGGCAGTAGCAAGGAGACCCACTCCCCAAAGATTTCTTTGGGGGTTACAAGTCCAGTAGTAGCCAGGCCACTGCCGGCAGCCCCTGGGACTATTTTGGGGGCAGGGAGTGGTTACAAAAAACGAGGAGTTTTTGCAATGCCTAGGGGTGGCCCATGGCAACACTTCCAGTTTTCACCAACAGCAATGTCAGTGCTCTTTCACTTCCTCACAGAGACGGTTTTCAAAGCAACAGGAAGGAAACTGCCTGGTTTATGGACCTGCTGAAGCCCATCCTCAGACCCCTTGGGGGCTGAAGACCACAGGTTACGAACCCCTGCCTTAGGCATACTCCGCTAGGGGAAATCTTGGCTGAAGACACCTCTAAAAGCCCAAGGAGAGGAAGCCGGTGTGTTGCTGGGTGTGTGCCCCCCGTGCGCGCGGGTGCTCAAACGCGCAGCTGGGATTTTTTCATCTCAGTTCACCGTAAGGGTATGAAGCCATGAGATGGTTGGCAAGAATCAGGAAGGGGAGATTATTCTGACCCACAAGGGAAGCACGCTAATCCGATAATACTCTAATCCTATAAAGATTCCCCCCTCCCACAAAACCTCTGTATCTTCTCTGTAGTACCCAGGGAGAGATAAGCCATGGAAAATCTGTGCAGCGTTTATTATTCACTGCCAGAAGAGACCATGACATCGAGGAATGTTTGCATTCCTTCTTTATGACATTTCAAATCTGTGTGTAGAATTATGTACATTTTGCTTAAATGGCCCATGTTGTTCTGAAGCAGGTCCTTGAAGTTCTGCAGAACTCAACCTTTTTTTAAAGGAGCTGTAAGCAGGCATCAAAAGGTGGACCAATAATAGGGTTGCCAACCTCCAGGTGGTGGCTGGAGATCTCGTGCTATTAAAACTGATCTCCAACCAAGAGAGATAAGTTCCCCTGGAGAAAATGGCCACTTTGGCCATTGGACTCTATGGCATTGAAATCCCCCCTCCCCAAATCTCCCGCCTGTGGTAAAGAGGGACCTGGCAACCCTACTTGTAGGAGTGGACTTGGGTGCCCACAGGCCTCCATGACCTCTTCCAGAGGGCAGAAGCCGGCAAGTGATTCTGGGACTTTTTGCCACTTTGCTACTGGCTTACACAGAAGCTCACGCCTCCATTTTGCCCTGATCCTGTTTAACATCTCCATGAAGCTGCTGGGAGAGGGTCATCTGGAGATTTGCAGGGGAAATGAAATCGTATAGTTTTATCCATCCAACTGCAGGGAGGTGGTGGAAATACAAAGGAAGTACTCCCTTAGCCAAAGAAACATTAATTTGTAGAATTCTCTGCCAGAGTATATACTGTTGTCTCTAGTTTGGTTAGCTTTAAATAGATGTTAGCAAAATTTATGGGGTACAGGTCTGTCAGTAGCTAGGATGACTAACTGGATTATCTCTGCTGAGAGAAGTGACCTTCTGAATCCCATAGCTGGAAGCCAGCAACAACAGGGAGCAGATTTGGCCTCTGGGCCTCCCAGGTGATAGAATTCCCTTCCCAAGAGGAAGGGCTCACATCTGCATTTCAGGGCTTCTAGAATTAGGGTTGCCAGGTCCCTTTTCACCACCAGTGGGAGGTTTTGGGGGCAGAGCCTGAGGGTGGGGTTTGGGGAGGGGAGGGACTTCAATGCCATAGAGTCCAATTGGCAAAGCAGCCATTTTCTCCAGGTGAACTAATCTCTATTGGCTGGAGATCAGTTGTAATAGCAGGAGATCTCCAGCTAGTACATATCTAGAGTGGAATATCTATCTATCTATCTATCTATCTATCTATCTATCTATCTATCTATCTATCTATCTATCTATCTATCTATCTATCTATCGTCCAGTCTATAATTATATATACCGTATATATGATTCTGGAAGACCTTGGGGGATATTTTATGATTGTCTCCCTGTCTCTTCAATTTTCTTTTTATTTGCTTTACTTAAATATTTACTGCTGCTTATGAAAGTGTAATTTGGTTGGTACAGGAGGGTTAATTCTGTAATGTACCTCATATTGTCTGGCATGTATTGTGTGGTTTTTGTGGTTTTGTGAATTACCTTGAGTGCCCTTACTGGGCAGTTACTGAATATATTAGGTAATGTATGTGGACAAGCAGGTATAATCCAAAGGTCTGTTGTTCATCGGTCTCAGAATAAGACGAGGTGTTTTGTGGTCTCTGTTACTCCCAACGCACAGCAGCAGTAGTGGGCAGAATGCAGAGTTTTGGTGACGTGTCCCCTGAGTTCTGCAATTGGCAGGACTTTCAGTCTCGTAACATAAAAGCCCACCTATGGCCAGAAGTTGTAAGGAGGCTTAGATGGTGGGGGAGCTCTTTGCTTTCCCCTAGTAGTGCCTGCAGCTTCTCCCCTTTCTGTCTCCCCTTCCACCTTTCAGCTTTTCTTCCCCCACCCCACCCCCGCCGGAAGCCCATTTCCTTCTCTCCATCCCACGCACCCACCTACATTTTTCTGTTACCCTCCCCCATATTCAGCTTTCCCTTTTAATCTTTTTTTATTCTCATCCCTACAGGTTTACCTCCCCCCCTTACATTTTTAAAGTCTGTCTCTCCCTCCCCTATAGTGACACTAACCGAGACTTGGATTCTCAGCAGTGTTGCAAGATCTTGCGAGATCTTGGTGGGATTCTTTTCTTAAAGAAGCAGATGTTGCTTTTTTGATTTAGGGTTTTTTTTAACCCTACAATGTATTTTAATATATCTTTCTACAAACTTGGGCTTACAGAAATATATCTGTACATGGCCCCATCATGTGGATTTTCTGATCCACGCACTGAGACTGTTCAGAATGTGGGACCTGCAAGGGCTTGTGGGGGCATCTCATTTCCCCCTGTATCTCCTCCCCCACTATTTCCTCTTCCCCATCTCTGGCAGCCACAAACCTCTTCTCTCTTTACAGCTCTCTTCTTCCCACCCACCAGACAACCTACCTTTATCTACACCCCTGCCTGTCCTCCGCTTTCCCTTCTTCCCCATCCCTGGCAGCCTCTCCCTCAGAAAAGTCTAGCCAAGTTGATCGGTGGTCGTCAGGACAGGACCAGCCAAAGTTGCACAGTGGCTGCCACTGGGCCTGCTTCCTTCTTTCCTTCCCACCCACCCACCAGCCAAACTACCTTTGTCTGCCCGCATGGCATCAGCTTTCCCTCTTTCCCCATCCCTGACATCCTCTCTCTGTGAACAGTCTGGCTGGCCTGCACAGAGTCTGGGCCCAGTTGTGTGGGGGCCTCTGCTGGGCCAGGTTTAGTTGCATGGTGGCTTCCACTACTGAGCTAGGTTGAGTTGTGTGGGAGAGAGTTGTCCGGTAGTCACTGCTGGGCCCTGTCCCCAGTGAGTCTGCCTCCATCAGGGGACATGACAGAGGAGGGGGAAGGATATTCCTTGGACTGTTTTGGCCTCCCAATCTATTTTGGCCTCCCAATGGGTGT